>NC_056725.1:1800752352-1801384852 GCF_019279795.1 Protopterus annectens | reverse complement strand
TCCAACATTTGCTATCTATCTAAGGAAACGTATTTGGAGTTTGCTTGGGGTATAAAATACCTATGCAAACACATCCTAAACATTCTAGACTTTGTTGCATAGGTGGGAGAGCCATACATGTCTCCCATTGTTCCTTTCCAAGTTGCTTATTCAATCTCTTCTCAGTCTCTTCAAAAGTCCTCTGATTGATTCTTATAGTTATTGTGAATATTTTCTATGCCTACTAATTATCCCCTTTTTAACAGCAGCTTCTGTTTTAGATTCCAGAGCAGGTATTTTACTTGGCATTCTCCTATCCCTTTCTTTAAGCCCATACTCTTATCAATGCTTGGCAGGGAAGGCAGTCTCTAACCTGCACTCCAAATTATTTCTTGGCCTCATCCCATTATATTAACTTTCCTTCTATGGTTTGCTTCCAATATCGTGGTTCCTCTTCCAATTTTCTCCTGTAAATTCCAGCCCCTCTTGCCTATTATCTGTACCCCTAATTACAGTCATCCCTACTGGCAAATTCTCCTTTCTCCTTACACATGTTGGCTTAATCCTTAGAATACTTTGTTTTATCTATGTAATGTTTTGTATGGCTGCTGCTGTTCTCCTTAAGGATCTGCTACTAAAATCCCACTGTCTTCTTATTTCATGAATTTCCCCTGTTTCATCATCATCCCTTTCCACTTTGAATTACAACTTCTTGCTTGTGTTGGGTTACAAATCTTAATTGTGTTGCGCTAAAATATTTCTTCAAATCAGGTTATCTTAAACCACCTTGTTCTAAGAGTCATCTTACCCACTTAACTCTTGCCTGCTTTCCCTCCCAGTTAAATTCCTTCAACTCTGTATTAATTATTGTTCACAGCTTCTCTTCTGGTTAATAAAAAAAATGCCTAACCTGTACATAAAACTGAAGGGACTAAAAACATTTTCACTGATGTTTACCTTACTATGCACATCCAGTAAACAATAGCTTCCAGTTTCTCAGTTTTAGCTAGCATAACAGAAGCCTTTTAAATCTGTAATCCTAAATACTTCATCTTCGTCCACATAAATTTGAGCATTTCTTTACCAGTTCATGTATGGGTACATAATTTGTGGCTATAGCCTTTGTTTTATCTTCTTTAATTTTATACCATGAAAAAACTTGAAACTTTCTCAAAATGTTCCACAACACTGAGATGTCCTTTTCTGGATTTATCAAGTGCAAAATAATGTCTGTAAATAAAGCCAACTTTTCTTTATTACCATACCAATTATATCCTTGAATTTCTGGGTCTCTCATTTCTTTGCTAATGGTTCTAAATATTAAGCTAGTTACAAAAGGGACACCCCTGCCTGGTTCCTCTGTTCAAACACAATGCATCAGAGAAGAACCCGCCAATCCTTTATAAATCCTCCTAATTAATTTTATTATTGTATCAGTGAATGCATATGCTTCCATTGGTCTACTCATAAAATCCCATATGCTTTGCCTGTATCAAGACCCACCAACAACAGTTTGGTGACTTCCATTTACATGTTAAATGTATTTTTCAACAAAGTGGTCTTTAAGTTTGTGCTTTCTGTGTATGTGGACCCGTTAAACTGTATTCGGTGGTGGTGTTTGGAGAAAGTTGCCCTAGATCTGGTCAAGGCCATCTGAAAAAATTCATCCATTTTGTAATTTTAATCCCTAGTTGATGCTGTGTTTACTGATGTCTAGTTCTTCCCCTCACTAAATGCTAAGTGCGAGTATGTCAACCCAGTACATGTGCATCTACCAGCATTGGCTGCTCCTTTCTACTTCCAGTTCTGAGCATTATATTTACTTATAACCGCTTCCAAAGAGTAAAGCTGTCCACTGGATGCTCACTTTTTTATTCAGTGTGTGGTGTTACAGTAACACCTGAGCTTCCACCTGAATTGTAGATGTCAGTGTTGCAGACAGTTTCTATGCTGGTCATTACATTTTTTTTATTAGTGATATTACGTTTCCCTGTGTAACAGTGATACTGTGTTACACTTTAGTGTGAGATGTTCCTGACAGTATTTTTAAACCTTAAGTTTTAATTATAAAAAAGTTGTTATGTGGACTCATTAACCAGTTTTTTTCAGATAACCCTCTTAATGTACTTCAGGGTCTTTGAGGAATAGAGGCCTGTTCTCAGTTGGTGCAAGACTGCAGAATTATCCGGAATAGGGTACCAAACCATAGCGGGCATACAGTCATATACTCACACAGGCATGTAGATTGAAGGGTCACCAGTTCACCTACAGCACATGTTTGGGATGGGGAGAAAAACTTAAGGACACAGGAAGGATCGGCAGGCACTACACAGGAGTCCCTCTAGCCAAGAGCTGAACTGAGAACAAGGTGGTGCGAGGCAGTACACTCTGCCGTTGTACCGTCTCCCACCGTAGCGTATGATGTTAAGTAGTCCTATCTCACCGTCATTCTTTACATATGGGATTGGAGCCGATCCTCTGCTCCGACTCGGCCTATTTACAAGCTGGAAGACTTCTGGTTGGCTCGTGGCTAGGTAGGTATCCCATAGTGCACCAGTGCAATCCCCAGATCTTGTTTGCTGCGTCGGTGAGTTCGGTTGTGCTTCTCTCTGGCTAAGTGTTTGCATATTTTCAACTTTTTCAAAACTTTCTTCACTGTTTAGCTTAGATTAGATATTTGGTTCTGTATAGTTAAATCGTTACTCTTTGTAGTATTCAATTAGCATAGTATAAAGTTATCTTATATTTGCGCCATTTGGTGCAATTTTTGGCCTTTGGCCGGTATTTCTTCTTGGTATCCCTTGTATCAGGCTTACTATTTGGATTTAAAGTAGGCGCATTTTGTGCACTAGTATTCTGTGTGTTTAAATAGAATTTGGCGGTTTCCGTTTGCTATTTAGCATTATTAGTTTGCTAGAGGAGCTGCAGTGGTGGTGCTGCGGTAGTTGTCGCCTCACAGTGAGACGTTGTCCTGTTCGATACTCAGCTAGAGCATCTTCTGTGTGGAGACATGCATGAATGGGCGTACCTTCGTTGAAGGTTGTGCGTCACAGCTGGCAACTCGGCACGTAAAAATCTACTGCCAATCATTAGCGGACCGGAGTTCCGCTGTGGTGACCCCTAACCGGGAAAAGCCGAAAGACACAACAACAAGTTTGCTGTTAGCATCGTTTTGCTAATATTGTTGACGGAGCTTTGTTCTGTTTGTTTTTGCAGTTGACTTGTACTATTATTGTTCACTGTTCTGTTGAGTGTGCTAGTCTCCCTTATAACTGTTGGATCCATTTAAGTTAGCAGACCCCCCCCCCTTGCCCAGGCTAGGCCCGTTTAAGTTAGAGGACCTAGTCATTGTGGTGTCTTCCTTTTCAGCAGGGCTAGGCCCGTTTAAGTTAGAAGACCTGGTCCTCCTCCTCCTTTTTCTTCTCTGTGTGCGTGTTTTCTATTGATTTGAGAAATGTCTAAAGAGAGTAAGGAGCATAAGCCATCCGGCTTCAAGAAATGTGTTAAGTGCTCCCAAAAGATGTCCTTAACAGATGGTCACAGTAATTGTGTTTACTGTTTAGGGGCATCCATTTGCAGGAGACCTGTTTGTTCTGTCATGCCTTTAGTCCCAGGGTGCTGCAGGAAAGGAAGAATAAGTTAATTCTAAAAGGTCTTCTTAAACCTTCCTTCGAGGAAGACTTGTCTAGTTCCTAATCATCCTCCAAATCTGCTAAAGGAAAGTCTAAATCTGCCAAGAGGCCCTCCCCGGCACCGGCTGGTGTCATGGAGCCACTTCTTAAAGTTGCGAAAACTATCTCATCAGCTCCACAGACCTCGGAACCGACTGAGAGTGGCATTGTTGTTGCAGGGTTGGTTCCAAGTTTTTCAGAGCCAACCGCTGAGACTCTTGACTACTTCTCAGAGCCTGTCTATGGACTCTCTACCGGTCTCCTAGTTAGTGAAGTCTCATGTCTCTTCGAGATCTCGATCTTCTACTATGTCATCCAGGTGTTTAATAGAAGAAGATGTGGAGAAGGGTAGTGCTGAGACTTTTGAAGTAGTCTGCTTTGCATAAATTGTTGTTGGCTCTGACCCAGTTGGCTCTAGAGCCACTCGAGCCCGTTCAACCCTCTGTGTGCATCCCTCCTCCGAACCATGTTGGTTTTTCAGAGCTTAAGTGTTTGGTATCACCGGTGGAACTCTCTGCTCCAGCTCCAATTGTGGCTGTTTCAGAGCAGAGTTCTGATCTGACATTTTCGGTGCCATTTGTAGTGTCCAGGGGTCGAAGCTGTCTGGTCGGCCCCGACAGGGATGCTTGGAACCGAACTTCTTCGGTTCCGAGTCTCCCTTTTGGCGCTTCAGCTAGTGTGAGTTCAGACCCTGCATCTATCTCGGAGCTGATAGCTCTGGCACTGATGGCATCCTCAGTCTCTTCGGAGCAGGAGAGGTCGGCTTTCGAGATGATGAGTAGTGTGCAGTCCCAACCATCAGCTCCTACCGAGGGTACCGGCACTCTCCCCCCCCCCCCCATAGCACCTACTTCTGTCTCTGCTCCTACCACCTCCAGCGGCAGCAGAGACCCCCAGCCTCAGGAGCCATCAGCCAGTGGCCCCCATTCTTCCAAGACCTCCCCGAAATGTCCTTCCGAGGAGCCCTATGGAGGAAGACTTGTAAGAGGAAGCATGTCGACTCCCAGGATGAGTCTTTGGCATCTGACACTGACCTCGATGAGTCGGAAGGGTCCCCAAGTCGTCCTCTGATGTCTCCTTCATAGACATCCTGGAGATCCTTAAACAGAGGTGCGACTGGCCCACTGTCTCCCCTTCTGATGAGGAGTCTGTGTACCTGAAGGCTTTCAGGTCTCAACCGTCTGCCTCTTGGGTGTCTCCACTTCCGATGAACTGATGGATTTAGTTAGTTGAAAGGTGTGGGATACACCTGATGCCATGGAGCCAGTTCCCAGGAGACCAAACAAGTTCCTTTTTTCCCCTCCAGGAAAAGACTTTTTATCATAAATGTAGATGCCATGGTGGTGGCGGCGGCCACTAAGGAGGAGTTAGCTGAGACGACTTCTGTTCATCGACCGAATAAGGAATCTCGAATGATGGACAGATACGGGAAGCATATCCTCTCTTTGGCAGCATTTACCCTTAGATCACTGAATTACCTTACTAGGTTCCAGAGAGAGCTCCTTAAAGAGTTAGGAGATTCTATACAAGGTACATGTACTGAGGGAGTCTTGACAAGGTTTCTGCCCAGTTGTCCACCTTGACCTCTATCGTTAACACTTCCATGCAGCTCATTTCGTATGTGGCCGATGGTGCGAGCAGGGCAGCGGGTTCAGGAATTTTCTTGAGGCGTCATTCCCGGATGCGTTTGTGTAACTTTGCGGAACTGTTTGTCTACCTTTACCAATGCCCCATTCGACGGTTCCTCATTGTTTGGATCCAAGGTAAAGGACACTCTCGCCTGGTGCAAGCAAGAAGGAAAAGCACTCTGCCATGGGAGTATGTTTTACTGTTCCCTCTAGACCATACCCTAAGGGTCAGAGGGGTGGTAAAATGTGGTGAAAGAAGTCCCAGAGGTTTTTCCAGGAAGGACAGGGTGACTCCTCCTTCAAAGGCAGAGGAGGAGGAGGAAATGGTAGTCGTCGCCCTAGAGGCAGGGGTGGTCCACAAAACCAGGGAGGTCATGATTTCTTTCGGGGCCACCTTACCAGCGTTTCTGATGTGGGGCCCAACTGTACTTCTCTGGGGCCGGCCCAGGGTCGCATTTCTTTGTATCAGAAGCCTGGCTAAGTATCACTCAAGACAAGTGGGTGCAAAGAATTATTACCAGAGGTTATGTAATACCCTTTTCTCTTCCACCCTTTGTTCCCAAGAAGATCCCAGATGTTCCTCCCAATCACAGGGATCAAGCAGCTGTGGAGGTCGATAAGTTGCTGTCCAAAAAGAGTCATCCAAACCGTCCTAGCAGAGCAAATAGGATTCGGAACTTACTCCAGATTCTTTTTAGTGCCAAAATGTACAGGGGACTGGAGGCCCATTCTGAACCTCAGCAGATTGAATGAATCAGTAAGGGACAAGTTCTGGATGGTAACACTGCAGTCTATGCTCCTGTTGTTAGGGAACGACAATTGGATGTGCTCAATAGATCTCCAAGATGGGGTATTATCACATAAAAATGGTGTGTTGAGTGGTTACTGTTAAATGGTATAGACTATTTGTAGGCTTCTGAGCCCCCAAGCCCTTCTGTGTTGGAGGGAAGCCTTCTAGCTTAGTTTTTTTTTTTCTTATAACTAGCCAGTTTTCTAGTTTCAGCACTCAAATCTGTTTCTTTGATCTCAGCACTTGTTCAGAAAAAAAAAAAAAAAAGCTTTTACTGTACTTGTGTTTCTACCTACTTTATTTTACTTTTGCATCATCTTAAAAGTACTCAGTTGTATTTATTACTGCTTGGTGTAACTCATTCTAAGCCTTTCGGTTTAAACACTTGGGCTTCGGACCAGTTGTTTTGCACTGAGAGGGTTTGTGGTCTGCACTGTAGTGGCAGAACAGTTAGCTTACATCCTTCTAGGTTGGGAACTGCTGATTTGAGGGCTCAGTGTCTGTTGTTCTAAAAGTGTATTAATTCTGGTTTAAGCACTTGGGCTTTCAGGCCAGTTACTTTAAGAGGGTTCGTGGTTTGCACTGTTGTGGGAGGAGAGGCTGGACTCTGCCCTTCTGAGCTGGGAATTTCTGGTTAAAGGCTTATAGTGCATGCATATCTGAACTGCTTCTTACTGAAGTTGGTGTGCCTCGTTTGCTGTGGCATAGACTGGATTCGGGCCTGCTGGATCTAGCTTTGTTTGTGTAACTTGAGCACTAATCCAGGCATTCTCTAAAGTATTCAATTGTATTTATTACTGCTTGGTAGTATGTTTAAAGTGTAGCTATCGTTCTAAGTCTTTTGGATTAAGCACTTGGGCTTCAGACCAGTTGTTTTACATTAGGAAGGTTTGTGGCAAGCACTGTGGTGGCAGGACAGGTAGCTTTCATCCTTCTAAGTTGGGAACTGCTGATTGAGAGCCCAGTGTCTGTTATTCTTAGTGTATTAGTTCTGGTTTAGGCACTTGGGCTTCAGGCCAGTTATTTTACATTAAGAAGGTTCGTGGTCTGCACTCTTGTGGGAGAAGAGGCTGGACTCTGCCCTTCTGAGCTGGGAATTTCTGGTTAAGGGTTTATAGTGCCTGAATATTTGAACTGTATCTTACTGAAATTGGTACACCTTGTTTGCTGTAGCATAGACTAGATCCTGGCCTGCTGAATCTAGCTTTGTTTATATGCTTGTTTGCTTGTTATTTCCCTGGAAAATTACTTGCATTTAGTTTTATTTGCCACTTCAATTCTAGTTCCAAGAGTTTCAGAGAATTATTATTATTGTCTAATAATTGTAAAGATTATTGTCTAATTTATCAATAATCAAAAACTTAAAACTTAAACTTCTCTGAAACTCTTGGAACTAGAATTGAAGTGGCAAATAAAACTAAATGCAAGTAATTTTCCAGGCCTTAATGAAGCTTTATCAATAGGAGTCCTGTTAAAATTGAAAAGTTTGGCGAGATAAGATTAATTTTCTTACATTACTAATAATAATAGTAGTATAATGTATAGAAGGCTACAACAATGTAATCAAGTATTTTTAAAGTTTTTCTTTGAAACTGTATATAATGTTAGGCTGTTTATTTTAGAGAGATACATATATTGTTAAAGTATTTTATTATTTATTATTCTTTATTTATTATTCACTTACTTTTTAGTCATTCATAAGGTTTAATATTTGAGTCTACCATTTATATATATATATATATATATATATATATATATATATATATATGAAACATCTTTCACAGTGCATCATTGTTCAGTTTCACAAACTTGTGCCTTTAAAATCTAATTGTTAATTACTTTATCAAACATTATTGTTTAATTTTGGCGCCTTTTTTAATATAAAAATGAGTAGAAGTTATTCAGTCTGTATTCTGAAGAGGGCTAACTATTGTGAGCCGAAAAGCGCTGTGGAAAATATGGCCCAGACCGCAGAATCCTTTATAAACGCATTCTGTGAACACCTTCAGGAATGCATGGATCATGCGATCTCAAATAAAACCAAGACCCAATCCTCCAAAGGCAGACGTCCTGTCTGGTGGACCCCAGCCATAAACAAACTATACAATAGAAGGAGGAAGCTACTAAATGATAGAGCAAAATCCCAAAAAGGGAAGGCATCACTGATCAGTATTAGCAAAAAACTACGGGCACTCATAAAATTGTCTAAGGCCAGCTTCGAGAGAAAAATTGCACAGGACACTAAGGATAATCACAAGGCTTTCTTTAGTTATGTTAGGAACCTGGGTGGGAATTCCCAGATATGCTCAGAATTAGTCCAGAATGACAAAAAATACACTGAACCCACAGACATTGCCAACATCCTAGCTGACAGGTTCAGCGCAAACTCCCCACCCCCCACCAAAAGGGCAAATATCTATCCCAGCAGAGTGCTGCCCCCCTGACATCTCAGATGCTCAGGTAAGAGCCGCCCTCTCCAAGGCAAAAAAACACAGCATCAATGGGACCAGACGGTGTCCCGGGCTGCGTCCTACATGAACTCCAAGAAGAGCTAAACCCAAACATAAAACTACTGTTCAATCTTAGCCTTACTACAGGATATGTGCCCAAAGAGTGGCGTACAGCAACAGTGGTCCCTCTCCATAAAGGTGGTGCCTCAACAGATCCTGGAAACTATCACCCCATAAGCCTGACTAGCTTGGTCTGCAAAGCTATGGAAAGGATCATCATGGACCTCATAAAGATATTGGGGACCTACAGACACTGGATCCTACCCAGTTCGGCTTTGTTAAGGGCAGATCCTGCCTCTTAAACCTGGTTGATTTCTTTGAAACAGTCACCAAGGCCATTGACGAGGGGAAGGTGGTCCACACAGCCTACCTGGACCTCGCAAAAGCCTTCGATACAATACCCCACTCTGGCATTATAGATAAGCTCACCAGCTTAAATATAAACCTTTATGTCACTAGATGGATTGCAAACTGGCTCAAGGACAGAACCCACATGGTGAGAATTGCTGGAGCCATGTCAGACTCCAAACCAGTTGCAAGTGGTGTCCCACAAGGCTCATTCCTGGGACCTCTCTTATTCGGTATATATTTCTTGGAGGTACAGGCCAACACGGAAGGACTGTGGCTGACCAAGTTCGCAGATGACTGCAAACTGGGCGCCATAATCGACTCGCCAGCCGACACAAGCATCCTCCAAATGGGCCTCATAGAAACAGACAACTGGTGCCAGAGCCATGGCCTCAAGCTAAATACCAAAAAGTGTATAGTCATCCCCTTTGGCAAAAATAAAGTGCCCACAAATTACCACATAGGTGGTAATCCATTAAGTACAGAAGAAGTAATTAGGGACCTGGGGACCCAAGTTGATAGCAGTCTCTCATTTGATAACCACGTGGCCAAAGTGGTTAGAAAAACATTTTATATAGCCCACCTAATCATGAAGGGATTCACATCTAGATCAGGGGAGGTCATCGTGCCTCTGTACTCATCCGTCATCAGGCCCATAATTGAGTACAATGCCCCTTTTGGGATGTACCTTACCAGACACCTGCAGCAACTGGAAAGACCCCAAAAGTACCTCACCAAGAGGATCAAAGGGCTCAAACAGATGCCATATGCTGCCCGGTTAAAAAAACTCCAGCTCTACTCAGTGACATACCACCTGTTCAGAGGCGATCTGTGCCTGACGTATAAAGCCATGTCCAACCCGGAATTAATGGACATGCTGCACCTCAGAAAATCCAAATCCCATCGAGCTACGCGCTCGAGAGACTTGAACCTCAGCACTGAAATAAATAGGACATGCTGGAGGGACATATTCATAACCCAGAGGCTCCCTTCACTCTGGAATAAAATCTCAGTCCAGATTAGGCAGAGTCCCTCATTGACTCTCTTCAAGAGGAATCTTGATGAGTGGATGGGAGATCGTAGGTTTACCCCGGGTATCACTTCAGTGTCACTGTTAGACAGAGGCACAGTATACTAACCTCGAAAAAGGGCATAGCAAAATAAATTGAAAATGGGTGGCGAAAGCCAAACACACTCTGGCTAGGCTTATAAATGCCCTAGGGCAGATAGCCTAGTATGAACCTAAGAACCTTTGACAGGGCGACAAGGAGTCATCTACGCTTCCGGCTGGGAGCCAGTCACTTCCAGTTCCATGCTCTGTCCTTTGGTCTCACCACAGCCCCCAGGGTGTTCACCAAATGTATGGCAGTAGTGCCAGCTTACCTGAGACGTTGAGGATTCCAGGTGTTTCCGTATTTGGACGACTGGCTCCTGACTGCCCCCACCAGGCATCTACTCCTTCAGAGCAGGGACAGTACTATTCAAATTTGTGCCCAACTGGGAATCTCTATAAATTGAGAAAAATCTGCCTTATCGCCCTTTCAGTCTGTGAATGTTATAGGCGGAGAGATAGACACAGTAAACATGGTGGTTTGTCTTCCTGCCGAAAGGGCACAAAACCTGGTGTTTCAAATTCACTTTCTTTTTCCCTTGCGAAGGGTCAAAGCCAAGGTTGTTCTACAACTCCTTGGGACCATGGCTTCCACCATACTAGTAGTGCCACTAGCCAGGTTACACATGAGAATTCTTCTGGCTCCTGTCATCCCAGTTGTCCTTTCAGCACCTTCCATTATCCCATCACATTCTACTGACAGAATCTTGCAAGAAGGACCTCCTTTGGTGAACATTACCCAGTCAACTGACCACGGGCTCTTCAATTGTTCCTCGCCACCCCATTGCCACTGTGACCACGGATGCCTCACAAATAGGGGGGGGGGCATTATCTAGGCAGGACTGTCCAAGGCACATGGCAAGGCCCACCTGCATATCAACGTTCTAGAGATGAGGGCGGTGCTCCTGGCGTTGCAAGCACTTCACAACCTTCTTTCTCTGGGGACTATTGCAATACAGTCAGACAACATGTCGGTAGTATGGTACATCAACAAACAGGGCAGAACCAGATCTTACCCACTCTGCTGAGAGGCCATACGAGTTTGGGAATTGGCAATATCTTCCCAGCGCTTTCTGGTGGCGACGCAAATTCCAGTGATGACCAACATGATAGCCGACAATCTCAGCCAGGTGATTCTGATGCCTCACGAGTGGTCTCTGAAACAGGAAACAGCGGAACAGATTTTCCACAGGTGAGGATAACCCTGCTGCGACCTCTTTGCCAGTCCAGTTAGTGTCAAATGCAGCAGCTACTTTTCCCTCATCCCCCCTCCGAGGGAGTCACCCAGAGACGCACTTGTTCACGATTGGCCCCTGGGTCTCCTGTATGCTTTTCCTCCCTTTCCTCTCATTCCCAAGGTGATTCAGAAAGCAAAACATATGGGAAGCAAGTTGATCCTCATTGCTCCTTACTGGCCTAGTCAGGTTTGGTTCCCCTTCCTCGAGCCTCTTCTCCTGGACGATCCTTGGATTCTGGACCCAGATCCAGACCTGTGGAGTCGCATGTCAGGTTCGCTTTACACCTCATTACACACACTCAATTTGACAGCATGGCTGCTTCAGTTCCATCCCTAGTCAGACTTCACGACTTTTCACCTTCCGTGACTCATATCCTTGACTCTTATCATAAACCTTCAACTAGGAAACTTTATTCCAGTAAATGGAAAAGATTCTCTCTTTGGACAGAAAAAATGGATGTTGACCCCTTCACTTCCTCCATTCACGTGGTTTTGGAATTTCTCTCTGAACTATTTCACCAAGGATCTGCGGCTGCCACTGTCAGAGTCCAATTGGCAGTGATTTCAAATTTCCACTTGGGGTTTCCAGATTCCAACTTGATGTCTCATAAGTTGTGCAAAACCTTCCTCAAAGGTGCCACTTTGTTTAGACCTCCGGTTCAGGAGCCTGTGGCCACATGGGATTTAAACTTTGTGTTATAAAAATTGACATCTCCGCCCTTTGAGCCTTCTCATTCATGCTCTTTGAAGTTCTTGTCTTGGAAGATGTTGTTTTTGGTGGCTATCACGTCTTCCAGACGGGTGTCAGAATTGCAAGCATTATCTGTTAAACCGCCGTATCTGATTTTTCATAAAGACAGGGTGTCCCTTCATGCTAACCCTTCCTTTGTCCCCAAGGTCTGTTCCCAGGCCACGTTTAATCAGTCCATAGAGCTTCCGGTTTTCTTTCTGAATCACTCTAATGTAGCTGAGTACAGGTTTTACCAACTGGATGTCCATAGACAGTTACGTTTTTATTTGCACCGGACTAAAGACATCAGAAAATCGGATCAGTTAATTTCCTTCTCCGAATTCAGGTTGGGCTTACCAGTTTCCAAAGTGACTCTCTCTAACTGGATTTCTAGCTGTATAGCTTATGTTTACAGTTCTGAGGACAAACCTTTACCCTTTAAAATCAAGGCTCATTCTACCAGATCTCAGTCTACCTCTGCAGGCTTTCAAGTCAGGGTTCCACTTGACAATATTTGTGCAGCTTCTACGTGGGCTACCCCTCACACTTTTATTACTCATTACAAATTAGATTTAATCTCCAGGGGTAGAGCTTCCTTTGGTTCCACGGTACTCAGGAGTATTTTTCCTTGAGCCACCCAAGGATAAGGTGCTAGGGACGCTGTTCCCATTTGTAAAGAATGAAGGTGAGATAGGACTACTAAACATAATACTTACCATAACGTTCCATGTTATTAGTCCATCTCACCCTTCATTCTTTCGAACCCGCCCTCCTGCCCCCATCCTGGAAGTACCTGGAAACAGAAAACTACTAATTTCATTATTTATGGAGACCTTTTAGTGTTGGCTTTTTCTGTGGGCTGTTTATTTTTTTTTAGTCAGCAGCAAACAAGATCTGGGGATTGTACTGGTGCACCATGGGATACCTACCTAGCCATGAACCAACCAGAAATCTTCCAGCTTGTAAATAGGCAGAGTCAGAGCCAAGGATTGGCTCCGATCCCATATGTAAAGAATGAAGGGTGAAATGGACTACTAACATGGAACGTTATGGTAAATACATAACTTTTTTCCTGTTACCTTCCCCATTACTGATAACTAAAATTGTATGCATTTAAGTAGAATATGTACTCCAGACATGCTTATCCATATTTTGTTTATTTTTTTATTTGATAACCAGTAAAATGAACTGGTCCTTAGACCCTTTTTTCAGTCATGCTGTGGAAGATAAAGACAAAGAAAGTGTATTAGTTCTTCTTGGACCCTTTTTTGGGCATACATGTCAAATACATACACAATACACGCATAGATGCCTATTTGTGTGTGTGAGTACTGGAGCACCACCGTGATGTGTTTGATAGGTGGGAAGAAACTGGTGCTCCCAGTGAAAATCTGCATAGATATGGGAAGAGCATACAGCTTCGAGACAGGCAGTTGATTGCAGGTTAATACTGAATCTAGGCCCTAAAGCTGCGAGACAGAAACCTTAACCACTGAGCCAAGTTGTTGTACCTGTCTGCAATTATAATAATGCATGAACTGAGATGTCATGGTTAGTTTCAGAGCAGCAGACTGTTATACCGTTACAGAAATTTAAGGGTTCAGATAAACAAAATGCAACTAGGTAGACTCAAAGAATTTGAACAAAACACTTAATGTTCTGTATTTATGTGGATTATATAGTATTATGTATGAAATAAATTATACTGTTCATGGAAAATGGTCCTCAGTGTACACTTGGTTGATTAGCTGTCTCAGAAGTACACAGTCTTATGTTTTTTTTTTTTTTAATGAAGTTAGGGCTATGTTGATGATGAATGGCTGAGTGTTGTACAAAGTAAGCTGTTTTATGGTACATTTGAAGCATCTAGTCCGATGTTAACCACTTTTTTGCATTTTGTAATTTTCAGCGATTGCTGGCAGAACTGGATGATGCCAGCTTGCGAGTGGATAGTGTTCGTGACCAAGCAATTATTCTCATGACTAGTCGGGGAGTGACCTGTAGAGAACTGGTGGAACCCAAGCTAGCTGAGCTTAATCGTAATTATGAGAAGGTGTCACAGCACATTAAGGCTGCTAAAGTAAGTAAGAGTGCGGTAAATTAAAAAAAGGTTAGGCATATGACATACACACATGTCATATTTACACAACAATTATGCATTTAAAGCTTTTGTTGGCCTTTGATTATTGCATACCTAATTCATTTTCTTAAAAGGTAAGTGAATACTTAGATTTCTGCACTTTAAGTTCAGCGGCATTGTGTTGTTTTCACAATGTTTTTGCATTAGAAGAAAACTGTTTGCATTGTTTAATCAAACAAATGTCCACACACTGCTGCTTCTCATTTGTATACCAGGTTTGTATTTTTTAATTATTTTATAGTTTTTTTTTGTTTTATGAGTGACAATGGTTTATTCGTTGTTTATGGAAGGTGTATGACAAAAGCCTGCCCCTGTTGTTTACATGCATAAATTTAAGAAACAAATTTCCAAATGTACTGGATGGAGGTTTGGTGTTCAATTTTCTCCTTTCTGCCAGCTCACTGAGAGTACTGCTCTCCTTCAGAAGTTCCTGTTAATGTCCAGAATAATCAATAATCAAATGTGTGGTAAACCATATGCTTATCTGTGAAATCCATTGTTCAGCAGTGGAAGTAGAACGATGATGTAATTTCTTGCACTAGGAAACACATAGGTTCATACTAGGCTATCTGCCCTAGGGCATTTATAAGCCTAGCCAGAGTGTGTTTGGCTTTCGACACCCATTTTAAATTAATTTTGCTATGCCCTTTTTCGAGGTTAGTATACTGTGCCTCTGTCTAACAGTGGCACAGAAGTGATACCCGGGGTAAACCTACGATCTCCCATCCACTCATCAACATTCTTCTTGAAGAGAGTCAATGAGGGACTCTGCCTAACCTGGATTGGGATTTTATTCCAGAGTGAAGGGAGCCTCTGGGTTATGAATCTGTCCCTCCAGCATGTCCTATTTATTTCAGTGCTGAGGTTCAAGTCTCTCGAGCGCGTAGCTCGATGGGATTTGGATTTTCTGAGGTGCAGCATGTCCATTAATTCCGGGTTGGACATGGCTTTATACGTCAGGCACAGATTGCCTCTGAGCAGGCGGTATGCCACTGAGTAGAGCTGGAGTTTCTTTAACCGGGCAGCATATGACATCTGTTTGAGCCCTTTGATCCTCTTGGTGAGGTACTTTTGGGGTCTTTCCAGTTGCTGCAGGTGTCTGGTAAGGTACATCCCAAAAGGGGCCATTGTACTCAATTATGGGCCTGATAAGGGATGAGTAAAGAGGCACGATGACCTCCCCTGATCTAGATGTGAATCCCTTCATGATTAGGTGGGCTATATAAAATGATTTTTCTAACCACTTTGGCCACGTGGTTGTCAAATGAGAGATTGCTATCAACTTGGGTCCCCAGGTCCCTAATTACTACTTCTGTACTTAATGGATTGCCACCTATGTGGTAATTTGTGGGCACTTTGTTTTTGCCAAAGGGGATGACCGTACACTTTTTGGCGTTTAGCTTGAGGCCATGGCTGTGGCACCAGTTGTCTGTTTCTATGAGGCCCTTTTGGAGGATGCTTATGTCGGCTGGAGAGTCTATTATGGTGCCCAGTTTGCAGTCATCTGCGAACTTGGTCAGCCACAGTCCTTCCGTGTTGGCCTGTACCTCCGAGAAATATATACCGAACAAGAGAGGTCTCAGGACTGAGCCTCGTGGGATGCCACTTGCAACTGGTTTGGAGTCTGACATGGCTCCAGCAATTCTAACCATGTGGGTTCTGTCCTTGAGCCAGTTTGCAACCCATCTAGTGACATAGGGGTTTATATTTAAGCTGGTGAGCTTATCTATAATGCCCGAGTGGGGTATTGTATCGAAGGCTTTTGCGAGGTCCAGGTAGGCTGTGTGGACTACCTTCCCCTCGTCAATGGCCTTGGTGAGTATTTCAAAGAAATCGACCAGGTTTAAGAGGCAGGATCTGCCCTTAACAAAGCCGAACTGGGTAGGATCTAGTATCTGTAGGTCCCCAATATCTTTATTTATGAGGTCCATGATGATACTTCCCATAGCTTTGCAGACCGAGCTAATCAGGCTTATGGGGCGATAGTTTCCAGGATCCGTTGAGGCACCACCTTTGTGGAGAGGGACCACTGTTGCTGTACGCCACTCTTTGGGTACATATCCTGTAGTAAGGCTGAGACTGAACAGTAGTTTTATGTTTGGGTTTAGCTCTTCTTGGAGTTCTTGTAGGACGCAGCCCGGGACACCGTCTGGTCCCATTGATGCTGTGTTTTTTGCTTTGGAGTGGGCTGCTCATACTTGAGCGTCTGAGATGTCAGGGGGGGGCAGCACTCTGCTGGGATAGATATTTGCCCTTTTGGTGGGGGGGGGGGTAAGAAGTTTGTGCTGAACCTGTCCGGTAGGATGTTGGCAATGTCTGTGGGTTCGATGTATTTTTTGTCATTTTGGACTAATTCTGAGCATATCTGGGAATTCCCACCCAGGTTCCTAACATAACTAAAGAAAGCCTTGTGATTATCCTTAGTGTCCTGTGCAATTTTTCTCTTGAAGCTGGCCTTAGACGATTTTATGAGTGCCCTTAGTTTTTTGCTAATACTGATCAGAGATGCCTTCCCTTTTTGGGATTTTGCTCCATCATGTAGTAGCTTCCTCCTTCTATTGTATAGTTTGTTTATGGCTGGGGTCCACCAGACAGGACGTCTGCCTTTGGAGGATTGGATCTTGGATTTATTTGAGATCGCATGATCCATGCATTCCTGAAGGTGTTCACAGAATGCGTTTATAAAGGATTCTGTGGTCTGGGCCGTATTTTCCACAGGCCCGGGGGCTTTGAAGGATTCCACCTCGGTTTTGAGGAGTGTGAAATTTGCTTTAGAGAAGTTTTTCACTGTGGTTTTCTGGGCAGGTGGTGGGGTCGGGATGTGAATATCCAGTGAGATTAGTTTATGGTCTGATCTTACCAGTGAGGGATACACTTCTGTTCTGGAGCATAGAGTCCCCATGTTGGTGATGATCAGGTCCAGTATGTTTTCCCCTCTTGTGGGAGTGGTAAAAAATTGTACCATAGCATTTGAGTTTATAAATTCTAGGAACCTTTGGGCTAGGGTGTTGGAGCTAGAGTAATGCTCCCAGTCTATGTTTGGGTAGTTGAAGTCGCCCAATATAATGGTGTTTGGAGAGACCTTCATATTTTCCAGTGTTCTCAGGAAGGCCGAGTGGGGTTCCTGGGTTTGGGAGGGTTGTCTGTAGCAGGCTATAAACTGGAAGGCAGTTTTACCCACTGTTAGTTGCACATGGATAGTCTCTGATGCTTCGTGCTGTGCCACCAACCTGGAGGTGTGGGTATCTTTGACGAATATTGATACTCCCCCTCCTTCTGTAGTTCAGTCCAAGTTTTGGGGCCGAAAAGCATGGTATGAGGTATAACCTGGTAGTGCTGGGGTGCTCTCGGGAGCCTTGAACCAGGTTTCTGTTATTGCACAGATATCTATGTTCTCCAAGCTTAGGAGAGTTTCGAGTGCGTGCATCTTGAGGTTTAGACTTCTGGCGTTGAGTAGCATTACTCTTAGTTTCTTATCCCTTGTGATACCTATGGAGGTGGGTTTGTCTTTTGAGCCTTGCCTAAAAAAGGCACTATGGGGGAAGCAAGAGCCTTTGCCAATATCTGAAAGCCCAGGGGTGACAGGTGCAAGTCGTCCCTAGTGAAGCATCATGGCTTGTCGAGCATGTCATCCCAGGCTGACAGGCATTGGATCCCCTTTGAATGACACCAATACTTAAGCCAATTGTTGAAATTGATCATCTTGTCTTCATATTGTGGCATCATTCTTGGTGAGGGTAAGATGCTACTCAAGGTCAGGGTCATACCGGCCTGGGCTACATGCTCAGAGAGCTCCTCTATGTCTCTTTTCATGTAGTCCAGGGAGGCACGTCTCAGGTCATTCACACCAGCATGGACAATGACCGAGTCATATTTGTACTTGCCTTGGAGTGACCTGAGTGCTTGTGTTATGTGGCGGATCCTAGCGCCCGACAGGCAGCTCACCATGACCTTCTCCTTGTTCAGCCTGGTGAGCGGGACGTCAGTGTGCCTGACAATAGAGTCACCTATTACAAGTGTATCAGGTGTGTTGTTTAGCCTTAAGGGCTGTGACTGTTTGGCACACTGGCTTTGTGAGCTATGTGTTGCACGTGTTTTGTTTTGGGGTAGCGGTTGCTTGGGTGTCTGCTTTGGAGGTCCCTGCTGCTTAGGCAGATTTTTATTTAGAGCCTCAGAGTATGTTTTTGTGTGTTTGTGTTTCGTTTGCTGTCGTGGTAGGTCTATGTGAGACTGGAATTGTAGTGTGTGGTTTCCTTCTCCTCCTGACTGGTTACGCCAGTACTGAGTTGAGAGAGCTTAGCCTCCAGTTTGGCTATATGGTTGCATCTCTCACATGTGTTGGAACTTGTTGGGAGGAGGAGAGGGTTGTCTGTGTACATGTGGCAGTTGTAACATTGACTCAAGATTCCCAGATTCACCAGCTGGACTGGAGAGGAGATTGACAACTGACCTTTGGACATGCTAGAATAGTATTGGGAATTCCTTTATAATTGAAAAAAGGGCCAATGGGGAACAAGGTACTCAAGGGGAGTTTGTGAGGGTGTAGTGCTTTTAATTTTTTAGTGCTGACTTATATAATTGCTTTAGTGAGCAAGTATGTGGTGTAGTATTATCTGTTTTTGTTAGCTGGTTCTGATTTCTGGAGTGTTAACACTGCTGCACAGTGAGTCAAAAAGGGAAGATGGTTGCTGATGGCTGTCCCTGCACCATTACATCCCACGTCTGCACTGTTTTATTGCTTCAGTAGGGAAAGTAATATCATAGTAATTCTGTACTCTTACATTTATACATTATAAAACATCATAAAAGCTGAACTTCGCAATTATACGCCTGAAGAAATTGTATGGCAACAGGACTTGCTGATTAATATTTTATGACCATCCTCTGTTACCATACTTCTCGGCTTTCTAGTTTAGTACTTACTATTTTCATACCTCAGGGCGTAGAGCACCCAAGAGTTGTAACATTTTGAATGGAGTGTGTTACTGGATATTTCACATCACTTGCCAAGTGTATTTCTCTATTTTGGTACATCCAAATGGTATAAATAGGACTGAATAAGAAATACCAGAGGTAATGATAATTGGATTTATTTCTTCATTCTTTTATTAGTTCATCTTTTGGCTTTTGCAGTTTTTTATAGTTGATGCATACGTTCCAGACGTTTTCTTTTTTTTTTTCCTCTTTTCCAGACATTTTTAGTGCTGGACTAGTTATCTCACTGTATTTAAATGGTTAAGTTTTAATTGATTTTTGAAATCAAGGCTTTCCACCAAAGCACTTGCTGTTTTGGTTTAGTACTGAAGTAAAAGTTTTGTTTTGCATTAATATTTTTTTTTGGGGGGGGGGTGGCTTATAACGATGTTTTTCATCTGTGTGCCATAACCTCTTCCATTGTTTGTGTCTGACTTGCCTTCAAGGCCTTTGACTAATCTGGCAGCTAAGGATATGTGGGAAGAAACTAAACAAAAGATAACACAAAAACTGAGAAACTGGAAGCTCTTGTTTATGAATATAGATAAGATAAGCATTGAAAATGTTTTAGTCCATTTAGTTTCATGTACAGGTCACACATTTTTATCAACCAGAGGAGAAGTTGTAGACATTAAAGTGCTGAATTAATTTATCTGGGAGGGGACGAAGACAAGAATTAAGTGGCTTTAGTTGATTCTTCCAATAGAACAAGGTGGTTTAGGATTACTGGACTTGGGGGGGATATTTTAGAGATGTGCATTTAATGTACAATAGCACAAGCAGAAGGTTATAATTCAAAGTGGAAAGGGATGATGGTGAAATGGGGGGGGTCAAGATACAAGGAGAGTGGGATTTTGGATGTAGATCCTTAGAATAATAACCACCATACAGAATGTTATATTCATAAAGCTGCAGAATGTATTCTAAGAACTATGTCAGCATTAATGAAGATGGGAAATTTTGTCAATAGGGGATGACTACATGTAGGGGTGTAGAAAACAAATGAGGGGAGTGGAATATACAGGAGGAAATTATCAAAAGCAGCCAAAGTGTTTGAAGCAAATCATTAGAAAGGGAGGAGTAGTAGAGTGAGATGAGGCCAAGAAAATTGAACTTGAGGTCAAAGACTACCTTCCTTACCAGGGATTGATAATCATAGAATAGGCAAATAGAGAGAGAGAAAAGTCCTAAGTGAAAGACCTGTTCTAGTAGAGTTTTCAAATCTAGAACAGAAGCTGTTTAACAAGTGATGATCAGTAGGGTATATAAAATATATGATAACTGTAAGAATCAGTGAGAGGAGGTTTGAAAAGATTGAGAAGAGAGACTGGAAAAAATTGATTTACAGAAGAACAATGGGAGGATATATTACGACTGTCAAGTATGCGACAAAGTCCAGAAGATAGTGCTGTTAAATGCCAGATCACCAGAAGGTGTCTCAGTTATAGTTCATTATTGCAGTCTGGCTTTTATAAAACACATGGACCTGGTTGGATGAAAGCTTCAGTCTAGTCTTGAGGCTTCTGTCGCTCTGGGTCTCCATATGTTTCACTGTCCCAAGCAAGGTAGAATAGGCCTTCTGGGGGTGGGGGGGGGGGATATCTGTTGTTCATCATCTTTGGATTTGGTGTGGGTTAAAGTTGGAGTATCTAATTCTGCTGAGTACAGAAGCAGGAGTGAACTGCTGATTTCTCTTGGTTTGTTGTCCACAGGTTAACTGTGGACATTTCTCTAAGAGTTTTCAGATTTGCACCTCAGCCTAATTTTGTAGGTCATCAAGATGGTTATTCATTATTGATTTTAATACTTTGGTCAATGATGAAACCTGAAAGCTTGCTGTAGAGTTGATCATATTGATAACTTTAGCTTCACTCAGGTTGCTTCCACTCCATCCCACAAATTTGGCCATACCTTGGACTTAACGTTCCAGAATTATATTGAAACCATGGATGTGGATGGTTGAGCCAGTCTCCTGATCTGATTCTGATGCCCAGAAACTGAGCTTACCAGGTGTTGTAATCTGAGGGGTTTCAGTAACCTGACTGTCTCCTTTGTTTGACCAGCTCCTTGAGGGAGGTATTGCTGAAGATCCTAATTCACTGTGTTTTGTATAATATGTCTGTTACTGATGCTGTGTTTATCTTAGACCCACTGAGTTTGTTCCAGGCCAGTAGTATAAAATGTTATAACAGTTAAACTTTAACCAGGCTGGGACAGAGTTAGGAGCATAACTGGCAATGGACAGGCTGCCTTTAGTATAGGCTCTCTAGATCAGTGTTGTGTGCTTACCAGGCAAGGGACTTCATATAAAAGGCAATGTTTGTATTTAGCAAAATGTGTGTATTGAACAAAGCGGGTGCACTCTTCCAGGGGATCAACTGGTTGTGCAGCCCACCCTGTCTTGCCATATATTATTGTAAAACTGCCACACCATTCTTTGTGTTTAAGCTTGCCAGGGTGAGTCAGTCCTTAGGCAGTGAGTTGCCCATTGGGGTGTTTAGTGATTGATAGTGTGGATTGCCCAGAATTTCACTGGGTGAAGTTCAGCTATGTGAACTATGAGGTGGACATGTCAGTTGTTTTTTTGTTAGCATCCTATGTATTGTAATCTGAACCATATTCTGACCTGTCTTGTGTCATTGAGTCCAGTTATTGTCCATATCATGAAACTGTTCTTTCTTTTTTTTTGTTCTGTGTCTTGCTGTCTCTCGATCATTAGTCCACTCCTGTTCAGCTCATTCATTCCACTCCTCTTCAGCTCATTCCTTCCACACCTGTTCAGCTCATTCATTCCACACCTCTTGTGTAAGGGTTATCCAGGAGGGTCCATCATTCAGGCAGCTGTCAGGGGTGGTTTGAAGGTTTGTTATTGTTTTTCTCCACATCCTTAAAGGCACAAATCTAGTAAGGAGTCCGGGGGGGGGGGGTTGAGTGTGAAGGATGGTCCCCACATTTCTACAGGGGGTGTTCCTTCCAAGCAACCCTGCCACTCCCCTCAAGGCACAAGTGGTGAACTCCATCTCCATCAGGGGGTTAGCATTGCCAGTTTGCCTTTGAGTTCACACCAATCCACCCTATTTGGCTCATCCAGTGCCTCGGTTATTAATCAAACCCTGGTTCCCTGGGTTGCAGTCAAGTCAGTCTTCCTCTGTGCTACAAAGTTGTGCAGATTGTGAGATCTTTGAGAACAGGGATATGCCTGGTATACCTCAGGCTTCTTTCTTGGTTTTCTGCTGTTTATTTTATACATGCTGCCACTAAGTGAGGTCATTATAATGATGGGTGCACTTTGTGAAGAAAATGCTAAGAATGTCAGAAGATAAAGTGCAAGATTTTACCTTTCTTGAGTACCAGTTTGATTTGAATGTCCACTGGTTGACTTGTAATCACATTAAGCTTAACCAGACAAAGACTGGGACCTTGTTACTTCATGCCACCGTTTACTCATCAGATTTTCCACTGGTTTCACCCTTGCTAAAGTATGAAGGTAGTACATTAGAATTTGTCTCTCATGGTCAGGGTGTGATCTTGGATGACAGATTGACTTTAGACTAAGTGTCATCTGTCAAAAGGTTATCCTGTTTTATCTTTAGTGGGATCAAAGTCTGTACCATTATGAGACCTGGGTATAGTAGTAAATGCATTCCCCCCCTCATCTGCATTACTGTAAAGCCCTCTACTTAGGACTTGCACATGCTGTTGTGGCTCTTGTTGAAGTGTTCAGAATTCCGGTTCCAAATTGACTGGCCCTATGAAACCACACAGAATCTGCAGTGGCTCTTGTTCACCACCAGATGTATGTTTAAGATTTTGATCTTCACCAATGAGATGCTTCACAGTCTGCCTGCCATAACTCAAGGAGCTGCTCGGACTGTATATACTGACCAGAAACTTCAGGTTATCAGAGGATGGGCTGCTGGTTGTTTCATGAACTGGACTACAGCAATGGAGCAGAGTATCTTTGGTTTATTTTGCCCCAGTCCTGTGGAACCATTTACCTTTTCTGATTTGGGTGAATGAATAAGAGATCACAAAACGTTTCCTTCCTCAGTAGGATTTATTTCAGCCTTGGTCAGGATTCTTTTTATATACCCATATGGTTGAATTTTTGATCTACAGGCATTAATTTTTATTTCTAGTGGTATTTAGTAGTGTTGCATTGGACTAGTTTGTGACCGTCTTCATGGGTTGTGTTATAAGATGCTTCAAACCTTTGCATAAATCAGTTTAATGCATTTGTTTTGACTCAGAGGTCAGTATGTATTGTCTTGGGATAATGGACTATTCCTGCATATTGCTCAAGATGGTGGTATTTATTATTTTAATACTGTCAAAAATATGTATGTTGCTGCTTTGATCATTTCCTTGACAGAGTTAAATTGGATGATGTTCTTCATGTTTCACTGTTGCAGTCATCACATTTGGGTTATCTGCCTGCAGGTAGTCCTCAGCCGGCCTGAATACCAGAGTCTTGGATTCCTGTGTCAGAAGCTGTCTCTTCTTCCATGATGTCACGGGTATAAAACATACAGCCGATGCCATTACATCAGTCTTTCTTGCCACACGGTGCCCGAACAGAAGAAATTTTCGTTTTCGAGTTTCAGAACCGAAGTCTTCAAAAAGCAAAGTACCCTGTTGAGGATACTTTTTCTTGCTCTTAACCAATGTCAGTAAAAGTTAACAATTGTATTACCTATGGAAAACAAATACCTCATAAAGATTTTCATTCGTACTGCATTCCTTGCTTAGGCCCAGACCACAACGTCCCTCGCTGTCGGTTTTGTGCCTTATTCAACACCCGAACTAGTCGTCGTTGGGCTATATTTGCAGCAAGTTATTTTGGTACTCTGTATAAATATCCAGAAATGGCTTTGGTAAGCCATCTGACTACCCGATATTCTGAAAAAACGCAAGGGTAAAGACAGAGACAGACCGCATAGTTCCAAAACTGCCGACGACGCTTCCGTTAAGCTAGTCGCCAGTTCACCGGTACTCAGTGAGGTGCTTTCGCAGCCCCTAATACCCGCTACTTCAGCTTCCCAGGCCTCTGAGACCCATTCGGAGTGTGGTATGCCGCGAGATGCTTTTTCGACTATGGAACCTACGGATGTCTCTTCCTTGGATGGGTCCAGAGCCGCTGTGCATGCACCGGCTTCTGAGGGAGTATTCAGGCCTACAGACTTGCATTTTAACCTGACACCATCTTCTTCATCCAGGCCTAAAACTCGCAGCACGCCCTAGAAAACAGACATCCAAACTGCATGATTAGGCCCATATGCCTAAAAAACAAATGCTTAGAATGGCTGAAGACCTTATTACCTTAATTAGGGGAAGCCAGCCTTCCCCCTTTGAGACCTAGAACTGATTTTCCTTCTGATCAGAAATTTGATATTTCTGTTTCTTCTGATTACCAGAATTTGCCCTTACCTACTTAGGAGGATTCTGATGCAGAGGATTCCATTCCCTCTGCTTCCCCTCCAGAAGATTTTTCTTTTGGTGAAACCTTGCATGCTCTTAGGGAGTTTTTCCGCTGGGAAAGCCAGGATTACTCTGACTCCAAAAAGAGGCTTAGGGAATTCTTACTCCTTCCTCAACACAGGCCTTTAGCTATCCCACCTGTTCTGGACATTGTAGATGATGCTTTCCTGGACTCCAGCCTTTCCCCAGACACCTCATCTCCAGCTCCCAGTAAAACTGACAGGAATTAGAGTACCTGACTCTCAAGTTCCTCTTCAAGAATCCTACTGCGGATCCAGAGACCATTTCACAAGGACCAAAGGGCATTAAGTCTACTGCTGCCAAAAATCCTACCCCTTCTGATAGAGATTCTTGAGCCTTGGACAGATGGGGGTAAGAAGGTGTACATTTCTGCTACTTTGGCCACTAGGGTTTTAAATTGCCAGTTTCATATGTTAAAGTACCAGCAGTGTATTATGGCACTACTAAAACAGAAAATGATGTTGATTCCTGACTCTGCTGAACACAAAGAATTACAGGATTTAATGCTTTCTGCAGAACAAGTCGATAAACATACTTTGCAGTGTGGATTTGACTCTCTAGAAGCATCTTGCAGGGCTGCTGTCACTGGATGTGTACTTAGAAGGCATGCTTGGCTTAAGGAGCAAAACTTGCCAGATCATGTTAAAGCTAAATAACTGGATGCTCCCTTAAACCAGGACCGCCTGTTTGGCAACAAAGCAGAAGTAGTCCTCAAAAAGATGGAGGAAAAAGCTAAATCTATGCAAACTGTTAAAGAATTCCTGCAAGTGCAGCCTCCCAGATTTAGTAGGCATTGGCCTTCAAAGAATTGGTCCATTCCAGTCTCTTCCAGGCCCTCTCAGTCCACACCCAGGAAGAGCAGACCCACCTAGGTTACAGTCTCAAGCTATGCACAGGCCTAAGCAGTGGTGGGCTCCCACTTCCAAAGCAGGGAGTATTAAGGCACCCACTTATGCAAAAATGGCACAATGACTTGATCTTAACTCTTCCAAACCCTGCATAACTGCCTGCTCCCTTAGGAGGAAAGCTCGCCCTGCATGCAAAAAACTGGGAACTCATTACCCAAGAAAAATGGAATGTTCTTCGTGTTTCACTGTTGCAGTCATCGCATTTGGGTTATCTGCTTGCAGTAGCCCTCAGTCGGCCTGATTATCAAAGTCTTGGGTCCTGCGTCTGTTGCTGTCTCATCTTCCGTGACGTCAGGTAGTCAGGGGTATAAAGCATGCAGCTGACACCATTACATCAGTCTTTCTTGCCGTGTGGTGCCTGAAGCAGAGTTCGCAAGTGCCGGTCATCCGACTCCTGAAATTTTCATTTTCGAGTTTCAGAACTGAAGTCTTCAACTAAAGATAAGTACCCCGTTGGGGAAACCTTTTCTTGCTCTAAACCGATGTCAGTAAAAGTCAGTAATTGTATTTCTTGTGGAAAGCAAATACTTCACAAAGGTTTTCTTTTGTACTGTACTCCTTTTCTAGGCCCTGACCACGACCGTACCTCACTGTCTGTTTTGTACCTTATTTAATCAACGAACTATTCATTGTTGGTATATTTATGCTTCTAAATATTTTGGTACTCTGTTCAATTATCCAGATATGTCTTCAGTAAGCGATCTGACTACCGACATTCCGAAAAAACGCAAAGGTAAAGACAGAGACAGGCCGCCTAGGTCCAAACCTGCCTACAACGCTTCTCCTGAGCCAGTCGTTAGTTCGCAGGTACTCAGTGAGGTGCTTTCGCAGCCCCTGATGCCCGCTACTTCAGATTCGCAGCCTCTACTGAGACTCCTTCGGAGAGTATGCCGAGAGATGCTTCATCTGTGGAACCTGCGGCTGTCTCTGCCTTGGCTGGGTCCGGAGCCACTGTGCAGGCACCGGCTTCTGAGTGTGTATTCAGGCCTACTGACTTGCATGTTAAACCGACGCAATCTTCTTCTTCAAGGCCTAAACCCGAGCCATGCCTAGAAAACCAATGCCCAGACCGCATGGTCTGGCCTCTGTGCCTAAAAAGAAAATGATAAGAATGGCTGAAAACCTTATTACTTTAATCAGGGGAAGCCAACCTTCCCCCTCTAAGGGGCCTAGGACTGAATTTGCTTATGATACTTCTGACCAGGATTCTGAAATTTCTGTTTCCTCTGATGACCAGGATTTACCCTTATCTATCTATGAGGATTCTGATGCTGAGGACTCTATTCCCTCTGTACCCCCCCCCCCCCCGAGGATTTCTGTTTTGGTGAAACCCTGCATACTCTTAGAGAACACTTTCGCTGGGAAAGCCAGGATTACTCTGATTCTAAAAAGAGGCTTAGGGATTTCTTACTCCTGCCCCAACACAGGCTTTTAGCTATCCCTCCTGTACTAGACATTGTTGATGATGCCTTTTCGGAATCTAGCTTGGCTTCTGACTCTCTAACTCCTGCTCCCAGAAAACCTGATAGATATTACAGGGTTTCTGGCTCAAGTTCTTTTTTTTAAAAATCCTACTGTGGATCCTGAGACAATTTCACAGGGGCCCAAGGGCATTAAGGCTACTACTGCCAAAAATCCTACCCCTTCTGATAAAGACTCCAGGGCGCTGGATAGATTGGGTAAGAAGGTATACACTTCTGCAACTTTGGCCATTAGGGCCTTAAACTGCCAGTTTTATATGTTAAAGTATCAGCAGCATTTTATTGGATTGCTTAAACAGAAAATGATGATTCCTGACTGTTGAAAATAAGGATTTGCAGCATTTAATGCATTCTGCTGAACAGGTTGGAAAACATACTTTGCAATGTGGTTTTGATTCACTAGAGGCATCTTGCAGGGCTGCTGTCACTGGGTCTGTACTTAGAAAGCATGCTTGGCTTAAGGAGCAATCTTTGCCAGATCATGTTAAAGCTAAATTGCTGGATGCTCCCTTAAATCAGGACCACCTGTTTGGAAACAAAGCAGAAGTAGTTCTTAAAAAGGTGGAGGAAAAAGCTAAATTTATGCAAATGGTTAAAGATTTCTTACAAGTACAGCCTCTAAGATTTAGTAGGCATTGACCCACTAAGAATTGGTATTTTCCTGCCTCTTCCAGGCCTTCTCAGTCCAAACCCAGAACCAGCAGAACACCCAGACTTCAATCCCAGAGTATGTACATGACTAAGCAGTGGGGGGCTCCCACTTCCAAATCAGGGAGAAGTAGGACCCCCCCCCCCATGGTAAACTGTCTCAATGACTTAACTTTAAAACTTCCAAGCACTTATCAACTGACTACTCCTTTAGGGGGAAAAATTGCTCTACAGGCAAAAAACTGAACCCATTACCCAGGACAAATGGGTTTTAAATATTGTTTCCCAAGGATAAAGATTTCACTTCCACATGTTAACGCCAAACGGTTGGCCAGATCTACCCCCAAATTAGTGGGCAGAGGCTCAAAAGCAAGTACTCTCTCTCTTAAGCATAAAGGCTATTCATACTGTACCAGAGGAGGAAAAGGGATAAGGTTTCTACTCAAGACTTTTCCTGATACCCATAAAAGACAACTCATGGCGTTCTATCCTGGACCTTTCTATTTTAAACACCTTTTTGGTGATTCCAAAATTCAGGGTGCTAACTCTTCACCAGTTACTTCCTATGCTAGGCAAAGATGTCTAGTTGGCAACACTGGATTTAAAGGAAGCCTTGCCTGCACATCCCAATCAGGGAATCTTGCAGAAGATACCTACGCTTCAAAGCAGGCTACATGCACTGTCAGCTCTCTGCACTACCCTACTGCGCCCAGGGTATTCACAAAGTGCCTATCTCCAGTCATTGCATTTTGCAGGCAAAGAAATATTCAAATATACCCATACCTGGACGATTGTCTTATTCAGGCAGAAAGCCGGGACATACTTTTGAATCATTTGACATTTGTACAAAAGGTGCAAACTTGTCTGGGGTACACCGTAAACGAAAAGAAATCACATCTGGTACCCTGTCAACAAATTATATTCCTGGGAGCAAGCTTGAACACAACTTCCCAGATGGCTTTCCTCATGCCAGAGAAACAAATTCATTTGACAACTTACTTCAAACTAATGGCCACAAAAACCCTGCTATCTGCAAGGCAAATACTGCAAGCCTTGGGGGTCATGGCATCCTGCATTTTACTAATTCCATATGCAAGGCTGCATATGAGGAAACTACAATGGTATCTAAAAAGCCTATGGTGTCAACATTTTCAGGCTCTAGAAGCAATGATTCCCATCATACCTTGCCTGCGGTTAGAGTTCCTGTGGTGGGTAGAGACCTGCCACCAAAACAAGGGACTACCATTCACTCTACCCCCTGCCACCCAAACCCTAACAACAGATGCATCAGACTATGCATGGGGGACTCACCTGGCAGGGAAGGGCATTCAGGGCAAATGGAACCCAAGTCAAATGCTCCTGCATATCAATCAAAAAGAAATGTTAGCTATACAGAATAGTCTGACAGTCTTCAAGGACCACATTCTTCCAGGACAATTAATGGTGAAGACTGAGAACACCACAGTTATGTGGTACATAAACAAGCAGGGGGGTACCCATTCTTACTCCCTCTGCAGACTAGCCATGGCTCTGTGGAACACAGCCTTGAGCTACTAAGTGCATCAACAGGCTCAATTCCTGCCAGGAAAGCTAACTATACTGGCAGACGAACTAAGCAGAAATCTCAGGGACCCAGACGAGTGGAAACTGGAACCAAAGACTTTAAACATGTTGATAGACAAGTGGGGGAGCCCAGATATAGAACAGTTTGCCTCCTCCCAGAACTACCAATTGGGCAAATTCTGCACAAGGACTTTCCACAAACAAGCTTGGAAAGTGGATGCTCTGTCCTTCAGCTGGAAAAATCTATCTTTTTATGCATTTCCTTCTCTGCCTCTCCTCTCCATAGTACTACTAAAGATCAAACAGGACAAACCAAGGACGATACTGATTGCACCAGACTGGCCACGCCAACACTGGTGTACCCCCTCTTCCGCAGTTTGTCACTGCTGGCTCCATGGCACCTGCCTTAGACCCCTACCCTGCTGTCTCAGCAGGAGAGCCAGATTCTGCATCCTCAGCTTCAAACCCTGAACCTGGCAGCCTTGCTAATTACCTAATCTCTCAGTTACCATCCATCAGTAAACAAGTGTTGGATGTCATTTTAGAGGCAGTGAGGTCTAGTACTAGAAACTCGTATGCTGAAAAATGGAAACGATTCTGTGCCTGGAACCAAACTCGAGGGATGGGCACAGCAGCTCCCAATTTACCTCAGATTCTTCAATACTTAACTGAGATGCTTCACAAGGGCCTTTCTTTTTCCTCCAAAATTCACTCCTCAGCCATTTCAGTTCATTACAACACAGAACCACCCCTTTTCTCTCATCCACTGCTCAAGCAGTTCCTCAGAGGGGCCAAAAATGTAAGACCACCCAGGAGAGCCCCAACTCCAGCCTGGGACCTTAACTTTGTATTGGAAAAACTCACTCTTCCTCCTTTTGAGCCAGCTGCAAGTGCAGAGTTAACATTCCTTTCTTGGAAAACTGCCTTCCTTTTAGCAGTCACTTCAGCAAGAAGGGTGTCTGAATTACAGGCTCTTATGGCAGTGGAGCCTTTCGTCATTTTTCATGCGGACCGGGTATCCCTCGGGACCAATTCCTCCTTCATACCCAAGGTGGTATCCAGTGTGGCTCTTAATCAGTCCATTCATTTGCCAACCTTCTTTTCTAATCCACAGAACAAAGGGGAACGGATACTGTACTCCTTAGATGTGCACAGACAACTTAGAGTTTACTTGGACAGGACTAAACCTCAAAGGAAATCTGAACAACTGCTGGTGGCATTTGCTGCAGGGCCAGAGGGGAAGGTTATTTCAATGCAAACCATTTCTAAATGGTTAGGCCATTGCATTAATTTCTGCTATAACCACCATGGAAAACCTGTCCCACAGTGGATTAGACCCCATTCAACCAGGGCTGCTGCATCTACCTTTACAGCCTTTCTCAGAGGCGGACATCCTAGAAGCTGCTACCTGGAGTTCTGTACATACTTTCACCAAGCATTGCCATTTACCAATTTTCTCTAAATCCAGAGCTGGCTTTGCCACTGCAGTCTTGCAGGGCCTTATAGCTGGTCCTATTGCTGTCTTAAATTCCTCCTCCCATCCTTAGCTTTGGGAATCTACCCAAATGTGATGACTGCAAAAGTGAAACACAAAGAAAATAGTGCAGTTGCGTACACTTGCTATAAATGTATATATTCGGGTGTATTCACTGTTGCAGTCCTGGTTACCCTCCCTCCAGCCCCCTGACTTCTTTTGGCTATACCTCTACTCTCTTTAAAAGCTTTTTGGTGTATTTACTTTTTTGTTGGAGGTATAACCTTGTGTGTGTGTGTGTGTGTGTGTGTGTGTGTGTGTGTGTGTGTGTGTGTGTGTGTGTGTGTGTGTGTATGTATATATATATATATATATATATATATATATATATATATATATATATATAGATATATATATAGATATATATATAGATATATATATAGATATATATATATATATATATATATATAGATATATATATATATATATATAATTGCTTCCCATTAGGGTGGCACTTGACATCTGGGACAAGAAAAACTGATGCAATGGCGTTAGCTGCATGCTTTATACCCCTACCTGACGTCACGGAAGATGAGAGAGCAACCGATGCAGGACCCATGACTTTAATAATCAGGCCAACTGAGGGCTACTGCAAGCAGATAACCCAAATGTGATGACTGCAACTGAATACACTCGAACATCTACATTTATGGTAAGTGTACACAACTGTACTTTTTGAATATAGTTTCCCAAGGATACAGATTCTATTTCCAGACCCTACCAACCCCAAATGGTTGGTCGGACCTACCCCCAAATCAGTGGGCAGAGGCCCAACAGCAGGTTCTCTCTCTAAGTATCAGGGCTATTCAACCTGTCCCAGCAGAAGAAAGGAGACAAGGTTTTTATTCAGGACTTTTCTGGTAGCCAGAAAAGACAGCTCCTGGCATTCTATCCTCGACCTTTCTGTTCTAAACACCTTTTTGGTAATTCCAAAATTCAAAATGCTAACACTTAAACAGCTGCTTCCTATGCTAGGCAAAGATGCCTGGTTGGCAACCTTAGACGTAAAGGAAGCTTACCTGCACATTCCAGTAAGGGAATCTTGCAGGCAATACCTACGCTTCAGGGCAGGCTCCATGCACTATCAGTTCTCTGCACTTACCTCTGGCTTATCAACTGCACCCACGGTATTCACAAAATGTCTAGCTCCAGCCATTGCATTTTGCAGGCAGAGAAATATTCAGATATACCCATACTTGGACGATTGTCTGATTCAGGCAGAAAGCCAAGATTTGCTTTTAAAACACCTGGCATTCGTAAAGAATCTTCTAACCTCACTGGGGAACACCATAAACAAAAAGAAATCTCACCTAGCACCCTGCCCAACAAATTGTATTCCTAGGAGCAAGCTTGAACACAACTTCCCAGATAGCTTTCATCACTCCAGAGAAACAAATTTATTTGACAACCTACTTCAAACTTCTGGCCACAAAAACCCAGCTATCAGCAAGGAAAATTCTGCAAGCCCTGGGGTTCATGGCCTCTTGCATTCTACTAATTCCATATGCAAGACTGCATATGAGGAAACTACAGTGGTATTAACATTCTCAGGATCTGGAGTCTATGATTCCTATCATTCCTTGTATCAAGACAGAGTTCCTTTGGTGGGCAGAGGCCTGCTACCACAACAAGGGTCTCCCTTTCACTCTACCCCCTGCTGCCCAAACCCTAACAACAGACGCATCAGACTATGCATGGGGGGGCTCACTTGGCAGGGCAGTGCATTCAGGGCAAATGGAACCAGAGACCGATGCACCTGCATATCAACCAAAAAGAAATGTTAGCTGTACAGAATTACCTGACAGCCTTCAAAGACCGCATTCTTCCAGGGCAACTATTGGTAAAGACAGACAACACTACAGTTATGTGGTACATAAACAAGCGGGGGGGGGGAACCCACTCGTACCCTCTCTGAAGACTAGCCATGGCTCTGTGGAACACAGCCTTGAGCTACCAAGTGCACCTACAGGCTCAATTCCTGCCAGGCAAGCTAAATTCCTTGGCAGACGACCTAAGCAGAAAGACCCACACGAATGGAAACTGGAACCAAAAATATTCAACCTCTTGAGGAACAAATGGGGGACTCCAGAGATGGACCTGTTTGCCTCCCCTCAGAACTACCAATTTGGCAAATTCTGCACAAGGACTTCCCACAGTTAAGCTTGGAAAGTGGAAGGCCCTGTCCTTTACCTGGGAATGCCTCTCGGTTTATGCCTTTCCCCCTCTGCCTCTCTTCTCGAAGATTCTGCTGAAGATCAAACAGGACAAGCCAAGGATAATAGTGATTGCACCATACTGGCCACGCCAACACTGGTACCCCCTCTTGTGTAGTATGACACTGCTGGAACTATGGCTCCTGCCTCAGATCCCTTCCCTGCAGTCCCAGCAAGCGGGCCAGATTCTGCACCCTCAACTTCAAACCCTGAACCTTGCAGCCTGGCTAATTCCTTGAGCTCTCCAATAGCATCCCCCAGTAAGCAGGTGCTAGATGTTATTCTGGAGGCAAGGAGGCCTAGTACTAGAAAATCCTATGCTGAAAAGTGGGAAAAGATACTGTTCCTGGAGCCAGACTCAGGAGATGTGCACAAGGGTGTCCAGCTTACCTCGTATACTAAAGTACTTAACAGCATTGCTCCACAAGGGCCTATCCTTCTCGTCAATTAAAATTCATGCCTCTGCCATTTCAGCACAATATAATACTGAACCATCCCTCTTCTTTCACCCCCTGCTAAAGCAATTCCTCAGAGGAGCCAAATATTTAAGACCCCCAGGAGAGCCCCTACTCCAGCCTGGGACCTTAACTTTGTATTAGAAAAGCTCTCCCTTCTTTTGAGCCAGCTGCAACTGCAGAGTTGAAATTCCTTTCTTGGAAAGCAGCCTTCCTTCCAGCCATCACTTCAGCAAGAAGAGTGTCTGAATTACAGGCCTTCATGGCAGTGGAACCCTTCATTATCTTCCATGCAGACAGGGTTTCCCTCAGGACCAATCCTTCCTTTATGCCCAAGGTGGCGTCTAGTGTGGCCCTTAATCAGTCCATTCATTTGCCTACTTTTTTACCGAATCCACAAAACAAAGGAGAACGAATACTGCACTCTTTGGACGTGCACAGACAACTTAGATTTTATTTGGACAGGACTAAGCCTCTCAGAAAATCTGAACAGCTGCTAGTTGGCTTTGCTGCAGGGGCAGAGAAGGCCATTTCAAAACAAACCATTTCTAAATGGATAGCCCATTGCATTCATTTCTGCTATAAGCATCATGGAAAACCTACCCCACAGGGGATTAGATCACATTCCACCAGGGCTGCATCTACCTCTACAGCCTTTCTCAGAGGTGTCCTTACCAGGGACATCCTAGAAGCTGCTACCTGGAGCTCTGTACATACCTTCACCAAGCATTACCACATGCCTATTTTTTCTAACTCCAGAGCTGGTTTTGCCACTGCAGTCTTGCAGGGCTTTAATAGTTGGCCCTAATGCTCTCTAAATTCCTCCTCCCTTTCTCAGCTTTGGGAATCAACCCAAATGTGATGACTGCAACAGTGAAACATGAAAAACATAGTACAGTTGTGTACACTTACCATAAGTGTAGATGTTCAAATGTATTCACCGTTGCAGTCCTGGTTACCCTCCCTCCAGTCCCCCCTGACTTCTCTTGGCTCTACATTTCCTTCTTTGATGTATTTAAGCTTTCTGGTGTATTTGCTTTTTGATGGAGGGGTACCATAACATAAAATTGCTTCCCATTGTGGGGGCGCCTGACATCTGGGGCAAGAAAAACTGATGTAATGGTTTTGGCTGCATGTTTTATACCCCTGACATCATGGAAGAAAAGACAGCATCCAACACAGGAATCCAAGACTCTGGTATTCAGGTCGGCTGAGGGCTACCTGCATGCAGATAACCCACATGTGATAACTGCAGCAGTGAATACACTCGAACATCTACATTTACGGTAAGTGTACACAACTGTACTTTTCTTTGTGCTGCTTCTAAATCTTTTAGCTCTTAGTAAATGCCTAACTTTTTACTAGTTGTTTGGTACGTAATTTTGTGTCCATTTTCAGTGGTAGTACCCCACTGGGCCATAGATCTTAGGCTTGTTCCCTTTTAGCTCTTAACATTTCAGAGTGCATCATACACTGGATGGCCCTTAACTTCCTTCCATGTGCTTTTCACGATTGCCAAAACGTAACTGTGAGGGAGTTTAACAGGCGCTTCCCTGGTAGACCCAGTTTTGTATTGCTTTACAAATAATTATCTCAGTAACTGAGATGGCATTTAAAATCTCCTGATTAATTTCTATCAGGACAATTTTATTTACCACCTTTTGTTTACTTCCATACTTTGGTTTCATTCTGTTTGATTTTGTATAAATTGTTGCATTGTACACATGTTGAGAAGGTCTAGAAATTGGTAGATTTTGGAATTTGTAACTTAAAAGGAGCAGTACTGATCTGTATATGTACATTTAGTCTCTAGATACGTTTTCAGGACTCTGGCTAACTGGCTGGCATTGTCCTGTTGATTATCTTTATACTTCACTGTTGCAGTCATTTCATTTGGGTAATCTGCTGGCAGGTTGCCTTCAGTCGGCCTGATTAACAAAGTCTTGGGTCCTGCGTCGGTTGCTGTCCCTTCTTCCATGACGTCAGGTCGTCATGGGTGTAAAACATGCAGCCAACGCCATTACATCAGTCTTTCTTGCCGTCTGGTGCCCGAAGCAGAAGCAGTTTTCAAGTGCTGGTCGACCGACTCCTGAAATTTTCGTTTTCGAGATTCATAACTGAAGTCTTCAACTTAAAGCTAAGTACCCCATCGGGGAAACTTTTTCTTGCTGCTTACCGATGTCAGTAAAAGTTAATAATTGCATTACTTGTGGAAAGCGAAATACCTCATAAAGATTTTCATTCGTACTGTATTCCTCGCCTAGGCCCTGACCACGATGTACCTTGCTGTCGATTTTGTGCTTTATTTAATCAGCGCACTATCCATCGTCTGTACATTTTTGCCTCTAAATATTTCAGTTCTCAGTTTAGTTATCCAGAAATGTCGTCTGTTAGTCATCCGACTACTGGGATTCTGAAAAAACGCAAAGATAGACAGAGACAGGCCGCCGAGGTCCAAAACTGCCAATGGCGCTTCTCCTAAGCCAGTCGCCAGTTCGCTGGTACTCAGGTACTTTCGCAGCCCCTGATAACCCGCTACTTCTGATATGCAGGCCTCTTCTGAGACCCATTCGGAGTCCGGTATGCCGCAAGATGCTTCACCTATGGATCCCGTGGATGTCTCTACCTTGGATGGGTCCGGAGCCGCTGTGCGGGCTCTGGCTTCTGAGGGTGTATTCAGGCCTACAGACTTGCATATTAAATCGACACCGCCTTCATTACTAAGGCCTAAATCTCGATCTGTGTCTAAAAAACTGATGCCCAGGCCACATGCCCCTATGCCTAAAAAACAAATGATAAAAATGGCTGAAGATCTAATTACTCTAATCAGGGGTGGTCAACCCCCCACCAAGAGGCCTAGGGCTGAGCTCGATTATGAATCTTCTGATCAGGATTCTGTTTCTTCTGACTCTTCTAATGACCTGGATTTGTCCATACCTACTTATGAGGATTCTGATGCAGAGGATTCCATTCCCTTTGCTTCTCCTCCTGAGGATTTTTCTTTTGGGGAAACTTTACATACTTTAAGGGAGCATTTCCACTGGGAAAGCCAGGAATTTTCTGATTCAGAAAAAAAGGCTTAGGGATTTCCATCTTCTACCTCAGCATAGGCCTTTGGCTGTACCTCCTGTACTAGACATTGTTGATGTGTTCTTGGAATCCAGTTTGGCCCCTGATTCCCTGCCTCTGGCTCCTAGTAAACCTGACAGATACTCCAGGGTTCCAGAGTCCCACAAGTTCCTTTTCAAAAATCCTATTGCAGATCCAGAAACCATTTCTCAGGGGCCCAAGGGCATTAAGGCGTCTACTGCTAAAAATCCTACCCCTTCTGATAGAGACTCCAGAGCGCTTGATAGATGTGGTAAAAATGTTTATACTTCTGCAACCTTGGCAATCAGAGCTTTAAACTGCCAATTTCATATGTTAAAATATCAACAGCATATTATTGGACTGCTTAAAATAAAAATGATGTTGATTCCTGACTGTATGGACAACAAAGATTTACAGGATGTAATACATTCTGCTGAACAAGTTGGAAAACATACTTTGCAATGTGGTTTTGCTTCTTTAGAGGCCTCTTGCAGGGCTGCTGTTACTGGGTATGTGTTTAGAAGGTATGCTTGGCTTAAGGAGCAATCTTTGCCTGATCATGTTAAACCTAAATTGTTGGATGCTCCTTTAAATCAGGACCACACCTGTCTGGCAATAAGGCTGAAGAAGTTCTTAAAAAGATGGAAGATAAAGCTAAATCTATGCAAACTGTTAAAGATTTCTTACAAGTGCAACCTCCAAGATTTAGTAGGCATTGGCCTACTAAGAATTGGTCCTTTCCAGCCCCTTCCAGATCCTCTCAAGCCAAACCCAGACACAGCAAAAACCCCAGGTTTCAGTCCCAGGGGACTCTCAGAACTAAGCAGTGGGGGGCCTCCACTTCCAAATCTGGAAATGAGACACCCCCCTATGGTAAACAGTCTCAATGACTTCCTTGTAAAATTACCAAGCACTTATCTTTTAACTGCCCCTTGGGGGGGGGGGGGATTGCTCTTCATGCAAAGAACTGGTAACTCATAACCCAGGACAAATGGGTTTTAAATATAGTGTCCCAGGTATACATATTTCATTTCCACACGTTGCCAACACCAAATGGGTGGCCAGACCTGCCCCCAAATCAGTGGGCAGAGGCTCAAAAACAAGTACTTTCCCTGTTAAACATGGGAGCTATTCAATTGATACCAGAAGAGGAAAGGGGACAAGGTTTCTATTCCAGACTTTTTGTTGTGCCCAGAAAAGACAAATCATGGCGTCCAATCCTGGACTGGTCTACTCTAAACACCTTTCTGGAGATTCCAAAATTCAAGATGCTTACTCTTCACCAGTTACTTCCTATGCTAGGCAAAGACGCCTGGTTGGCAACTCTAGATTTAAAAGAAGCATACCTGCACATCCCAATCAGGGAATCTTGCAGAAGATACCTACACTTCAAAGCAGGCTGCACGCATCATCAGTTGTCTGCACTGCCCTTTGGCTTGTATACTGTGCCCAGGGTATTCACAAACTGCCTGGCTCCAGTTATTGCATTTTGCAGGCAAAGAAAAATTAAAATATATCCATTTCTGGACAATTGTCTAATTCGGGCAGAAAACCAGGGCATACTTCTAAATCATCTGGCATTTGTAAAAAAAGGTTCAAACTTGTCTGGGGTACACCATAAACTAAAAGAAATTACAACTTGTACCCTGTCAACAGATTACATTCCTGGGTGCAAGCTTGAATACAACTGCCCAGGGGGCTTTCCTCACGCCAGACAAGGAAATTAATTTGGTAACTTACTTCAAACATGTAGCCACAAAAACCCTGCTATCTGCAAGACAAATACGGCAAGCCTTGGGGTTTATGGCCTCCTGCATTCTCCTTCTTCTTCCATATGCAAGACTGCATATGAGGAAACTACAGTGGTATCTAAAAAGTCTATGGAGTCAACATTGGCACAACCGGGAAACAATGATTCCTATCATACCTTGCCTATGCCTGGAGTTCCTATGGTGGGCAGAGGCCTGCCACCAAAACAAGGGACTACCATTCACACTACCCCCTGCCACCCAAACCCTAACTACAGATGCATCAGAGTATGCATGGGGGGCTCAACTGGCAGGGAAGTGCATTCAGGGCAAATGGAACCCAAATCAAATGCACCTACATATCAATCAAAAAGAAATGTTAGCTGTACAGAATGCTCTGATAGCCTTCAAGGACTACATTTTTCCAGGACAACTAATGGTAAAGACGGACAACACCATGGTTATGTTGACAAGCGAATAGGGGAGTCCAGACATAGATCTATTTGCCTCCCCCCAGAACTACCAGTTAGACAAGTTTTGTACAAGGACTCCCCACAAACAAGCCTGGATAGTGGATGTTCTGTCCTTCAGCTGGAAAAACATGTCAGTCTACGCCTTCCCCCCTCTGCCTCTGTTCTCTGAAGTTCTACTAAAAGTCAAACAGGACAAGCCAAGGATGACTTTGATTGCTCCAGACTGGCCGCACCAACACTGGTGTACCCCCTCTTGCGCAGTGTGTCGCAAATTACTCCATGGCACTTGCCTCAGACCCCTTCCCTGCTGTCTCAGCAGGAGAACCAAATTTTGCACCCTCAGCTTCCAAGATTGAACCTTGCAGCCTGGCTAATCACTTAATTTCACCCTTTATCATCCCTCAGCAAACCTGTGATGGATGTCATCTTGGAGGCGAGAAGACCTAGTACTAGAAAATTTTATGCTGACAAATGGAAAAGATTCTGTGCCTGGAACCAATCTTTAGGGATGAGCACAGCAGCGCCCAATTTACCTCAGATTTTGTAATACTTAACTGAGATGCTTCACAAGGGTGGTCTTTTTCCTCCATTAAAATCCACACCTCAGCTATTTCAGCTCACTATAACACAGAATCACCCCTCTTCTCTCATCCTTGGCTCAAGCAGTATCTCAGAGGGGCAAAGAACTTGAAACCACCCAGGGGAGCTCCTACCCCTGACTGGGACCTTAACTTTGTTTTGGAGAAGCTCACTCTACCTCCTTTCGAGCCAGCTGCTACTGCAGACTTAAAATTTCTTTCCTGGAAAACAGCCTTCCTTTTCGCAATCACTTCAGCTAGAAGGATATCTGAATTACAGGCCCTTATGGCAGTGGAGCCTTTCATCATCTTTCATGCGGACAGGGTATCTCTCAGGACCAATCCATCCTTCATGCCCAAGGTGGTTTCCAGTGTGGCTCTTAATCAGTCCATTCATTTACCAATCTTCTTTCCAATCCACAGAACAAAGGGGAACGGATTCTGCATTCCTTGGATGTGGACAGACAACTTAGATTCTACTTGGACAAGACTAAATCTTGAAGAAAATCTGAACAATTGCTGGTAGCATTTGCTGCAGGGGCAGAGGGGAAGGCGATTTCCAAACAAACCATTTCTAAATGGATAAGCCATTGCATTTATTTCTTTTATAAGCACCATGGAAAACCTATCCCCCTGGGGATAAGATCTCACTCCACCAGGGCTGCATCTACTTATGCAGCCTTTCTCAGAGGTGTTCCTACTAGGGATATCCTAGAAGCTGCTACCTGGAGTTCTGTACATACTTTCACCAAGCATTATTTACCAATTTTCTCTAAATCCAGAGCTGGTTTTGCCACTGCTGTCTTGCAGGGCCCTATAGCTGGCCCTAATGCTGTATAAACTCCTCCTCCCAACCATAGCTTTGGGAATCTACCCAAATGTAATGACTGCAACAATGAAACACGAAGAACATAGTACAGTTGTGTACACTTACCATAAATGTAGATGTTAGAGTGTATTCACTGTTGTAGTGTTTGTTACCCCCTTACCCCCCAGCCCCCTAGTTTTCTCTGGCTATACCTCTACTTTCCTTTACTATGCTTAAAAGCCTTTTTGGTGTATTTGCTTTTGGTTGGAGGTATACTTTTGTGTTTTTGTGTTTATTTGCTCCCCATTAGGGGGGCACCTGGCATCTAGGGCAAGAAAAACTGATGTAATGGAGTTGGCTGCATTTTTTATACTCCTGATGACCTGACGTCATGGAAGAAGGGACAGCAACCAACGCAGGACCCAAGACTGGGAGGTTGGCATAATGGTTATGGTGTTTACCTTACAGGTACAAGGTACAGGGTTTGATTCTCACATGGGGTAATTGGCCAGGCTTAAAATGACCCAGGAGGGCAGTTAGCCTAGTACTAATCTATGAACCTATGAACAATCAGGCCGACTGAGGGCAACCTGCCAGCAGATTACCCAAATGTAATGACTGCAACAGTGAAGATACTCTAACATCTACATTTATGGTAAGTGTACACAACTGTACTTTTTCAGCTGGGCGAAGGGGAATGCTTAATACTCTTTTACAACCATGAAGTTCTAGCTCATGTGCATCTATGCCAAGTATATCTACTTACCCATGTGTGTATGGAACTCTGTACTCTTAGAAATGCATTATACTACATTATATTAAGTAAGCCGTGCTTAATTTGTGCAAATGTGTATATCTTTGAATATAGCTTATTTCCACTTGTCTAGTAAATATTGTCTTTATTAGTTGTTTGTCCCTGGGTTGTAGCTGAGAAGGATCAGTAGATCAGCTCACCCACATGGTTATCAGAAGAATAAATTAAATAAATAATCAAATATATGCTGTATAAAATAGCTTTCAGGTATACACAGTAGTAAGTTTAGAGACTTTTTAGTGTAAGGTAATGTGTATGCACCCATGCCCAGAGAAGCATAGAACTCGAGTGGAACACAATTCAATTGCAGTTCAGAGAGAGAAAAAATATTACATGCCAAATCTGGGCCTGGGTTTGTTGTGCATTTAGTTGAATCTTTTGCTTAAAACGGTCTTAATTAGAATAGAGCTTAACTTAAAATTATAAAATGTATATTGCACAGAAGAAGAGGATAGAAGCAATAGTAAGATGTCATTCTGTTGTCATGTTGCATTATTCCAAACTCTTGGGTTATCCTCTGCTTGCTACTTGATAATCTGGCCAGTATACAAAAGCTTGTAGTCACTGCTAAGTATGTGGGTCGTTGGCCTAGGGAGCCAGGGGCCCTAAAAGTGACGTCTGCACATAACTTTACCTCTAAACTTCTCTACCGCCAGTCAAACATCAGCGCTTCTTGCCGTCTTCGCTGTCTGATCTTCAGGTTTCTAAGATAAGTACCCCGTTGTGGCTGTTTCTGATTCCTTTTTGTCACTGCATGTCTTTTTAGATTACATGTCATCCAGGAAGGGAAAATGTAGGTACGGCCATCAGATTCGCCATAAGGGCACCCAAGAACTCTGCCTTTTCTGTCTGTGGCCTGCTCTCCACCATCTTGCTTGCGTAATCTGTCAGGCCTTCATCCCTAAGACACTCCGCAGTCATCTGCACGCTTTGAACATTTACTTGGAGAATCAGAGTCTTAAACACTTAGTGTTAGGGATTGAAGGGTCATCTCGTCATTCCATAGAACCACCCAAAAAGAAGGCCAAGGTTTCTAGGCCTGAACTTGCTGCTGCCTCTCCTCCACCTGACATCCCTTCTGTGGCTGATGTTCGCCTGGAGGAACGTTCGGAGTCTGTAGAAGCAGGTATAGTGGTTACCCCTTGGGAGACCGCAGAACCTAGGGCAGAAGGCACATCCAGGGAGGGATTGCAGATGTCACCTGCTAATGACAGGGGGGAACCTCAGCTTCTTATGGCTGTACAGACAGGCCCTTCCACTGCTTCCCAGCAAACAGAATCTAGGCCTCCTTCAGAGACTAGGCCTTCCTTAGGGCCTACACCTTGTAGGCCTTCACTTGAAAAGAAAAACACAACATCTCTGCCCTCCTGCTGAAAGCCAACCTGATTGGCAAGCTTTTTCACAGAGCCTATTTAATGCCTTTATTGCCCTAAGGCCTGCCATGCATGTTTCCTTGCAGGCTGGTCCTCCTATCAGTCCCAGTTCTTAGGCTGAGGAAATTATTCAACCTGAAGCTTAGAACTCCTCTCACTCCTCTTCGAAGGATTCTCTCTCCTGTGTCTCTCAGATGCCATCTCCTCTTGGGTATGCTTCCTCAGAGGACAAATCTGCTGAGGCTGACTCCCCAGGAAAGGACCTCACCTTTGGGGAGACCATTTCTAAAATGAGAGAACATTTTCAGTGGGATTCCTCTGAAATGTCAGAGGTCCAAATAATATGCTATGACCTTCTGAAGATGGAAAGCCCTGCTCCTTCTGCAGTTCCTCCAGTGTTACCGGCTTTCTTGGATGCTTTTAATGCCTCCTCTGTTAATCCTGATTCACAACCACCTGCCCCTAGAAGGCCTGACAAGTTTTACAAGTTCCCTGAAAGGGTGAAATTTTTGATAAAATGCCCTGTTGCTTACCCTGCCACTGTCTCAGTTTCAGCAGACAAGCCATCCAAACTACTTGCCTCTGTCCTTCCCACAGACAAGGACATTAAGGCCATGGAGCGCCTTGGTAAGAAGGTATATACTTCTGCTACCCTGGCCTTTAAGGTTGTAAATTATCAGATGCATATGTCCAAGTATGCCTTAGTTCTTTTGACCCAGGTCGCCAAGCTTTTAGCTGACCTTCCTGACTCACCTTCCAAGGCTCACATTTCCAGTCTCATTTCCCTGTCTTCCCAAGTTACTAGACATTCAATTAGATGAAGCTATGATGCTCCAGAAGCCTCTGCCAGATCTGCACCCTCAGCTGCAGTCCTAAGAAGATGCTACTGGTTAAGGCTACAGCCTTTACCCGATGACATTATGGTCAAATTACTGGATGCACCCCTGGATAACTTTTCTTTTTGGACACTCTACTGCTCCAGGGGTCTTCACCAAGTGTCTGGCTCCAGTTGTTCCTTATTGCAGGGTCCAAGGGATTCATATTTTTCCATACCTGGACAACCTCCTGATTCAGGCAGAATGCTCCAGATCCCTACAGAACCCAACTCCACCAAGTCATCTCAGTCCTGCAGGCACTGGGATTCAACATAAACTTTTCCAAGTCCAGCCAAACTCCTTCCCAGTACCAAGTTTTCCTAGGCTGCAGGCTAAGGATGGATGTTATGAGGGCATTCCTTCCACCCCAAAAAGTGGAAACCCTGAGGGAATATCTGGCCTTTTTTCTCAAAAACACTACTTTGACAACCAGACAATACGGCAGACTACTGGGTCATATGTCTTCCACTATACCCATGCTGCCTGTGGCAAGACTGCACATTGCAGTGGTACCTGAAGTCCACTTGTACCCAACACTCCCACCCCTTGGACTTCAGCATCCCCTTCCTTCCTTGCCTAAGGAAGGAGATTCTGTGGTGGTTGAACCAAGTTACACTCAACCCAGGACTTCCATTGCAACCCCTTGCCCCAGTCCAGGAAATATAAACAGATGCCTCAGGTCTGAGCTAGGGATCTGCTTTGGGCAGCCTGAAAGTGCAGGGTACTTGGTCACACACTTTCAGGTGGGAACACATCAACATCAGGGAAATGAGAGCTACCCTATTTGCCCTGACAGCCTTCCTTCATGCCCTAAAGCAAGGTTCCCTGAAATTGTTCACAGGCAAAACTACAGTTCTATGGTATGTGAACAAACAGGGCGGGACCAAATGTTATTTGCTTTCCAAGCCTGGGACCTGCCAGTCCAACACGGAATCTCCTTGCAGGCAGTTTATATTGCTTCAGCTCAGAACATTCAGGCAGACACCTTGAGCAGGTCCATGTCACAATCCCATGAATGAATGCTTCAAAGGGATGTGTTTCTGGACATTGTCCACAGGTTGGATACACCACAAATAGATCTGTTTGACTCATCCTGAACAGACAGCTGCCACTGTATTGAATATGGCTACCCAGTCCTTTAGCAAGAGCAACAGATGCGTTTTCAGTCTCATGGAATGGGATGTTTCTATACGCATTCCTCCTTCCCATTATTTCAGAAAGTCCTGCTGAAGAATCCAGCAGGACAAACCAGAAATCTTGATGGTGACTCCCTTTTGGCCAAGATAGCATTGGTTCCCCCTCCTCCTGCATTTAGCCATAGGCAGTCATCACAAGTTACCTTGAGTGGACCTTCTCACACAGGACAAGGGATCTCTAATTCATCCCCATCTGGAATATTTGAATCTAACCCAGTGGGTGATAGAATTTTGATGCCTTCTAGATGCCTTTGCATTGAGGATGTGCTAACCGTCCTGTGGGGTGTTAGGAAACCTAACACTAGGACATCTTATTTGTCTAAATGGAAGAGATTCTCCATGTGGTATCTACAAAGACAGCTAGACCCATTTCAAAGTGAGGTCCCCTTAGTGCTGTTCTATTTGTGTGAACTCTTGCAAGCAGGGTTGGCATATTCATCTGTTAAAGCACACCTTGCTGCTATTTCAGCCTGTCTGCCTCTTGATCCCCCTCTAGCTTCCCATCTCCCTCCAAAGTTATTCCTTAAGGAAGTACTAAACCTCAGGCCCTCCAGGAGGCCGGTTCCACCTCCATGAGATCTGAATTAAGTTTGATGGAAACTCTCACTGTTGCCCCCTTTGAACCAGCATCTAAAGCATCTCTGAAACATTGTACCTGGGAAACAGTACTCCTTGTGGCCCTGACATCAGCCAGAAGAGTGTCAGAGCTTCAGGCCCTCGTGGCAACTCCTCCTTTCCTCATATTCCACAAGGATAGCGTGACCTTGAGGAACAACCCCTCCTTTATGCCCAAGGAGCTCAACGAGCTATCCCTACATCAGGGTATCCACCTGCCCATCTTTTTCCCCTACCCCCAAAATGACAGACAAATGAGATTTTACCTTGACAAGACTAAGGTCATTAGGAAATCAAAGCAACTATTTGTCTCTTTTTACCTCGGAGCTCAGGGAAAGACTGTGACAAAACAAACCATTTCTGCTTGGATTTCCAAGGCTATTTCCTTTTGCTACACATTCCATAGGAAACAACTCCATACACTCCATACAAAAATTAAGGCCCACTCCATTAAACCCATGGCTTCACTGGGGGCCTTCTTCAAAGGACTGGACACTACATCCATTCTGGAGGCAGCTACATGGACATCTGTTCATACCTTCGTTAAACAGTGCAGGTTGTATTACATCTCCAGATCCAGAGCGGGGTTTGCTAGGGCAATCTTCATGGCTGTGTAGAGAACAGTTCCATACCACCACCCCCTTCTTTCCTGTGAGCTTTGGCACTCACCCAAGAGTTTGGAATACTGCAACATGAGAATAGAAGGATATAGAATAGTTGTGTAAATCTTACCGTAACCGTAGATGTCCTTCTCTTCCACATTGCAGTATTCATTCCCTCCCTCCTTTACCCCCTTCTTTTCATCTAAACGGTTCCTTCTTGGATGGCACAGAGCTTATGCAGTTATCCTGTGACTGGGGTTCAGCTGGGGTGTTCATTTCTGAGGAAAAGTACGTGCAAATGTCACTTTTATGGCCCATGCTCTCTAGGACAATGTCAGATGTCCACTGTACCTAGCAGTGACTACAAGCTTTTGTATACTGGCCAGACGTTTGGGTAGCAAGCAGAGGATAACCCAAGAGTTCAGAATATTGCAACATGGAATAGAGGGACATTTATGGTTATGGTAAGATTTTATACAACTATTCTTTCTTAGCAAGAAATTGCTGCATCAGTTAATCAAGCAGTTTGTAGCTGAATTTCTGTTTTGTATCATTATGGATTAGCACTGCAACTATAGTGACTTTTGTTTTCTTCTTACAGTTGTCTTCGGGCCAAGAACCCCTGACCTGTGAACTTAATTTTACACAGACCACCACCCCTAAGTTTGAAAGGATGTACACAGACATAGAAGAGTTTGAAACAGACTTGCAAGTCATGCTTAAGAACTTGGAAAGGCAAATCGAATCAGGCACTCAGTCAAGTAGTGACGATGAAAAGGTTAGTACCTGAAGCATAGATTTTAAATATTGATGAGGAATGACTGGGATTGTCCAGGCAGTGCTTCCTTGCTTTTTGGAGGGCAGTTTTTGGTTTCAGCTGTTGATTCTTGGAAGAACTGTTGAGATGATGTGGGTGTCATGGCTGACAATACATTGGTAATGTTTTTTTTGTAGAGCGTGTTTGTCCAGTGGTTTGGAAATCATGTTTCCATCTGCAGTACCAGTGACCCAGGTTTGTGAATGCATCTGTGCTCTTGGTGGTCCTGCTAGAGTGGCTAGGATTTAATGTCTCTGGTGACTCTGGTCCGTGGGTAGAAGGCTGAAAACAAGCTTGCGCACACAATGTGCACCTCTCAGAAGCTGGGTGTTCTGTTTAATGTGTGCGGCAGATTATACCTAATTGTTTCATGTCATTTATTTTTGATCAAGAAAAAAGTGGAGGGAGTATATGTCTGGCTCAGTTGATTGTTTATTGCCTTAAAATGAGCAAAGCCCCTTCTCTGACTCCATTATTGTCCCGTTTCAGCGTCTAAGCAATTTAGTAGTAGTGAGGAGACCTTAATCTCCTGGATATGAAGTTCCTATCCAGAGGAAGATACCAGTGAAGTGTCCATTGTTATGCTGAGGTGTACAGCTGGTGGTGGTGGTGGGGGGGGGGGGGTTGGTCACATGTGCCCATGACCAAGTTGTTGTGAAGGTCAGCCTGGAGCTGAGAGGGACAGCAGATGCAAAATATAGGAAAATGAGAGAAAACCCATGCAGTTTCAAAGTGTCATCTCTGAGTGGAATGCAGGTCCCCACATATAGAGAGAAGATTGATAAGATCTGGAATGCTGGAAGCAGACTGTCTGGTAGCCAGTTTTGTGTTGCCAGATTAAAAGTAGAATGGCCAGCATCCTCTGATATAGGCATGCTAAATAGATTGCCTGGTGGCAGTATAACAGAATGTGTCTCTCCTCCCTTATACGTAATTTAGTTAGATATAGCTGAAAGAGATGTTTTAATCCCCAGTCCCATAGTGGCCATAAAACTTCCCCTTTGGTCTCACCATTGACCCATCCATTCCATCTAGAGGTGACAGCCCACAAGCCCATTCATTTCTCTGTGAGGCAAGAGTCTTTATCCACTGTGATGGTTGGAGAAATTTTTTTTCTGCTCTTAGTTTTCTCCCCAACTCTGACTACTTCCATTGTAGGTTACAGTAAACAGCACGCGTGTTTTTACACATGCAACTCCCCCGCCTCCATAAGCAACTCCCCATGTAATGTAAGTGCAGTCATCTATGTCCTCTCAGTGAAGATGACGGAACTGACAATATCTGTTTCTCTACAAACATCCCTTATGCCACCTTCTCCCAACCTCAGGACCACTGAGTTTATCCAGGTCACTGGTTCAGAAGTCATGGTTCGTCCCTCTTTTCTAGTAGAGCTGGCAGCTGAAAGGAATGTTTAGATCATTAGGTGGCAGTGAGTCTGGGAGGTCATACTCTGCCTCAAGGAAGTAATAACGAGCCAGTGGAAGCAAATAGAAAACAGTAAATTAATATTTTTATAGTTGTGTATATATGAAAATGTATAGTTGTGTACATTATTTTTTTAATTCAGTTATTTGTAATGCGCCGGTCTGCCTCACTGAATTTTTTCCTCCAATTTCCAGTTCAGTACCCTCATCCTTTTCTATTTCCAGTTCACCAACAGCATCATTTTCTACCATGTTATCCCCATAGTTAAGAGCCTTAACGGCTCTTGTCAACAGGACTTGGGATTGTCAAGTACACCAGTGGCTTCATGAGGTATACCTGGTGTTAACACCTATGACTGCTATGCAGTCTGAAAAGGATTTAACATACTTGCACATAAAATAATGTTAGGCTGCCTAGGTTCATATGATCATAGATGTATGCTAGGCTGACCACCACCAGGGCCTACATAAACCTAGCCATGCAACCCAATCCATTTGCGTTCCCTTGTAAACCTGTCTCAGTTGGGGGGTATGTTAGGAGGTTGCTAAAAGTTGTGTTAGGAGGGAGTATGTTAGCGAATGCTTACTGTCGACCTTTGTGGGCAAGAGAAAAGGGGGCAAGCGCGGGGATGAATTTATGATTACCCATCCAATGCTACTTGGGGAATGTTTACTGTTGGCCTCTTTCTGTAAAAAGAGATTGGGGGGGGCAATGCAAGGATGAATTTACAAATTCCCATTCAGTGATTAAGGTTACATCTGAATAGGGTTAGGGATGTGCTCTGCATCACATGGATGGGGAGAAACCAGTCCCAGAGCATGAGGATTCCTTTGAGTCAATTATCTGTCACACCAGCATGTTCTGTTTGTCACAAGGAAAGTTCTAATCTCTGGATCTAGTGTTCCTAGTGCTCATTTTGCAGATGTGCAAAAACTCCATCAGTGTTGGATCTAAAGATGCTTTATATGCCAAGTGCAGGTGGCCTGTCAACAAACGGCAGGAGATGGAGTATAGACACAGGGCTCTAAGGTGATCTATATGGGATAGTGTCTTTGTACCCTGTGTTATCTTGGTGAGGAACCTCTGCTTGCTGTCCAGCTGTTGCATATGCCTAGTCAGATAAATTCTGAAGGAGGTATTGTACTTGATGCGTCTGATAAGGGATGTGTAAAGTGGTACTTTAATTTCCTTGGACATGGATGCCATACCCTTACTTATAAGTTGAGTGGCATAGAATGATTTTCTTACTACCTTGGCTATGTGTTGGTCAAAGGCCAGATTACTGTCTACATATGTTCCAAATCTCTAACTACTAGGTCAGCTCTTAGAGATGTTTTATCAGTGGAGTAATTAACCTGGGTGAACGTTTTCCCAAAATACACTAATGGACTTCTTTGCATTGAGTTTTAGTCCGTGATTTGGTACCAGTCATTTGATTGTTCTAGATGCTGTTGCAGGATGTAAATGTCAAGGGCAAAATTTATGATGGCTCCCAAATTTGCAGTCTCTGAACTTGTTGAGCCAGAGGTCCCTGCCATTAGCCTTGACCTCAGAGAAGTAGATACCAAACAAGAGTGTGCCCAACATGGAGTCCTATGGTACTCCACTGGTTACCTGCCTCTTGGTGGAGGTAGCCTTACCAATCCTGACTTCTTGGGTCCTGTCTGTAACCGAACTGTCCATCCAGAGAGTTTTGTATGGATTTAAGCCTAGTATGATGAGTTTGTCCACAGTATGTGAGTGGGGTATTATGTCAAACAGGTTAGCCAGGTATAGGTAGGCGGTATGCACAGTTTTCCCTTAGTCCATTGCCTTGGTTACTTTCTCAAAGAAGTCTACCTGGTTAAGTAGGTATGACCTTCCTTTGACAAAACCAAACTGGGATGGATCTTGTGTCTGAAGGTTGCCTTTGTTGATCAGTTCCATGACTTTGCATATTAGACTAGTCAGACTAATGGGTCTGTAGTTTCTGGGATCAGTTGATGGTCCAACCTTGTGAAGAAAGATAACTGTTGCTGTCCTCCGTTCACTTGGTATGTAGCCTGTTTTGAGACTGTAGTTGAAAAGTGACACAAGTGGTCCTGATAGGTCATGCTTCAGGCTATTTAGGAGGCATGTAACAATTCAGTAACTTGATGTTTTTTTGCAGCTACTTTATGTCTAGCTTATCATCCTTGAGGGTAGTGTAAGCCGAAAGTTCATTGGCTGCATTAGAATATTCAGCCAGCAGATGGTGCCTTCTCCGTAGGAATTTCTGATAAATTTCTCCTTTCCTAGAAGACTGCTTTTCACGTTGTCTTCTATTGAACACCCATAAGGAGGATCAAAACCAGTATTATTTATTTCTTTCCCAAGTTTTAAACTTATTTGATTTGTTTAGCAGATAGCAATTTCATCCCAGAGTCATAAATACATTTTTTTTATAGTTTATTTCCATGAAGTTGTTGAAAGATGACAAATCAGGATGTACATTTATCTGTCTTTATTAATTAGAGCCATACCAGGAACCAACATTCAGCATTTATTTTAAGGGTTTTTGGCTGACCTGATGTTGCATGGCCTGGTGGTGAGTCCATCCTCACCTCTAGCAGCCCATGTTTAGAAAATGGTTTGGGGAACTGGTTGACCAACAGTGTAGGGGGCAGAATAAATTTTTTCCACATTGGGATTGCAGGTTTGGGGTGGTCTGTCTACAAGAAGTCAATAGGCTGCGGCCGGATATGATTCTCTGTCTTGCAGGTCTTCATGCCTTTGGGGGAGGGGGTGGATAATGCTTATACATTACATGCTTGGTTACTGGAGCACCCATGCCACCAAAAATGCCATTTCATGGCACTGCAACATTAACATGGCTAGGGTGAGGGTGAAGTGGGCTGCCGCCTTGAGAAAAGTGGTAGGAGGCACTACCGGCACATGCCAGTTGATCTTAAATGGATTGTCGGCACTGAAGTGCTGGTGTTGCATTTGCAGTCAGAACTGAAGTGCTTTAATGCCCTGTGTGTGGCATAAACTGTAGCAGCTGCTTGCTGCAAATGTAGTGTGCTATAGGTTAAAAGGAAAGCTTGTCTCCATCCCCCCAACCCCGTCCAGTCCCAGGACGTCAGAATTGAAGCACTTCACTGCTCTGTATATGTACTGTAGCAGCAGGGTGGGCCACGGTGGTGCAGCGGTTAGCGTTGCTGCCTCACAGCAAGAGGTTCTCCGGTTCGATCCTCAGCTGTGGTGCCTTCTGTGCAGAGTCTGCATGTCCTCCCTGTGCTCGCGTGGGTTTCCTCGGGTGCTCCGGTTTCCTCCCACATCCCAAAGACATGCTGTAGGTGGATTGGACACAATAAATTGTCCCTATGTGTGAGCCTTCTGTGGAAGGTTGGGTGCCAGGCTGGCAACTGACTCCGTAAAACTCCACTGCCAATCATGTGCGGACGGTGATCCGCTGTGGCGACCCCTAACCTGGAAAAGCCGAAAGAAGAAGAATATGTACTGTAGCAGCAGTAGCGCTTGCTGGGGTAGAAGACCTTTTATTTCTTGCCTATTCTTGGGGCAGGTCAGGGGACTGCACCAGGCACCAGAATAGCTAGCTTATGTCTTTACACTGTGCATATATATATATATATATTTATATATTTATATATATATATATATATATATATATATATATATACACATATATATATATGTGTGTGTGTGTGTGTGTACATATATATATATATATATATATATATATATATATATATATATATATATGTATATGTATATATATATATATATATATATATATATATATATATATATATATATATATAATATAGGGAAAAATGACATGCAAGTCAGTGGCTACCTTTTTAAACGTCTGCCAGCACTTGCCAGCAATCCTAGGAAGCCAGTATTTTCTGCATAGTTGTAACTTAGGAGGAATAAAGTCATAGGATATGGTATACCAAGAAACTCAAGTGGAGAGGGGTCATGGATATGTAGTCTGTTAAAAATGCATTTAAAAATGGTGATTTTAATGAAGTTATCACCTGTTGCCACATACTTGAGGGATTCACTTAATGGAAAGAAGCATAGATTCACAGATTACTAAGCTAACGACCCAGGAAGCCTTTCTAAGCCTAGCCAAGTTTTCTCCAAAAAAATCCTGTATCCAAATAGGACATTGAGGGCCAGGCATTTTTAAGATACCTAGATCCATAAGGGACATGGGTGCTAGGCCTGTTGTAAATTTCCTTTTCCTCCTCCAGTGGTCTAGGTTGCGCTTAATCTGGGTAATAGATTATCTCAGGTTCACATGGATGGAGGGAAATCCTGTTCCATAGGAGGAGTCTGTGGAGACACATCTGTATCTCCAGCATGTTCTGTTTAAGTCACAGACAAAATTCAGGAACCTAGACCTTGTGTTTCTGGTAGTGTTTGACTTGCTAATTTGTGTGAGAATAAGCGTGGGGTTTGCAGATGCCTTGTAAGCCAGGCATAGATTAGCCCTCAGCAGTCTATAGGAGACTAAGTAGAGGGAAAGGGCTTTAAGGCGCTCTGTATAAGGCAAGTTTGTTACACCTTGTATTCCTTTTGTAAGGAACCTCTGATGTTGCTCTAGCTGCTGCATGTGCCTGGTCAGGAACATACCAAAGGGAGTATTGTACTCTGGTGGGTCTGTCTACGGTGGAGTATAATGGGATAATGACCTCTTTGGACCTAGATGCCATGCCTTATAATTTGCACAAAATAAAAAGATTTCAGCACCACTGTGGTCACATGATGGTTGTAGGTAAGGCTACTGTCTATGTGCATACCCAGATCCCTGACCACTGGGTGTACTCTTAGGGTTGTATTATCACATGGTAAATAGCTGTGATGGTTGACTTCCCAGAGGGTATAATTATGCACATGTCCTTCAAGAATGCAACTGCAGTCATAACATATAGGTTGTCCTGCCTCAGGCAGCCCTCGGTCGGCAGGATTCCAAAGTCTGGGTCCGACGTCGGCTGATGTCGCATTTCTCTCCAACGTCAGAGCAGCTGGAGTACATAAACATCAGCCGACGCCATTTTCTTCAGTCTTTCTTGCCGCGCGGTGCCCGAAGCAGAAGCAGTTCGCAAGTGCCGGTCGGTCAGCTCCTGTATTGTTCGATTCCGAAGTCATCAAAAAAGCTAAGTACCCCGTTGGGGACCTTTTCTTGCCTCAGCTGATGTCAAATTACTGAAAAAGTTAACAATTGTCTTTCTTGTGGTAAACAAATACCTCATAAGGATTTCCACTCTTACTGTCTTCCTTGCCTTGGTCCAGACCACAACGTTTCGGCCTGTGTAGCCTGTGCTCGCTTCAACAAGCGCATTCTCAGGCACCGGGCGGAGTTCACTGAAGATTTTTTCGGCGAAAAATTTGCTTACACAGTGCCGTCGGAACTTCCGACATCGCAAACTCCCAAGAAACGAAAAGACCGGGACCGACATCCTCGGCCCGCGTCTACCACCGACTCTCCACGCCAAAACCTATCGTGAGTGCTCCGGTTCCCTCTGAGACGGTTTCTCCACCGCTCCGAACCGAAGACACCGCATTACCGACGACTCCGATTCCGGATATCACTCCGCCAGTTATTGATTTTCCTCCGGATACCGAAACCGAGGAAATGCCCGAGACCATTGCTGTAGACAAGGTCACTCCTGCACGTGGAGCTGCCAGGCCTCCTATGGCCATGTCTATTAAGGCCTACACTAGGGCTAAGGCAGCCAGCAAAACAAAACATCTTACTACTAAAACCTTACCTCAGCCTACTCCAGAGACACAAATTATGTCTATGGCTGCTGATTTAATTTCTATGATTAGAGGTTCACAGGCCCATCCTGAGAGAGGATCCCAGCCTCCTTCTGATAAAAGGCCCCGGGTTGAACCCTCTGACCATATTCCGTCAGATGAAGATTCTGAGGGCTCTGTCCACTCTGATAGCCAGGAAGAGCTCTTCCAGACCTATGAGGACTCGGATGCAGAGGATTCCATCCCCTCGGCCTCCCCTCCAGAGGATATTTCTTTTGGGGAAGTTCTGCATACCATGAGGGAACATTTCAAGTGGCAAGGCCAGGAATACTCTGATTCCAGAAAACGCCTTCGGACTTTCCTTAAGAAGCCCCAGCACAGGCCCTTAGCTATTCCTCCTGTACTTGATGTTTTGGATGATTTATATTCTGACTCTAGTGTTACCCCTGACTCTCTTCCTCCTGCTCCAGCCAAGCCAGACAGGTATTACAGGGTTCCAGAAACACATTCCCATTTATTCAGGGCCCATACTGCTGATTTGGAAACTATTTCTCAGGGGCCTAAAGGAGTTTCAGCTTCCACCTCTAAAAATCCATTGCCCTCCAACAGGGAAGCTAGGTCATTAGAGAGATGGGGCAAAAATGTTTACACTTCCACTACCTTATCTATGAGAGCTTTGAATTGCCTTTTTCATATGTTACAATATCAGGATTTCCTGTTAGAAGATTTACAAAAAACATTGGCCACTCCTGATCCTTTAGACAGGAAGGCTTTGCAGGAAGCTGTACATAATACTCAGCAAGTAAGCAATCACTTCCTACAGTGTGGATATGATGCACTGGAAGCTTCATGTAGGGCAGCTATGACAGGGGCAGTCATTCGTAGACATGCATGGTTAAAAGATCAACCTCTACCAGATCATGTAAAGGCAAAACTTCTGGATGCACCTTTGGAAAAGAAAAAGCTTTTTGGTGCTAATGCTAAGGATGTGTTAAAGACCATCGAGGAAAAAGCAAAATCAGTTCAGACGGTGAAAGATTTCCTCCAGGTTCAACCCCCCAGATTCAGTAGGAATTGGCCTTCAAAAAACTGGTCCTTTCCTAATCCAGAAAAGTTTCAAAGGGGTAAAAACAGACGTGGCCGAGGAAGAGGCCAATACAGAGGTCCTTACAGGGGATGACAATGGCAGCCAGGAAACCAAAGAAGTGACGCAGGGGTTTCACCTGCCCCACAGCCACAATCTCAATGACTTTCCTCTACTTCCGCCTACCAGGGAACAAATAGAAGCTCCCTTGGGCGGGAAATTATCTCTGTTTGCAAAAAATTGGCACAGACTGACAAAGGACAGATGGATTTTGGACATTATAGACCGAGGCTACAGGTTCCATTTTCATACCTTGCCAAGAAAACAAGGCATGCCAAACCTACCACCAAACCAGAGGGCAGAGGCTATCAAGCAAATCTCTGCTGACTCGGATGAAAGCAATAGAAAGAGTTCCACAACAAGAACAAGGCCAGGGGTTTTACTCGACTGTTCCTTGTTCCAAGAAAAGAATCTCAATGGAGACCAATACTGGATTTGTCCGCATTAAACACCTTTCTCATAGTACCAAAGTTCAAAATGCTGACTCTACAGCAACTCCTTCCCATGCTGGGCAAGGGGTCTTGGCTGATTACTCTGGACCTCAAGGAGGCATACCTGCATGTCCCTATCAGACACAGCTGCAGAAGATACCTCAGATTTCTTGCAGGGCCAGAGCATTATCAATTCTCATCATTGCCATTTGGCTTATCTACTGCACCCAGGGTATTCACAAAATGCCTGGCTTCAGTAATTGCTCATTGCAGGCTCCAGGGGATACAAATTTACCCGTACCTGGACGACTGCCTCATACAAGCGGACGACAAATTGATGTTGACAAAAAACTTGGACTATGTCATAAGATTACTTCAAGCTCTGGGATACACAGTCAACTTCCAAAAGTCAAGACTGCAGCCATCCCAGCAAATAATCTTCTTAGGAGCCAAATTAGACACAGCCTCTCAAATGGCTTACCTGACAGAAGACAAGCAAGAGAAGTTAACTCATTACTTCAAAGGTTTAGCAAAACTCACCCAGATGACTGCAAGGAGATTCCTACAGGCCCTGGGTTACATGGCATCCTGCATTCTCCTGGTTCCATTAGCAAGACTACACATGAGAAAGCTTCAATGGTACCTAAAAAGCATTTGGTCTCAGCACAGCAACAACTTGGAGACAACCATACCGCTCATTCCATGCCTACAAAAGAAATTCCTATGGTGGGCCTCGGTGAGCCAGGCAAACACAGGTATGTCATTCAAAAAACCACAGATAACACAGACCATGACCACAGACGCCTCAGACCTTGGATGGGGGGCGCACATGGAAGGCAGGTGTATACAAGGACAATGGTCTCCAAAGGAAACATATCTGCATATAAACCAAAAGGAAATGCTGGCAGTAATGCATGCCATCGAGGCCTTTCAACACCAACTTCAGCAAGGCCATTTACTGATACGGACAGACAACACCACTGTGATGTGGTATATAAACAAGCAAGGGGGCACCCACTCTTACCCCCTTTGCGGACTGACAATGCATCTTTGGGAAAAATCACTGAGCCTAAACATCCAGTTACAATCCCAGTTTGTTCCAGGCAAAGACAATGTGTTGGCGGACAGCCTAAGCAGGAATTTCACAGATCCACACGAGTGGAGGTTACATCCGAAGATCTTCACACAACTCACTTCGACATGGGGCAGGCCAGAAGTAGACCTATTTGCCTCTCACCTCAACCATCATCTACAAAAATTCTGCACAAGGACATACCATCCAAAAGCTTGGAAAATAGATGCTCTCTCATTCAACTGGAACTTCCTAACAATCTAGGCATTCCCACCTCTGCCACTGATGACCTCAGTATTACTAAAGATCAAAGCAGAGAGACCCAAGGGAATCATAATAGCTCCGGACTGGCCAAGACAACACTGGTACCCACTACTACGGAGCATATGTCACACCAGGAGGTGGGCCCTTCCCCAATGGCCTCTACTTTTGACTCAACACAATTTCAAAACAGTGCATCCAAACCTTCAGACACTGCAGCTAACAGCCTGGGAGATCCCATAAATAACCTCAACCTATCTCTCTCCAAGGAAGTTCAGCGGATACTAACAGAGGCTCGAAGACCATCCACCAGAAAGGTTTACTTAGCAAAATGGAAGAGATTCAGCAATTGGAATACCAGCAAGGGACATGATGCATCATTGTTGAACATCCCACTCATCTTGGAATATTTGGCTGATATGCTAAAGAACGGCCTCTCATATTCTTCCATAAAGATACATGCATCAGCTATTTCAGCTAGATATAACACTGATCCTCCTGTCTTTTCACACTCTTTGCTAAGGCAATTCCTCAGGGGAATCATGAACATTAAGCCACCAAGAAAGGCCCCAGTGACCTCAATTTTGTCCTAGAAAATCTGACTCTACCTCCATTTGAGCCAGCAGCTTCAGTTGACTTGCAATTTCTCTCATGGAAGACAGCTTTCTTGTTGGCAATTACCTCAGCAAGAAGGGTTTTGGAACTACAGGCCCTAATGGCAATACCACCGTTCATAATTTTTCAGATACAGGGTTTCATTAAGGACCAACCCTACTTTTATGCCAAAGGTGGTATCTAGGGTTTCTTTAAATCAAGCTATTCATCTGCCTGCTTTCTTCCCCAATCCTGAGAATAAGGGGGAAAGACTGTTACATACCTTGGACATTCACAGACAACTTCGATACTACCTGGACAGAACCAAGGCCAGTAGGAAGTCTGAACAACTTTTTGTAGCTTACGCCCCTGCAGTCCAAGGAAAAGCAATTTCAAAACAGACTATTTCAAAATGGATTGGACATTGCATCAGATTCTGTTATTCCTTTCATGGGAAGACTGTTCCAGCCAATGTCAGACCACATTCCACCAGAGCTACAGCCACCTCTACAGCATTCTTAAGAGGGGTGCCTACTAAGGACATTCTAGAAGCTGCTACATGGAGCTCCGTGCATACATTCTCCAAACACTACAGTCTCCCTCTATACTCCAGATCCAGAGCAGGCTTTGCTTCAGCAGTCCTGCAGGGTTTGATTGCCACACCATCTTTTTCCTAGAGCATTCCTCCTCCCCCAGCCTAAGCTATGGTATTCTACCCATATGTTATGACTGCAGTTGCATTCTTGAAGGACATAGTACAGTTTTGTACCTACCATAAATGTAGATGTCCGATAGACATGCAACTGCAGTCGGATTTTCCCTCCCTCCATACCCCTCTATGCCTAGGGTCCACTCCTATCCCTGTTTCTCTTAGCTGGGGATATCTGTTATGGTGTATTTGTTTTATTGCTCATTTATTTGTCTGGAATCCATCCTGTTTTTGTCTTCCAAATTTGATTACAGCCTTCCTTGGAGGGCACCTGGCATCTGGGGCAAGAAACACTGATGAAAATGGCGTCGGCTGATGCTTATGTACTCCAGCCGCTCTGACGTCGGAGAGAAATGCGACATCAGCTGACGTCGGACCCAGACTTTGGAATCCGGCCGACCGAGGGCTGCCTGAGGCAGGACAACCCATATGTTATGACTGCAGTTGCATGTCTATCGGACATCTACATTTATGGTAGGTACAAAACTGTACTTTCTTAGTACTGAGTTTAAGACCATTGCTTTGACCCTATTTGTCATTCAGAGATGGGCCCTGTTGAAGAATGCTAGTGTCTGCAGGGAAGTCTGTGACAACCCCCAGCTTGCAGTAGTCTGCAAACCTAGTCATAAACCTTCAGCATTTGCCTCTATTTCAGAGAAATAGATATCAGAAAGGAGTGGGCTTAGTACCGAGCCCTGGGGGAACTCCGCAAGTCATTGGCCTCTTGGTGGAGGTGGCCTCACTTATTTTGACCTCCTGGATCATATCAGTCCGACAGTTGTCTGTCCAATAGGTTATAAAAGAGTTTATACCGAAGTTAGTGAGCTTGTTTATAATGCCTTAGGGGGGTACTGTAGCAAAAGACTTGGCCAGATTGAGGTAAACTGTGTGCACAGTCTTTCCTTCATCCATTGCTTTTGTGACCCTCTCAAAAAAAAGTCCATCAGATTTAATAGGCATGATCTTCCTTTAGTCAAACTGTGATGGGTCCAGCATTTGTTACCTGCGTCCTCATTTATCACTGGTCAGACTTATGGGCCTGTAGATGTTCTTCGTGTTTCACTGTTGCAGTCATTACATTGGTAATCTGCTGGCAGGCTGCCCTCAGCCTTAATATCAAAGTCTTGGGTCCTGCGTCAGTTGCTTTCTCTTCTTCCATGACATCAGGTCTTCAGGGGTATAAAACATGCAGCCAACGCCATTTTATTCCGTCTTTCTTGCCGAGCGGTGCCCGAAACAGAAGCAGTTCGCAAGTGTCGGTCAGCTGATTCCTGAACTTTTCGCATTAAAGTTTCAGAACCAAAGTCTTCAATTAAAGCTAAGTACCCCGTTGGGGAAACTTTTTCTTGCTCCTTACCGATGTCAGTAAAAGTTAATAATTGCATTACTTGTGGGAAGCAAATACCTCATAAGGATTTTCATTTGTACTGTATTCCTTACCTAGGCCCAGATCATAACGTGCCTTGCTGTCGGTTTTGTGCTAGATTTAACCAACGCACTAAGTGTCGGTATATTTTTGCTTCAAAATATTTTGGATCCAGATTTTATTACCCTGAAATGTCGTCTGATAGCAATCCGACTACCGGAGTTCACAAAAAACGCAAAGAAAAAGACAGAGACAGACCGTCGAGGTCCAAAACCGACGACAAAGCTTCTCCTAAGCCAGTCGCCGGTTTGTTAGTACGCAGACCTCTGCCAAGACCCATGCGGAGTCCGGTATGCCATGAGATTCTCTAGTATTGAACCCGCGGATGTCTTTCCCTCTGGGTCTGGAGCCGCTAAGCAGGCACCGGCTTCTGAGGGTGTTTTCAGGCCTCAACATTTCTATATAAAACCGCCAGCTTCAAAAACAAAAACAACTTCTAAGACTAAAAACCCAACACATGAGCCACGTGCTCAGGCCCCTATGCCTAAAAAACAGATTATCAAAATGGCTGAGGACTTAATTACCTTGATCAGGGGTTCCCAACCCTCCCCCTGCTAAGAGGCCTAGGCAAGACACCGATTATGAATCTTCAGATCAGGTTTCTATTTCTTCTGATTACTCTTCTGATCAGGAATTTTCTATACCACCCTATGAGGATTCAGATGCAGAAGAATCCATCCCATCTGCATGTCTTCCTGAGTATTATTCTTTTGGTGAAACCTTGCATACTTTAAGGGAACATTTTCATTGAGAGAGTCAGGATTTCTCTGAATCAAAAAAGAAGCTTAGGGATTTCCTTCTTCCTCAGCATAGGCCTTTGGCTATACCTCCTGTATTAAACATTGTTGATGGTGTGTTTTCGGAATCAAGCATAGCTCCTGATTCCCTACCTCCGGCTCCCAGTAAGCCAGATAGATATTACAGGGTTCCTGACTCCCACAAATTTTTATTCAAAAATCCTGCTGCTGATCCTGAAACTATCTCACAGGGTCCCAAAGGTGTAAATGCCTCTACAGCCAAAAATCCTACCCCCTCTGATAGAGATTCCAGGGCGCTGGATAGATGGGAAAAGAAGGTTTATACGTCTGCAACCTTGACAGTTAGGGCCTTAAACTGCTAGTTTCATATGCTTAAATATCAACAGCATCTTATGGGCTTATTAAAACAGAAAATGTTGATTTCTGATTGTATGGAAAATAAAGAATTACAGGAATTATTGCATGCAGCTGAGCAGGTTGGAAAGCATACTTTGCAATGTGGTTTTGATTCCTTGGAGGCCTCTTGCAGGGCCGCAGTTACTGGATCTGTGATTAGAAGGCATGCCTGGCTCAGGGAGCAAAATTTGCCTGATCATGTTAAAGCTAAATTGTTGGATGCACCTTTACAGCATGATACTCTGTTTGGTAATAAGGCAGAAGAGGTTTTAAAGAAAATGGAAGGCAAAGCTAAATCTATGCAAACTGTAAAAGATTTCTTACAAGTGCAGCCACCCAGATTCAGTAGGCACTGGCCTACTAAAAATTGGTAATTTCCTGTGTCCAACAGAGTCTCACAAGGCAAATCCAGGCACTCAAAAGGCTCTAGATACCAATCACAGGGTTCTTACGGGTCATAGCAATGGGGTGCCTCTACCTCCAAATCTGGAGGAAACAAAGTGCAACCCTACAGTAAGCAGTCTCAATGACTTCCCTCTACAATCGCCAAGCACTTATCTTTTGGCAGCCCCCTTGTAGGGAAAATTAGCACTTCATGCTCAAAATTGGCAGTTAATTTCCCAGGACAAGTGGGTATTAAACATAGTATCCCAGGGGTACAGATTTCATTACCAAACTTTGCCAATTCCAAACGGTTGGCCAGATCTGCCACAAAATCAATGGGCAGAGGCTCAGAAACAAGTTACATCCCTCATGGATATGGGGGGCTATTCAACCAGTACCAAAACAGGAAAAAGGACAAGGGTTTTATTCAAGACTTTTCCTGGTACCCAGAAAAGACCATGCCTGGCGTCCAATCCTGGACTTATTGATTTTGAACACGTTCTTGGACATTCCAAAGTTCAAAATGCTGACTTTACAACAGCTACTGCCCATGCTGGGCAAGAACGCTTGGTTAGTGACTCAAGACTTAAAAGAGGTATAGCTGCATATCCCAATAAGGGAATCGTGCAGAAGATACCTCAGCTTCAAGGCAGGTTTTATGCATTACCAGTTCTCTGCACTGTCCTTTGGCTTATCTACTGCGCCCAGGGTCTTTACAAAGTGCCTGGCACCAGTAATTGCATTTTGCAGACAAAGAAGAATACAAATCTATCATTACTTGGACGACTGTCTCATTCAAGCAGAAAACAAGGACATTCCTCTTCAACATCTGGCATTTGTAAAAAGGCTTCTAACATGCCTAGGGTACACAATAAACGAAAAGAAATCACAACTGGTACCCTCTCAAAAAATTACATTCCTGGGTGCAAGCTTGAATACAACTGCCCAGATGGCTTACCTTACGCCAGACAAAGGCAACTGACTATATACTTCAAACAGATGGCAACAAAAACGCATTTATCTGTAAGACAAATTCTGCAGGCTTTGTGTTTCATGGCATCCTGCATTCTACTAATTCTATATGCAAGACTGCATATGAGGAAACTTCAGTGGTATCTAAAAAGTTTATGGAGTCAACATTGTCACAGACTGGAAACAATGATTCCTCTCATTCCCTGTCTACAACAGGAGTTTCTGTGGTGTGCAGAGACATGTCACCAAAACAAGGGACTGTCTTTCACTCTACCCCCTGCCATGCAAACCCTAACTACAGACGCATCAGACTATGCTTGGGGTGCCCACCTGGCAGGGAGATGCATTTAGGGCATATGGAACCCAAACCAAATGCATCTGCATATCAACCAGAAAGAGATGCTAGCTGTTCAGAATGCCCTGACAGCCTTCAAGGACTTAATTCATCCGGGGCAACTACTGATAAAGACGGACAACACCAAGGTTATGTGGTACATACACAAGCAGGGGAGTACACATTCCTACCCCTTTGCAGACTAGCCATGGCATTGTGGGACACAGCCTTGACTTACCAAGTACATCTACAAGCACAATTCCTGCCAGGAAAACAAAATACTCTGGCAGACTACCTAAGCAGAAATCTTATGGACCTTCACGAGTGGAAACTGGATCCTCAAGTCTTCAGCATGGTAACACAGAAATGGGGGAGCCCAGACATAGATCTATTTGCCTCTCCCCAAAATTATAAACTGGACAAATTCTGCACAAAGGCTCATCACAGACGAGCATGGAAAGTGGATGCCCTTTCCTTCATTTGGAAAAACCTATCAGTCTACGCCTTTCCTCCTCTGCCTCTTCTCCCCAAGGTCTTACTAAAGGTCAGACAGGAGGAAACAAAAATGAGTAAAAGATAAAGCAGCTCCAGGGAAACGGAGCAAGGTGCAGAGAAAATGAAGTAAAATAGAATAAAAACTGCACCAAAAGCTCACACACCAAAGATTGTATTTAAACAAAAAAGTAAGCGCTTTCACAACTAACCAAGTCGCTTCATCAGACAGCTAGTAAAATACTATAAAACATTTAAATAAGTAAAAGACATGTCAGGTGATCAGCACAGCTAAGGTCATTGGTTATAGTTAATTAAAAAATGTCATGATTAGTTAAATTAAAAACACACAAGTGCTGTGCATTGTATAGTCTTACTAAGCTCTTATAAAAGTAGAGAAAGCATTTCTCATAACGATAACACTGCACATAACAAGCTAACCATTTCTGTATATATCATACTAAAAATTAAAGCTTCCAAGGACAGCTTACTAGAATGTAGGTGGCAATGGACGTGCTTTGAGAAAAGGTTTAAGGGAAGCAATGCCGTTCAAACCTGGCGGGTTTTCAGCATTAAGCTTCAGTATCCATTCTTTCTCAATGCTTTCTGTGTGATTCTCAATGTCGCCCCCTCTGATGTCAGGATGTATTACTTGTATCACAAAAAATTTAAAAATATGTGTAGGATCTTCACAGCTTACATGGTTAGCTAATGCTCTGCTGTCTTTCTTATTTTTTATGTCCCTAATATGTTCAAGCACTCTATCTTTGAACATTCTATTCATTTTTCCTACATAAAATGAATGGCAGGACAGTTGCGCACTATATCCAGAAAGAGAAGTATACTACATTAGAAGTTCTGCAGTTGGCAAAGTATTTGCTCTTAATGTTAAAGCCTAAAGATGGATGGGTATAACTGGTACTAACATGAATGTGTTGGCAGGCTATGCAATGCTTGCAAGAAAATGCGCCAAAGCGATAATTTTTGCCAGTATGCTGTGATCTCTCTTTATTGCACAGATGCTGTTTCAATGAGATGTTCCAATTTTGTCTGCCAACCCAGGTGTTTCTTCTAAAATACTCCAATGTTTTTTAATGATGTTGGTATATTCATTACTATCACTGGAATATTGCATAATAACCCTAAAACCGTTGGTGTTGCACTCCAGTTTCTGCCCTGAATCCAAAGATTAACCTTCACTGACATATGCTTTGCATCTGTCATGGCGTTGCCTCCAGGCTTCAGTAATGGCACTGTCAGTGTCTTGCGCACTATATCCTCTATCTAATAATTCTTGTTTAGCTACTTCCAGAGCTAGCTGTGCTGCTCTGTTATCGCTGTGCAGTCTCAAAATCCTATAAACTTGTCCTTTGACAACATTCTTAGAAATGTGTCTAGGATGCATGCTGGACCTATGCAACAGAGCATTTTTCCTTGTGGGCTTTCTGTAAATGCTACTATTCAGTTTGTGTTCTGATTTTTTAACCAATACATCTAAAAAAATTATTTCACTGTATGAACATTGATAACTAAATTTCAAAAACCTAGTACTAGTGTGAATGTATTTGACACATTCATCCAATGTTTGATTGTTTCTCTTCCACAGAAGGAAAAAGTCGCCCACAAATTGGACATACCAGAGAATGTGTTCAAAAACAGGGTTTATCTCTGTCAGGAGATGACTGTTCTCAGCAAACTAAAGCTAGGTTGGCGTAGCTATTAGCTCAAGCTGTGCCCATAGCTACACCAACCTTCTGAAGGAAGAACTCATTATTAAACACAAAAACATTGTTCTCTAAGATAATATCTAATAGGGCACATACAAGTTCACTCTTATTATCAAAAGAGTGATTGATATTGAGAAACTCTCTGATCATCTCAACTCCCCAATCGTTGGGTATAGATGTAAATAATGCTTCGATGTCCATAGTAACCAACATATACTCACAATCAATAGTCTGCAATCTGTTATGTAGTCTTTCAAGAAAGCTTTGTGTCCTTGAGAATGGTGTAGCAGTCATTAAGTAATGTGTGTAAATTGCCTTCTACATAAATGGATAGTGCTTCTGTACACCATCCAGCACCTGAGACAATAGGTCTCATTGGTGGTATGGTGGCATGTTTATGTATCTTCGGAAGGCCATAAATTTTGGGAATGGGATTCTGAATGTTAAAAAAAATTTAAATAAATCCTCATCTATCATACCTGTCATAAGTAAATCAAAAATTAAAAAAGAAACCTTGTCAATAATACCTTTAACAGTTGCAAAAGAAATACATTGATATGTATCAGATGCACTCAGTAAATTATTCATTTGTTGTAAATACAACTCAGTATCAAGCAACACAATTCCACCACCTTTGTCGGCCTGCTTGATTTCAATGAGTTTTTTTCAGAGATTTTGTAAATAGCTCAGCATATGCTATAGTGTTTACTGGATTTAGGGGTGCTTGGAATTTAGAATAAATGGGTTGCCAGTATACCATGAGGCAATTGCTACAATGCCTCACAGTATCCATCTCGACCAGCCTGGCCACAGAGGGCATCAGGAAGTGCATATCCATGGCAACTGATCTACTGGGGAGGGGTGAGGGAAATTCTAAATATTAAATAGGTCAGTAACACAAGGAACTTGATGAGCAACGCTCAGCCGTGTGCAAACTAGATGCTCTAGTAGTTTAAAAAAAATCTGTCTCGGTAGTAAAGGTATTTTAAGTGAAACTTAAACTGAGACAGTGACATCTATGAGACATAGCACATTAAAAATAATTCCTCTTCATTATCAAAAAACAAGTTGTGCTTTTGCTTCTTGCCATATGAAAGAATAATACAATGAAGCCAAATGACAAACTTGGAACCAAAAGCAAAGCACCGACTACAGATGAACTGGAACACTGTTTATTGAAACGCAAATGCAGTTCAGTAAGGCTTCACTTTTGTTCCTAACAGGAGGGGTAAGTTAGCTGATGTGTTAATTGATTTGAAGTTTTTTTCACACAAATTAAATCTACGCATGTGGTTTAAGGGCAATGCAACACATGGTGCAGAACATAATAGAAAGTTAAGTAAACCTAGTGTATTTAATCCACCGATTTGTAACACACTGGGGATTTTCAAAAAGGTGTGCAAGTTAGTTATGAGAGATTTTTAAAGAACTGAATTTGTGTTTCAGTAAATGGTGTTCCAGTTCATCTGTAGTCAGTGCTTTGCTTTTGATTCCAAGTTTGTCATTTTTCTTCGTGGTGTAGCAGAGAACCTACTGCAGTGGCATTATGGAGAATTTAAGTCTCAATAAAGATGTCATGGAACTGTTAAGTGAGTCGACAATTAACTGTGCATTTTACACAAATCAAAAGTCTTTTGGAAAGGGAATGGTGCTACAAATCCTTATGGAAGTCTTGGTGTACCTCTTACACAACCTATTCAACCGTCGAGGTCTGAAACTCAAATGGAGCAAGATGCAGGAACACAGACTTTTTCTTCTCCTCCTATTGTATATGGATGGAGGAACAAGATGTTCAGTTTTAACCAAACCTTTGTCAATACGTCCAGCATTGAAGCTCATCCACTTTTATTGATAGATAAACTCAAGGACTTCGAGAAAACCTTACTGCAGTTAGAAAGTAGCTATTTACAGACAAACCTTGGATTGCAGCAAGTACCTCGTGGTTTGCGCATTTGGAAGTATCCTAATGGAGTAGAGGGCGAAACCCAACTTCATAAAAGAATTACACAAAGTGTTTGATCAGGCAGGTTTGGAGATGTTGAAATTAATGATTAAATATAATGGTTTAAAGTTGGACACTCTAGATAGCGCATTAGCGTTAAAGTCCACGGCTATGCATTCAGATTTGCTGTTCGATCATTATATAATGAACTTTGAAAATAGTTGCACGCATGTTGAAACTGTTTGTCAAAACATTTTCATGCGTAAGATGAACAAAATTAAGAGACTTGAATGGGTATTCAAATGGGAAGGCGTATCCATGTTTCATGGATCACCATGGTAACATTATTGGAGCCAATCATAATGTGAGAGGAGAGGAGGAAATGAGGTCATCACCGACGCATTATAGTGCACAAGCTAGCACACATGGAAGCGATAGCCCTTTAGAACAACATACGAGATATTCAGAGAGGCTGAGGAAGAAGGGAGAGCATTTCCAGAATTACGTGAACAATAATTCAAAGGATTATCTGGCACAAGGAGCGAGACCGAAGGAAAGGAATTTCCATCAGTGGAAGAAATGATGGACCTTGGCCATAGTCTATTTAAATACGGTAAGTGAGCGTACTAAGTTTGCAATGCCCAGTGATTTCAATGGGACAAGTTCACAAAATTATTTATGTTTGGGTGACCCATTTCTTAATAATTGTGAATTTGACACTGTTTTAAACAAGAATAATATTTTTTCAGGTATGAATCAAGTTGTTGATGATTTATCATTTTTTGATACAAGTTTTCAATTTTCGGAAAACACAAGTTGTAACACTGCTTGTTTGAGCCCTAAAGTAGTGTGTAATAATGCAAGGGATTTTAAAGTTTACAATTATTCCAGCAAAAATATTGAGACAGCACATGCTAATTTATTGGCTAAAGGCTTCACTTTTGTTCCTATCAGGAGGGATAAATTAGCTTATGTTAGTTGATTTGAAGCTTTTTTCATACAAATTAAATCTACATATGTGGCTTAAGGACAATGCAACACATGATGCAGAAAATAATAGAAAGTTAAGTAAACCTAGTGTATTTAATCCACCAATTTGTAACACGGTGGGGATTTCTGAAAAGGTGTGTGAGTTAGATGTAAGAGAGATTTTTAAAGAACTGAATTTTCAGTAAACTGTGTTCTAGTAAATCTGTAGTCTGTGCTTTGCTTTTGGTTTCATATGAAAGAATCTGTGGGAAACTGAGAGGCATCTGGCTTGTTAGAGCTAAACCTGCTGGAGTGTGTCACCACTCCATACGTGTGCAATATGAACATCAGAATATATCATACTACAACTGAAGTGCAATATTCCAAGCAGTTACAATGTGAAATTAGTCTTACAATGCCTACTAGTGTAATACTGTCTAATGTTTTCCTGTCCAGTTGTGGTAATTTATTGTTAATATTTTAATTATTACTGTATGTGCATTAGTCTTACTGTCATTCAAACTGTGTTTCTTTGCTATGTCTTACATGGGGACCAAAGCAGTGTTAATTTTGTTCAGCTTGCACTGCTCTATATATCAGATCGACAATAAAGTTTACTTTGACTTTAATTTTTTTCTAATTTTCAAACAATAATACCTGCTTTTACCCAAAGAGACTGTTCGTCACGAAAATTTAAATCATAGGCATTGTTCTAACATCAGTATTTACGATGTGCATTTATGCATATATGTATTTTTTAGAATATATGTTTGTACATATGTATCTCTTTATTTTATTTTATTTTATTTTTATTTATTTTACATTTGTTGACCGGGCTAGTCTAGCTGGATATATTTCCATTTTCAGTAGAGGCCCGAGGAGAAAAGCTCCACAGAAGTAAAAAATGTATACATACATAAAAATCAACATAGATGATAATAAGCCATTTAGGAAAAGGTTAGTAAAAACAGCAAAAAAATTCAAAAATCTTCTAACAAGTTAGTATAAAATTAATTACTTACTACCACACACGGAGAAATTTAAAACAACATCATACAGGAATTAAAAATACTTAGAGATCAGGATACAAAGATAATAAGTAATGACAGTGGAACAATAAGAGTGGGGTAGGGAGAAAGGGATAAGAGGTGGAGAAAGCAGGTTAAGAAAGTTAACAGGGAAAGAAGCATGGTGTGGATGAAAAGGGAGAAGAGAAAAGATGGGAGGAGAAAAGAGTAAAAGAAGAATAAGAGAGATGGTTTGAGATAAGAAGTAATAGTGCAAGGTTAATCAGGTTTACTGCAGGAACAAAGCCAGTGGTTTTGGAAGTGTCGTTTAATGTTTTGCTTGAAAAGGGGCAGAGAAGAAATCATTGTTATGCTAGTAGGTAACAAATTCCATTTAGTACCAACAGAATTGGTGAATAGGGAGTTACCAGCAGTATTATTAGATTTTTTAGAAGTAGTCAATAGTTTACTCGAAGAGCGGAGAGAGTTAAGATTGCTATAAGGGATTATGAGTTGGGAGAGTACAGGAGTGTTATTTGGTTGGTACAGTATTTTATGGGCCAGAATGAGTTGATGGATAGTAAGATAGTTTTGAATTTCAAGCCAGCCTAGTTGTTTCAAGTTAAGACAATGATGGGTTCTATAGGGGTTACCAGTAGCGAAGTGAGCAATGCTATTGTAGCAGCTAGCTAATTTGTTAAGGTTGTTTTTCTTGAGGTTGGTAAAGATGGGTGAGGCGTAAAGAAGAGTAGAAATAAGATGGGAAAGAGCAATCTTAGTTCTAGTAGATGGTGTAAGAAATGGTCTAATTCGATACAAAGATCCTATTTTTCTGTTGACTAGTTTTATGGAATTGTTAATATGTTGGTCAAAAGAGAGATTATTATCAATGGTAATACCTAACAGTTTAGTTGTAGCATCAGGTGAGATGACAGTAGCACTGTTAGAGGAGATATTAAAGTTTAAGGGGGAGGTCCTGGAAGTGGGGGTAAAGAGAAGAAGTTTAGTTTTTTTGGCATTTAGTAAGAGGAGACGACTGGAGAACCATGTTTCCACAGTATTAAAGACATTTTGGGTAAGCAAGATTAGTTTTGAAGTGGAAGATGCTGAGCAGATGAGTGTAGAATCATCAGCATATTGAATACATGTAGCTTGAGGGATTATTGTTTGCAGATCATTAATGAAGAGGGAAAAAAGAAGTGGGCCAAGGATAAAGCCTTGAGGAACTCCAATGGAAACAGGCAAGTAAGAGGAAATATGGTTATCCCATAGAACTGCCTGTTTTCTATTTGTGAGAGAGGAATTAAACCATGTAATGGCTGAGGAATCGAAAGAGAGAGATTCAAGAGTCTTAAGTAATAATGCGTGGTTGACCATATCAAATGCTTTTGAGAGGTCAATGAAGAGGGCCGAAGAGAGTAAGTTGTTATTACGGTTCTGATTAATAGTATCTACAAAGGAAAGCAAGGCAGTCATAGTACTGTGATATGGCCTAAAACCATGTTGACAGTCTGCTATAATATTGTGGAGAGAGAGATATTGTACAAGTTGATGATGAATACATTTTTCTAGAATTTTTGCCAAGGGTGAGAGGAGAGCAATCGGTCTATAATTTGAATAGTCGTTGGAATTTCCACCTTTATGAAGTGGGATGATATGAGCGGCTTTCCAGATATCAGGGATGATTTCTTCTTTGATGGTCCTATTTATGAGAATAGATATGGGATATGCGATGACTTTGGCAGCCTTTTGTAGAAATAGTGAAGGGAGCTTGTCAGCAGAGGGGGTGCAAGGTTTTAGTTTAAGAAGGAGTCTATAAATGAACGTTGTAGAGATAGGTTGTAGAGAGAATTTAGAGGAGGTGTTAGTTATGTTGCTTGGTTGGCAGAAGTTGTTAGCATTTAGCTGTTTAGCTAGAGCTTGTATAGTATCAGTGAAGAAAGAGTTAAAAGCATCTGCAGTTTGTTGGGGAGAATCAGGGTCAGCATTAATAGGGGAAGGTGTTTTAGAGGTTCCTGGGGAGAGGAGCTTATTGACTGAGGACCAAAAGAGTTTAGAATTACTTAGATGGTTTTGCTGTAGTTCAAGGTAGAATTTCTTTTTGTCAGATATTACTGCCTTTTTAGTTAAATTTCTAAGCTGACGGAAGTGTGTTTATACATTTGGGAACCATATTGGATACTTTGTATCTTCCTTTTCTTCTGTTCTATAAGGATTTGAGATACCTTCATAAGCGTTACCATTTGCAATGGTTGCTTGCTTTTGCACTAATTGAATGATAGCTTTACTGCATACACCTTAATTAATTGATGTTGGCAAGTATGAGCTTTTACTATTGTATATAAGATTCATTGGCTGTATTTGATTTTATGATCTGAAGAAGCGTATGTGACATACGCGAAAGCGCTCATCATTTTATTAAAGCTTCTCTTTTATATTTGACATTTTGTTGCTCTCTTCCGTGTTGGGACTGAACGTGTTGCTTGCTTGCTTGTTTTTTCTAATTTTGTGTTACTACTTTTGTTGAAGCATTGTGTAGAGTAAGTGTGTTCCACATCTTTTCCTCTAAGAAAAGGCTTTAAGTTAAGGTTGCTGTTTACCCTTGTGCTCCATCTAGCTGTGTATAAAGTTGCAGAGACGTCCAAAACTATTACTCATTGCCTTCAAGCAGATTTCCTTTCACACATTGAAAAGAAGCCTTTTACTACCATTGCTAATTAAACTATGATTGCCTTGACATCTCCACCTTTGAACCAAAATTAATGGAAAAAACGTATGCATATCTTTATGGCTCTCATGATTTCAAGTCAGAATCAGTTGCAGTGCTTTGAGGCCTCATTGTAGACACATTAATGCAGATCTGGGTTCCTCAGAAGGTCATTTTTATCCTGACGTCCTTGAAGGAGAAAATGCAACCTCTTCCTTTTCTGGAATTTAATGTGGGGAGTGAAGATGAGCTTTATTTGGAAACGGCCATACGTTCCTCTTTGTCTTCACACACTGCACCATTGGCTGGGCTACCATACTTCGTCTCTCTCCTTCTCTCCCTCTCTCTTCCTGTAAAATTTTTATTTATTTATATTGCTTAACTGGAAGGTCTAACTTTGCATAAAATAACTTATTTTCAGCAGTAGTCTGGGGGAAAAATGCTCCAAAAAAACTAATTTAAGAAAATACAATTGGTATAGATCGCAAACGGTAGATGCAGAATAATGAATGGCAGATTGAAAGTAATAAATGATAAACTCTGTAGTCTCAGGACACTGTGATACAACAAGTAAAGAAATAGTAAAATCAGATGTCCTTCTATTCATATGCTGCTGTATCCATAACATGAGGGTGTCTGCCTCTGATTGACTCTCATACATCCTGCCATTGTACAAAAGTTAGCTGCTACTGCGGAGGTACGTGCAATGTCCTTCATCACTCGGCGTACGTTGGTCATAAATGGACTTTGGGTACAAAGCAGACATCAGCACACACCAATCTCAGAACTTTTCTGCCACCTTTTTTATGACTGCCAGCAACGTTCATTGCTCGCTTGGATAAGTGACTTAATGTTTGTCCGTGTTCAGATAAGTACCCCATAGGGGGTTTGGTTACTTTTTGCTATTGTGTTGTGGGTTAATGTCAGGTAGAAAGGGCAAGTGTAGATGTGGAAGACAGATTCCACATAAAGACTCACACAAGCTCTGCCTATTCTGTTTAGGCCGTGATCACGACCACACCTCTTGTGAAATCTGTCAGGCCTTTGTTTCCAAAACACTTATGAGACATCTTGCCGCATTAGAATTATATCAAGAGAATCAGTAATTGAAACACTTAGCCAAGGACATGGACCCAATGTCGGGCACCTCGGAAGAGCCTGCCACTAAAAAGGGCAAGAAATCTCATCCTGAACCTACTGCTGCACCCTGTATTCCAACCATACCTCTAGCTGATGGTGAAGGCCTGGAGTCCAAGTCAGAAGCTGTGGACCATCCACTGACGCGTACTCAGGAGGAAGCAGTCAAAGACACCGCTAGCACATCCCAGAGGCAGTTGCAAGCGTCCAACTCTTGCGCTGGGTGGGGTGGGGACCAAGGCTTATAATTTCTGAGGGCCCATGTGGAGTTTCCCATATCATTGTCCGCGAGGATGTTGTCGACCAGCGTCCAGCCCTACTTCTCTGCACCGCACAATGGTACGTCTGTTGGATGCCCCCCAAAAAGAAGCAAGAATCTCAACGTATTGCTTCTTCTCAACTGTTCGTACCGTCTGACCAGGCGCCTGACTAGCAGGCCTTTACTCAGTGCCTTCTTAATGCCTTCCTTGCTTTACGCCAGGCCTCCTCTGCCCCTGCCCAGGCCCCTACAGTCTCTACCCCTAAGGGCAAACTAGTTGCTGATATTTCCTCTGAAGAAGAAGATTCTTTAGGGGATGAATCCCTGACTTACACATCCCAAATTGCCTCCCCTCTGGGGTATGCTTCTCCAGAGGAGGAGTCTTGTGGTACAGATTCCCCAGGGAAAGACATTACCTTTGGGGAAACCATAGTGCATTTGAAGGATTTTAAGTGGGATTGCAGTCAGGTTACTGAGACCCGAGAGGTATTATGACCTCTTACAAATGGAGTCCCATAATCTGTCTGCAATCCCTCCTGTGCACCCTGCCATTCTGGATGCATTCCTGGCTGCCTCCAATACCCCAGATTCCAAACCCCCTGCTCCAAAGTAGCCAGATAGACTCTATAAAGTCCCTGAAGATGCAAAATTCCTCTTCAAGGTGCCTGCTGCAGACCCTTATCCCCTCCACTTCCCTACATTCTTCATATAAGGAAAGCAGAGTTATGGAAAGACTCGGCAAAAAAGTATACACCTCTGCCATTTTAGCTGTAAGAGCTATAAACTGCCAAACTCATATGGCCAAATACTCTTTGGCCCTTCTTACTGATGCTATTAAACAGTTGGGTGACCTTCCTGATTCCCCTATCAAAGTTAAGGTCTCTATCTTTTAAATTCCTGCAATCAAGTAACTAGACACTCCATTAAGTGTAGTTACAATGCAGTAGAGGCTTCATCTACATCAGTAGTCTCAGGTCCTGTCATCAGGAGATACTCCTGGCTTAGGCTCCAGCCTCTGCCTGATGACGTTAAGTCAAAAATCATAGACTGTCTCTTGGATAGCAAGGTGTTATTTGGGTCAGCAGCTGCTGAACTCTCTAAGGCCCTTCAGGTGAAGGGCAAAGAGCTCCAGGACCTCAGGCACATTTGTCTCCTCGGTTCCCTGCTTTTGAAGGAATTATCCAGCTAAAACTACCTTTGTGAGAAGGCCTTCCAGGCACATGCCACCCAAAGGGAGAAAAGATTTGAGGAAGCAGATCCCCTCTTGGTCTTCACCCTCAGCTCCAGTTCAGAAACAACCTTTTCAGGCCAAGTCTGGTAATCTGTGACTACCAGGCCTTTAAGCTCAGACACTCCACTCTCCATGCGCCTCTCCCAGTCCTTCCCTGCTTGGAAACAGGTTACCCAGGACTCTTGGGTGCCCTCAATTATAAAACTAGGTTACTTCATGGTGTGGGAAACCAAACCTACCTTCAGAGGCATTCCGCAACCCCCTCGAGACCAAATGGCTTCCTTTCCCCCAGTTCTGCACACCCGGCTTTCTCAAGGCACTATTCAAGACGTTCCCCCACAATCAAATGGGAAAGAGTTCTACTACAGGATGTTCCTGATCCCCAGAAAAGAAGGTCCCTGGAGACCTATCTTGGATTTGTCCCATCTAAACACTTTCTTCAAGGTCCCCCTCTTTTTGGATGCTTAGCCTTCCTACTTTCGTCCGCTGATCCTCCCTCAGGCCTTCATGGTGTCCTTGGATGTAAAGGATGCCTACTTACATAGCCCAATCCATCGTCTTTTCAGGAAATTCCTTCATTTCTTAGTGGGTTCTGTGCATTTTCAGTTTTGTGCTTTCTCATTTGGTCTCTGTACAGCCCCAGAATGCATTGGATCCAACTCTTCCCCTACCTGGACGATATCCTCATCCAGGCATCATCTCCACTGTTGGCCGTGCAACATCTAGACTTCACCATCTCCCTCTTGAGCCACGTGGGATTCACCATAAACCTTCACAAATTCTCCCTGACTCCCTCTCAGGATAATGTGTTTTTAGGATGCAGGATTTTAACAGGACAAATGATGACCTCTCTCATTCCAGACAAGATTCTGTACCTCACATCCTATTTCCAGGAGGTTCTCCCTCCCCAAGCACTGTCGGCCAGGGAGTTTCTCAGGCTCCTGGGATTCATGGCCTCCACCATTCTCATGGTACCATTAGCAAGGCTGCACATGAGAAAATTCCGATGGTACTTAAGGACAATCTGGAAACAGCAGCTGCACCCTCTGGAGTTTATGGTAACCCTGCTTCCCTGCCTTGTCAGGGAATTAAATTTGTGGATTGCACAGATCTCTGTCATCCCCGGTCTTCCCCTGCAACCCCTTCCCCCCCAAACCAAGATCTCTACACAGATGCCTCAGACTCCGGTAGGGGTGCAACCTTAGGAGAATGGAGAGTGAGAGACATTTGGACCCTGGGCCAACAGATGGAACACATCAATATCAAGGCAATTGACTTGATATTGGCCCTCCAAATTTTCAAGGATCGGATTCTTACAGGTGTGCTGAGATGGTACATAGACAATACCACTGTGCTGTGGTACATCAACAAAAGGGGGGGGCAAAGTTCTACCTCCTATGCAGATTGGCTCTACAGGTGTGGGAAATCGTCCAGCAAAGTCATGTAAACCTCCTAGCCCATCAGCACACCCTCTGCAGAAAATGTGATGGTAGATGCTGTAAGCAGGACCATGACTCAATTCTGCGAATGGATGCTAAACAGGAATGTGGTTTTGGGACGTGGTCTATCGATGGGGTATACCTCAGGTAGACCTTTTTGCCTCCCCTATGAACAGACAACTCCCAACCTTCTGCACCAGGATACCCTCTCCCAGGGCATGGAGGGTGGGGTGCCCTTTCATTCCCTTGGAAGGGGATGTTTACTTGTGCATCCCTCCCCCTTCCTACTCTTACAAAAAGTTCTGCTAAAGATTCAGAGAAAACAACCTTAAATCTTGTTGGTGACCCTCTTGGCCAAGACAGCATTGGTTTCCACCTTCTACAGCATCTAGCTAAGGGCAATCACCACAAGTTACCCCACAGGATGGACCTGCTCACACAGGACAAGGGAACTGTCAATACACCCCACAAATATCCACCCTGAACCTTACTGTGTGGGTGATGGGGCGTTGATTCCCTTCAGACACCTCTAAACTGAGGACATGCTTCAGGTTCTGTAGGAGGCCAGAAAACCCACTACTGGAAAATCATATATATCCAAGTGGAAAAGGCTTACTGTTTGGTGTCTGAAACTATATTTCCAACCACTGCCTGTAGAACCTCCAGTGGTTTTGTCTTGCGTATGTGAACTGATGAACTCTGGCTTTGTCATACTCTTCTATTAAAGCTCACCTGTCTGCCATCTCAACATGCCTACCTCTCGGCCCTCCTCTAGCTTCCAGATTGGAAGTTGAGCTCTTTTTAAAGGGGCTACTACACATTAGACCTCCAAAGAAGTTCATTCTCCTCCTTGGGATTTTAATTTTGTTTTAGAAAAGCTGACTTTACCACCGTTTGAGCCAGCCAAGGACTATTTTCTCCAACACTGCACATGGAAAACTATCCTCCTGGTGGCCATTACTTCAGCCAGATAGGTTTCCGAACTGCAAGTCCTCATGCCGCCGCCCCTCTTTAACAATTTTTCACAAGGGCAGGAGTTGCTTCTGCGCTAACCCATCCTTCATGCCCAAAGTAGTTAATGAACTTTCCCTGAATCAAGCCATCTGTCTTACTACCTTCTTCCCATTGCCTCATACCTCTGCTGAAAGGATCCTTCACTCCTTGTATGTACGTTGACAACTCGGATACTATTTGGCCAAGTCCAAATCCATTCAAAAATCTGATAGGCTCTTTGTCTCCTACCAAATCCATTCAAAAATCTGATAAGCTCTTTGTCTCCTACCACCCAAGAGCCCTGGGGCACCCTGTTTCCAAATAAACCATTTCCTCATGGATACGTACAAGTATTTCCTTTTGCTACACAGCCCATGGCAAAAGGCTTCCCTTCCCAGTGAAGGCACACTCCACTAGGGCTGTGTCCTCCTCTGGTACCTTCTTTAAGGGTTTGGATACAGCTGCCATTTTGGAGGCAGTTACTTGGTCATCTGTCCACACTGTCACCAAACACTACAAGTTGGACATTATTTCCAGGTCCAGATCAGGATTTTGGCAAGGCCATCCTTCATGGCTTTGTGGAGAATGTCTCTGTCCCCCCACCCACTTAATAGCATCAGCTTTTGCATTCTCCCTCATGTTATGGATACAGCAGCAGATTAATAGAAGGATGTAGTATTGTTGTGTAAAATCTTACCATAACTTTAGATGTCCTTCTCTTCTATATGCTGCTGTATAGTTTCCCACCCTGCCTTCCCCCTGACTCCTGATTATCCACGCTATAGTCACTGGTTCTGGCGGCATCCAGTTCTGAGATAGGTGCGTGCTGATGTCGCTTCGTATCAGACATCCATTTATGACCAATGTATGCTGAGTGATGAGGGCCGACCCACATACCTTCACAGTAGCAACTAACTTTTGTATAATGCCCAGACATATGAGAGTCAACCAGATGCAGACTTCATGTTATGGATACAGCAGCATATAGAATAGAAGGACATCTAACGTTACGGTAAGATTTTACACAACTATACTTATGGAATTCAATTGTCTTAGTAATGAAACCTCAGTTAAACAGCAGAAAGAGAAGGTTAAAAAGACTAGAGTGATTTTTTTATAATGTCAATTTGTCATTGGCAGATGCTGATGGTGGTTCTGGCCTTGTAGCCCTAATGGTAGAAAAACAGGAACTGATTGAAGGATAGGAGCCTTTGTAAATAAAGTTTAAGTTACTTGATGACTTTGTAAGGTATACAGTTAAAGGTAATGGACTGCTGAACAAATCCAAGATAAATCCAGTAGAAGCCACCTGGATTACTTTGACCCAACCCCCCAGTTTGCTGTCTGTGAATCATGTTGCCATTGTTATAGAATGTCTTAAAGTAAGCCTGATGTATTTTTAAGTGCTTTTCTTACTTACCATCTTGTCAAAGGGCAGGCATCATCTCCACAGACCATTTTCATTCATTGCAACGTGTCTGGTGGATTTAATTTCTTCCTTTCTTCATAGGCTTTTGTTTGGGTTTTACTTCTCCAGCAGTCATAATCTGGCATGTTGTAATAAAAGTCCACATTTGGGATGTCCTTGCACTCTGCCAATATATACCGTGATGCAGTATGTCAGTAACATATGTGTACTCGCCCGAAGAGCCCCCTTCACACCTGTTAGTTGCTCAGAGAGTTAGGATCTTGATCATTGTAAGTGAAGCTCTGCATTTGCTTGTCTAAACATTGTAGCGTATGTATTTGTGGTCATTATTCTGCCAGCCAAAGATACACACTTTAATAGTTTATTGCTGTCCAGTGACCAAAATTCCTGTCTCCAAACCTATCAAATCTGCTGGGCATTGTCAGTATTCGTAGAAGGTTGCTAAGGCCTGGAACTCCTTACCTGCATCCATCAGGTGTATACCCTCCCTCCTATCTTTTAAAATCTCCTTGAAAGACTTCCCAACTATAATCCTGGCTCTGTTGTTGCTCAAAACTTGGAGAAATTATGTCCTTGTACCCCCTTACTCCCCATTCTTCACTTACTTCCTTACTGCTGTCTAATTCTCTTCCTTGACTTTCTCTCTAAATATACCATAAGCCTGTTTTCCACTCATTTCATCTTGCAGTTCCTATTTGCATTGGGCTAACTTACCTTTAATTTCCCTACAAACCCATCTACGTTTTTTCTAAATATTAAGTGATTGTCATATACCTCATATAGATTCTTAACCATTTTTTATATTATGTTTAATTTGTTATAATTATTTAAATTGCATATGTTTTTGTTTTATTTTTGAAGATTGTAAAATTATTATTAAAATGTTTTGTAATAATTTGGAGCTTTTCTCCCTGGGCCCCTGCTAAAAAGGGGTACCCAGTCAGACTTTCCTGGTAAATATTAGTAAGTAAATATAAGTAAATTAATATCTTTTAACTGCAAAATGTGTTAGAGATTCATGCAGGCCACTGGAAATTGGATGTGAGAAAACATTCTGGTCCCCTTTTTAAGCAGATGGGTGTAGTCGAAAGATATTCATGTGGACAGTGGAAAGAGGGACTTTACAGAGCCTTAGCCGCATGTAGGTACAGTACTACCAGGGCAGAGTTCTAAGAGATCAGGTCCAGACCTGAAACTTTCTCAAGGTAAGTGTCATGTTCATTTACTTCACCACCACAAACACATCAGTGGGTGATTTTGTCCTTGCCTTGCAAGTGTTCAAACATGAATTGGGTCTAGATTGGGGATCTTGATGAGAGTGGAGACTTACCTTTGCTCCTGTCTTAGGTAGTGCATCCTGATGTTCCCAGGTCATTCTGTTTCCATATCATCAGCTATAGCCTTTGATGGGTAGCCTGGTCCCAGAAATTAGTCCTTTCAAAACTCTGAACATGGATGTTGGGGGTACTTGTGACTGGGGTGCTTCCTTCTTGGGTTTGCCACCCACTTGGGCCAGCAAGCCTTTGGTCATTTTCCTCCTTTGGTTTTATGTTTCAGGGTCTGGACATTAGTTTGTCAGGTGAGGATTGGGGGATTGCATCATTAATGTGTTTGGTCTGAAGCTGGTGTTATCCATGGTATAGGCTTCTTCCTGTGTTGTACTACCTGTGGCTAGTCTGCATTTTATCACTGGTTCCTTATGCTTTAATGTCTGATCAGTTTAATTTATGGTCAGCCTTGTGTGAGCTTGCACCAGGAAGGTTTTGAGGGAGTCATAGTACTTCCTAGGATATTATGACGAGTAGCAGTACCTTGATGCCACAGTCTCTGAGACAAGAAAGGATAATTGGTCTACTTTCCTCCTCTTCTGTGGGTGATCCCTTCTTTGGGGATTCTCTCAGGCTGATATAAGGTAATTTGAACTAGCCTCTTACCCAGTCAGTCACCTGCCCCCACAGTGTGCTTAGCAGTATTTGTGGGAAAGAAGTCTGAGGAGCCAGGGTAATCTCTCTCATCAGATCAGCTAGCTGGCATCCTGATTCTACAGTGGTGTCCTGGGGTGGGTGGGGGGGGGGGGCAGATGCTTTTGACTGAGTGGCATATTATGTAACCGTGCATTCCACTACACACACCTCTTGTGATCTCTGTAAGACAGCATAGGTCCCAGAAGCTACATCATTTTACCACCTTGCTGCTGACAAAAAGTCACAAGTGTGGCAGGAAGGTGTACTTTTTATTTATTTGATTGATTTGGCATCTGTTTACCAGGAAAGTCCAACTGGGCATGAATCTTGTTTTCAGAGGAGGCCCGGGGAGAAAAGCTCCAACATACATAATTCACTCATTCATTCATTTATTTAATGTTTGTTAACTGGGAAAAGTCCAACTTGGAACTAAGCCAATTTTCAGCAGAGGCCTGGAGAGAAACACTTCAGCTGCATGTCTTTCTAATGTGGAAGAAACCCTCACAAACACAGGGAGGACATGCAGACTCTGCACAGAAGGCAGACCAGCCGAGAATCGAACCGGAGAACCTCTTGCTGTGAGTCAACAATGCTACTCCTGCACCACTGCACCAATTAATAAATTGTTTATTTATTAACATTATATATAATTAATAAGTAAACTGATATTGAGCACCTAGTAAAGTACAGTTGTGATAACCAATGGTAAAGATATTAAGCATTTTAAATATGGACAAAACACTAAGAGAAAGAAAAGAGATTTTGCAGTTGGGAGATTAGGAAATGGAGTTAAAGTATGGAGCTGTCAGAGAACAAACTGGTGTATTGTCTGATAAGAGAGGGAGAAAATGAAAGGGGAACAGAAATGCAAGGGAAAGTGTAGGAAGGAAGAGAGGGGAGAGAAAGGAAGAGAAGGAAGGAGTGACAGGTAGTATCAGCCTGGTGTAAGACATGGGCAGAGCCAGGAGTTAAGGAGAAAGCTCTTTAGAGATTGTTTGTATATGTGACTACATGGCATTGCTCTAATATCTATAGGAATAATCTTCCAGACCTTGGCTACTGAGTAGGAATATAGGCAGTGGCTGATAGATGTTTTGGTTTATGGATTTCAAGGAGGTGATCCTCAGATGAGGAAAGAGAGGGATTAGAAAGGTAATGGTTTAACAATGGTTCTGGTTGCCGGGCACGATGAGGATTTATATGCCATTTTATGAGCAAGGAGGAGTTGGGTGAACTTGAGGTATTGAGGTAACTCATACCAGTTTAAATATCTGAGGGCGGAGCAATGACGGGAGTTGTATGACTAACTGGCTGGCTGCAAATCTAGCTACTCTGCTATAGCAAACCTCAAGTTTTTATCTTAGAGGAAATCTGAATGTTGATGAAAATGGGTGAGGCGCATATAGTAGTGAAGGAAGGAGGTATGTACTGGCTAGAGCAACTCTTTAGGAGTTGGTAAGGAAACTTTTTGATCTATAGAGCATGCCCAGTTTTGGTGTGTTGTTTCTTCACCCAGACTGGGGGTTAACTTATTCAGCTGTGGATCATCTCACCTGTCCTAATTCAGGCAGAATTGGTGAGGAAGGCACTTGATAAGCTAGAAGACTTCCTCAAGTCTGAGCTCAAGGAGACACTTCCAAGAGACTGACTCCACAACCTGCATGTTGTTGCGATACCAAGTGTTCCACTGCAGTTTTGACAGCTCGGATGCTTGGCTAGGGTTGTAGCATGTGGCAGAGCTGAAGCTGTTCTTCCTGTAGTAAACTTTGCTCTCTGGCAAGAATGTTTGAGAAATGTGTATTTGCTCAAGTACTTGAAAATGTTCAGAAATATGGTCTAACTGACAGGCAGCATGTATTTAGACCAAAGTGCAATGTGCAGACAGTAATTTTTTTCTTTAACATTCCAAGTCCGTTAATAAGGAGATGGACCTACTAATAGTGGCAATGTTTTAGATGATAAAAGGGTCTCTGAAACTGTCAAATACAATCTCCTTCTTGAAAAGCTAACTTATGTATTTTCTCAAGAGGTGACTGGTTCAAAAAGGATTTACCACTTTACTCGTATGCTGACTCTAACCCCATTCCTGCCCCAGCCAAAACCCCTGTACTTCACTTTCCGAAAAACACTTCCCCCAATAGTACCACTAGCCACACGCATGCTCAACACTAAAACTGTCTCATTTCTTAGTACTTATGCTAATCCTAACCCACAAGGATTTGTATGTACACTCTTACCCACAACACCAATCACTTATCTCCATCCAGAAAACACAAGTTTGTGAAAAATGCCGCACTTCACTTTGTTGAGGAAACAAAACATTCAGCAAGTGAAGTGCTTCTGTACCTACACACACACACACACACACACACACACACGTGTATGTATATTATGGTCTTGTGTTGTGATTTTCCATTTCAGGCTATAGACACAGACACACACACACGAGCTGTGTGTGTACATCTGTATATTTATATAACTGTGTGTGTATATGTGTGTGTGTGTGTGTGTGTGTGTGTGTGTGTGTGTGTGTGTGTGTGTGTGTGTGTGTGTGTGTGTGTGTGTATATATATATATATCTGTGTGTGTATGGGTTCCCTTCAGTAGATCGAACATATAACAAGTTCTAACCTCATATGGCCGAGACCATATATTCGAACTTGCAAATGTTTGATCGGACTGAATGGAGATGTCCGTACAGTGCAGAACGGGAAGATTTCCCTTTTCCGCAATGTAGTGCGAACTCGGAGTTTGTATATTTAAGTAAGGGGAGTGCAGGGGGGCATAGCCCCCTCCTACAGATGTTTATTTTTGTTTTTTTTTTACTTCAGTGTTCGAAGTATTACAAGTTCGAACATATGGTCTCGGCCATATGTGGTTTGAACTTGTAATATGTTCGATCTACTGAAGTAGAGCCATATATATATATATATATATAAAATATGGATCCACGTGTGAATGTCAAAACCCAAAATGTGAACTCCAGAATGGTAAAAATGCAAACCTCAAAACAGTGAACAACAGAACATCAAAAACAGGAGTAATTAATTGCTGCAGCAGAAGCATTAAACATTCAGCTGAAGGCAGTGATTTGATGTCAGAGACCGCTGCAAACCATCCCTTAACATTGGCCAGTACTTACCAGTGGACATCATTGTAGTAAGGCAAGGAAGTGTTGGATTTACATGGCTACTGATGTTATTTATATATTTCCATTACCTTATTGGTGATTCACAGTAGTCTTTTGCAAGCATTCATCTGTACTACAGTCTTACTAACAGCACCACCATGTTGCATAGAAAGAGCATCAGTGTTTTGGGGACTATTTGGTCTGCCTGCTGTTCATACATGCAGGTGGTAATGTTGGCAGTGACTTATATATATATATATATATATATATATATATATATATATATATATATATATATCATTGAACACATTTATTAAATTATCACTTAGTACATAGGCACGCATACATTAATAGAAAAGAAAACAGACTACATTACCAGTTGTCATATTACATTCATTATACGTTACATGCGTTTTCTTACCTTTTTAACCATTATTTACTCCAGCAATATATAAATTGCTCAATTCCTGCCTTCCTTAAACCTCATTCCTTCTCCTGAACATTATTTTGCATGTAATGTTCACATAAATTCCATTTCTATGTAATTTGCTCCTTCCATTTTCTCCAGATTCCACTTCCAGTTATATTTCCTTTACAATATGCAGTGCTTCAGTTACAGTTGGTTTAGATTTTTATTTCCATTTTATAATAATTTTATTTTGGTAGCCAGTAACATTAAACTTAGTATGATTTTATATTTCTTGCCCCAACCGTGGAAAGGTAAAACTGTTGATATCGCCTGGTAAGCACCATTATTACTATTATTGTTACTATTACTATTATTGTTATTACTACTATTATTGTTACTATTACTATTATTGTTACTATATTATTGTTACTATTACTATTATTGTTATTATTACTATTATTGTTACTATTACCATTATTATTGCTAGTTTATGTAATTGGTAATCATGATTTATAGACCTCGACACATTCTCCACCTTTCCCCTTACGGTTGTATTTTTAAGGTCTGTTAATCAGTGGGAGATAAATATTCAATTCCTATGCATTGATGGATCCCCAAGTGCTGCATTCAGCATCGACACCTTGATAACTCATGATTGAAGGACTGGTGTAATCTGAAAGCTTTAGCAGTGTGTGTTGTAAAGTCTGTGCTTGGTACAGTAAAAGGAAACGCATTACCACTGTTTTGTAATGTTATCTGTAATTGAACCAGCACAAAATAACTCCTTTTTTATTCTGCCTTAACTGAAAAAGGTGCAACTATCACATTTATGTAGGTCATCTGTATTAGTACATACTTCAGGAACAAGATGCTTGGTGTAAATCATGGAGATTTGGTTTAATGGATATATATCTGAATATATGATACTTACAGCAAGAGACTATTTTCTGTTTAATCCTATGTATTTATTGCAGTAGGTGGTCAATGGCCACCCCCCCCCCGTTTCCTCTGCTGGTGCTGTTCAACACCCCCCCACCACACTCATGATGAGAAGAGAATGTTTGGGTCATTACTCAACCACGTCCCCTTTTGTTGATTTTTATGGCCCATTTTACCTTCTCTTTTCTCCTCTTAACACTCCTTCCTCCAGTCTGCTGAACAACGTGTGCATCCAGCTGATGTCACCTGTTTCCTTTCTGTTCAGGTGTACATAAGCCTCATCTCTGCAACCTTTCATTATAGCTAAATTCTTCTATTACTTTTCCTTTGTGCTCCTTTCCATTCCTCCAGCTAGTCCTGCTAGCTTCTTTCTGTCTCTCTCTCTCTCTCTCTAGAAGTACAGAATTATCTTGGTTACAACCTCACTAGACTTGTATTCCTTTCATATGCATCCCATAATTGGAATAACATTTCTCACTGTTGTCTTTCTTTTCATTTGATTAGTAAGTCTGTATGGTGGTAGTACAGTTCAGGCCCTTTCTGCCTTGTACTACTCAGTCAAACTCTACTCCCTTATTGCAGGCCAGATGTGTTGCTTTGCATCCAGTGTGTGTGTGTTTCTTAGTATCCAGTGTGGGTGTGTTTCTTAGTATCCAGTGTGGGTGTGTTTCTTAGTATCCAGTGTGGGTGTGTTTCTTAGTATCCAGTGTGTGTGTGTGTTTCTTTGTATCCAGTGTATGTGAGTTTCTTTGTATCCAGTGTGTGTGTGTTTCTTTGTATCCAGTGTGTGTGTGTGTTTCTTTGTATCCAGTGTGTGTGTGTTTCTTTGTATCCAGTGTGTGTGTGTGTTTCTTTGTATCCAGTGTGTGTGTGTGTTTCTTTGTATCCAGTGTGTGTGTGTTTCTTTGTATTCAGTGTGTGTGTGTGTGTTTCTTTGTATCCAGTGTGTGTGTGTGTTTCTTTGTATCCAGTGTGTGTGTGTGTGTGTTTTTGTATCCAGTGTGTGTGTGTTTCTTTGTATCCAGTGTGTGTGCATTTCTTTGTATCCAGTGTGTGTGCGTTTTTGTATCCAGTGTGTGTGTGTTTCTTTGTATCCAGTGTGTGTGTGTTTCTTTGTATCCAGTGTGTGTGTGTTTCTTTGTATCTAGTGTGTGTGTGTGTTTCTTTGTATCTAGTGTGTGTGTGTGTTTCTTTGTATCTAGTGTGTGTGTGTTTCTTTGTATCCAGTGTGTGTGTGTTTCATTGTATCCAGTGTGTGTGTTTCTTTGTATCCAGTGTGTGTGTGTGTTTCTTTGTATCCAGTGTGTGTGTGTGTGTTTCTTTGTATCCAGTGTGTGTGTGTGTGTGTTTCTTTGTATCCAGTGTGTGTGTGTGTGTGTTTCTTTGTATCCAGTGTGTGTGTGTGTGTGTTTCTTTGTATCCAGTGTGTGTGTGTGTGTTTCTTTGTATCCAGTGTGTGTGTGTGTTTCTTTGTATCCAGTGTGTGTGTGTGTGTGTGTGTGTTTCTTTGTATCCAGTGTGTGTGTTTCTTTGTATCCAGTGTGTGTGTGTGTGTGTTTCTTTGTATCCAGTGTGTGTGTGTGTTTCTTTGTATCCAGTGTGTGTGTGTGTTTCTTTGTATCCAGTGTGTGTGTGTGTTTCTTTGTATCCAGTGTGTGTGTGTGTGTGTGTTTCTTTGTATTCAGTGTGTGTGTGTGTGTTTTTGTATCCAGTGTGTGTGTGTTTTTGTATCCAGTGTGTGTGTGTTTTTGTATCCAGTGTGTGTGTGTTTCTTTGTGTCCGGTGTGTGTGTGTGTGTTTCTTTGTATCCGGTGTGTGTGTGTGTGTTTCTTTGTGTCTGGTGTGTGTTTCTTTGTATCCAGTGTGTGTTTCTTTGTATCCAGTATGTGTTTCTTTGTGTTCGGTGTGTGTGTGTGTGTGTTTCTTTGTGTCCGGTGTGTGTGTTTCTTTGTGTCCGGTGTGTGTATGTGTGTTTCTTTGTAACCAGTGTGTGTTTGTGTGTTTCTTTGTATCCAGTGTGTGTGTGTTTCTTTGTATCCAGTGTGTGTGTTTCTTTGTATCCAGTGTGTGTGTTTCTTTGTATCCAGTGTGTGTGTTTCTTTGTATCCAGTGTGTGTGTGTTTCTTTGTATCCAGTGTGTGTGTGTTTCTTTGTATCCAGTGTGTGTGTGTTTCTTTGTATCCAGTGTGTGTGTTTCTTTGTATCCAGTGTGTGTGTTTCTTTGTATCCAGTGTGTGTGTGTGTGTGTTTCTTTGTATCCAGTGTGTGTGTGTGTGTGTTTCTTTGTATCCAGTGTGTGTGTGTGTGTGTTTCTTTGTATCCAGTGTGTGTGTGTGTGTGTTTCTGTATCCAGTGTGTGTGTGTGTGTGTTTCTGTATCCAGGGTGTGTGTGTGTTTTTCTTTGTATCCAGTGTGTGTGTCACCTTTTATTTCTTGACAGTGGTGCACAGCTGCTGTTTTCTGTGCAGCGAGACTGCGGTGGTGCTGCGGTAGCATTGTCGTCTCACAGTATGACGTTGTCCTGTTCAATTCTCAGCTAGAGCGTCTTCTGTGTGGAGGCATGCATGAATGGGCGTACTTTCGTTGAAGGTTGTGCATCAGAGCTGGCAACTTGACACGTAAAAATCTACTGCCAATCATTAGCGGACCGGAGTTCCACTGTGGCGACTCATAACCAGGAAAAGCCGAAAGACACAACAACTTCAGCCTGTGCAGCTCCTCTTTAAGCTGTTGCTCCTTACTTCATCAACCACCCCAGCTTGTATTATCTGAGAAGTATTTTTTTTTTGCTGGGATAGTTCAGATGCGCGAGACCTATTTCAGTGGATGTCAGGGGCTCCCTCTAAATGCATTACAACTTATTGATAATACTGTTGTATAACCTTCACAGTTGCAGTGATAGAGGCACTGACAGTTACTGAACACGTTACAACAAACAGATTAGTAAAGCATTACATTTACAGAAAGCTACAAGATATAGTGACAGTCCAACATGACATAATTATATGTGTTGCCCATTTTTAAGTATGTAAATGCCACGTGGATTTATAATAATCTTGAAGTAATGTACCAAGTCAGTGTGACATGTTAGAGCCAAAAGGGAAAACCTTTCTGTATTTCACCATTCACCTTTACTGTATAGACTCTGTTGTCCAGTTGCTGCCCTATCTGGAATATACATGTTGAAGAAGACAGGTGCTAGGATGTGCACATTTTCCTTCAGTACCCTCTTTATTTCCTCCTTTCTCTGGTAGTTCTCCACTTAACTTTCCTCTTATCCAGTCTCCCCACCGTTGTTGGTTCCACTTCCATGTCTTAGCGTTTTGTGGGGTGCGGTGTCATATAATTTACTAAAGTCCTACTGTGTATTGTGATGGTCATCTCTTATCCTCTCTGGTCAGTAAATTAAGAATTCTAGCACATGTGTTTGAAAGTTTTTTCCTGATGTGAACTCATAATGGCTTGTTTCTAAAAGCCTATTTGCTGTTAGGTACCTTCTGACTGTGAATTATTGCCATTAGTTGACCATTTTTAGTTGCCTGGAATTTTTTTCTTTTTCGCCCTGTATTTAATGACTTCACTGTTGCCCCTTTCCTTTTGCAAAATCCTTTTCTGAAATTAGGCCAATGTTAAGAACAGCTCTAGAACGTCAGGTTCCTTGAGGATCTTGGAAAATAGAGACATAAATGTAAGGACTGTGCTCAGGAACCTGGCATGAGTAGTTTAATTCATAAAAGTGAAAAATCTGTCTAAAAAATGTAGACTGCATGCACAAGCTTTTACTCTGTGAGAACCTTCTCTAGTGTTTCAAATCACCATTAATTCAAGTCAGTGGTGTTGCATGGTCACATGTTCATTGACATTGCATTCTTTGTCTAGATTACATGCAGTCCCAGTCCTCTTACTGATAATGATGGGATTCGCCATTGTAGAGAAGTTACCTTGAGGTTTACTTCACTTGGCTACATTGTTGTCGTAATTGCAAAGTACAATTGAGTATAAGAACAGGGTACCACTAACGCACAACAGCGTGCATGATTCCTGACATGTTATATGTGGCACTTAGATTCTATGCCACTATGTTAGCACGGCTGTGTGTCTAAGTAAAGTTACACTCTACCTTTATTTAGTTTAGCCGGTCTACACAGATATGTTGGGTAAAGTTTCATGACTTTCACCGCTAAATATATGTAGATACTAACATGAGCTTAACTGTTTCCTAATTCTTGGGAAGGGGATTAAAGGTTCCCTGACCATTATGGTTTGTTGTCTCACGTTAGTGCTTGTGTTTCTTTTCAGATTGACGAGGAAAAAGCAAAGGTGGAAGAGATGCTGCAGCGGGGTGAACAGGTGCTGCAGCAGCCAATGGAAGAGCACAAACGTGAAGAGCTCCACAAGAGACTGTTGCTTCTGCAAGCCCGATACACAAACGTGAAGGTAGTTTATATATGCTGTTACTCCTGTAAAGCTAGGTCTTTTGTACACACTGCAAAGTTTAGAGCATTTTTTTTTTTAATATGTGCATAGATTTGCTGCCTATGCATCCTAGTCAACTAGGCAGTCAGTTTGATTGCTAGTAAAACCAGAATGTTACATAACATTTTATGAAGTTTTTTTTTTTTCAGGGGATTCTTATCTTAATTCTGCAACAAACATTTTAGATGACTGTTGGGTTTTGTCACCAAGTGCCTTGGCATGATGGTACTTGTGATAGAATTGTGTGTCACATTCTGAAAGATAGTCATGTTGTGTCAGTTTAATTTGCATCACATCAAAATCAGTCTTCTTGAATGAAGTACTTTGCTCAGAAGTGGAAAACTGTTTCCCATGTGCAGTTTTACCATGTGTTGAAATTACTGTTCTAATTTGCTGTGTGTGTCTGACAAGTACTGAGGTGTGCCACCCCATTATACGGAAGCTACATTGAGTTTAACAGGCCTTTTCCCGATGCAGTGATGTCACAGTTAAGTGTAAGATTACTGGGTTCAGGAGACGCAATCTCTCAACTGGAGGTTGTAGCTGGCTGGGCCCTTGCACACAATACTGTTACATTTTATTTTAAAGTAATCTTCTGCCACCAACACTTTCATTAACTCTGTTTCTTTTTGCTAAAGTGATGCTAAATGTCCTAATTTCAGGAAATATCTAAACAGTACAACTCCCTTATATAAGTCCGTGTTTAGCCTGAACTAATGAAGCGTAACTTGATATCTCATGTCTTACAAAAGTGAACATACTTGATTATATAACGTTGCACTTTTTTTATCATAACAAAATTCTGTTTGTGAAGTTTTTGATTGAAACAAGCAGAACCTCTTCGCACATCCTGCACATTTTGAGCTGTTCATCTTTCATGTACACACTGCTAGAGTCAAGGGCTTAATACTTTTATGGCACACAATACAGTAAAATAGCATTTTTTACATATAAATAATTTGTGATATGTTTATTTCTTGGCAGCATTAATAGACTGCAGTGTACAGCAGCAGTACTGCTTACTTAAAGTTCTTGTTTCGCAGACGTTGCCAGTAAGTGTGCTGTGTGATAGTTGTCAGCTATGGCTGCAGACTAGAGCCGTTTGTACCGGAGAATGTAGTAATGCAGTAAAAAAGGGGATTACTGTATGTGCTGTGATGGTAGTTCTGTTTAACTTTCTGCAAATTTTGCGGTTTCAGTTGAAATTCTTCTAAAACACTGGTTAATTGTGTGCTTATTTACCTTATTTTGGAAGCGCATCTTTAGTCTTTTGTCCTGGAAACGAATTGTACTGTTTTTTAAAGTTGTAATTCTGTACATCATTTTTATTTTTGTAGGAGATGAAATTCATCCAAAGCAAGCATACGAGTCAGATCTCTACTGTGTTCTCCAAGTATCCGTCAGATCAGGGCAGTCTGCTGAACTGGATCAATGATCATGATCATCGCCTCCTAGGAGGGAAAGGAAGCAAAGATGACCAGAAGTCAACAGAGGTAATGCAAACTGTAAATTTAAGTTTTACTTCATTGGATTTCATAATTAAAAAATAAAAACAGTGTATATTTTGGCTGCTAAAGTGATGCCAGCATCCCCACTTCGGGTACAGTATTGTTAACTCACTGAAGTAATTGTAGAAAATTTATGTTGAGGTTGAATTTTAGCAGGGGTGGGTGATTACACGTTTTGAGGAAAGCTGTTAAAGGTGGGAGAGAATTGGGCAGACTTTTGATATTTACTGGATGAAGTTACTGCAGAAAACTACACTGTTTTTCTCATGAGGCTCGGGACTAATTTTTTTTTTTTTTTTTTTTAGTGTGGGAAGGTGTGCAAAAAGGGTTCAAATCCACCACCAATGCATATGTGTTCATGATTTTGATAGAACGAGCTCTTACTATTGTATTTTGCAGATCCACAATTGCAAGTCCGAAAAGTTATGGGGGGAAAAACAGAAAAAGTAAAGGAAAATAGTAAATGTAAACAATTGCCATTCTCCATTAAATTTATTTTCTGCAGGGGGCAAGGCCTCCTGCACCCCCAACCCCCCCTGCTCCAAACAATTGCCATTCTCATTTAAAGTTATTTTCTGCAGGGGAGCAACACCTGCACCCCCAACCCCCCTGCTCCAAACAGTTGCCATTCTCCATTAAAGTTATTTTCTGCAGGGGGGGGGGCAAGGCCTCCTGCACCCCCAGCACCCTTGCGTATATTATTGCCATACCTTAGAGGAAAAGACAACACACCAAGACATAGCTGTTTTGAACTTTATGTATAAAATTCCTCATTTTCACACATTTAGTCTCACTGTTCTGGGATGCATTGAATTTTTATTGTGTAAAAGTAGTGCTCCATGATAGCTGACAAGTTCTATAACAGATAGCCAGCCAGGAGGGTGGGACTAAATTGCTAACGGCTGGCTTCTTCATGCTTGCCAGATTGTGTAGGTATTATGCCACAGCGCCGACATCGGCTGCAGGTTTAGAGTGCAGTAGGTGTCAGTTAACAGTTTTTTTCTTGTCTTCTATTAAAATTACTACAAGTCTGATGTTTGTGTGTAAATATAATTTCTGTCTCCTACTTTGACATGTATATGCCTTCTTGAATTTCATTTTTTCTTTAATTATGCAATTCTCTCTGCAAGGTTTCGCGACGTAAGGCATGGTGAAATATACAAGTTGCCTTGGATGCAGTCATTACCATTTTCAGATTTAAATATAGGCCTTCTTTTAAGGCAGTCTACCTAGGCCATTTACCAAATATGTTTTATTAAGATGTCCCCATAGAAGGGGATGACCTGCATCTTCTTTGTATTTATGTGGTAACCTTGAACTTGGTCCAGAGACCTTTTTCAGTCATGATAAGTGAAAGACAAAGTAGTTATAGGAGTGTACAGCTTTTAACAGAACATACAAAAGTACTACAGTAGCTTACAGTTTACAAAATCAAGGTGTACTTTTTTTGACAGTGAAGTATAATAAACTTGATTTGAAAAAGTATGAAATGTATACAAAACGGTTATTGTGGCTACTGGTGTATATTATTCCTGTACTCAAAGCAGTACAGTGGTCATCTTCCAATGAAATAAATAGCCCTAACATAGGCATAGGAAAAGGTGGAAGGACTATCATCTTTATCATTCCCCTTTTCCCATTTTTATATAAGGTTGGGGTATTACATCAACACCAATTAGTGTGACCTAAATAGGCCAGCTGAAAGGCAATCTCTTCCTGACCAGCTAAATAAGTCAGATTGGTTGAGCTGTTTCACTTTTCTCTTTTAAACCACACAAAATAACAACTGAATAACCAAGAAAGAGTAAAAACGGACAAAGCAGCTACAGCACGGACTGTTTAATGTTAGCGCTTTTGGTTAAGGATATTCCTCCACCTTCTTCAGACATATACAATACAAAAAAACCACAGCACCACTTTTTATACATAATGAGCAACCTAATTAAAAACAATTAAATAATTAATTGAATTAAATACTTCATACCTAGAACGCAATAATTTAAAGGGCTAATACCTTTAAACACACACATGAATATTTAAAAAAATATATATATATGATGGTACCATTAACTAAACCATGTTCTCTTGTGTTATTAGCAAATATTAAAGTTAATGAAAATAGAACAAGTAAAGTAAAATAGAATAAAATTCTGCTACTGTCAACCCTCCAAAATGCATATAAATATGTTATTATATGACCATTCAATACAATTAATTAATTAATACATTTTGTGTAGTGAAACCCAATGACTTTATAAATGCATCTACACATGTTCTCTATAAAAATAAGACTAACAATAAAAATAAAATTAAAGAAAAATGCATCGTAAAAATTAGTAAATATAAACACCAATAGTAACTGTTATTATTAATGGCAGTATTATAATTAAGAGGAACCAAGTGTTTATTGAATGAAGCTGTCTAACTCTTAATTAATCCAAAAACCATGGAAATGTCACAATAAAGGCATAATAGACATAATAACAACCTCATCTCTTCAATGCTTTTAATTTGAGGATGCATTTAATAGATGCATACTCATTCAACCCTGGGGGTAAATGGGCAAGTGTTCTAATTTGCCATAGGACTTCCTGTTCTTCAAGCCATAGTTGCCATGGACCCCCCCTAAGGCCTGTTTTTACCTGTTGTATGACGGAAAATAGAAAAGAGTGCTCAGGATGTTCACAAATATGCCTGGCAAGTGCATTGGTCATGTCCCTTCTCCCTATAGCATAAAGATGTTCATAAACTCTTTTCTTTAATGACCTCTCTGTTTTACCAATGTAAAACGAGGGACATCTCCTGCACAATGCAGCATACACTGCACTTTTACTTTCACAGTTATATTTATCATTGATGGAATAATTTTTGCTGTTGATGTTCACCTTATTGCCTGATAAGATATGTTTACACTGTGGGCACATCCCACATTTTGACATGCCCATACTAGACTTTGTGATTTTAACAACTGTCTTTTCGACATGAAATGAGCCACAAATTTGTAAAGATTCTTGGGGCTTCTTGCAACATACTGATAAAATTGAATTTAATGAAGATCTCATTTTCCTTATGGTAGACATTAAAGACTTGTATACGGTTATCCCCCACCAGTTGGGTATTGAGTGGACGAGAAATTTTATGTTGCGTAAAGAGGCTTCTAATGATCAAATGTACCTAGTGGAAACACTTTTAGATTTAGTGTTGTTAAACAACTTTTTGGTGTTCAAAGATCAGTTCTTTCTCCAAAAGACGGGCATCGCCATGGGGTCTCCCTGTGGATGCAGTTTTGCAAACAGTGTACTTGCACACTGGGAACACCAGTTCTTATTCCAAAATTACATGTACCAACAAAATGTCACTTGGTACATTAGGTACCAAGATGACATGTGTTTTTTATGGAAAGGCTCATTAGATTTGATTCCTGAATTCATTAACAGCATTTCAAAAATGACCGATTTCCTACAATTTACCTATTCTATTGGGGTAGAGGAGATCTGTTTCTTAGATGTCAAACTGAGTAAGGACATTCCCAATAGCAAATTCAAGTCAGTGATCCACAGAAAGCCAACTCATTCAAATTCCTATCTCCACTTCTCTAGTAGTCATCCTTTTCATCAAAAGAGAAGTGTGGTGAAAGGGCAATTTGTGAGAGCGGCAAGAATGGTGTCTGAAAAACAGGATTTTGTTTGTGAATGTGAAAATCTAAGCTTAAAGTTTGCTATGAGAGGCTATCCGAATTCTCTAATAAAAGAGGTGATGGATGAAGTTCAGGTTAAAAGAGAAGCAGGCCATTTCAGGCCTTTGCTGGGAGGGGGAACTATGCATGTAGCACCAAAGACCAAAATAGGAGAATTATCATCTATTAATTTTATTTTTACTTGTTGCATTGATTTTAACCTAATTAAGGGGCATCATCTCCAAAAATTGGAACATTATTTTGGAGGACCAGTCTTTGGCCAAAGTGATAGGACCTCATCCAACATTTACATATAGGAGAGGGGTCAATTTAAAGAACCTTGTCGAAAAGACAGTTAAAATCACAAAGTCTAGTATGGGCATGTCAAAATGTGGGATGTGCCCACAGTGTAAACATATCTTACCAGGCAATAAGGTGAACATGAACGGCAAAAATTATTCCATCAATGATAAATATAACTGTGAAAGTAAAAATGTAGTGTATGTTGCGTTGTGCAGGAGATGTCCCTCGTTTTACATTGGTAAAACAGTGAGGTCATTAAAGAAAAGAGTTTATGAACATCTTTATGCTATAGGGAGAAGGGACATGACCAATGCACTTGCCAAGCATATTTGTGAACATCCTGAGCACTCTTTTCTATTTTCCGTCATACAACAGGTAAAAACAGGCCTTAGGGGGGGTCCATGGCAACTATGGCTTGAAGAACAGGAAGTCCTATGGCAAATTAGAACACTTGCCCATTTACCCGGTTGAATGAGTATGCATCTATTAAATGCATCCTCAAATTAAAAGCATTGAAGAGATGAGGTTGTTATTATGTCTATTATGCCTTTATTGTGACAACATTTCCATGGTTTTTGGATTAATTAAGAGTTAGATTCATTCAATAAACACTTGGTTCCTCTTAATTATAATACTGCCATTAATAATAACAGTTACTATTGGTGTTTATATTTACTAATTTTTACGATGCATTTTTCTTTAATTTTATTTTTATTGTTAGTCTTATTTTTATAGAGAACATGTGAAGATGCATTTATAAAGTCATTGGGTTTCACTACACAAAATGTAGTATTAATTAATTGTATTGAATGGTCATATAATAATATATTTATATGCATTTTGGAGGGTTGACAGTAGCAGAATTTTATTCTATTTTACTTGTTCTATTTTCATTAACTTTAATATTTGCTAATAACACAAGAGAACATGGTTTAGTTAATGGTACCATCATATATATATATATATATATATATATATATATGTATATATATATATATATATATATATATATATTTAAAATATTCATGTGTGTGTTTAAAGGTATTAGCCCTTTAAATTATTGCGTTGTAGGTATGAAGTATTTAATTCAATTAATTATTTAATTGTTTTTAATTAGGTTGCTCATTATGTATAAAAAGTGGTGCTGTGATTTTTTGTATTGTCTATGTCTGAAGAAGGTGGAGGAATATCCTTAACCAAAAGCGCTAACATTAAACAGTCCGTGCTGTAGCTGCTTTGTCCGTTTTTACTCTTTCTTGGTTATTCACTTTTCTCTTTTATTAGAGCATAGCTTCCAGTTCGTTGTCATTTGTTCAGTCAAGTTGAGCAAGCAGAGCATAGCTTCCAGTTCGTTGTCATTTCTTCAGTCAAGTTGAGCAAGCTAATCTCAGGGTGGCCCTTTGCATTTTTTGTGGGACTGCTGGATACATCCTTGTTGTGCACATATTTCAGCCTTTCTTTAAAACATTGAGTTCTTCTGCTTGTGGCATGTTCGTCACCCAACGCCCACCCAGCAAGTCCATACACCAGAAATAAGGGACAATAACGCTGGGTGTCCTGTAGAGTTCTACAGCAGCAGCAGAGAGAGAAAAGGGAGACTTTGAGTGGATTAAGTACCTCTGTTTTGCTTTTTATTGCTTATATTCACTAGCTGCACTATTCCGAGCATTTTCTATTAATTTTGCAACTTATTTGAGCTGTTTTTTTGAATTCTGATACCGTTTGCACTTTAACTGATAATTTTTAAGTGTTTTTCAACTGTTGAGGGTTACACACACAAGTGCCATTTTTCTGCTTTAAAAGTGTTTGTTTTACTGTATCTGTTTTAATTTTTGAAGAAAAAAAACTCCCATCTCTCTCTACTTGTTTCCTGCCTTTCTATAACCAGTAGTCTGTTTTTTAGATTTTGCTGAATTCTGGGATGTTTTGTAGTTTCTGTGTTGCCCAGACCTTACTAAGAAAGATAGAATGAAGCTTCTCTGTTCATCAGTGAGAGTGGTGAGCTTTTGAGCAGCCTGTCTGTCACTGGAAGAGTAGTTTCAGCTCAGAATCTGTAGTTTTACTGGCCATTTTGGGCTATTTCTATCCCTTTCATCTTTTTGTTTAAAAACTCGTGTTTGCGCAGTTTTGAGCATCGCACGATGCCATTTAACTAGGGTTAAACTATTCCCAGTGCCAGAAAGTCTGCTGTTCTCATATTCCCTCAGAACTAGCCAGTTTTCTAGTTTAAGCACTCAAAACTGTTTCCTTGTGCTCAGCACTTGTTCAAAACTCATTGCAAGCACTAAATAATCTGCAAATTAACTGAAGCACTCGCCTTTCTCCACTTGTTAGGAGGATAACAGTTTTTAGTGCTTAAAGTAATAAGCACCTATCCAAGCATGTCTAAGGGTCAGCTCACGGTATTTTCCCCTGTCCACCTGATGAATCTGGGCATTTTAGGGCAATGTAGCAATTGCCTCGTGCACTGACAACCTTCTCCTGCTACCAGCCAACACTACAACCTGTGAGAGATGCACTTAAATAGCCAAACTGGAAGCCAAGCTCTCTCCAACCAAGACTGTACTTAGTCAAGAGGAGAAGGTGAACACCTGCACCACACCACACTCAACACAGTCCATCAAAACCTACACCACCTAAACCCACACATAGTAACATAAAACACGCACCTACGTTCGCGGAGGCTCTCAATAAAAACTGCCCACACAACAGAGACCTCCAAAGCTGAAAAGCATGCGACCACCACCACCACCCCCAACACTACCCAAATGATGCACAGCTCACAAAATCAGTGTGCCACTCAACCTCAGCCCATAAGGCAAAACAATGTACCCAACACACTAGTCATAGGTGACTCTATAGTCAGGCACACTGGTCACACTCACCAGGCTAAACAAGGAGAAAGTTACGGTCAGCTGCCTGTTGGGTGCCATGATCCACCACTTAATGCAAGCACTCGGGTCACTCCACAGCAAGTACAAATATGACTCTGTCATTGTCTATATTTGTGTGAATGACCTGAAATGTACCTTCCTGGACTACATGAAAAGAGACATGGAGGAGCTCTCGATTCATATAGCCCAGCCAGGTATGACCCTAGCCCTGAGTAGCAGCCTGCCATCGCCCAGAATGATACCACAGTATGAGGCCAAAATGACTTCAACAATTGGCTAAGCTTCTGGTGTCATTCTAAAGGGATCCAGTGTCTGTCTGCCTGGGGTGACATGATCGACAGACTACGATACTTTGCTAGAGATGGCCTGCACCTGTTGCCCCTGGGATTACAGATACTGGCTAAGGCTCTTGCCACCCCTGTAGTGCCTTTTTTAGGCAAGGTTCAAACGACAAACTCACCACCATAGCAGGTATAAGCAAGCAAAATCTGAGGGTAATGCTACTCAGTACTAGAAGTCTAAACCTCAAAATGCACTCACTTTTGAGGTGCTCCTTAAAATGGAGAACATCGACATCTGTGCAGTGACTGAGACCTGGTTCAAGGCTCCAGAGAGCACCCCTGCATTACTAGGCTAAAACTCATGCCACACCTTTCGGCCTCCTAATCTTGACCGAAACACCAAAGGAAGGAGGCGTGTCCATATTCATTAAGGATATCCACACCTCCAGGCTAGTTGCTCAGCATAATGCATCCGAATTTATCCAAGTGCAACTGGGAAAGACTGCAGTCCTAGTTGTAGCTTGTTACAGATCCCCTGCCATGCCTTAGGATGCCCACTCTATGTTTCTTGATATACTGGGTAATATTAAGGTACAGCCCAATACCCAAATAATGGGCGATTTCAACTACCCCACCATCAACTGGGAAAACCTACTCCTGTACTAACTCATTTGCTCAACGCTTTCTGGAATTCATAAATTCCAATGCCTTGGATTAGCTTGTCCATACCCCCACCAGGGGGCAGCAGTATCCTGGACCTGGTCATTACCAGTATGGGCAACCGATGTTCCATGCCAGAGGTCAGCTCCTTGCTTTTCAGATCCGACCACAAGCTAATCACCCAAGACATCATTGTCCCGCCCCCACCCCCCATTAAGTAAACTACCATAAAAAACTTCTCGAGAGCCAACTTCATGCTTCTTAAGACAGAAGTGGCGAGCTTCACAACACCCATACAGACAGAAAATAGAGGTGTGATTGCTGAATCCTATACAAATGCACGGTATAAGCACATACACGAGTGCATGGATCGTGCCATCCCCAACAGAAACAAGATGCTATTCTCCAAAAATAGGAAGCCAGTCTGGTGGTCCCCTGCCATAAACAAATTCTACAACAGAAGGAAGAAGCTGTTGCAAAAAAAGAGTAAAATCCCCTGATTGCAGGAACTCGCTGGTCAGCCTCAGTAAGAAGTTGAGATCCCACATAAAATCCTCCAGAGCTAGTGACAAAAATGAAATCGCCACTGATTCTAAAGACTACCACAAAGCATTCTACAGCTATGTCAAGAATCTCAATGGCGACACTCAGATCTGCTCTGAGCTACAGCAAAATGACACTAGATATGCAGAACCAACTGATATTGCCAACATCCTGGCAGAAAGGTTCAGTGCAAACTTCACACCCCCCTCACCCCCCCAAAGGGCCCATCACTATACTGGAAAAATGCAAAACCCTTGTAATCATGGCTGCACAAGTAAAGACCGCACTCTCTACAGCCAAGAACACAGCGTCCATGGGACCCGACAACATCCCAGGCTACATTCTGCACAAACTACAGAACGAACTGGCACACTACTAAGTATCATGTTCAGTCATAGCCTCACTTCAGGCTTTGTGCCTACTGAATGGCGCACAGCGACGTTTTTCTCACTCCACAAATGGGGCGCTACCACGGACCCTGGGAACTACCACCCCATTAGCCTGATGAGCCAGGTCTGCAAGGCCAAGGAACGTATCATCTTGGAGCTTATAAACAAGGACATAGGTAACCTCCAAACTCTGGACCCTACTCAGTTTAGGTTTGTAAAACGTAGGTCATGTTTCCAAACCTGATTGACTTCTTTGAAGCAGTCACCAGAGCCGTGGACGAGGGCAAAGTGGTGCACACAGCCTATCTTGACCTCGCCAAGGCTTTCGACACCATCCCCCACTCTGGAAGTATAGATAAACTCACTAGACTGGACATAAATCCCTATGTCATAAGATTGGTGGCCAACTGGCTCACTGACACAACCCACACAGTGAAAGTAGCCGACTCCAAATCCAACTTCAGACCAGTGACAAGTGGAGTACCACAGGGCTCAGTCCTGGGTCCTCTCCTGTTTCGCATCTACTTCTCAGAAGTCCAGGCTAATACAGCAGATCTTTGGCTACCGAAGTTCACAGATGACTGCAAACTGGGTGCCATAATAGAATCACCTAATGATGTGGACATTCTACAAAGGGGCCTCACTGAGACTGATGTTTGGTGTCAGTGTCATGGCCTCAAATTCAGTGCCAAGAAGTGCATTGTCATCCCCTTTGGGAAAAATATGTAGCCATGAACTACCACATAAGCGGTAGGCTACTAAACTCCTTAAGTGTGATGAGAGACCTTGGGACATGGGTGGACAGTAGTCTCTCCTTTGATGATCACATTGCCACGGTAGTCAGGAAATCCTTCTACGTGGCACACCACATCACAAAGGGATTCACCTCCAGAAAAAAAGAGGTCATTGTTCCTCTCTACTCATCCCTCATCAGACCCATTATAGAGTACAACGCCTCGTTTGGCATGTACCTCACAAGACATCTACAACAACTAGAAAGGCCACAGAAATACCTCACTAAGAGGATTTCCATCCTCAAACAGATGCCTTATGCAGACCGTCTCAAAGAACTCCAGCCCTACTCTATCGCTTATCGCCTACTCAAAGGCAGCTTCTGCCTAACATCCAAAGCCATGTCAAACCCAAATCTGTTGGACATGCTACACTTAAAGAAACCCCTATCCCTCTGAGCCACACAGTCCAGGGACCCAAACTTTGCCACCACAATATGAACATGCTGGACGGATAGATTCCTGTCCCAGAGACTTTCCATGCTCTGGAACAGACTACCCATTCAAGTCAAGCAAAGCTCTTCATTAGGCCTCTTTAAGAAAAATCTCAACAATTGGCTGGGAAATAGGAAATTCCACCAGGGATCACTTCTGTGGATCTGCTAGACAGGTTGACAGAAAAATAACTTTCCTGGGTGGCGAAAGCCAGGGAACTTTTTTGGCTAGGCTTATATAGGCCCCAGGGCCGATAGCCTAGTACCTATCTATGAACCTATTCCCAAGAACACTAGTTCTTTCTAACCAGTTATGCAGTTTGGATTTGCCATCAAATGTATGTCTTTGGAAAGTTCCTCTTGTTGAGTACTTTGAAAGTATAGGGTCTACTCAAGTGCACCTGCTGTTGTCTTGTCATTAGAGGAGAAGCTTCAACTGTCATATGGGCTTCCTGTCTTCTTTAGCTCCGACATGGTAGCAGCACTACTGATGCTCTTACAGCATTGCAGATTTTATATATTTTAACTTGGTGGGACCAAAAGTGTCTTGAGAGGGGGTGGTCATACTGATGCAATTTTTTTTCTCCAAGCAGCCTAATGTTTCCCTCCCGTACTATACTTTAAGCACATAGGGGATGTCATTTTTTGATCATTTCTCTCTTTCAGTTATCAGTTCACTAGAATAGTCATAATTAATTACTGCTTGCCTTAAGAATCCCTTGGCAGTGTGTATGTTTTTTGCCCTGTAACACGCACTGGTTTGTACTCTCATGCTTTAAACACACTGCAACAAGTCCTTTTTTATTCAACTAAAAAAGTATTTTAGTTTCTTGCTAGCATAAAAACGGTAATTTAATTAGCTGCAGGACTCCTTCACTTTCACTCTGACTGTCATGTCAAATTTCTTGACGTTATGGTTTGAGGTTCAGCTGTGAGTGGCATTAAACAGCAGCAGTAGCTGATGTCCTTCAAGGATGCATCTGCAGTCCTTACAAATGGGTTGTCCTGTCGTCAGGCAGCCCTTCGGTCGGCCGGATTCCAAAGTCTGGGTCCGGCTTCGGCTGGTGTCGCACTTCACCCGACGTCATCACTGCAGTTTTTCGGGTATAAAGGCATCAGCCGACGCCATTTTCCTCAGTCTTTCTTGCCACGTGGCGCCCGAAGCAGAAGCTGTTCGCAAGTGCCGGTCGGTCAGATCCAGAGAATACTACTACCGAATACTACTTCGAAGACTTCTAAAAAGCTAAGTACCCCGTTGGGGACTCTCTCTTGCCTCAGCCGATGTCAGAGAAAGTGAATAACTGTTTATCTTGTGGGAAACAAATACCTCATAAGGATTTCCACTCCTACTGCATACATTGTTTAGGCCCAGACCACGACGTAGCAGCTTGTCTAGCCTGTGCTTCTTTTAACCGACGGACGCTTAGACGTCAGTCGGAGTTTGCTGAACAGATTTTCGGCTCTGATTTTGCCTATATTATGCCGTCGGATCCTCCGACAACGCAAATTACCAAAAAACGCAAAGAAAAGGACCGACACTCGCGGTCCGCGGTTTCGGCCGAAACCGCAATTAAGCAAAAACCGCGAGTGTCTCGGTTTTGGCCGAAACCGAGCAAGCGGTTCTTTCTTCAGCCGAAACCATGCCTTCTACCGAGGCCTCCTCTAACCTGGTAGAATCGGCTTCTGAAATCCAACCTTCTGTTGCGGTTTCTCAGGAATTATCAGGCACTATTCCCCTGGATATTTCAACCCCTGCACGTGGAGCTGCTAGGCCTCCAGCAGCCATGTCTATTAAGGCCTTTGCCAGGGCTAAAGCAGCCAAAGCTTCAAAAACGGTGCCTGCCAAACCCCCCTCACACAGGCCCAGCACCAGCTCCCATATGCTTTCTTTGGCTGAGGATCTAATTTCTTTAATTCGTGGATCCCAGCCTCATCCAGACAGGACCTCTCTCCCACCTCCAGAAAAGAGGCCTAGAGCAGAGCCCCCTGAGCCAGTATCCACAGATGATTCCTCTGATGACTCAGAACATACAGACCCTCCTGAGGCTCCTTATTCTCCTTACGAAGACTCTGATGCTGAAGAGTCCATTCCTTCAGCCTCTCCACCTGAGGAATTTTCCTTTGGGGAAACCTTGCATGCTATGAGGGAACAATTTCAGTGGCAGGGCCAAGATTTCTCAGACTCCAGAAAAAGGCTTAGAACCTTTCTACATTTGCCACAACATAGGCCTTTAGCTATACCTCCAGTTCTTTCTGTTGTAGATGATGCATTTAATGATGCTTGCACTGCTCCTGATTCATTACCTCCGGCTCCTGCTAAGCCCGATAGGTTCTACAGGGTCCCGGACACTCATCACCATTTATACAAGGCTCCCTTTGCAGATCCAGAGACTATCTCCCAGGGCCCTAAAGCTGTAGCAGCTACTTCTACTAAAAACCCCCTCCCCTCTGAAAGGGAATCCAGGTCCTTAGAGAGATGGGGTAAAAAAGTTTACACCTCTGCTACTTTGTCAGCTAGGGCTTTGAACTGCCAATTTCATATGATTCAATATCAAGAGTTTATGCTTGACCAGTTAACTAAAAAGCTGTCCTCTGAAGAATCTTTAGATAAAAAAAAAAAATATGTTCAGGAAATGGTACATAACATACAGCAGGTTAGTAACCATTATTTAAAATGTGGCTATGATGCACTGGAGGCTTCCTTTAGATCAGCCATGACTGGCACAGTTATCAGGAGACATGCATGGTTGAAAGAACAGGCATTACCAGACCATGTCAAATCAAAGCTTTTGGATGCACCCATGGACAAAGTCAATTTATTTGGTTCCCCTGCACAGCAGGTACTAAAAAAGATGGAGGAGAAGGCGAAATCTGTACAAACAGTGAAAGATTTCTTACAGGTTCAACCTCCAAGGTTTAGCAGGAACTGGCCCTCCAAGAATTGGTCCTTTCCGGACTCCTCTAAGACACAGAGAGGCAGGAATAGGCGTTCTAGAGGCAGAAACCAATCCAGGGGTGCCTACAGGGGACGCCAGTGGCAAGGTAACAACCAGCGAGGCACAGACGCAGCCACCACCACTACGACAACTCAATCACAGTGACTTGGCAGTGGCACCGCCTACCAGGGAACAACTAGAAGCACCCTTTGGCGGAAAGCTAACCTTATTTTCAAAGAACTGGCATTGCATCACAAGGGAAAAATGGATTTTGCAAACTATAGACCAAGGTTACAGGTTCCATTTCCATACTCTACCAGGAAAGAGAGGAATGCCAAACCTACCACCTACTCAAAGGGCAGAAGCTCTAAAGCAAATATCTCAACTATTAAGAATGAGAGCTGTGGAAAAGGTACCATCTATGGAGCAAGGAAAGGGATTTTACTCCAGACTCTTCCTGGTACCAAGAAAAGAAAACAAATGGAGACCTATTCTAGACCTGTCTGCTTTAAACACATTCCTCATTGTTCCAAAATTCAAAATGCTGACCCTACAGCAGCTTCTTCCCATGCTGGGCAAGGAGTCTTGGCTGGTAACTCTAGATCTCAAGGAGGCATACCTGCACGTCCCCATTCGACCAATTTGCAGAAGATACCTCAGATTTCTTGCAGGATCAGAGCATTATCAATTTTCAGCATTGCCCTTTGGCTTGTCTACTGCGCCCAGAGTGTTCACGGAATGCCTGGCATCAGTAATTGCTCATTGCAGACTTCAGGGGATCCAAATTTATCCCTTCCTGGACGACTGCCTGATACAAACGGACAACAAAAGCAAGCTAACAGAAGACTTGCAAAGAGTCATTTACCTGCTGCAAGCCCTGGGATACACAGTCAATATAAAAAAGTCAAGGCTGATTCCATCCCAAAGAATAACCTTTCTGGGTGCAGAGCTGGACACATCAAAACAAATGGCATTCCTAACTGCAGAAAAGAAAGAGCAACTACCTCTCTACTTCTTGGCATTAACAAAGCAGAACCATCTAACTGCAAGAAAAGTACTACAAGCCCTAGGCTTCATGGCATCCTGCATAATTCTGGTCCCTCATGCCAGACTGCATATGAGAAAGCTACAGTGGTACCTGAAGAATTTGTGGTCCCAACACAAGCACAGCCTAGAAACCAAAATTCCAATAATCCCATGCCTGAAGCAAGAGTTCCTATGGTGGGCTCAGGCCTGTCAATTAAACACAGGATTGCCCTTCTGCAACAGTCAACCAAGCCAAACCATCACGACAGATGCCTCAGACCTCGGTTGGGTGGCACACATGCTGGGCAAGTGCATACAAGGCTTATGGACTCAAGACCAGCTGCGCCTGCACATAAATCTAAAGGAAATGCTGGCAGTAAAATTGACAATTCAGTCGTTCAGACCATTTCTCCAGGAAGGTCAGTTGATGATAAGGACAGACAACACCACAGTTATGTGGTACATCAACAAACAGGGAGGCACACATTCCTATCCTCTATGCCGGCTGGCACTGGACCTATGCGATGTGGCTCTGAGCTACAACATTCAGTTACAAGCAATTTTTGTACCGGGAAAAGAAAACATTCTAGCAGACATATTAAGCAGAAATACCACAGATGCCCACGAATGGATGCTGCATCCGGACATCTTCAAAGCCATCACAAGAAAATGGGGATTACCACAAATAGACTTGTTTGCATCCCCACTCAATCACCAGCTAAAGAAATTCTGCACAAGGACATACCACCCACTTGCTTGGAAGGTGGACTCCCTATCTTTCAGTTGGAAAAATCTGACAGCATACGCATTCCCACCACTTCCTTTTATGCACAAGGTGCTTCTGAAGATCAAAGAGGACCGTCCAAGGATCATTCTGATAGCTCCAGACTGGCCAAGACAACATTGGTACCCATTGCTGAGGAGCATGTCTCGGGAACAAATATGGACACTACCCCTGATCCCATTACTGTTAACACAGAACAACTACAACATCCTGCATCCAAACCTGAAAACTCTGCAGCTGACTGCCTGGAACATTACATAAGAGCAATTAACCCAAATTTATCCCAAAGGGTTAAAGACATAATCCTGGAGGCTCGTAGACCTTCAGCAAGAAAGAATTATGCAGCAAAATGGAAACGATATCTCATTTGGAGTACTGCAAAGGGAAAAGATGTGACACTGGTAAACATAGCCAACATCCTGGAGTACTTGGCAGAGCTCTTCCATACAGGCCTGTCCTACTCTTCCATCAAGATACATGCATCAGCTATTTCAGCAGAATACAGCTTGGATCCTCCTGTCTTCTCTCATCCTCTGCTCAGACAGTTTCTGAGAGGAATTAAAAATGTAAAACCTCCCAGGAAACCACCATTGCCAGCATGGGACTTGAACTTTGTGCTAGAAAAATTGACACTTCCCCCTTTCGAATCAGCAGCAACAGCAGAATTACAATACTTATCCTGGAAGACTGCTTTCCTGCTGGCAATAACTTCAGCAAGAAGGGTCTCTGAACTACAGGCATTAATGGCAGTGCAACCCTTCCTGATCTTCCATCAAGATAGAGTGTCCATGAGAACAAATCCTACATTTATGCCTAAGGTGGTATCCGGAGTGTCATTAAATCAGGCTATCCACCTACCTACATTCTTCCCCAACCCACAGAACAGGGGAGAAAGACTCTTACATACCTTGGATGTACATAGGCAATTACGCTACTACCTGGACAGGACCAAGTCCAATAGAAAAACTGACCAGCTTCTGGTAGCATATGCAACAGGAAAGGAAGGAAAACCAATTTCAAAACAGACAATCTCCAAATGGATAGGAAATTGCATTAGATTTTGTTACTCCTACCATAGAAAGAAAACTCCAGAGAACATCAGGCCTCACTCCACAAGGGCTACAGCCACTACCACAGCTTTCTTACGAGGAGTGGCTACCAAGGACATTATAGAGGCTGCTACTTGGACCTCCGTGCATACATTTGCCAAGCATTACAATTTACCTTTATACTCTAGATCCCGAGCAGGTTTTGCCACTGCTGTTTTGCAAGGGATCCTAGCTACACCATAATCTCTACTCTTTTCCTCCTCCCCTAGTTTAGCTATGGTATTCTACCCATTTGTAAGGACTGCAGATGCATCCTTGAAGGACATAGTACAGTTTTGTACCTACCATAAATGTAGATGTCCGATAGGAATGCATCTGCAGTCAGGATTACCCACCCACCTTCCCCTCTGAGGTACTCCTAGGGTATTTGCCATCCTTCAGCTAGCTTGGGGGGGATCTATTATGGTGTATTTGTTTGTATATATGTACTTACATGCTTATTTTATGTGTTTGCTCTCTACTATTTGGAAACATTGGCATTTATCCAAATTTAGCCATCCAAGAGGGCACCTGGCATCTGGGGCAAGAAACACTGAGGAAAATGGCGTCGGCTGATGCCTTTATACCCGAAAAACTGCAGCGATGACGGGTGAAGTGCGACACCAGCCGAAGCCGGACCCAGACTTTGGAATCCGGCCGACCGAAGGGCTGCCTGACGACAGGACAACCCATTTGTAAGGACTGCAGATGCATTCCTATCGGACATCTACATTTATGGTAGGTACAAAACTGTACTTTATGACTCCAGTGGCAGGGAACTAAGACACGTGAGTGATGCTTCATAGCAATAGAGCTGCAAATCCTTAAAGACTTGATACTTTATGATCTTATTTGGGGGGTGGGGGGCATGGCATAAAGAACGTGGTAAAGAAATTGCTTGTACAGTTCATGTAAACATCTGGTGTTCACTGAAGAGCCAAACAAGTACCATGCCATGTGATAAACAGCCAAGTATTATCTCATGTCTGGCAGCTCATAGAACATTCTGTTGGGATGAAAGTGGACCATGGGAAGAGGAAGTGTGTTTATGCTGTCGTTGTCGTTTAAGCAACTTCTTGAAACAGATTCCGGTTTCCTGTAATGTCATTTGAGCACAGCAGTGTTAATTAGTAAGCAAACATTACAACCTTTAATGATCATCTTTACTACTACTACTACTCTGATCAGCTTTAATGTTGTGGTGTGACCCCTGTAAAAATCAAAATGGAGTCCAAGCCACTGAAATACTGTGCTGAATACACTTTAAGATGTTCATCGTGTTAGCCTGCGGTAGTCATCACACTTGGATTATCCTGCCGTCAGGCGGTCCCGCAGTCGGCCCGAATTCCAAAGTCATGGTCCGATGTCGGTTGCTGTCGCTTCTTCCCTGACGTCAGTGCGCCAGGAGTATACAAGAGGCATCCAACGCCATTTTCTTCAGTCTTTCTTGCCGCGCAGTGCCCGAAGCAGAAGCAGTTCGCAAGTGCCGGTCGACCGACACCTGAGATTTTCATTTTGTATTTCAGTCCGAAGTCTTCAGTAAAGCTAAGTACCCCATTGGGGAGCATTTTCTTGCCTCAAGTCCGATGTCAGAAAAAGTTAACAATTGCATTTCTTGTGGGAAGCAAATACCTCATAAGGACTTCCATTCCTATTGTATTCCTTGCCTAGGCCCAGACCACGACGTCACAGGTTGTCAGTTTTGCGCTAGGTTTAATAAACGCACTATCAAATGCCGTTTTGACTTCGCATGGCATTACTTTGGTAGGAAATTTAATTATATCATGCCGTTGGAGCAGCCGACGACCGCAATTCATAAAAAACGCAAGGATAAGGACAGGCAGCCTAGGAATAAGCCAGACCCCGAGGCCTCAGCTGGGCTTGTTGCTGGTTCTCCGGTTTTCAGTGAGGCACCTACGCAGCCCCTGACAACCGCAGAGCTGGAACCCCAGACAGCTGTCGACTCCCAAGCAGAGACTACTAGGCCGACACAGCCATCTACCGACACCGTAGCGGAATTAGACACCGGTGCAGAGGAAACACCTTCGGTTGTAGAAGGTGTCTTCAGACCGACTACACTCACCATTAAATCTTATGCTAAGCTTAAAACTCCTTTAAAACCTAAGAAAACTGTTCATCAGTCTACAGGTCAAGGCCCCATGCCTAAGAAACAGATGCTTAAGATGGCTGAAGATTTAATTACCCTTATCAGGGGTTCCCATCCCCCTCCTGATAAAAGACCAAGACAAGAGGAGGATTACGCATCCTCTGACCAGGTTTCTCTCTCCTCAGATTCTTCTGAGGAGCAGGATTACACTTTTCCACCTTATGAGGATTCTGATGCTGAAGACTCTATTCCCTCAGCATCTCCCCCTGAAGACTACTCCTTTGGGGAAACATCACATACCATGAGGGAACATTTCCACTGGGAAGGCCAGGATTACAGATTCTAAGAAAAGGCTCCGAGAGTTCCTTTTATTACCCCAGCACAGACCTCTTGCTATCCCTCCTGTTTTAGATATTGTGGCTGATGTCTACTTGGAGTCTAGTTTAAATCCAGACTGTCTACCTCCTGCTCCAGCCAAACAAGACAGATACTACAGAGTACCTGACTCACACAAATTCCTTTATAAAAGCCCTATAGCTGACCCAGAAACCATATCCCAGGGTCCTAAGGGAGCAAAAGCTTCTATGGCTAAAAATCCTGTGCCCTCTGAAAGAGATTCCAGAGCCCTAGATAGATGGGGAAAGAAAATATACACCTAAATTGCCAGTTTCACATGTTGAAATATCAACAATTCCTGATGTCTCAGTGAAAACAAAAAAATGAGCTCACATTCACAACAGCCTGAATTCAAGGAAATGCAGGATCTGTTGCATGCAGCTGAACACGTGGGCAAGCATACTTTACAATGCGGATTTGATTCACTGGAAGCTTCCTGTAGAGCAGCTGTTTCTGGCTCTGTCATCCGTAGACATGCTTGGTTAAAAGAGCAAACCCTCCCTGACCATGTTAAAGCAAAATTATTAGATGCACCTTTACAACAGGATGTATTATTTGGTGTCAAAGCAGAAGAGGTTTTAAAGAAAATGGAGGATAAGGCTAAATCTATGCAAACGGCCAAGGATTTCTTGCAGGTACAACCCCCTCACGTCAGCAGACATTGGCCAACAAAAATTGGTCCTTTCCAGCTTCAGACAGATCACAGAGGGGCAAATACAGATGTCCAAGGGGCAGAGGTCAGTCACAGGGCCCTTACAAACCTCGCCAATGGGGTTCTGCTACCCAGAAAGGAGGAGAAGACAGGCCCCAAGCTTAGCAGAAGGCAGACACAATAACTATCCTCAAACTACCAAGCAAATCTCTCCTGGCAACACCCTTGGGAGGAAAACTAGAAGTTTTTTGCAGACAACTGGCACATCATCACAAAAGACAAATGGGTTCTAAACATTGTCTGTCAAGGATACAGATTCCACTTTCATACCTTACCAAGGATCAAAGGAATGCCAAACCTGCCACCAAATCAATGGGCAGAGGCACAAAAACAAATTACAGCTCTCATGAACATGAGAGCCATTCAACAGGTACCTACATAGGAGCAAGGACAAGGATTTTACTCAAGACTCTTCCTAATTCCAAGAAAGGACAAAGCATGGAGACCCATTCTGGATTTTTCAATTCTGAACACCTATCTGCAAGTACCAGAATTCAAGATGCTAACACTACAGCAGCTTCTTCCCATGCTGGGCAAGAATGCTTGGCTAGTCACTTTGGACCTCAAGGAGGCATACCTGCACGTCCCTATCAGACAAAATTGCAGAAGATACCTCCGCTTCATTGCAGGTCCAACGCATTACCAATTCTCTGCACTGCCCTTTGGCTTATCTACTGCACCCAGGGTCTTCACAAAATGCCTTGCACCAGTAATTGCATACTGCAGACAAAGAGGAATTCAAATTTACCCATATCTGGACAACTGTCTTATTCAAGCAGAAAGCAAGGACATTCTTTTACAGCATCTGGCATTTGTCAAATACCTTCTAAGTTGCCTAGGGTACACAGTAAACGAAAATAAATCAAAACTAGTGCCCTCACAAAACATAATATTCCTGGGTGCCAGCTTGAATACAACGGCCCAGATGGCTTATCTCACGCCAGATAAACAACGACAGCTGTTTCAATATTTCAAAATAATGGCAACAAAGACCCAACTCCCTGCAAGAAAAATTCTGCAGGCCTTGATATTCATGGCATCTTGCATACTACTAATACCATTTGCAAAACTGCATATGAGGAAATTACAATGGTACCTGAAAAGTGTATGGACTCGCCACAGCTTGGAAACAATGATTCCACTCATTCCCTGCCTTCAACAGGAGTTTCTGTGGTGGGCACAGGCATGTCACCTCAACAAGGGTCAACCTTTCACCTTACCCACAGCCAGGCAAACTATGACAACAGATGAATCGGACTATGCCTGGGGGGCACACATGGCAGGACAGTGCATTCAGGGCATATGGACTACAATTCAGAGACACCTGCATATCAATCAAAAAGAAATGCTAGCAGTGCAGAATGCCCTAACAGCTTTCAAGGACCTTCTTCACCCAGGACAACTACTAATAAGGACAGACAACAACACTGTTATGTGGTACATAAACAAGCAAGGGGGCACACATTCCTACCCTCGATGCAGACAAGCCAATGACCTTGTGGAACACTGCTCTGTCTTACCAGGTTCAATTACAAGCACAATTCCTGCCAGGAAAGAAAAACACATTGGCAGACGACGACCTAAGCAGAAACATCATGGATCCACACGAATGGAAACTAGATCCACAAGTATTTGCAATGATAGCTCAAAAATGGGGATGCCCAGACATAGATCTGTTTGCAAGCCCCCACAACCACCAACTTCAAAAATTTTGCACGAGGACCTTCCATCCACTAGCTTGGAAAGTGGATGCCCTCTCATTCAGTAGGAAAACATTAACAGTATATGCCTTCCCTCTACTGCCTCTTCTAGCAAAGGTACTGCTGAAGGTCAGATTAGAGAGGCCACAAATGATTCTCGTTGCACCAGACTGGCCACGACAACATTGGTATCCAATTTTAGGGAACATGGCCCAGGGCCCACCATGGATTTTGCCACAATTTCCTCACCTGCTCACCCAGCGAGACAATCTGATTCTACACAGCCAGCTCAAGACTTTAAACCTGTCTGCATGGCAAATTACCTAAACAACCAGCCAACACCTTTATCCAAAGCTGTTATGGATGTTATTCTGGAGGCCAGAAGGCCCAGCACCAGGAAAACCTATTCAGACAAATGGAAAAGATTTTGCGCCTGGAACCAGGCTAAGGGCCTAAATCCCCTGGAGCTGAACATTCCTCAGATTCTACAATATTTAACTGAGATGTTACACAAAGGGCTTTCCTTTTCATCTATTAAGATCCACGCCTCAGCAATTTCCGCTCATTACAGCACGGATCCTCCTTTATTTTCACATCCACTCCTAGGACAGTACCTCAGAGGGGCTAAGAACTTAAGACCGCCAAGGAGAGCTCCATCTCCTACTTGGGATCTCAACTTTGTCCTGGAAAAGCTTACACTGCCGCCCTTTGAACCAGCTTTTTCAACTGATTTAAAATTTCTTTCATGGAAAACTGCCCTACTACTAGCAATAACCTCAGCTAGAAGGATCTCAGAGCTACAGGCACTAATGGCATTGGAACCTTTCCTCATTTTTCATCAAGACAGAGTTTCTCTACGAACTAATCCTTCCTTTATGCCAAAGGTGGTGTCCAGTGTGGCCCTAAACCAAACCAACTTGCCCACCTTCTTTCCAAATCCCCAGATCAAAGCAGAAAGACTCCTGCACTCTTTGGACATTCACAGGCAATTACGTTACTACTTGGATAAAACTAAGGCTTTCAGAAAAACTGACCAGCTCTTTGTAGTCTATGCTACAGGATCACAAGGAAAAGCTATCTCAAAACAGACCATTTCTAAATGGATAGGACATTGCATACGTTTCTGCTGCACACATCATGGGAAACCAGTACCTGCTAACATTAGGTCCCACTCTACCAGGGCTACAGCTACATCAGCAGCCTTTCACAGGGGATGTGCCAACCAAGGATATTCTGGAAGCTGCTACTTGGAGTTCAGTGCACACCTTCACTAAACACTATCACTTACCTCTTTACTCTAAGACTAGAGCTGGTTTTGCCACTGCAGTTTTGCAGGGCCTACTAGCTTCTTCTAACCCTGTTTGACTCCACCTCCCCTCCTTAGCTTTGGGATTCACCCCAGGTGTGATGACTGCAGCAGGATAACACGATGAACATAGTACAGTTTTGTACCTACCATAAATGTAGATGTTCGAGTGTTCACCCTGCTGCAGTCCAGGTTACCCTCCCTTACTTATCTCTACCACTTTATCCTATACTACCTCTGTGGTGTATTTGCTTGTACCTAAGGGTTTTGTTTTATTTTTATATAGCCATATGTATGTATGTGTATGTATGTATGTATATATATATATATATATATATATATATATATATATATATATATATATATATATATAGCCTACCTTTTGGGGGCACCTGACAATCTGGGGCAAGAAAAACTGAAAAAAATGGCGTTGGATGCCTCTTATATACCCTTGGCGCACTGACGTCAGGGAAGAAGCGACAGCAACCGACACCGGACCAAGACTTTGGAATTTGGGCCGACTGTGGGACCGCCTGACGGCAGGATAACCCAAGTGTGATGACTGCAGCAGGGTTAACACTCGAACATCTACATTTATGGTAGGTACAAAACTGTACTTTCTCCTGTATTAAATTGGCCCTACTGGTCACTCAAGTAAGTGTAGTCAGAGCCATAGCTAGGTCAGTTTGACAACATGGGTAATCCCCAGTGTGTGATAACTTCCTTAACCCGAGTTTGAAATTAAAAAAAAAAAAAATTCCAAAATAGAAGGAAAAAAGACACTAGCTTCTTGCTACAATTACTGACCTTACTGAAATGAATACATTTATTTAAGCAGTATCCGTATTTGCCAGAGCTTCTTAAATGATTACCGTTCATGCACCTATGCCTGATTGGAAACTTTTATGTGGTGCTGCTCATGCCCCGTAACAGCTCGAGCACAGGTTAGTAACCATGTTTGCTCCAACCATGGTGCAGTATAAAATGTGAAAATAGTTTGAAATAAAAAAGTATGTTTACAGAGCTTAAACAAGTTTGTTAGTGTGATATTTTACACAGTTTATATCAGCAGCAAGGCTAGTATCCTGAATTAGCTTTTTAAAATGTAATTTTTAAACAGCATAACTTTACATTAATTTACCCCTTGTGTCTTTATTCTTGTAGGGGATGATCAGCCGAACTACAAGTACAGGAATCTGCCTCTATCCATCTGATTACTTAGTGGAAATCAACAAGGTACTTTTGGCCATGGCTGACACAGAGTTGCTCTTGAATGCATCTGAGCTGAACAGTGGCCTCTATGAAGACTTCTCTGGACAGGAAGATGCACTTAAGGTATGATAATTTGTCATCTGATAGACAAGTAGTTAGCAGATTATTTTGTTGCATTGGATTAGAAGTTGTGTGAGAGGCAGAGTAACATGTATAGATAGAAGTAATGGAGCTACAGACTGTATTCTGAGTTTTGCTAGTTGCTTGTTCTCTACTGCATTTACTGTTGGAGACTCCGTTCCCAAAGTTAATGCTTTAGCATACAAAATATGACTTTTTGGATCAGGATTTCAAAAGCAGTGTAGCAGCAAGGCAGTCTTTCTGTCATGAGGAAATTGTTTTCTTGATATGCATGTCGTACCCTTTCTCTGAATATGCATGATACGTGGAATTAAAACACGAGAAGAGATCCATGCATGTTTAACTCCTTGGCAAAGTTGTGTTGCAGCTTTTTTTGCAGGTTTGCAGTCACTGTCTTCCAAGTGCCTGCCTCACTGTTCAGGGTTTACATAATATGATTCAGAAATATGCACTGCAGATAAATTGTATTATGTTTGCATGGCATATTTCAGGAAATAAACAGTAATGGAAGGTGTCTTCAGGTTGTTACTGTAGCATTCAGATGACTGTGTATGTAGAAGTGGAGGGAATGAATGGGACTGATGTACAGCCTAAGCACACATTTTCAGTGTGAGACTATGAATAGCTGGTACTGTGGGAATAGAAATCATGTGTTGTTTTATGCTTAATTTTAGTGAATTCTGGAGTATTTACCATAGCATTTATTCTGGATAGAGTATGTATACCTCCTGACTGTTCCAAAATCTACAGGGCAGATTATATAGTGCATTTAGTGATGACCACCTCTGGGAATTTTTGGAGTTGTCAAAGAGTAGTGAAGAAAATTATGTAGGAATGTGAGATGTACTAATTGGTTCTCTGAGATAGTAGCTGATGCATAGAATAGCCTACTAAGTTATATTAAAGCGAGCAGTAGTTTAGATATTTTTAAAAACAACATTGACACTTATTGTGGGAATGATTATTACGGTGTATTGGCAGGCTTAGATGTGCATTATTGCCCATGGCTGAAATATTTGCATGTATGTGTTAGTCCAAAGATCCTTAAAGCCTATGGCACCTCCTGCATCCAGGAGTTCAGCACAAGGTAGGCCTGGGGGATATGTGGCTACTGTATCCATCCAGATGTTCTTCGTGTTTCCACTGTTGCAGTCATCACACTTGGGTTATCCTGCCAGGGGTAGCCCTCAGTCGGCCCGAATACCAGAGTCTTAGTATTTCTGCGTCAGTTGCTTTTGCTCCAGGACTGACGTCAGGTCGTCAGTGGTATAAAAGCAGGCAGCCGACACCATTACATCAGTCTTTCTTGCCGAGGAGCCTGAAGCAGAAGCAGTTCGCATGAGTGCTGGTCGGCCGCTACCTGGATTTTCATTTCCGAAATTGAAGTTGAAGTCTAAAGGCAAGTATCCAATTGGGGATCCTTTTTTCTTGCTCTAACTGATGTCAGAAAAAGTCAACATTTGTCTCGTCTGTGGAAAGCAAATACCACACTGAGATTTCCATTCTTACTGCGTCACCTGTTTAGGTCCAGGCCATGACGTCCGTCGCTGCCAATTTTGTGCTTTGTTCAATGCCTGAACTGTTCTTCGTCGGGCCCTTATTGTAGCTAAATATTTCGCACTCTATCTCCGTATTCCAAAATGGCTTCGGTAATCCATCCAACTACCGATCTTCCGAAAAAAGTAAGGATGAAGACAGAGACAGACCACACAGGTCCAAAACTGCCGACAACGCTTCAGTTAAGCTAGTCACCAGTTCACCGGTACTCAGGTGCTTTTGCAGCCTCTGATGCCCACTTCGATGGATTTGCAGGCCACTACCGAGACCCGTTCGAAGTCCGGTATACCGTGAGACTCTTCTTTGACTACGGAACCTGCGGATGTCTCTACTTTGGATGGGTCCAGAGCCGCTGTGCAGGCACCAGCTTCTGAGGAACTTCTTCGTACTACCGATATTCGACACACACCAACGACTTCTTTCGCATCTTCAGTTCTTTCTAAAACTACCGAGTTTCTAAGGTCCAGAGTATGAGCTGCACCTAAAAAAAAAAGGTGACCCAAACTCAAGCGCCTACTTCCTTGCCACAATCACAGATGCTTAAAATGATGGAAGACCTTATCATGCTGATTAGGGGAAGCCAGCCTTCCCCTTATCATGCTGATTAGGGGAAGCCAGCCTTCCCCTGCTAAAAGGAAAAGAGACTTGTCCCCAGCAGCTTTATCTGACCAAGACTCCAACGACTCTTGAGATTTCTGATTATGAAGACATGCCCTTATCTGCTTATGAGGATCCAGATGCAGAGGAATCCATTCCTTCTGCCTCCCTCCCCTCCAGAGGATTTTTCTTTTGGTGAAACCCTACATACTTTGACAGAGCATTTCCATTGCGAATCCCAGGATTATTCTCAGTCCAAAAAGAGACTTGGGGAATTTTTTAGAATTACCACAGCACAAGACCCTTTGCTATCCCTCCTGTTCTGGATGTTGTGGATGATGTCATTATGGAATCCAGTCTAACTCCTGATACTTTACCTCCTGCTCCCTGGAAACCTGACAAGGTACTACAGAGTCCCTGACTCTCTCAAATTTCTTTTCAAGAATCCTACTGCTGACCCAGAGGTCATCTTTCAAGGACCTAAAGGAATAAAAGCAATCACAGCTAAGAATCCCACCCCCTCGGACAGGGATTCCCGAGCCTTAGACAGATGGGGTAAAAAAGTATATACCTTTGCAACTCTTGCCATTAGAGCATTAAATTGTCAGTTCCACATGCTGAAATACCAGCAACACACTATGGAACTTAAGCAAAAATGATCTGCCTTCCCTAACTGTGCAGAAAATAAAGAATTACAGGAACGTATGCATTCTGCAAGGCAGATCAGTAAGCATACCTTGCAGTGTGGGTTTGGTGCCCTAGAAGCTTCCTGTGGGCACCAGTCACAGGTTCTGTACTTAGAAGACATGCTTGTCTTAAGGAACAGACCTTGCCAGATCATGTCAAATCAAAATTATTGGATGCACCATCGAACAAAGACAATCTGTTTGGCACCAAAGCAGAAGAGGTTTTAAAGAAGATGGATAAAAAAGCTAAGTCTATGCAGACAGTTCAAGACTTTTTGCAAGTCCAGCCTTTAAGACTCAGTATGCATTGCCCCTCCAAACATTCGTCTTTTCCAGCCCTCTCAAGGCCACCTCAGACTGGACCTAGGGGAAATAGACCCCCCCCCCCAGACAGCAGTCTCAGGGTATGCAGAGATCTAAGCAATGGAGTACCTTCACTTCTAAAACAGGGAGTGCTAAGCCACCCCCTTATGGAAAGAATTCACAATGACTTGTCAACTCCTCCTCTCACCTCTGTCCATCTGCTCATGCTCCTAGGAGGAAAACATGCCTCCCATGCAAAAAACGAGCCTCCATCACCAACAATCGAAGGGTCCTCAACATAGTGTCCCAGGGGTACAAATTTTATTTCCACATGCTGCCAAACCCAAAAGGGTTCCAAGATCTTCCTCAAAACCATTGGTAGAGGCACAAAACCAAGTTCATTCCCTGTTCTCCATAAGGGTAATGTCCTGCAGAACAGATAGGCCAAGGTTTCTATTCCAGACTTTTCCTGGTACCCAGGAAAGAGGACACCTGGTGCCCAGTATTAGATCTATCCATTCTAAACGCCTTCCTGGTGGTACCAATATTCAAATTGCTCACCCTACAGCAGCCTCTCCCTATGCTGTCCAAAGATGCCTGGTTAGCCACCTTAGACTTAAGAGGCCTATCTGCCTATCCCAATCAGAGACTCTTAAAGAAAATATCTATGTTTCAGGGCAGGATCGATGCAAAATAAGTTCTCTGCACTTCCCTTTGGCTTATCCATGCTCCCAGAGTTTTCACAAAATGCCTGGCTCCAGCCATTGCTTTATGCAGACAAAGAAATATTCAAATTTACCCTTACTTGGACGACTGCTTGAGTCAGGCAGACAGTCAGGAAAAGCTGTTACAGCACCTGACATTTGTAAAGGAGCTCCAAACCTCACTGGGGTATACTATCAACGAAAAGAAATCCAAATTAGTCCCCAGTCAAAAGATTGTATTCCTGGGAGCAAACCTGGACACAGCATCCCAGATGGCATTCCTAGCTCCAGAAAAACAAGCCTACCTGACAGGCTACTTCTCTCAACTGGCCACCAGAACCCAGTTATCCGCAAGGAAAATCCTGCAAGCTCTAGGGTTCATGGCCTCCTGCAGTCTACCAATTCCATATGCCAGACTGCATATGAGGAAACTTCAGTGGTACTTAAAAAGCCTTTGGTGTCAACATTCTCAGGACCTGGAAACTATTATACCTATGATACCTTGTCTAAGGAAAGATTTTCTTTGGTGGGCAGCAGCATGCACCACAACAAGGGACTTCCCTTTTCACAACCCCATGACACCCAGAACCTAACCACAGATGCATCAGACTGTTCCTGGGGTGGACACCTGGATGGCAGGTGCATTCAGGGCCACTGGAGCTCAAATCAAATTCATCTGCACATCAACCAAAAAGAGATGCTAGCTGTTCAGCATGCTCTGACAGCTTTCAGATCCCTACTCTCTCCGGGGCCTCTACTAATCCAAACCGACAACACCATAGTGATGTGGTACATCAACAAGCAGGGGGGAACCCACTCTTACACACACTGCAGGCTAGCCCTGACCCTGTGGAACACTGTGTCCGCCATGCATATTCACCTGCAAGCTCAATTCCTGCCAGGCAATCAAAACTTTCTGGCAGACAACTTAGGCAGAAATCTCCTACACCCACATAAGTAGCAATTAAACCACAACACCTTCAGCCTTGTGCCCCAGAAATTGGGTACCCCGAAGGTGGACATGTTTGCCTCCCCCTACAACCACCAGCTTATCAAATTCTGCACCAGGGAACCTCACAGCAAGGCCTGGAAAGTGAATGCCCTATCCTTCCAGTGGACAAACCTCTCAATCTATGCATTTCCCTCTCTATCTCTTCTTACAAGAGTATTACTCAAGATAAGGGAGGAAAGACCATGGGCAATCCTGATTGTCCCAGAATGGCCACGCCAACACTGGTACCCACTACTGCGCAGTCTGTCACTGTTGCCTCCATGGCATATCTCCCAGATACCTAATCTCCTGACTCAGCAGGAGGGACAGTTCTTGTATCTGCAATTTCAGACCTTGAACCTTGCAGCCTGGCTTATTCCATGACTTCTCCTCCAGTGGCCAGCCTAAGCAAGCAAGTCCTGGATGTCATATGTGAAGCCAGATGACCCAGTACAACAAAATTCTATGCTGACAAGTGGAAAAGGTATTGCTCCTGGTTCCACACTAAAGGAGCGGATCCAGCACAGCCCTCCTTACCTCTCATCCTGGATTACCTAGCAGACCTACTCCACGGGGGCTTATCCTTGTCTTCCATTAAGATCTATGCCTCTGCCATCTCTGCTCATTACAACACTGAGCCACCTCTCTTCTCACACCCTCTCATCAAGTAGTTCCTGAGAGGGGCTAACAACTTAAGGCTCCAAGAAGAGCCCCTACCCCTGCTTGGGACCTTAACTTTGCGTTGGAAAAGCTCATGCTGCCCCCCTTTGAGCCTGCAGCATCCGCAGAGTTAAAATTCCTCTCTTGGAAAACAGCTTTGCTTCTGTCCATCACTTCAGCTAGAAGAGTATCTGAGCTACAAGCACTTATGGCTGTGGAACCCTTCATTATTTTTCATGCTGACAGGGTCTCCCTCAGGACTAACCAAACTTTCATGCCTAAAGTGGTGTCCAGTGTGGCTCTTAACCAATCTATCCATTTTGCCCACCTTTTTCCCTAATCCTCAAAATAAGGGGGAAAGGATCCTACACTCTTCAGATGTGTACAGACAGCTCAGATTCTACCTTGATAGGACTAAGCCCTTTAGGAAATCTGACCAATTACTAGTCCGCTTTGCACCATGGGTAGAGGGCAAGGCCATATCAAAACAAGCCATCTCCAAATGGATAGCACACTGTATCCATTTCTGTTAAAAACACCATGGGAAACAACTCCCTCAGGGGGTCAGAACACATTCCACTAGGGCAACTTCTACTTGTACAGCTTTCTCAGAGGAGTCCCTACCTGGGACATTCTGGAAGCTTCAACTTGGAGTTCTGTTCATACCTTCACCAAGCATTACTATCTGCCTATGTTTTCCAAATCCAGGGCAGGCTTTGCAACAGCAGTTCTGCAGTGCATACTAGCCAGCCCCAACTCTTCTTGACTGCCTCCACCCGTTCTTCAGCTTTGGGAATCAACCCAATTGTGATGACTGCAACAATGAAACACAAAGAACATAGTACAGTTGTGTACACTTACCATAAATGTAGATATTCGAGTATATTCACTGTTGCAGTCCTGGTTTTCCCACCCTGCAGCCCCCTTGTCTGTCTCTATCTCTCGCTTCCTCACTCCTTACAAGGCTATTAGTATTTACTTTTTTCTGGTGGTGATGTTCATCGTGTTTCACTGTTGCAGTCATTACTCTTGGGTTATCCTACTGGCCGGCTATCCGCAGTCGGCCGGAATTCCAAGGTCTAGGGCCGGCGTTGGTTGCTGTCGCCTCCTCCCTGACGTCAGTGCGCCAGGGGTATAAAAAATGCAGCCAACGCCATTTTCTTCAGTCTTTCTTGCCGCTCGGTGCCCGAAGCAAAAGCAGTTCGCAAGTGCCGGTCGGTCGACTCCTGAGATTTTCAAATACGAATTTCAGAACCAAAGTCTCCATTAAAGCTAAGTACCCCATTGGGGAAACTTTTTTCTTGCTCCAGACCAATGTCAGAAAAAGTTAACAATTGTATTTCTTGTGGGAAGCAAATACCTCATAAGGATTTTCACTCTGTTATCCCTTGCCTAGGCCCTGACATTGCTAGTTGTCGGTTTTGTGCTAGATTTAACCAATGCACTATTAAGCATCGGTTCGATTTTGCATTCCATTACTTTGGCCGAAGGTTTAATTATATTATGCCGTCGGAACAGCCGACGACCAGAGTTTACAAAAAACGCAAGGACAAGGAAAAGGATAGGCATCCGAGGTTCAAAACCGACGACGAGGCCTCCGTTAGGCTAGTCGCCGGTTCTCAGTGAGGTGCTTTCGCAGCCCCTGGCGCCTGCTACCTCAGAGCCGCAGGCCGCTTCCGACTCCCACGTGGAGCCGACTGGGCCTCTGGATACTCAAGGTATTGGACACTTGGAAATCATTCCCTCAGATGGGTCTGGAGCCGTTGAGCAGGCATCGGCTTCTGAGGGTGTTTTCAGACCTACACAGTTATTTGTTAAACCATCTTCAGCCTCAAAGACAAAGACTAAAGCAGCTCTAAATACAAAGAAACAAGTACAGCATTCTCCTACTCAGACTACCGTGCTTAAAAAAACAAATGCTTAAAATGGCCGAAGACCTAATTACTTTGATCAGGGGTTCCCATCCCCTCCTGATAAGAGGCCTAGGCAAGAGACAGAATATGATTCTTCTGATCAGGTTTCTATTTCCTCTTCCTCTTCTGAACAGGATTATTCTTTGCCTCCCTATGCTAAAGAATCCATTCCTTCATCCTCTCCTCCTGAGGACTATTCTTTTGGGGAAACCCTGCATACCATGGGTAGCATTTCCACTGGGAGAGCCAGGATTACTCTGAATCTAAGAAAAGGCTCAGAGACTTTCTGTTACTTCCACAGCACAGACCCCTTGCTATTCCACCTGATGTCCTTCAAGGATGCATCGGCAGTCGTAACATATGGGTTGTCCTGCCTCAGGCAGCCCTTCAGTCGGCCGGATTCCAAAGTCTGGGTCTGGCCTCGGCTGATGTCGCATCTTCCCCGACGTCAGAGCTGCTGGGGTATAAAGGCATCAGCCGACGCCATTTTCCTCAGTCTTTCTTGCTGCGCGGTGCCCGAAGCAGAAGCTGTTCGCAAGTGCTGGTCGGTCAGATCCAGAGATTCAGCTACCGAAGACTTCTAAAAAGCTAAGTACCCCGTTGGGGACTCTTTCTTGCCTCAGCCGATGTCAGACAAAGTAAATAATTGTTTAACTTGTGGGAAACAAATACCTCATAAGGATTTCCATTCCTACTGCCTTCCTTGCTTAGGCCCAGACCACGATGTATCAGCTTGTTTAGCCTGTGCCTCCTTCAACCGACGGACTCTTAGACGTCGGTCGGAGTTTGCAGAAGAGTTTTTTGGATCCGCTTTTGCATATAAAATGCCGTCGGAGACTCCGACTACACATTTAGCCAAAAAACGCAAGGAAAAGGACCGACACTCGCGGCCCGCGGTTTCGGCTGAAACCACGGTTAGGCCTACAGCGAGTGTCTCGGTTTCGGCTGAAACCGAGGCCTCGGTTCTACCTTCTGCCGAAATCATACCTCCGACAACCGAGGCCAGTGAGGCCCCGGCCGAGTCGGCTACAGAAATCCCTACCGAAGAAGCAAGCGAACAAGAATTGTCCAACACCATTCCTTTGGACATTCCCACTCCTGCACGTGGGGCAGCTAGGCCCCCTGCTTCTATGTCTATTAAGGCTTTCTCCAGGGCTAAAGCAACTAAAATTACAAAAGCTTTACCTGCAAAATCAACTTCTCAGAGACCTTCCTCAAGTTCCCAGATTCTCAGTCTTGCTGACCTTATATCTCTGATTAGGGGTTCCCAACCTCACCCAGACAGGGCCTCCCAACCTCCTCCTGACAAAAGGCCCAGGACTGAACCCCCTGAACCTCTCTCCTCTGACTACTCCTCGGATGGATCTGATTTGTCAGACCATCAGGAAGGGCCATACTCACCTTATGAGGATTCAGATGCAGAAGACTCTATCCCTTCTGCTTCCCCTCCAGAGGAATTTTTCTTTGGGGAAACTTTACACTCTATGAGTGAACACTTTCAATGGCAGGGTCAGGATTTCTCTGATTCTAGGAAAAGACTAAGGACTTTCTTACACTTGCCACAGCATAGGCCTTTCGCCATACCACCTGTGCTAACTGTAGTTGATGATGCATATAATGATGTCAGCTCAGCCCCTGATTCTCTTCCCCCGGCCCCTGCCAAACCTGACAGATACAGTTTATAAATAAGAAGCTGTTTAATGTTCAACGTGCCTTTAAAAGTGGATAGAAGTTGTCTCTACTTTTTGTGTGAGACAACTTTAGTATTATATAAGTATTCCACAATTTTCAATATTTGTAATATATTTTTTATATATTTTTATATTCTTTTCCTTTTTGTTTTTTTGAACTGTGTTTTTAGTTGTATTTTTACACAACCATAATAATAGATTGGAGCATATAATCAACTTTTTTGTAAATTATAAAGTTGACTATGTAAATGCCTTAGAGTTTTACCTTTTTGTATTTGTATACCTTTTCAACTAGTTTCTCCAGTACCAAAATCTGTGTCTTTAAAAAAGTTTAATTAATGTTTTAATTGCTTAATTAACCAGTATTTGATTAAACTTGGCGCCTTTTTGTGTTTAAAAATGTGTAAAATTCACTCCCTTATTGTATTCTGAAGAAGGCTAACTATTGTGTGCCGAAAAGCGCTTCAAATCAAGTTTGTTTTCCAGGTTGGACGTAGATTTTTCCTGTTTTTGGCTGTGCTTGTGGATTCCGTGTTTTTCTTGGTTTTATGGCGTCCTACCCGTCTTCACCTGACTTGGCGAACTCACCAGGTTTACAATTTAATGAAACTAATGTTTCTGCTAAACCTTCAACTGCAGTTAATTCATCTGACTCTGAAACGATGAATCTTGGACTCCTTTTGGGGAAAATTGATGCACTGTGCAAGCGACTGGATCAGGTAGACTCCAATCAACGCTTATTCAAGGAATTTATGTCTGTTAAACCCACTTTTATAAATGTGAAAGGCACGAACTGTATTAACGCTCTCCCTAATGAACAGCCTGGTTCTAGCTCTAACAGTATCATTACAGCTACTGCCGATGATGCTAGTACGCCACCTCCAGGGCAAAGGTCACCAGCAAACACTGCGCAAGTGAGTAAACACAAGGAAACAGCTCCGCAATTGCGTTTAAATGCTGTTTCCCAACCTTGCGCAGTACAAGTTACTAATTTAACTAGCGACTCTTTAGGGGAACATCATTTTCCCACGATAAACAGAAATTCGCCGAAACTAGCTTCTATCATTAAGGACTGTTTTGTATTTGGAAGTAACTTATCTGAGCAGACTCGTTTTGGCACTACAAATGGAAACCAAATCCAAGACACTACAAACACACCTGATATTGTAAGTAATTTAAAGTCTCTGGACAGTTCTTTGCTGAAACTTAAAAAGACATAATTAGAAATTGCTTATTTTAAAGAGTGCCTGAATGTTAATATAATACCTAAAGGCTTACGAAGAATGCAATATCCTACTGGTTTAGTGAACCAGTCTCCTTTTCACAAAGAACTTATTCAACTTTTTGAGCAACAAGGTGTAGAATTGCTTAATCTTATGATTAAGCATTATTCCATCTTTGTGACTGAATTAACTGATACTGTACTTGATCTGGACAAGTTGGTTACTAGCCACTCTGAGTTTTTCAGATATAAATTTGACTATTCTAGATCCATATCAAGTATAGATAAACATCTATTCAGACTACAAGCTAATAAGTCCAAGAAACTGGAGAGAGACATCAAGGCATATAAGGAAGGGGCATATAAGGAAGGAACAGCTTATCCTGTACCATCCCCTGCCCAGGCTTGGCAACGACCATCTATTGTGAATACTGTGTTCCAACTGAATGTATGAATTGCAAAAATGTATTTTGTAATGGCCAAATTGTTGATAACGATGAGTTTGATAGTAATTTTCTGAATGATGAAACAGAATTTCCTACTCTTAGGAGAAGTGAAAGATTACAGAATAATTCTAAGAGTAAATTTAACCCTAATTTAAGGTATAATTATAATAATGCTACTGCCTCTAGTGGTATTTCAAATTCAGGATTTAATGGGGCAAGACCTAAACAACAAAGAACAGCTTATAATCATAATTTTAATACAAGGTCAAAAAATTTTCAATAGAGGAGGTAACTGGAATTACTGAATTTTTTAGTCAGCCAGTGCCCCCCTCCATTGACACACATGAAGTAAATACGAACAGTGTTTTTTCTGAGAATGCTGTTAGTTTGTCAGATGATTTAGAGTTTTCTCCTGATTCATTAAAACCTAGCATATTGCTCAATAAAAATAAAGACTTTAAAGTAATTTTTCTTCTTGCCCGTTGTCTCAAGACCTAGTAGATTTACTGTCTAAGGGGCAAACATATGTCCCTTATACTAATTTCAACATTACATCTCTTGTTATGGACCTTAAGAAATATACTAGAAAATTAAACTTTCAATATTTATTTGGGAATGTTAATAACATAGGACCTTCACACGAGTTTAATATACCTAGTACTTACAATCCACCTCTCCACCCCATTATACAAACGTTTGAAAACGTCTGTGAATTAGACTTTAGATCTCTGGCTAATAAGAGAAAGAGAACTCCTATTAACCTTGAAGAATTGGACTTAATTAATTTTGTCCATTCTCAAAAAATTAGACTATGTAAACCAGATAAGGGGGGAGGTATGGTGGTTTTTGATATAGATGATTATAACCGTAGAATGGGTGTTTTGCTTAACAGTGATTCTTATGCAATAAGTTCTAGGTCTGAGGTAAATTCAGCCTACAGTTTGGTTAAAACATGTATCAACGATTTATTTATTGAAGGATACATTGATAGTGAATTATTTAATTATTTGTCCACTTCATTCCCTATTTACCCAAGTTTTTTCGGGATCCCAAAGATCCATAAAGATTTATACCAGCCTCCTATGAGACCTTTGGTGGATGGTAGAGGATCACCATTATATGTTTGTGCTGAAGTAATAGATGTTACGTTAGAAAAAATAGTAATTCAAGAAAAGCAGGTCTGTAAAGACTCCTGGTCTTTTTTGAACCAGATTAACCAACTTAAGTTTGATAGTAATTTCAACTTTTTAACTGTCGACGTAAAGGACTTGTACACTTGCATTCCACACAACATAGCTATAGAATGGGTAACACTCATGATGTACAAATATAAGCTCCCGAAAAGGGAAATTTATATAGTGTCTGAACTATTAGATCTGGTTCTATCTTATAATTTTTTCATCTTTGATTCGTTGTTTTATATTCAGAAAATAGGTATCGCTATGGGTTCCCCATGCGGAGCAAGTGTAGCAAACTTAGTGATGGCTTTTTGGGAGTCGGACTCAGTCTTTACGTCAGACATGTATCAAGAATCAGTTGTGTTCTATACCAGATACCTTGATGACATTTTTATGTTGATCAAAGGCAATGAACAAACAGCTGCTTCCATAGTCGACTTCTTCAATAAGTCGACCGAATTTTTGAGGTTTACTCACACTTTTAACAGTTGTTCTATTCCATATTTGGACATAAGGCTGTCAAAGAATTTAGAATTAGATAGTTTTACATCAAGGGTTTACCGTAAAATTACATACTCTAATACATTTCTCCACTACTCAAGTTGCCACCCTTTTTATCAAAAGAAGGCTGTCATTAAAGGGCAACTAGTTAGAGCGGCCCGGATTGTTACTCTCAATGATGAGTTTAATGAAGAATGTTTATTCTTAAAAACAGCTTTTCTTAAAAGAGAGTACCCGGTTGAGCTCATTGATGAAATGATAGCCGAGGTTAAGTTAAAGAGAGATAACAACCATTTCAGTCCTTTATTGGCTATACAAACTCCTAGTTTGAACTTCCCTAATAACAACTTGAGTAGTGAAGTTATAGAAGGAAGTGAATCTGGAATTATTTGTAACACTAATCCTAATTCTAAGGAAACATCTAATATTCATAATGGTGACTCAAGTAGAACCACTTTTTCTACTACTTATGTTAAATTAAGCTCAGCATGTATTAACATACTAAACAAAAATTGGAATTTGTTTAAAAATAATTCATCTTTAATAAACAAAATAGGACACAGACCTAAAGTGATCTTTAGACGTGGTTTACATTTGAAGGATTCTTTAAGATTCAAACCTGACTTGTTGAAGAAGTCGATTGGGATGTTCAAATGTGAATCTTGTAACATGTGTAAACATGTACTTGTTAACAACTCTTTTACGGTGGAGAATGTAACATACAAATTACGAGATAAATATAATTGTAACTCAAAGGGAGTCATATACTTTGCCAAATGCTCTCATTGTTCTGCTTTCTATGTGGGTAAGACTGAGCGTAGGCTCAGGGATAGAATTTATGAACATAACTATGCCATTACCCACAGGAAAGCAGGCAACGCATTGGCCAAGCATACTACAACTTTTCCTGACCACACGTTCAAATTTTTGATTATTGATAGATTAGAAAATAGCCCTAGAGGTGGTCCCTACTCCCTGAAACTCTTGGAACTGGAATTGAAGTGGCAAATAAAATTAAACGTTAGTAACCTCCCAGGTCTGAATGAAGCTTTGTCAATAGGGGTTTTGTTAAAATTGAGAAGCTTGGCGAGGTAAATAACAAACTGAAATCAATAAATTTGTTTTCATTTTAATTGACAATTAGAATAATATAATAAACAAAAGTTTATAAATAAGAAGCTGTTTAATGTTCAACGTGCCTTTAAAAGTGGATAGAAGTTGTCTCTACTTTTTGAGTGAGACAACTTTAGTATTATATAAGTATTCCACAATTTTCAATATTTGTAATATATTTTTTATATATTTTTATATTCTTTTCCTTTTTGTTTTTTTGAACTGTGTTTTTAGTTGTATTTTTACACAACCATAATAATAGATTGGAGCATATAATCAACTTTTTTGTAAATTATAAAGTTGACTATGTAAATGCCTAAGAGTTTTACCTTTTTGTATTTGTATACCTTTTCAACTAGTTTCCACAGTGCATCATTCTCCAGTACCAAAATCTGTGTCTTTAAAAAAGTTTAATTAATGTTTTAATTGCTTAATTAAGCAGTATTTGATTAAACTTGGCACCTTTTTGTGTTTAAAAATGTGTAAAATTCACTCCCTTATTGTATTCTGAAGAAGGCTAACTATTGTGTGCCGAAAAGCGCTTCAAATTAAGTTCGTTTTCCAGGTTGGACATGGATTTTTCCTGTTTTTAAACCTGACAGATACTACAGGGTTCCGGATTCCCACTTCCACTTGTATAAAGCCCATGCTGCAGACCCAGAAACTATTTCTCAGGGCCCGAAAGGTGTTGCAGCTGCCACTGCCAAAAACCCACTACCCTCTGAAAGGGAGTCAAGAGCATTAGAGAGATGGGGAAAAAAGGTTTACACATCTGCTACTCTTTCTGCCAGGGCTCTAAACTGTCAATTCCATATGATACAGTACCAGGAATATTTGTTAGATCAGCTGAATAAAAAGCTTTCTTCTCCTGAACCTTTAGACCGTAAGGCCCTTCAGGATTTGGTACACAATTCTCAGCAGATCAGTAATCATTTCTTAAAATGTGGCTATGATGCACTGGAAGCTTCATTTAGATCAGCTATGACTGGGGCAGTAATTCGTAGACATGCCTGGCTAAAAGAGCAATCCTTGCCGGACCATGTCAAGGCTAAACTCCTAGATGCTCCAATGGAGAAACAAAGTTTATTTGGCTCCCCTGCACAGGAGATTCTAAAGAAAGTGGAAGAAAAGCAAAATCTGTGCAAACAGTTAAGGATTTTCTGCAGGTCCAACCTCCGAGGTTCAGCAGAAACTGGCCTTCAAAGAATTGGTCCTTTCCAGACACCTCCAAAGCACAGAGGGGCAGGAATAGACGCCCAAGAAGCAGAGGTCAATCAAAGGGTGCCTACAGGGGTCGCCAGTGGCAACCTGCCAACCAGAGGAGTACTGCCACAGCTGCAACTACAACCACTTCCACAGGACAAACACAATGACTTGACTCTGACTCCGCCTACAAGGGAACAACTGGAAGCACCCTTGGGCGGAAAATTGGCTTTATTCTCAAAAAACTGGCATTGCATTACAAAAGACAAATGGACATTGCAAACAATAGACAAAGGATACAGGTTTCATTTCCACACTTTACCAAGAAGGAGCAGAATGCCAAACCTTCCACCAAACCAGAAGCCAGAGGCTTTAAGACAAATCAACAATTTACTTCAGATGAAAGCAATAGAAAGGGTACCATCTATGGAACAAGGCCAAGGGTTTTACTCCAGACTATTCCTTGTACCAAGAAAAGAAACCCAATGGAGGCCTATTCCCGACTTGTCCGCACTAAACACATCTCATTGTGCCAAAATTCAAAATGCTGACCCTACAGCAACTTCTTCCCATGTTGGGCAAGGAGTCTTGGCTGGTGACTCTAGATCTCAAGGAGGCATACCTGCACGTCCCTATATGACCAGATTGCAGAAGACACCTCAGATTTCTTGCAGATTTCTTGCAGGATCAGAGCATTATCAATTCTCAGCATTGCCCTTTGGCTTATCTACTGCGCCCAGAGTATTCACGAAATGCCTGGCATCAGTAATTGCACATTGCAGGCTTCAGGGAATTCAAATCTACCCATACCTGGACGACTGCCTAATACAAGCGGAGAACAGGACAAGACTTATAAAGGATTTGGCCTATGTCATACACCTGTTACAGGCCTTGGGATACACAGTCAACATCCAGAAGTCAAGACTAGTGCCATCCCAAAGGATACTAGTGCCATCCCAAAGGATAACCTTTTTGGGTGCGGATCTGGACACAATAACTCAGATGGCTTTTCTCACAGAAGAAAAACAAAAGCAACTCCCAGTCTACTTCATGGCTTTGACGAGACAAACTCAGCTCACTGCAAGGGAAGCCCTGCAGGCCCTGGGTTACATGGCATCTTGCATAATCTTGATCCCACATGCCAGGCTGCATATGAGGAAATTACAATGGTACCTAAGGAATGTATGGTCTCAACACAGGCACAGTCTAGAAACCATGATTCCAATCATTCCATGCCTGAAAAAGGAATTCCTGTGGTGGGCTCAGGCCTGCCAGTCCAACAGAGGGTTGCCCTTTCAACAAACCACAACCAAGGCAGACCATCACCACGAACGCCTCAGACCTAGGATGGGGAGCACACATGGAAGACAAGTGCATCCAAGGCCTATGGACTCGAGACCAGCTGAATTTGCACATAAACCTAAAGGAGATGCTGGCAGTGAAGCATGCAATCGAGGCATTCAAATCATTCCTCCAGCAAGGTCATCTGCTGATAAGGACGGACAATACCACAGTCATGTGGTACATAAACAGGGAGGCACGCATTCCTACCCTCTATGCCGAATGACAATGGATCTGTGGAACCTAGCCCTGAATCTCAACTGCAGGCCAGATTCGTACCAGGAAAAGAGAATTCACTAGCAGACAGCTTAAGCAGAACTACCACGGATGCTCACGAATGGATGCTGCATCCAGACATCTTCAAAATCATAACAAACAAATGGGGAATGCCAGAGATAGACCTGTTCGCCTCCCCACTCAACAACCAACTAAGGAAATTCTGCTCGAGTATACCACCCACAAGCCTGGAAGGTGGACTCCCTCTCTTTCAACTGGAATGCCCTAACAGTGTATGCTTTTCCACCACTCCCATTGATGTACAGAGTACTACTGAAGATCAGAGAGGAACAGCCAAAGGTGATACTGATAGCTCCAGACTGGCCAAGGCAGCACTGGTATCCGCTACTGAGAAGCATGTCTCAGACAAACTCATGGCCTCTACCCCTATGGCCTCTACTTCTTACGCAGAACAACTTCAAGACACTGCATCCAAACTTGAAAACACTGCAGCTGACTGTCTGGAAAATTGCCTAAAACAAAACGAAACTGTCTTATCTCAGAGGGTCAAGGACATAATCCTGGAGGCTCGTAGACCCTCCACAAGAAGGACATACTCAGCTAAATGGAAGAGATTCCTCATTTGGAGCACTTCAAAGGGTACAAATGTCACACTGGCAAACCTAGCACACATCCTAGAATACTTAGCAGAACTGTTCCACAATGGCCTGTCCTATTCCTCCATTAAGATTCATGCTTCAGCAATTTCAGCAGAATACAACATGGATCCTCCTATCTTCTCTCACCCTCTCCTCAGACAATTTTTAAGAGGGATCAAAAATGTAAAACCTCCAAGGAAACCCCCTCTTCCTGCATGGGATCTCAATTTGTGCTGGAAAAATTAACACTTCCCCCTTTTGAACCAGCAGCATCAGCAGACTTACAGTTCTTATCTTGGAAAACTGCTTTCCTTCTAGCAATCACTTCAGCAAGAAGAGTATCCAAGTTACAGGCACTGATGGCAGTCCAGCCTTTCCTTATTTTTCACCAGGATAGAGTGTCTCTGAGAACCAATCCTACTTTCATGCCAAAGGTGGTATCCAGGGTATCCTTGAACCAAGCTATTCATTTGCCTACGTTCTTCCCTAACCCACAGAACAGGGGGGAAAAACTACTACACACCTTGGATGTACACAGACAACTACGCTACTATCTGGACAGAACTAAAACCAGCAGAAAAACTGACCAACTTCTGGTAGCATATGCAACTGGAGTGCAAGGAAAAGCAATTTCCAAACAGACAATCTCTAAATGGATAGGAAATTGCATTCGTTTCTGCTACTCTTTTCATGGAAAGACAGCTCCTGAAAATATCAGGCCTCACTCCACAAGAGCCACAGCCACCACTACAGCTTTCCTACGAGGGGTGGCTACCAAGGACATTTTAGAAGCTGCTACTTGGAGCTCCGTGCATACATTTGCCAAGCATTACAATCTACCTTTATACTCCAGATCCCGAGCAGGTTTTGCAACTGCAGTTTTACAGGGGATCATAACTACACCATTCTTATCTTAGTACCTCCTCCCCCAGTTTGGCTATGGTATTCTACCCATATGTTATGACTGCAGATGCATCCTTGAAGGACATAGTACAGTTTTGTACCTACCATAAATGTAGATGTCCGATAGGTATGCATCTGCAGTCAGGATTACCCACCCGCCTTCCCCTCTGTGGTATTCCTAGGGTGCTTACCCCTCTTTCAGCTAGCTGGGGGAATCTATTATGGTGTATTTGTTTGTATGTATATACATATATATATATATTGTTTTATTATGTTTGGAATTTTCAACTTTTATCCAAATTTAGCCTTCCTAGAGGGCACCTGGCGTCTGGGGCAAGAAACACTGAGGAAAATGGCGTCGGCTGATGCCTTTATACCCCAGCAGCTCTGACGTCGGGGAAGATGCGACATCAGCAGAGGCCAGACCCAGACTTTGGAATCCGGCCGACCGAAGGGCTGCCTGAGGCAGGACAACCCATATGTTATGACTGCAGATGCATACCTATCGGACATCTACATTTTATGGTAGGTACAAAACTGTACTTTCTAGACATTGTAGATGATGTATTTTCAGAGTCCGGCCTGTCCCCTGACTCTCTACCTCCTGCACAGGCTAAACCAGACAGGTACTACAGGGTCCTGGATTCTCATAAATTCCTATATAAGAACCCCGCTGCTGACCCAGAAACTATATCTCAGGGTCCTAAAGGGGTCAAAGCTTCCACTGCTAAAAACCCTGTCCCTTCTGATAGGGATTCTAGGGCACTAGACAGATGGGGGGAAAAAAGTTTACACTTCTGCTACCTTGGCTGTAAGGGCTTTGAACTATCAGTTTCATATGCTTAAATATCAACAATACTTAATGTCACTGCTTAAACAGAAAATGTTGACAAATACTGAATGTTCAGAGAACAAGAAATTGCAGGATTTATTGCATGCAGCTGAACAAGTGGGAAAGCATACGTTGCAATGTGGTTATGATTAACTGGATGCCTCTTGCAGGGCTGCTGTTACAGGTTCTGTTATTAGAAGGCATGCTTGGCTAAAGGAACAAAATCTGCCTGATCATGTTAAAGCAAACTTATTAGATACCCCATTACATCATGATACTTTCTTTGCTGCTAAAGCAGAAGAGGTGTTGAAGAAAATGGAGGATAAAGCGAAATCCATGCAGACAGTTAAGGATTTCTTACAGGTACAACCACCTAGGTTTAGCAGGAACTGGCCTTCTAAAAATTGTTCCTTTCCAGTGTCAGACAAACCACAAAGAGGCAGATACAGACATCCCAGAGGAAGATCTCATCCCCAAGGCTCATACAGGCCTAAACAATGGGGTGCTCCTGCCTCCAAAAGTGGAGAAGACAAATCATAACCTTACAGGAAACCGTCACAATGACTTTCCTCTGCCAGATCCAAGCACTTTCCTTTTGGCAGCCCCCTTAGGGGGAAAACTAGCAATTTTTTCATCAAATTGGCAAAAGGTTACCCAAGACAAATGGGTATTGAACATAGTGTCCCAAGGCTATAGGTTCCATTTTCACACCCTACCAAGAGCAAAAGGTATGCCAGACCTGCCACATAATCAATGGGCAGAGGCACAAAAGCAAATTTCAGCCCTTATGGACATGAGGGCCATTCAACAAGTACCACAACAAGAGCAGGGGCAAGGACTTTACTCCAGACTTTTCTTAGTACCCAGAAAGGACAAAACCTGGAGACCAATACTGGATCTGTCTATACTAAACACGTTTCTGGAAGTTCCAAAATTCAAGATGTTGACTCTACAGCAGCTACTGCCCATGCTGGTCAAGAAGGCTTGGCTCATAACTTTGGACCTAAAAGAGGCATACCTGCATGTCCCAATCAGACAATGTTGCAGAAGATACCTCAGATTCATAGCAGGATCAATGCACTACCAATTCTCTGTCCTGCCCTCTGGCTTATCTACTGCTCCCAGGGTCTTCACAGAATGCCTGGCACCAGTAATTGCGTTCTGCAGACAAAGAGGAATTCAAATATACCCCTACTTGGACGACTGCCTTATTCAAGCAGAGAACAAAGACATTCTTCTAAAGCATCTGGCGTTTGTAAAAAGATTACTAATTTGTCTAGGGTACACAGTAAACGAAAATAAATCAAAACTAGTACCCTCTCAAGAGATAATATTCCTGGGTGCAAGCTTAAATACAACTGCCCAGATGGCTTATCTCACGCCAGACAAACGAAAGCAACTGACTTATTACTTCAAAAAATTGGCAACAAAAACCCAGTTATCTGCAAGGAAAATCCTGCAGGCCTTAGGTTTTATGGCACCCTGCATTCTACTAATTCCATATGCCAGACTGCATATGAGGAAACTACAATGGTATCTAAAAAGTGTTTGGACTCAGCATTGCCACAGCCTGGAGACAGTAATTATCCTCATTCCTTGCCTGCAACAGGAGTTTCGATGGTGGGCAGAGGCCTGTCACCACAACAAGGGTATGACATTCACTTTACCCACAGCCAGACAGACACTGCCAACGGATGCATCAGATTATGCCTGGGGGGCACATATAGCAGGAAAATGTGTTCAGGGCACATGGCCTGCAAGCCAGATGCATCTTCACATCAATCAAAAATAGATGCTAGCTGTTCAGAATGCCCTGACAGCTTTCAAGGATCAACTTCATCCAGGACGGCTACTGATAAAAACAGACAATACTACGGTCATGTAGTACAGAAACAAGCAGGGAGGTACACATTCCTACCCCCCTCTGCAGACAAGCAATGACCTTATGGGACACAGCATTGACTTATCAAGATCACCTGCAAGCACAATTCCTGCCAGGAAAAACAAATACTCTGGCAGACGAACTAAGCAGAAACCTAATGGATCCCCACGAGTGGAAACTGGATCCACAAGTCTTCAGCATGATAAGGAAATGGGGACACCCAGACATAAATCTATTTGCCTCCCCTCACAACTGCCAATTACAGAGATTTAGCACAAGGATTTATCACAAGCAAGCATGGAGAGTGGATGCCCTATCCTTCAACCGGAAAAATGTAACAGTATATGCCTTTCCTCCACTGCCTCTCCTTCCCAGGGTACTCCTAAAGGTTAGACAAGAGAAGCCAAAAATGATACTGATTGCACCAAACTGGCCATGCCAGCACTGGTACCCAATCCTAAATAGCTTGTCTCAAGGTCCAGCATGGATATTGACTCAAACTTCTCACTTGCTGACCCAACAAAACAATCAGGTTCTGCACAGCCAACTCAGGACCTTAAATCTGGCAGCATGGCGGATACTGTAGCCATTCAGAACAATCCTCTTTCTAAAGCTGTTATGGATGTTATCATGGAGGCCAGGAGGCCCAGTACCAGAAATTCTTATGCAGAAAAATTGTAGAGATTCTGTGCTTGGAACCAGGAATAAGGCATTGACACGTATGTACCAAATATCCCTCAGATTTTACAATACCTAACTGAGATGCTGGACAAAGGCCATTCTTTCTCATCAATTAAGATTCATGCCTCTGCCATTTCAGCCCATTACAATACGGAACCACCTATCTTTTCTCATCCTTTAATAAGGCAGTACCTCAGAGGGGCCAAAAACATCAGGCCTCCAAGGAGAGCACCATTTCCCGCATGGGGACCTCAGTTATATCTTGGAAAAACTCACACTGCCACCTTTTGAGCCAGCCTCAGCAGCAGATAGAAAATTCTTATCCTGGAAAACAGCTCTGCTCCTAGCAATAACCTCTGCAAGACGAGTCTCGGAGTTACAAGCACTCATGGCTGTGGAACCTTTTATCATTTTTCATCCAGACAGGGTTTCTCTGAGGACAAACCCAACATTTATGCCTAAGGTGGTGTCCAGTGTGGCCCTCAACCAAATCATTCACTTGCCTACCTTTTATCCAAACCCACAGAACGAGTGTGAGAAAATTCTGCATTCTTTGGACATACACAGACAGCTACACTTCTACTTGGACAGAACTAAAGCTTTCAGGAAGACTGAGCAACTTTTAGTGTCATATGCTTCAGGATCACAAGGAAAGGCTATCTCAAAACAGACTATATCTAAATGGATAGGCCATTGCATCCGTTTCTGCTATTATCAGCATGGCAAATCAGTGCCTAAGGACATTAGGCCTCATTCTACCAGAACAGCAGCCACTTCAGCAGCCTTCCTCAGAGGAGTACCAACCAAAGACATCTTAGAGGCTGCAGCTTGGAGTTCAGTGCACACTTTTACAAAGCACTACCACTTACCTCTTTACTCAAAATCTAGAGCAGGCTTCGCAACTGAAGTTCTGCAGGGCCTCATGGCCTCTCCTAATCCTATTTAGCCCAGCCACCTATCCTCAGCTTTGGGATTCAACCCAAGAGTAATGACTGCAACAGTGAAACACGATGAACATAGTACAGTTGTGTACCTACCATAAAATTAGATATTAGAGTGTACTTACTGTTGCAGTCCAGTTTACCCACCCACCATCCCTCTTTTCTTTGCTAGGACTTATCTGTACTTCTCCATCCTATACAACCTATGTGGTGTATTTGCTTGTAGATGAAGGAAATGTTTATTTTTGTGCATGCATGCTTTATTAGCATACCTTTCAGCCTACCTATTTGGGGGCACCTGACATCTGGGGCAAGAAAAACTGAAAAAAATGGCGTCGGCTGCATCTTTTATACCCCTGGCGCACTGACGTCAGGGAGGAGGTGACAGCAACCGATGCCGGACCTAGACTTTGGAATTCAGGCTGACTGCGGGTAGCCAGCCAGCAGGATAACCCAAGAGTAATGACTGCAACAGTGAATACACTCTAACATCTACATTTATGGTAGGTGCACAACTGTACTTTTTTCCACCATAACTTAGCTCCCTATTTGGGGGCTCCTGACATTTCGGGCAAGAAAAACTGATGTAATGGCGTCTGCTGCCTGTTTTTATACCACTGATGACCTGACGTCTGTCCTGAAGCTACAGCAACCGACGCAGAAATACTAAGCCTCTGGTATTCAGGCTACTCCTGGCAGGATAACCCAAATGTCCTTCAAGGATGCATCTGCATTCCTTACATATGGGTTGTCCTGCCTCAGGCAGCCCTTCGGTCGGCCGGATTCCAAAGTCTGGGTCCGGCGTCGGCTGATGTCGTCCATTCACCAACGTCAGAGTGCCTGGGGTATAAAAGAGTCAGCCGACGCCATCTTCCTCGGTCTTTCTTGCCGCGTGGTGCCCGAAGCAGAAGCAGTTCACAAGTGCCGGTCGGCCAGCTCCTGTAGATTCAGCTACCGAAGACTTCAAAAAGCTAAGTACCCCGTTGGGGACTCTTTCTTGCCTCAGCCGATGTCAGATCAAACGCTTAAAGTTAATAATTGCTTGACTTGTGGGAAACAAACACCTCATAAGGATTTCCATTCCTACTGCCTCCCTTGCCTAGGCCCAGACCATGACGTCTCGGCCTGTACTGCCTGTGCCTCCTTTAATTGACGCACTCTTAGGCGTCGGTCGGAGTTTGCAGAGGAATTCTTTGGGGCTAGTTTCTCTTATAAAATGCCGTCGGAGACTCCGACTTCTCATTTAACCAAAACACGGAAGGACAAGGACCAACACACGCGGATCGTGGTTTCGGCTGAAACCACGCCTAGGCCTACCGCAAGTGTCTCTGTTTCGGCTGAAACAGAGTCCTTGGTACTTCCGACCGTGGAAACGGTACAACCGACAGCCTCTGCCCCGGAGGCTTCTTCTGAGTCGGTTTTGGATTTACCCTCGGAAACCGGTGTTCAGGAAACTACCGACACCATTCCCTTAGACAAGACTACCCCAGCACGTGGAGCAGCCAGGCCCCCTGCATCCATGTCCATTAAAGCATTCACTAGGGCTAAAGCTGCTAAGCAACAAAAAACTCTGCCTCCCAAGACTATTTCTCAGGGATCCACTACAGGTTCACAGATACTAAGTTTGGCTGAGGATCTTATTTCCTTAATCAGGGGATCCCAGCCTCATCCGGACAGGGGCTCTCAACCCCCTCCAGACAAAAGGCCCAGGGCTGAGTCCGCTGATCCTCAGTCCTCTGATGGCTCTGCTCTGTCAGATTACCAAGAGGAGGCCTTCACGGCCCACGAGGATTCTGATGCAGAGGAATCCATTCCCTCTGCCTCCTCTCCTGAAGAGCTGTCCTTTGGGGAGACCCTTCACTCTATGAGAGAGCATTAACAATGGCAGGGCCAGGAATTTTCCGATTCCAGGAAGAGATTAAGGACCTTTCTTCATTTACCTCAGCATAGACCTTTGGCTATTCCTCCTGTTTTAAGTGTCATTGATGATGTGTATTCTGAGTCTAGCACTACCCCTGACACCCTTCCTCCGGCTCCTGTTAAACCCGATAGGTACTACAATGTCCCGGACTCTCATCATTTCCTTTACAAGGCCCACTCTGCTGACCCAGAAACTATTTCCCAGGGTCCTAAAGGGGTTGCAACTGCCACTACTAAAAATCCACTCCCCTCTGAAAGGGAGTCCAGGGCTTTAGAGAGATGGGGTAAAAAAGTGTATACTTCTTCCACTCTGTCTATGAGGGCTTTAAATTGTCAATTTCATATGATACAGTACCCAAGAGTATTTGTTGGATGAGTTGCAGAAAAAGCTGTCTTCTCCTGAACCCCTAGACCGTAAGTCACTTCAGGATCTGGTACATAATTCACAACAGGTTAGCAACCATTTCTTGCAGTGTGGTTATGATGCATTGGAAGCTTCATGTAGGTCAGCAATGACAGGTGCAGTCATACGTAGACATGCTTGGCTGAAGGAACAATCTCTGCCAGATCATGTTAAGGCTAAGCTTCTGGATGCTCCACTAGAAAAGCAAAAGTTATTTGGCTCCACTGCTCAGAAGGTCTTAAAGAAATTTGAGGAAAAGGCTAAATCTGTACAAACAGTCAAAGATTTCCTCCAGGTACAACCACCAAGATTCAGCAGAAATTGGCCTTCTACGAAATTGTCCTTTCCGGAAGAGAGATATCAGAGAGGCAAGAACAGGCGTGCCAGAGGTAGAGGGCAAGCTAGAGGCTCCTACAGAGGACGGCAATGGCAGCCTCCTAATCAGCGAGGTAGTGCAGGACCAACAGCTGCTGCACAAGGACAGACTCAATGACTTCACCTTGATCCCGCCAACCAGGGCTCAATTAGAAGCACCTTTGGGCGGAAAATTGTCTTTATCTCAAGAAATTGGCACAGTATTACAAGGGACAAATGGACACTGCAAATAATAGACAAAGGATACAGGTTCCATTTCCATACATTACCAAAAATAAAAGGAATGCCAAACCTGCCACCAAATCAAAGGGCAGAGGCTTTAAAACAAATTGCCAACCTATTGCAAATGAAAGCTATAGAAAAGGTTCCTCTCGCAGAACAAGGCCAAGGATTTTATTCCAGACTATTCCTTGTCCCTAGAAAAGAAAAACAATGGAGGCCTATTCTCGATTTGTCCGCACTCAATACTTATCTCATTGTGCCAAAATTCAAAATGCTGACCCTACAGCAACTCCTTCCCATGCTGGGCAAGGGGTCTTGGCTGGTAACTCTAGACCTCAAGGAGGCATACCTGCATGTCCCTATCAGACAAAGTTGCAGAAGACACCTCAGATTTCTTGCAGGTTCAGAGCATTATCAATTCTCAGCATTGCCCTTTGGCTTATCTACTGCGCCCAGAGTATTCACGAAATGCCTGGCATCAGTATTTGCACACTGCAGACTTCAGGGGATTCAAATATACCCGTATCTGGACGACTGCCTTATACAAGCGGACAGCCAACAAACTTTGGAAAAATATTTGAATTATGCCATTCGCCTTCTGCAGGCCTTGGGATACACAGTCAACATTCACAAGTCAAGACTTGTGCCATCCCAAAGAATAACTTTTCTGGGTGCGGAACTAGATACAACCACCCAAATGGCTTTTCTCACAGAAGATAAACAGACAACTACCGGATTACTTCAAAAATCTGACAAAACAAACTCAGATGACTGCAAGGAAAACCCTGCAGGCCCTGGGTTACATGGCATCGTGCATTCTTCTGATTCCACAAGCAAGGCTGCATATGAGAAAACTACAATGGTACCTAAGGAGTTTATGGTGTCAGCACAGTCACAGCCTAGAAGCTTTGATACCACTCATTCCATGCCTTCAAAAGGAATTTCTGTGGTGGGCCCAAGCAAGCCAGTCAAACAGGGGTCTGCCTTTCGGCAAACCAGTAACCAGCCAAACCATTACCTCGGACGCTTCAGACCATGGATGGGGAGCACACATGGAGGACAGATGCATCCAAGGACTATGGTCTCAGAAAGAATTGCACATGCACATAAACCAAAAGGAAATGCTGGCAGTGATACATGCAATCGAGGCCTTCAAGGACTTTCTACATCAAGGCCACCTACTAATAAGGACAGACAATACCACAGTTATGTGGTACATAAACAAGCAAGGAGGTACACATTCCTACCCTCTTTGCAGGCTAGCAATGAATCTTTGGGAACTTTCCCTAAAACTCAATATAGAGCTGCAATCCCAGTTTGTGCCAGGAAAAGACAATATACTGGTGGACAGCCTAAGCAGAAATACCATGGATCCACACGAATGGATGCTACACCCAGACATCTTCCTTTGCATAACACAATTTTGGGGAAGGCCGGACATAGATCTTTTTGCCTCCCACCACAGTCATCAGCTGAAGAAATTCTGTTCAAGGACATACCACCCACAAGCATGGAAAGTGGACGCCCTCTCTTTCAGCTGGAATACTCTAACAGTGTATGCATTTCCACCTCTTCCACTAATGACCAGGGTCTTACTGAAAATCAGGACAGAGCAGCCAAAAGTGGTTCTAATAGCCCCGGATTGGCCGAGGCAGCACTGGTACCCACTGTTACGATGTCTGTCACACACGAAACCTTGGCCTCTACCACAATGGTCACTCCTTCTGACACAGCACAATTACAAAACTTGCACTCCAGCCTGGAAACCCTACAGCTGACAGCCTGGAGAATACCTTGACTCCTCACCAGGAAAAGTTATCCAAGAGAGTGAAAGATATCATGGAAGACCTTCCGCGAGAAAGGCATATTCAGCAAAATGGAAAAGATTCCACACTTGGAGCACCGCAAAGGGCCTAGATGCCACAGTGATGAGCATGGCACATATCCTGGAATACTTGGCAGAAATGCTCCACAATGGCCTTTCTTACTCTTCCATAAAAATTCATGCTTCAGCAATTTCAGCCGAACACAATACTTGATCCACCTGTCTTCTCTCATCCTCTCCTAAGGCAGTTTCTAAGTTTTTCTAAGAGGAATTAAAAACATCAATCCTCCAAGAAAACCACCAGTGCCTACATGGGACCTTAACTTCATGTTGGAAAAGTTGACTCTACCTCCCTTTGAACCAGCAGCATCTTCAGAGTTACAGTTCCTGTCTTGGAAGACTGCCTTCCTCCTGGCCATAACCTCAGCAAGAAGAGTATCTGAATTGCAGGCACTCATGGCAGTACAACCATTTCTTATTTTTCATCAGGACAGAGTCTCCTTGAGAACCAATCCTTCATTCATGCCAAAGGTGGTATCCAGGGTCTCCTTGAACCAAGCTATTCACCTGCCTACCTTCTTTCCAGATCCGCAAAACAAGGGAGAAAAACTTCTGCATACCCTGGACATTCACAGACAGTTACGCTACTACTTGGACAGAACTAAGACTTTCAGAAAAACTGACCAGCTGTTGGTAGCATATGCTGCAGGCATCCAAGGCAAAGCAATTTCCAAACAGACAATTTCAAAATGGATAGGAAATTGCATTCGATTCTGCTACTCTCATCATGGAAAAACTGTGCCAGCTAACATCAGGCCTCATTCCACCAGAGCCACAGCCACCTCCACAGCCTTTTTAAGAGGGGTGGCTACCAAGGACATTTTAGAAGCTGCTACATGGAGCTCCGTGCATACATTTACCAAACATTACAATTTGCCCTTATATTCCAGATCCAGAGCAGGCTTTGCTACGGCAGTCCTGCAGGGCATTTTAGCTACACCATCATTTTCTTAGATCCTACCACCCCCAGCTTGGCTATGGTATTCTACCCATATGCAAGGACTGCAGATGCATCCTTGAAGGACATAGTACAGTTTTGTACCTACCATAAATGTAGATGTCCGATAGGTATATGCATCTGCAGTCAGGTTTTCCCTCCCTCCTTCCCCTCTGTGGTATTTCTTGGGTACTTATCCCTCTTATAGCTAGCTGGGGTTATCTATTATGGTGTATTTGTTTTTTATTACTGTGCATGTTTGGAATATTTTGCATTTCTCCAAATTTAGCCTTCCTTAGAGGGCACCTGGCATCTGGGGCAAGAAAAACTGAGGAAGATGGCGTCGGCTGACTCTTTTATACCCCAGGTGCTCTGACGTCGGGGAATGGGCGACATCAGCCGACGCCGGACCCAGACTTTGGAATCCGGCCGACCGAAGGGCTCCCTGAGGCAGGAAAACCCATATGTAAGGACTGCAGATGCATACCTATCGGACATCTACATTTATGGTAGGTACAAAACTGTACTTTGTGATGACTGCAACAGTGAATACACATGAACATCTATATTTATGGTAAGTGTACACAACTGTAATTTACCCATTTACCCCCCCCCCCCCAGTTTTTTTTCTTGTGTCTTACCAGCATCACTGTTCTCTGGAGTGGTGGACTGCCTCCACCAGAGGTCAAGGTCATTTTCCAATTCTTGCAGCCTGACCCATTAGTGGTCCTGACAGTGGATGGTTTGTTGCCAAAGTGAAAACCTCCCTTGGCTTCATGTAGTTGAGCAGGGATGGTTGTACATCATCCAACTAGTGCTTTGTGCAGTTTTCTTACCTTTAAAGGTTTTGGAGGGAAGTTGCTTTTGAGGCCCCTTCAAATTCATTCTGAAAACTATTGTGCCTTCCACTTACACCTCTGATACAGCAACAGGAAATAATTGTACATCCCAGTTTTATCTTCCATAGGCTAGCAGCCTGGAAGCTGTTGATTCCATAATGTTTCCCAGCCATAGTACTTTGTATGTTTCAGTAAGACAATTCCTGCCAGCTGGAAATCTTAGGTGGCAAAATAGCAAAAAAGTGTTTTGTGTGCTGGCTTATGGCTTTCCTCTTAAAGTAGTTTCAATCCAGGATTTGCTACTCTGACAACCTTGTTTGACCAAGTCTTGTTACATGTTACTGTACAAGTACGCTTGTCAGCCAGTGCGGCTTCCCTGCCCCTTGGTCTCATATTGACAATTTCTTGTAGTCAAGCAGTTTTTAACAAGAGTTCTTTAAGACCTTCAAAGGGGGTGCACCCCATTGTTAGGGATGTTATCTTTGCTGTAGAGGAATTGAGTCTTTCTCCTTTTAGTTAGTGGACGCAACTATATTAAAATTCCTGCTCTGTGAAACATTTGTCCTTTGTAGAAATGACCCCAGACAGAAGGGTCTCAGATGACAAAGATGGTCTCAAGGTGTCCTTTAAACCAAGCCATTCAGCACCCAGTATTCTACCTTAATCCTCAAAATGGAGAATAAGGGCTCTTGCACCTGATGAATGTGCACAGACAAGTATGGGTGTTATAGTGAGCAAATAAGACATTTAGGTAAATGGAAAATGTATTTTATACCTGTATAGTATGTCAAACCAGCCTTTAAACAAATTATTTCTAAATGGCCAGGTTCTCATAATAACGTTCTGCTGTGACCAGCACAGAAAATGTTTGCACAAGTAGGTTAAAGTGTATTTTTAGGGCAGCAGCTGCTACGGCTGACTTCATCAGCAATCTTTCATCCCAGAGCATTTATGAGAGAGCAGCCTTGACTCCCACTTGCACATTGACCAAACATTAAAACAAGGCATATACTTGAGGATCATGGCAATGCTTGCAGCTGGATTTCTTTTGGGCACTTGTGCTCCTTCATTCTAGGCTGTGGCTTGGCATTGCTTCCATACTCTTTCCAGACTTTGAGTGATACTACATCAGTGATACCAAAGCTGAACGTAGTATGGTTGTGTGAGCATACTCATCATGACAGTGAATGTTCTCATATAAAGATCACAGCTATAGTATAAGCTCCTTCCTAGCAACCACCTGGGACATTTCTTGCTCTTGTCTACACCTATGGAACCAAGAAAATATTTGGGGGGTATTTTTCACTGCACCCTGACTTTGTTCATTCTTATTTTTTTGGAAGAGTGTGTTGCCTAAGAAGGATTCTCTCAATTGCAGGCTGTATGGGTGCATATCTTACGTAAAAAGGACTAAAGACTGTATGGGCTGCTCTCCCTTTTCTGCTGAGCATCCCAATAATGTCATCTTTATGGGGTAGAGACCAGCTCTGCTAAGGTCTGAAGCACTCAAAGTCTTAATAAATGGACGAATGTCTGCTTGCTGCTCATGCCTAATTTTGAATGATTTTTCAGCAGTGATTCTTATAATTAAACCAGTGTTGTTACGGTGAGTGTGTTCACAGAACTATTCTTTTTTTCTCTCTTCTAGCTGATTTTTGCCCCCATACTGCCAACCATCAAGCCTTCTCCTGATCAGACAGTGCCCATTTATTCCTCCACTCTTGGACTGTCATATAGATGAGGCAAGGGCTGATCAAGGAGTGTAGCCATTCATGCAGTCATGAGAGTGCTTTGTGCTCTTGCCTGCTTCCTGACAGTGGGATCATTTTAATATCCTTGTCCCACTCCATCCCTACAGTGTCCCACAGTTCCTTCATCTTATGAATGTGTGCTGTTGGAGACCCAGTTTTGATGACCATCACTCATCAGTGGCTTTTTGACCCTAACACCTACCCCCTAGACACAGCTCTGCATCACCCCTCCTCCTCCTCTGAGAGAGTGCTTCCAATTCCACCTCTCTTCCCCCAGGATGGGGATGAATACCCCAGCCATTAGTTGAACTGTGGTTATTTGGGCAATAGTTGAGGATTTATACATATGTGGTACCAGCACTGTCTGCACTATCTTGGCATAAACAAAATCAGTGCACTGGAGAAACTTTATTCTAAATTTGAGGCTGGACAAAATGGGATGCAAAACGGAATAAAAAAAATGACAGAATTGAAGATTGTGAGGTTGCTCATGAAGAAATAGTATTGTAATCTTCAGTTTACCCACGGGTGGTGAATATGCCAATTTGTGCAAAATGTGTTGACCAGAAAAGTTGGTCCATCACAATAGGTTGTCTGCTTAGACTGGAAAAGCTCACAGCTTCCTTTGACTATGACCAAACTTAACCTCCTTCACATTGACAGTTCTGTCTCAGTTTTAGTGACTACCAAGATGTTTTGTTAAGGCCAACTTACTGCAACATATTTTTCAGGGCTCCACAAAAATTTTCTTGACTGCTGATCTGTCCTCTTTAGGGAAGTTTAAGGGTGGAGTGCAGATATGTATGCAGCAGACTTGTAACAATCTCAAATGACTTCAGAATAAACTGTCCTGCAAATGTATAAGTCCAGAATCAGAATGAATGTCAGATTGTTAGCTGTGCAGATGAAGCACTGCGAAACTTTAAATCATATATGCCTGACTTAGAGTACAAATATATTTTATATCCTGTCTCAGAAAAGGATATTCTAGTTTAAGATTTAATGGTTTTATTTAACATACAGAATATTAAAAATATTGGAAGTTTAGCTGCTTTGACCAGATGGATTTACTGCTTGTTATTCAGCCCAGTTACTGGCCCATGAAGGAGAATGCACAGCTAGCTGAGCTCTTCTAGATCAGTTAATGAAGAAGAGGAGGAGTGTACACAAGTGTACTTCTGAGAATTTGTAAAAGTAACTGCATCAGCCAAAACACAAAGTGATCCAAATAAGTGCTGCAAGTATGACTCTCAGTACCCTTGCCAGTTGTGTACTCATCCTTTGACCATTTACAACTTCTGAGTCTGAAGGTTGATTGAATCCATCAGATCCTCCATTTTCTCCAGCAATTAACAACCAAGCCTGGAGTGCACACATTTACTTTCATTGATGCAAACAGCCAGTATAAACACACAGTAGTCCAAATAAGGGTGTTCTGCTGCTGCTGGCAAGCAGTTGTCATCCTTGTCCTAAGAAGAATTCTGCTACTATGTTGATTTTCCATGCAATTTGGAGGCTAGTGGTGCTGGAACTCTGAGGTATGCTCCTATGTTTTGTGTGGGGCTGTACAGTGCCCTGTTCTGGAATAAGGCCAGGCTGTACCATGTCACATTGACTGCACACTACCTGGTGTCTCTCCAGTGTGTACCTCCACTACTTTGATGCATGTGCAGAGGGTGCAGTCCTGGTTGCAGCCTGCCTTACTAAGGGATTGCATCTGTTGTAGCATCTGGCCTTACAGTTGTGATTCTTCGACATGCCTTTTTCAGAAGGACGTAGAAAAAGCTTGTTGGCAGCCATGTTTAGCTCCCTGCACAAAGGTTTTTGATGTCTTTTAAATTCTTCAGACATATGTCACAATAGATTCACTTATGGCTACCTTCCAGTTTCATCTCTTTTCAGTTCTGTATGATAATTTGTTCTACAGGCACATCCAGTGTGCCCTGACTCTGCTGAGCCACATGATGGTGATGAGGCAGGAAGTGCTTCTTCAGAAGTGGAAGTAGTGATTTTGACTTCTCACCAGCAAGTAAATTGACTGCATTGTGTAAGGTTGACTAGCTTCGTCTAGAGCAGGTGTTGGTAGCTGTAATGGAGCGAGCAGTGGACAGATATCTGGCCCACGTGGAAACTGTGTTGGCGCAAATAGATTTCACTTGACTGCCTGGCCTTTACCATCAGACCACCAGGAGAGGCTGTGTTCCACGCCACCACTCACCTTGTGAGGATTGATCCCAGTTATGTTTTCCCACGAGATGACACATTAGCTACTCATACCCTGCCCTATCCCCAGCCATGGGTGCTCCCTTCTTGTTTCACTCCCCATATCCTCTGTGTTGTCCAACTGTCCACATTACCATTTTTAACTTTGTCCCCCTCTAATATCTTCATGTTCTGTTGTGTGCTTATCCACCCATTTGTCTGCGCTGTTCTGTGTTTGTGTTCTCCACACTGTAGCCTGGCCCACCTTTCCTATCCTGAATTCTTTTACTCTCTTCCCTCATCTCAAAAAAAAAAAAAAAGAGGGGGGAGCCTTTACCCACTTGAAAAGATGTCCCTTCTCCCATTCTGCACATTCCTATATGTTGTCCTTGTCTTGTGTGTTCTTCCTTTCTACCTACTTTCCTTTTTGAATTAAACATGTATCCAGATATATGGACACCTTACCAGTAATGCTACTAATATTATAAATCTACTTATGTGCAGTGCTTGGTGCCATCCTGTCAAGAGTCGTAGCAGGTTTACATTGAAAATCTGAGAAGTGCTTCAGTCGACTGGCATGTGGTCGAATGGCAGTTTTCAAGTCGGCAGAATGTCGAACCAAAATATATCAACTACACTACAGTGAATGGGTAGTGTAGTTAGAGTATTTGGGTCCGACACTGTGCTTGGAGATCGCAGTTCAGTGAGGAACAGGGAATTATCCCATTTCCTCACTGTAGTGCAATCTCGGAGTTGGTAAATTTAATGTGTAGGGGGTGTGGGGGCTGCAGGGGGGGGGGGGTCGTCGCCTCCTTTAAAAATAGTAGAATTAATGTACTGTTGACTGTAGAGTGTAACGGTATGTTAATGTGGATAGCAGGAGGTGAGTGACGTGATGGTGAGAATTATCTGAAGGGGGTCATCATCCAAGCATCCACGAAGATGTTTTTGTGTTCTTCTGCCTATGCTATACTGTTTGCTAGTGTGCTGAGGAGATGGCCATCCTTCCCCAGGTCAAGGGGAGTCGGGCGCAACCACTCAGACTGGGACTATAGACTTTAACATTCCATTCTTGTTAGCCATATTGTCCTGCAAACCATGGTAGTCTGGCTTGGCCTCCACATTAAATTCCAGTGCTGACCTGTTTTTCTAGTTTTGGCCCGTGTGTCAGTGGATTGCTTTATCCTGGGAATAAGCAGGTAGGCAATTTCCTCTGTTCCTAATCCCTTCCCTTGTGGCTGACAGAGGCACTGTATCACTGCAGAAACTCTTATGTTATCCCAGTCACATGTATGGGTTCTCTGTCTCCCTCACATATGTGCACACACCCCCGCCCCCCAGAGCTGCAGTCAGTAGTTTGGAATGTCAGGCTTGTATTTCCCTAGTCAGTAGTCTCTGCTTGCAGTGGAGCATAGATCTACCTGGAAACCACTAAGTCCTTACACTGGAGTGAGTGAGCAAACACTGTTAGTCACTCCCATCACCCTCCTGTCTGGTTCTTTCAGCACCTGAGCTGCTTATCAAACTCAGGTGACATTTTAGGTTGTTGTTATGACTTTATTCATCTATGCCACTGAACTAGGTATGGTGTCTACTTTTGACAAAGGAGAAGAGGGATACAATTATCTCCAAGTCCAAATAAATGTTAGCTTTTCACTGAGCAGAATCGTCAAGTTTAGGGGAAATCAACCAACTTTAAGTGCAACGGGGGAAGCACTGTACTTGTGAAGAGAGTTCCTAACTAGAAAAAAGGAACTTGTACTCCCAGTGCATCTGGATTTGTGTTCATTAGTTATGTAAGTAGATTTGCCTCAGAAGGAATAGAATGTGGCTGACATGAATTCAGCTTTATGTAGGTGTCTGGATAGTTCATGAAGCAAGATCATGGGTATGTCAAAAAGGTCCCGCAGCTTACAGTACAGACATGGGGCAGTCCATTTTTACAAATGAGGAAATGGATGTCTCTCCAGATGTGCTGTTTGTCACTCCATCTAACTCTGCTTGTAGGTGGTCTCTTGGAACATGCATGAATTGTGTAAATGCCATGCATGCATGCTTATGTATCTGCTTGTCATGTAGCATGGCATTCATTGCACAGACATTTGCTGGTATGACAACACATGCTTCCACCACAGTCTCTTATCCGTGAAATTTGATTAACTAGAAAGGACCTGTAAATGGGCCCTAAACACTACTTCAATTTTTGGACTTTTGAAAATGTTTTAATAGGAAATAAACAGCTAGTTCAAGTTTTATTGCTCATTGTACTTTGTTCATGGAATTCCTCAAAAGAAGTCAGGAAAATTGAAGACGTTTGCCGTCTTCCTATTCATCTGAGCTCAAAAAAGTACATACTTGAAAATTCTCTTGGTAATGTCACAAGTTACATTTTCCTCAAAAAAGATTCTGCAGTAACATTAAATACTGTGGTCATTTAGGGATTGTCCGTTGTACTTCCTAATTCCCAAAAATAGATTTCTGTAAAAGTGCATTGATGGTATATTTCCACTTGCAACAAAGTTCTCATTCCATGAAAAATTACTATGTATTAATGACTTTCTGCAGCACTACAATAAAATAAATTATGAACTGCAGATATGTTTTTTGTTAGTATTCCTTGTATGTTTTGAGGCTTCTTTGTATAAACATTTGTAGGGTTTTGACCTTTCTGTGATGAACATGAATTCAAGACAATGAGTTGGCTATTTTATGTATGAATAGGTTAAACAAAAACAAAAATACTCTCTACTGTTTCTGTACTTGCATTTTAACAGGATAAAGGCATTTGCTGAGTTAAACATTGTGTTGTCTTGGTTTATATCCTTTCTGCCAAAGATGAGGTGCTTTACAAAACATAGCTCGATATTAAACTGCATGGACTTATTTAAATTAAATGTGTTCTGTTATTCACGTGTATTTTAGAACCTTTTTTTTTTCAAAGTTAGGCAATTGGAAGCCAACATCCTGCTGTTGCCTTAGGTTCAGGAAGTGGCATTTGCTGTAAGCACTGTGATGTAGTTTACCTAATCAGTAGTTTTTAACTGATGTTTGTGTCTCTGATATGCTACATGCTGTATCTTGCAGAATATAAAAGACACTCTGGAAAAACTAGGTGAACAGATTGCAGGCATCCACGAAAAGCAGCCAGATGTGATTTTAGAAGCATCTGGAAGTGAAGCTGTCCAAATTGGTGATGCACTGACTCAGCTTAACGCAGAGTGGGACCGAGTCAATAGAATGTACAATGACCGTAAAAGGTAAGAGATCCCACACTATAGTTTAATGGGATTACTTTAATAGCTTTTCACATTCTAGTTGCATATTACTTCAGTAGTTGCTTGCTGATGCTTAAACCTTATTTGAAGAGTAGTCATGGACTTATCTTTGTGGAATCCATTTTCTTCCTTCAGTAAATGAGTTTTTTTCCCCACCCCCAAAGTTAGGTTTTGCAGCTAGTAATTCATATGTATAAGAGAAAGCAGTCAGTGTAGAAGCACAGCAACTTTTTTATGAGAATCAAAACTGTTGATTCTGCTTGTGTCACAATCTTCGCAGTACAACACCGTAAAGGGTTGGCCGCATACCCCATTTTTTGTTTCCTTACAGCAGTTGTGCTGGTTGCAACCTCCTGCATCACCCAGTGTGAAGGAATCACACTATAAAAGAATATCAAAACAATTCAGTTTGACCCTTCAGTATCTTCAACTGGAATCATTAAGATGATGTCCTTGCAAGTACCAGATTAACTGCCACGTGCCAAAGTTTCTGATATCTGTATTGGTTACTAGTTTGCACAATATTGCTGTGTTCTGTTTCTGCAAGGCCTTAAGCTGGCTATGAGGTGCTTTCACAAAGCTTTAAAAGCAAACCTTATGCAGAATCATCCTCATATGGAACATTGTCTGGACTGATGATTGGAAAAATGCAGACAAGCAGTGCAAGAAACTTATCTTAGTTGCTCCAACATAGATTTTATGTCTGCCAAAGACCGTTTACTGGCAGCAGTCTGTCATTGCTACTTCTCTTTCACTAGTTTGGGGAGGGGGGTATTTATAAATAGGAGTATCTAGCTGTGGTGGTTAGCTTCACTAGGATTGCTGCCATTGATGCACGTGTAATACCGCAATTCACCCAGATAATCGGCTATTCCTCACTGTAATGGCTGTGTGTGGAATAGTGAGCTTTATTCTTAGGCATCTAATGCTGGCTGAATTCCAGGGATCAAGGTATCCATTGTCAGGATTTTGACGTTGAGCCTTCCTGTATTGCATTTTCCATTAATGGCTGATCTGTCATCTCATCCCATTGTAGTTTGAATGGGACCTCCAAGGTAAGCTAATTTCTCTTTAGTTAAAAGTGTCTGTACAAATGGATATGCAGAGATTTAAAAAATGTGATTCAGAGGCAATTTACAAAGGCCAGAGCAACTAAGCATACTAAGAAAGAAAAAAATGTAACTTAATCTCTGTATGTAGCCAGACATGTTTTTATTAGCTATGTTTGAAATTTTCACTGGCTGACTGTGTACATCCTGGTTGGCAGATGCATAGTTGTGTCAAAACAGCCTGAAATATTCTAGTCTCTGTATTGACCTATAGAGCTTCCTTCTCAACTCTGTTACAAAATTTGTCCAGACAATTACCACTGACCTCAGAGGCAGTACTGCTATTACATGGCTATATCCTAGAACTTTTTTATCCACATGTAAATCTTGAAAAACGGATCATCCCTTCTTTGCATGTTTGTTAGAAGCCCAGTCTCTGCCATCATTCAGCGGACCACCTAATAGTTATAGAATGGCCTAGAAAAGTCATGAGTTCACTGAAGTGTTCATTGGCCAGTCTACTGGAGATTTTCCCTGCTGATCTCTCAGGATTCCTTTGTGGAATTATGACAGCACCCTCAGTTATCACTTATTCCCAACAAGTTTGCTAAGAGATTGCATTGGCTATAGTGAGGAGAGCAGATTTGGTAAGTAAACTAGTGTAACGTTCCTATTCCTTCTATTTAACACAAGTACTGAAGACTGCAGCATCTAATGATCATTGTTAGCCCATAAACATACTCTGTAAGTGGATTTTTTGTTCATGTACTGTTGTTGTGCGAATCTTAAGTTACTTCCTTCACCAGACATACTTGCAGAAATACAGGTAATACCTTTTATTAACACAGCTTTGTCAGCAGAGATGGATATTGCAGACAAGGTGAATTTAGTGACCCACAAAATGAATAGAATTGTAAGGAAAGATTAAACAAATAAGAATTTTAAATCAGCAAAAGGCAGGTGACAGAGCAAAGGAGATCCAATGATAGAAGGATGAATGTGTGGTTAGAGAAGCTGAACTGAAGAGCATGCAATAGTGAAGGAAGACATTAGCACAGAATGACAAGTTAAATGGGCGAAATGAGGTCAGAATGATTTGATGTTAGAAGAAGCTGCATTAAAAAAAAATTGAAAAAATATGGATGTAAAGGTAAAGAAGAGCTAGTGGGATTAAATATAAATTTCTCAGGTTGGGTGGTGGTGAATTGTGCGGCACATCCTCTAAAGTAGGGTTAAACTTGAGCATAGATGCTGCTGAAGTCTGAATTAGATTTCTTGATCTCAAATGGTGTATCAAATGGAAGTTCTTATATCATTTGGGGAGGACAGTGAGCATGAAATGTGCACCTGAGTATATTCTCAATGTTATTTATAAAGTTATCAAAGGCGTTTGATATAATTCTGATGGACACATGTCATTTCCAGTAATGTAGTGTCCACCTCTTTTGTGTACTTTTTGGTTCCTTGCTTTCATCCTGCCTGTATCTACATGAGAAGTGACTGGAAGAGCTGTCATATAGGCAGATGATATTATTTTATACATTACAAAACCAGAAAGGGACATTACAGTGTTGTGGAATATTTTACGGCTATTTCAGATAATCTTGGGATACAAAATTAATGAAGCTAAAATAAAGGCAGTAGTGGTAAATTATGTACTCGCATACGAATTGGTCCAACAATATCAATATTTAAAGGGACATGATAAAATTAAGTATTTAGGAGTATGGATTACAAATAACTCTGTTGTGGCAGCTAAGGATAAGTGAGAAGAGAATAAATAGAAGATAATACAAAAATTGAGAAATTGGAAGTGATGTTATATGAATAATGAGATACAAGCCATTAAAATGTTTTTAGTCCCTTTAGTCTTGTACACAGGTCAGGCATTTTTTTTTTTGTTATCAACCAGAGGAGAAGTTGTGGATAGCAATTAAAAAGAATTGAAGAATTTTATCTGGGAAGGGAAGACAGCAAGGGTCAGGTGGGATAAGCTGATTCTTCCAATAGAACAATGCGGGCTAGGATTACACGATTTCAGGGGGCATTTTAGAGCAACACAGTTAAGGCTTTTGTACATAGTACAAGCAGAAAACTATAACTCAAAGTGGAAAGGAGTGATGCTGATACAGGGAGGAAGCTCAAGAAATAAGGAGATATTGGGATTTTGGATGCAGACTCTTAAGATGAACAACCAAAATCATACAGAGTATTATATTCATAAAATAGCAAGGAGTATTCTAAGAACCAAACCAGCATGAGAATGGAGAAAGAAATGTTGCCGATAGGGATGATTCTCATCAGGGGTATACAGATAATAGGCAAGAGGGGGATGGAATTTATTGGAGAAAACTGGCAAAGGAGCCAAGGTATTGGGAGCAAATAATTAGAAAGGGAAAGGTAATAGAATGGGAAGAGAGTAAGAATTTATTTGGACTGCAGGTTAGAGTTTGCCTTCCCTACCAAGGACTGATATCAGAGTATAGGCAAAGAGAAAGAGTTTTCAGTAGAATCTAGAACAGAAGCTGCCATTAAAAAAGAAATAATTAGTAAAGCATATAAAATACTGCATGATAATTATAAGAATCAATCAGAGGAGCTTGGAAAGGATTGGGAAGAGATTGGATAAGCAATTCAGAGAGACAATGGGAGGATATATGTATATCTCTGAAATATGCAACAAAGTCTAGAAGATTTAAGATCTTTGCCTGGAAGTGTTTATATAGGTATTTTTAGACCCCAAGCAGATTCCAAAGAAGTTTTCCTGGATAGCAAGTGTTGGAGGTGTGACAGGCAAGAAAGAAGTGGCTGGGAACATATTTTTTGGGAGAGTAATGAGCTGGCAGACTTTACAGATTACCTGAAGGACCTCTCTGTCGGAGATGCTGGGTGAGCAGATTGGATTTACTTGGGAGATTATTTTTTGAGTTAAGATACAGAATTGGAATTACCTAGAAATAAAGCCTTGCCGAGTCTAATTATGGTGGCTGTCAAAAAAGCAATTACTAGAAAATGGAAATCAAAGTCTAAACCAACTTTACTAGAAGTAGTGAATATAGTAACAGAGGTAAAACAACTGGAATTGGGATTTTTAGAAAAGGGAGGGAGCAAACTACACAGGAAAAAATTGGAATTGTGGGAACAATATATGCAGAGCAGGAATGAGGTTTTAAGAGGCAGGATTTGAATGAGCCATGTAACGCATAACTGACAGTGATGGGACAAATTATAAATGATGCATAATGTTTGCACTACAGTTGTGTCAGTGGTGTTTGTGATGTGTACTGTTTACGACTGAAGTGGTGTCATGTTGTTTTTCATTTGTATAAATGTAAGATTGTCTGTGTCGTGTAAAAATGTACTAAAGATGTTTGTTGGAAAAAAAAAAAAAAGAGAACCTCATTTCTTAAACTTGGAAGATGACATGTTGCTATACCTGTTTTGTGTTGTTGGTACTTTAAGTATTGGTTACTTCATCTGTTGTAATCTCTCCTAGCAGTAGTAGTTTGTTCCAAGCATAAACTGCCCAGTTCAACTGGATCAGACATTGCCTTGCTGATCAGATAGAGCTCACTTCTAAGTAAGCTATAAAAAAAATATATAATAGTTCCTGAAACCTTTCTGAAAAATTTGTTTTCCATCCCTGTGATTTTTCTAGTAGAGAATTGTATTTTTTTCAAGTTTTCTCAGATGGCTTTTATTCAGTAGTGGGTCAAGGTATTGAAGTATGAAATAATGCAGTGGTTTGCCTGAAGTAATTAGACATGCCTTCAGAATTAAATGTTCTACAGAATGTGCTTTCCTGACTGTGTCAATTACACACCAGTTAAACTTTAAATCGATGTCTACCATTGTCCTTAAGTCCGATGGGGCCTTTGTTTTTATGAATTGGTTATTTAATTTTAATCATAATTTCAGTCCATTACATATACTGATGTTGAAGACTGAGGTCATTAAATGTTAACCCCAAGTATATAATTTTTATAGATAAACTTAGAGCTTCAGCATCTTTTGTAAAATTAATGATATTACCCAGTTGGCAGTCATTCACATTTGGTTATGTACAGCCCATTTTCCAGTTTGTGTCTGAAAGTAATAGCCCAGAACAAAATGCCCAAGTCCTATTGTTTATCCAGTGTTTTTCTTATTGAAATGCATACAAGTTGATATTTGATGTTGCTAATTTTGACATTTATTGGCTTATGTGGGATAGAGTTGACTGCATTAGCAAGGCCAAGATAAATAGTATACACTATCTCCTATTCATCTAGTTTTGCTTTTACATTTTCAAAGAATTCCACAAGATTCAAAAGTCAAGTGCTCCCTTAAAACCATACTGCTCTAGATCTAACAGAAGCACGTCCACCATGTCATTTTGGATAAATTTCCATATCACTGTGTCCATGATTTTAAATAGAACTGCGGTGGTGGTGCTGCGGTAGCGTTGTCGCCTCACAGTAAGACGTCCTGTTCGATTCTTAGCTAAAGCGTCTTGTGTGGAGACATGCGCGAATGGGCGTACCTTCGTTGAAGGTTGTGTGTCAGGGCTGGCAACTCGGCACGTAAAAATCTACTGCCAATCATTAGCGGACTGGAGTTCCGCTGTGGCGACCCCTAACCGGGAAAAGCTGAAAGACACAACAACAACTGGTTGGACTGGAGTCTAAAATTGATTGGGACTGATGAGAGTTCCCCATTTATGAATTTTACACCACTGCAGTCTGTTGTTGCCATAGGCCAGGGATGTGTCCACATGCTAACATTTTATGTAGTGTGATTGAAAAGTTTTTTGTTGAACTTGTGTGGGAAACCACCAGCTATGTGATACCTCTGAGATCATCCATGTGCAACTAACATCAGGCAAATCTGCAATGCAAATTGTGGACTGCTACAGGTCACCCTCCATGACCCAGGACCACCACTCCGCCTTTCTGGAGACACTGGAAAACATGAAGGTCCTACCGATTACCCTGGTATTGGGCTATTTCAATTACCCTACCATTAACTGGGAAAACTACTTGAGTACAAACTCCTAGGCTCAGCGCTTCCTGGAATTTATCAACTCCAATGCCCTGGATCAGCTGGTAAACTCCCCTACCAGAGGTCACAACATATTGGACCTGGTCATCACCAACATGGGCGACAGGTGTTCCGTACCGGAGGTCAACCCGTCACTGGTTAGATCAGACAATAAACTAATCGCCCTGGATGTCCACACTCCACCACCACCCCCAACCAAGGAAACCACAGTGAAAAACTTTTCTAAAGCAAACTTCACCTTACTTAAGGCAGAGGTGGTAAGTTTCACTGCCCCCATGCTAAAGGATAACACTGCCCAAAATGCGGAATCCTTTACAGTTGCACTCTGTGAGCACCTGCAAGGATGCGTGGATCGTGCCATCCCTAGCAAAACCAAGACTCACTCCCCTAAGAGAAGGAAACAGTCTGGTGGACCCCTGCCATAAACAGGTTATACAACAAAAGGAGGAAACTAGTTCAGAAAAAAAGCAAATCCCAAGAAGGAAAGACATCCCTAATCAGTATCAGTAAGAAATTAAGGTCCCTCATAAAATCATCCAAGAAAAATAGCCAAGGATTCGAAAGATAACCACAAAGCCTTCTTTTGCTATGTCAAGAATCTAAGTGGCAACTTGCAGATATGGTCTGAGCTATTGCAAAATAGCATAAAATATACTGAACCTACTGATATTGCCAACATCCTGGCAGAGTCAGTGCAAACTTCACCTCCCTCTCATCTTCAAAAGGGCCCACAACAGTACCGGAAAAGTGTAGTGTCCCGGAAATCACAGAAGCACAGGTGAAAACAGCCCTTTCAAAAGCCAAAAACATAGCATCAATGGGGCCAGATGGTGTCCTAAGGCTGTGTCTTGCATGATCTACAGAACAAGCTAACCCCCCACCTAAACATGCCGTTCAACCTCAGCCTCTCCACAGGCTGCATGCCCATAGAATGACGCACAGCAACGGTTATTCTGCTCCAGGAAGGAGTGGCCACAACTGACCCTGGTAACTATCGCCCCATAAGCCTGACTAGCCTGGTCTGCAAGGCTATGGAGCGCATCATCATGGAACTCATTAACAAAGACATTGGGAACCTCCAAACATTTGACCCAGCCCAGTTCGGCTTTAACGGCAGATCATGCCTACTAAACCTGGTTGACTTCTTCGAGACAGTCACCAAGGCCATAGACAAGGGAAAGGTGGTTCACACAGCCTACCTTGTTCTCGCCAAGGCATTTGACACCATTCCTCACTCGGGTATTACAGAAAAACTCAACAGCCTGAACATAGACCCCCCTACGTCACAAGGTGGGTTGCCAACTGGCTTACAGACAGAACCCACACGGTAAGAATAGCTGGCTCCAGGTCCGACTCTAAACCAGTCACAAGTGGTGTCCCGCAAGGCTCTGTTCTGGGACCCCTACTGTTCGGCATATATGTCTCAGAAGTACAGGCAAACACAGGAGGACTATGGCTAACCAAGTTCGCCGATGACTGCAAACTGTGAGCCATAATTGACTCTCCAGCTGACACGGACATCCTTCAAAAAAATGCATAGTCATCCCATTTGGGAAAAACAAAATACCCATGAATTACCACATAGGTGGCAGCCCCCTTAATACAGAGGTCTGGGGACCCAAGTAGATAGTAATCTCTCCTTTGACAGTCATATTGCCAAAGTAGTTAGGAAATCTTTCTGTGTGTCCCATCCAATTACTAAGGGGTTCGCATCTAGAAATAAAGAGGTTATAGTGCCCCTCTACTCGTCACTCATCAGACCCATCATACAGTACAATACCCCATTTGGGATGTACCTCACAAGACACTTCCAACAGCTGGAAAGACCACAAAAGCACCTCACCAAGAGAATTACTGACGTCAAACATATGTCCTATGCAGCCCGACTGAAAAAACTCCGGCTGTACTCAGTGGCTTATCGCTTACTCAGAGATGATCTCTGCCTGACTTACAAAGTCATGTCCAACTCAGAATGTATGGACATGCTCCATCTAAAGAAATCCAAGTCACTGCGAGCCACGTGCTCTAGTGAGCTAAACCTCGCCACAACAATAAATAGAAATACTGAGGGATAGATTCCTGTCACAGAGACTCCCTATGCTTTGGAACTAAATTCCTAACTACATTAGGCAGAGCCCCTCACTAACACTCTTCAAGAGAAGCCTTGACAGGTGGATGGGTAACCGAAAATAGACCCCTGGGATCACTTCATTGGCTCTTCATGACAGAGGCTCAGTTAATTAATCAATGGGGCGGCGAAAGTCGGCACACTGGCTAGGCGTATAAATGCCCTTGGGCAGATAGCCTAGTACCAACCTATGAACCTATGTCTGGTTTCATGTGATCTGAGTTACTTTTACATGTGACACCAGACACGTCTTTAGGGAATGCTCTGCTGTCTGAATGGTATACAGAAAGACAAAACAAACAAACTGAAATTGTCCGTACTCTGAGGGTAACCCAACAAAACTTTTGCAAAATATCGAAGGACAATATTAGACCAGGAAGTGGCCTTTAAAGGCCACTTTGCAGAACATACGTCTGGAACTGGTTAAGAATACTGCACTGTTTGAAGAAAAATGTTGTCCGTAGATGTCCAACTCATTCAGTCTAAGGCTGCCTTACATATAGCTATTCTGCGTATCTTTGTTGGGTTTGGCATAAGGGGACATGCATTTTGGCATAGTGGTTAAGGCCTTCACCTCATAGAAACAAGGTACAGAATTTAATTCTGAGCTCAGGTTATTAGCTAGGCTTAAAATTGGCCCATCAGAGCAAGTTAGCCTAGTATTCATCTGTGAACTTCTAGTGTCTTCCACTGGTTTGTTTCTGGATCCTCTTTCATTGAGTGTAGGTGTTTTCCTCAGTGCTGATGAAATTAGGATGGATGTCCCTGAGGAAGACCTTTTTTCCTTCATGTTTAATTTCTTTTAATTCCTTTTTTTTTCTCCACAAGTTCAGACTTTGCTTAGATACCCTACCTGAGTGTGACATCTACTACATTTGTCAAGCTGCTTTCTGAAAGTTTAGTTTGCATCAGGAGTGAATGTAGAAAGAACCTCCATTTGTCATAACCACATGCTGCAAAATACCTTCCCAAGTATTGTGTAGTGAATCGAAGCAAATTGCTTGCAGTACCTGCTCACCAGCATGTCAGTGTCATAATTGTAGTTTTTACATTTGACTAGAAAGTAGTTGTGAAAGTTTTATTAGAGTAGAGTGGCAATGGGAGGATGTATGTACATCTCACAAATATGCAAGAAAGTCTAGAAGATTTAGGATCTTTGGAAGTGTTTACATAGGTATTTTTATACCCCAAGCAGACTCCAAAGAAATTTTCCCCAGGTGGATAGCAAGCGTTGGAGGTGTGACAGGCAACAAAGAGGTGTCTGGAAACACATTTTTGGGAGTGATACAAGTTGAAATAAAGGACAGATTTACAACAGTAATCTGCGTATGTATTCCTTCAAAGCTTTAAAGGCATGAATGCTCATTGGAATCTACCTGTTTATGAAGAAAGAAACATAAGAATGTGGTAATTAGCTGAGAACAGCCTTTATCTTTGACCATCTTACCCTTGATTACATCTTTATGGGATATGTAAATGTAGGTCTGGGTAGCATGGCATTCACAGCCGTCTGAAAAAGTAGGTAAGCTATATAAAGATGTTGGGATCAGGTTTGTGTGGAAACCACAAAGCAGATCTTTCTGGTGTAGTTGTAACAGTGGAAGTGTGGCTTAACGTAATTGAATTTTTTTTTGCCCCTTTATTGTGTGCCTTCAGCTGACCATCAACTGCATCATTTTTACCTTAAATGTACTGGGGTAGCATTGCTAGTGGGTTGTGAATGAGGAAATGGACTGGAGCAGTTTGCATCACGTACACTGTTGTGCATGCCGGTGGATTTCTGTACGCTGTGACTAAGCAGAACTACTGAGGTCACACTCATCACCACATGTAAGGTCGGGTAGCTTTGTTCCCCTGCTATGCCAACATGCTAATAGCAGTCCATCATCTGGTCATGGTATTGTCCCATCATTGGAGATGTTTCAAATGACAGGCAGAAAGCACTCCCTCCTTCCCAGAGTGACACAAAACATCACTGGGTTTCTTAATTCCTGATTCATCAAACATATTTAATGTCAAGTATGGGATCTCTGAAGTATGGTTGTTTCACCTTACCCTCATGGTTCAGTGATCTTGAGTTAGTAAGTATAGAGATGCAGGGGGGTGTGGGGTGCAGAGGTGTTGCCTTCGGCAAAAAAAAAAAGCTTTTAATTGTTTTGCTACCACTGTACTCTTGTTTTGTTTCACTGAGTCAGGAGTCACTGAATTCTATATCAGTTTTAAGTCATTGAATCTTAACTTTTCAGGGCCTTAAAGAATGAGTTTAGTTGTATCAAATCTAGGCTGATAAGCAGGCTATGTTGGAAGGTTTTGTACCACATCCAGTTCAGCTGTTTGGCATCTGATTTGTTAATTCAAACGATTCAGTAAGTTTAATCTGATTTGCAGAAGTAATGAATCCTTTGCAGCCACTGTCCATCATAAATGCTTATTCTGTGTCTGAAATTGGGTTGGGAGGGTGGCCTCATGGTTAAGGTGTTTGCCTTACAAACACAGCCTGCAGGGTTTGAGTCTCACAGGGGATAATTAGCTAGGCTTAAAATGGCTCACAAGGACAGCTAGCCTAGTACTAATCTATGGACCTATGTATCTAAATGAGTAATTGCTAAGTCAGCTGATGATACTGGTCTGCTGAGTCTCCACCTCCCCCATTTTTTATCAGTTTTGTATGTTTTCCCCTTTTTTATGGTTTTTAAATTTAAATTAAGAAATATACTAAATTCTGTGGCATCAAAAACATTGGATCTCTCTGCATGTGCACCACTGTCACACACCAGCACACACATTTCCAAATTACATTTAAATGGGTCAACTGGACCAAGTTTTAAAACAGCCAGGCATTTAGGTTTAGTCCTCTCAAGTGAATGAGGAGATTGTTTTGATACTTCTTCCTACATACCTTGGTATTGTAGAAATGGCACTTATTTTTGTCGGGGGGGTTGGTTGGACTGCCAGAGAAACCATCTTTTTAAACCTGATTGGCTCTGTTTATGTCAAGTGACTTGTCTGAGGGAGCTGTGAAAGCCAAGGAAGTGAAAGTCTTACTGAGTGTGTACATGAATGCAATATGGACTTTGTGTGGTTTGTTTTGGATGGATTCACAAAACCATAGGAAAAACTTTTTGATTAATGTTTTGTTCAGAGAAAAGAGACTTATGTGGTATTGGTATGTGTATAGCTTTCACGTCACGAGTTGCTGGAATATCAAGAATTATGAAGCTGTGATATAATACAATACCAGTATTACTGCAGGGAGCATGATATACAGTCATGTCTTTTATTCTTATTTACTGTTGCAGTTATGCCAATCCATCTTAAACTGTACTTAGGCATTTATGATGTCAGAGCTGTAACTGGATCATTTGGCACAACCAGCATAACCTTTGTCCGACTCCTCCACTCCTTAACTAAAAAAGTCCTCCAGCGTTATGGAGCAAATAGTATCCAACTCCTCCTTAGGCAAAAAAAAAATGGTTATGTAGTGTGTACACACGCGCACACACACACACACTCACACACTGCCAGTCACACACACACACACACACTGCCAGTCACACACACACACTGCCAGTCACACACACACACACACACACACACACACACACACACACACACTGCCAGTCACACACATACACACACTGAAATCCAAAAAATACGAACCAAAGACTTGTAAGCATAACAAAAGGAACCAAACAGGAAAACTTGTTTGAATCGAACTGGATAGTGTCTTACTGTGAGGCGACAGCACTACCGCAGCACCACCACAGAAAAAAAAGATATAAAAGAATCTTGTTAATTTGATGCTTTCCATCTGATGAAGTGATATGGTGAAACGAAAACGCAGTTGTGGAATAGCGTTAATACAGATTTGGCGTGTTTGCGCTTGTACGTCTTGTTTTCCGCTTGTCTGGTGGTGGATTTATTAAAACCCAAGGAATTTAACAAGTTTTCCTGTTTGGTTCCTTTTGTTACGCTTACACATACACACACTGCAAGTCACACACATACACACACTGCCAGTCACACACATACACACACTGCCAGTCACACACATACACACACTGCCAGTCACACACACACACACACACACACACACACACACACACTGCCAGTCACACACACACTGCCAGTCACACACACACTGCCAGTCTCTCTCTCACACACACGCACGCACACACACACACTGCCAGTCACACACGCGCACACACACTGCCAGTCACACACTATTAAGACAAGCCAAACGCAGACTTTGATTTAAGTGGTCATGATCCCAATTGCAGCTGCTTAAATGCTTCTGAAGTGCCAGTCATAGCCCCTTTCTGCCCCCTAACAACTTGTGTACCAAGCCAACTGGCCCTCCTTCATCCCACTATGGTTATAGTTTTGCATGATGTAATAGACTCGTGCCTTTAAAGACTAGCATTGGACAAGTTGCACAAGTATTATTTTCTCCATAAATGTTGAAGTCAGTACTTTAGCAGTGCAGGCACATTTTAGGCACCTTGTAGTCCACATTGTGTATGTAAGGAGATCCACTGTAGTTTTCTGAGTTAACTTATGATCTGAAGTAGGAATGTTCATTTGTCAGCAACCTGTGGGTTACGGATCCGATATCGGATCCGAGCCGGCAACTTGTTTCAAGCTAATGGATCCGAGCTCATAGTCCCTCCCTTCACCCATAATCCCCTGCTAACCCTCCATGACCCCAGATCTAGTTTGCCGCGCTTGTGATGGCTGGATCCTCTTCAGAGCTCCGCACATAAGTAAAAAAAAAAAGTTACCTTTTTTTCTACATTTTTCATCAGAATTTAAATTTTTATTTTACATTAATACTTTTTAAGTGTGTATGAGTTAGGTTCCCTAAATTTTTAATTAATACCCTCCCTTCGCTGGTCGCTAGTGTGTGTGTTGAGTGTCTTTTGGGGCCTGTGTGTATGTGTAGTTTTATTCCTTTTAGTAAAAAAAAAAAAAAAAAAAAAAGGGAATGGCTGAGGCCCCAAAAGCCATATTTTCTAAATGTACCGAGTGTGGCCATAAGCTCTCCCCAGCTGATGGCCACACTCTGTGCGTTCGGTGCCTTGGGGTTGAACACTTCACCTCGGGCTGTACTATCTGTGCAGCATTCAACCCCAGGGCACTGAAAGAACGGAGGTCGAAGCTGGTCCTGGTGGGACTTCTACCCCCGGATTCAGCTTCGGCCTCCGCTACCTCTGCTACTCCTGTGGCACCATCACAGCCTGTGATGGTTGCCACTCCTGCCCCCCTGCCTCCGACTGGGACTCAAACTCCCGCTAAAGTGTTGGAGGACAGGGAGGCCAGGAGGGAGAAATGGAGGGAGAAGCACCACAAGCAGCGGGCTGAGACCTCCGTTTCGACCCCGCCAGCTAAGCGGGCTTCTCCCTCCATTGCTTCTAGGTCTCCTCCTCCTCAGCGCCGATCCCCTTCTTTCTCCCCGGGGCCCAAGGAGGAGGAGATCCGATCTCCGTCGAGGTCGAGGCGGCATTCAAGGTCTGCCTCGGCGGCCTCTTCGAGATCCACATTCAGTTTATCTGATGCAGACTTGGACTGGATGATGCGAAGGTTCATCCAGGCCCAGCTGCAGATGGGAGTGCTCTTGCCCCCCCCCCCCCTCAGGGGGGGAGCTCGACACCTTTTTTCCACCCAATTGCTCCTTCTCCGACCCGCTACCCGGGTACGGAGCGCTCTGAGCCGAGCAGCCTTGGAGCCGGGGGTGGGTCGGCGCCGACAGTACTTGGTAATTCGGATCCGAGCCTACCCTCGAGTCTGTCAGATCCGACCTCTCTGGGCTGTGGTCCGAGCTTCGGATCCGGGGGATTCAGTGTGCCATCGGCTCCGTCCAGGTCGGAGCACACTGGTCCATCGGATCCTACGGTCTCTGCGTCGGCTCCGATCCCTTCATCGGATCCTAGTGGGAGCCGACTTTTGGATCCATTGGAGAGTGGCTCTCCCTCGGCATTCGATGTTGTGGAGAGGGCTCTGTTAAGAGCATCCGGACCCCCGGTCCTTGCATCGACTCCTCCCTGCACTCCCTCTCTGCTGGGCCAGGCTTCCATCACCCGGCCAAAGGGACAGCCTGCTTCGATGTCACAGATAGTTCCATTGGAACAAGATGTTGCTGGCGAGGCCTCCTTGGACAGTCCCCCCGAGGAAGCTCCCCGCAAGCATAACTGCAAAAGGAGGCACGTGGACTCCCCTGAGTCCTTAACCAAGGACACGGACTTGGAGGAAGGGGAAGGCTCCCCAAGATCACCCCCTGAGGATGTCTCCTTTGGAGACATCATGGAGATGCTGAGAGTCAGAGGTGGGTGGTCTGCCCCCAAGTCTTCCTCTGACGAGTCCATGTTTCTGGAGGCATTCGAGGCAGGCCCGTCTACCTCCTGGGTGTCCCCTCCAGCCGATCCCCTGGTGGACCTTATTACCACCAGGGCATGGAAGGATCCGGACACCGTGGAGCCAATACCCAAGCGACCGGATAGTATTCTTAGCCCCCCCCTCAGACCGGTCACATTGGAGTAAGGGCCCCCCTGTAGATGCCATGTTGACGGCGGCAGCCACAAAGAGGGAATTGGCTCAGGAGAGTCCCTCAGTCCATCCACCGAGCAAAGAGTCCCGTTTGATGGATCGCTTAGGGAAGCGAGTCTTTTGTTCAGCGACCTTCTCAGTAAGGTATCTGAACTATATGGCACATGTCATCAGGATGCAGTGGGATCTTATCAAAGAATACGCTGCATCCCCCCCTGAGTCCATGTCGGAGGAGGATAAACAATTGTACTCCACCCGAATGGCCACTCTGAGATCTATTTCAAACACCTCTATGCGGCTATTGTCCCATGCCACAGAGGGAGCCGCTAGGGCCAGCGGAGCAGGCCTAGTCATGAGACGTCAGGCCTGGCTCCGTCATTGCGACTTTACGGAGCCCTTTAAAGCGTACTTCGCGAATGCCCCCTTTGATGGTTCTGCCCTTTTTGGCAAAACAGTTCGCGAGACGCTTGTCCAGAGCGAGAAGGACGGGAAGACGTTGTCTGCTGTCGGAGTCTGCTTCTCTGCTCCCCAGCGGTCCTTTTCAAGGAACCAAAAGGGTCAGAAGAAGATGTGGTTCCGAAAATCACAATATTCCCAACCAGCTCCGGACAACCAGTCCTACCCGTGGCAGAGGTGGACAGGGAGGATGTCGCCCTAGGGGCAGAGGGGCTCTGAGAAATTTCGGGTCCAGAGAACCTTTCTCTGAACAGCCCACGCAGCAGCCCTGAGGGGTTGCACGGCTGCGCCACTTTGGAGGCAGTCGGGGGGCATTTTTCAAAGCATCTAGCGGCATGGGAGTCCATCACAACAGACCGCTGGGTGCTTCGCATCATATCCAGAGGGTACAAAATACCAATTCTCCATGTCCCCCAATCCAGGAACCTCCTCGATGTACCACCCGATCACAGGGAGGCCGCAGCCGCAGAAATACAGCAGCTACTAAGAAAAAGAGCCATCCAGCCCATCCTTCAAGACCAGCTCTGATTAGGGTTCTACTCCAGGTTCTTTTTGGTGCCAAAAAAGACGGGGGATCTGAGACCCATCCTAGACCTTTCCTGCTTGAACCTGTCAGTAACCAAGGAAAAATTCCGAATGGTCACTCTTCAATCTATCCTCCCCCTTTTGAGGGAGAACGATTGGATGTGCTCTATAGACCTCAAGGATGCGCATTACCACATTTTAATGGACACACGATCCAGGAGGTTCCTTCGCTTCCGGCTGGGAGCCGGTCACTACCAGTTCAGGGTCCTTCCCTTTGGCCTCACCACAGCCCCCCGGGTGTTCACCAAAGTGTTAGCAGTGATTGCGGCCCACCTGAGACTCCAGGGAATTCAGGTATTCCCATACCTGGACGACTGGCTCCTGACCGCACCAACAAGGCATCTACTTTGCTCAGCCAGAGACTTCTTTCTCCATCTAGCCCCACAACTAAGCATTACTATCAATGTTGGCAAATCCCTACTGGCTCCAACACAGATCATAGAATTTATAGGTGCCAGAATAAACACCAGAGATTTGCGAGCCTTCCTAACTGCCGAGAGAATCAGAAATCTTCAACTTCATGTGCGGGCTATCCTTCATTCAGAGGTTTCACCAGCGGAATTGATCCTGAGGGCACTAGGCTCCATGGCAGCAGCGATTACACTCCTTCCATGCGCCCGTTTGAACATGCGAGTCCTGCAATGGACTCTGTTAGTGCAATGGTCCTTCCTATCCCTTCCTCTCCACAATCCCATTGCTATCAGCAAGGCTTGCAGAAGGGCGCTACTATGGTGGCTCCAAGCATCAAACTTCCATACGGGCCGTCCCTTCTGCACCTCTCCCCCTATCGCCACGGTGACCTTGGACGCTTCCCGTCTCTGGTGGGGGGGGCATTACTCAGGCAGAACAGTCCAAGGCACGTGGAACGATACAGAGACCTCCCTGCATATCAACTTTCTGGAGATGAGAGCGGTGCTGTTGGCATTGCAAGCACTTCAGAGCTTCCTCCCCGCAGGAACGATTGCAATTCACTCGGACAACATGTCAGTGGTCTGGTATATCAACAAACAGGGGGGAGCCAGATCTTATCCTCTGCCGCGAAGCCATGAGAGTGTGGGAATGGGTGATCTCCACCAACCACTTTCTGATTGCAACGCACATTCCGGGGAGGACCAACATCCTAGCGGACAAGCTCAGCCGCACCCTTCTTACCCCCTATGAGTGGTCTCTCAATCCTCTAGTAGCGAAGCAGATATTCGCAACATGGGGGCAACCCTGCTGCGATCTTTTTGCATCTCCATCAAACGCCAAATGCGACAATTTCTTCGCTCTAATCCCCCCACCAAGGGGAATCTCCAAGAGACGCTCTGGTGCATGCTTGGCCACCAGGTCTACTCTATGCCTATCCTCCTCTTCCAATGATGATACAACTCTTACAGAAAGCCTCACGGTTGGGGAGCAAGATAATTCTCATTGCCCCATTCTGGCCTCGACAAATTTGGTTCCCTTACCTGTGGTCTCACCTTGTGAATCACCCTTGGATTCTAGATCCCATTCCGGATCTCATCTCCCATCCATTGGACTTGCCAACTCCAAACCTGGACAATCTGAAACTGACAGCTTGGTTGCTCCAGTTCCACTCCTAGTTAGGACTCCCGGTATCTCTTCACCAGTCAAAGCCATGCTCGTGGCAGCACATAAGCCCTCCACCAGGAAGGTGTATCACAGCAAATGGAAACTTTTTTCCATCTGGGCGGAGCGCCGCGATCTAGATCCCTTTACGGCTCCTCTTCCATCCATTTTAGACTTCCTAACTGAACTCTTTCAAGAAGGTGCTAGTTGTTCAACTGTCAAAGTGCAATTGGCAGCCATTTCTCATTATCATGTGGGACATGATACAGGACCCTTGATGTCAGCCAAATTGTGTAAAACCTTTCTCAAGGGTACCTTTTTACTTAGACCTCCTGTAAAAGAAGCCGTACCCCCATGGGATCTTACTTTAGTCCTTCAAGCCTTGACTGCTCCACCCTTTGAACCCGCTGCTTCAGTGGATCTCAAATTCTTGTCATGGAAAACAGCATTCCTTGTAGCCATTACTTCAGCGAAAAGAGTGTCGGAACTTCAGGCTCTTTCTGTAAAGCCTCCATACCTGATTTTTTACCCTGATAGAGTGTACCTCAGGATCAATCCCTCCTTTCTTCCCAAGATAGCATCAGAAACCAACATAAACCAATCCATAAATTTACCATTTTTCTTCCCTAAATATCAAAATAAGGGTGAATACAAGCTGCACTCATTGGATGTTCATAGGCAGCTTCGTTTTTATACCCATAGGACGGCTGGCCATAGACAATCCGACCAGCTGTTCGTTTCCTTTGCCAAATTTAACTTTGGGAAAGCTATCTCTAAAGTATCTTTATCTCGCTGGATTTCCCAATGTATCCTGCTAGCTTATCAAGCCTCGGGTAGACCCGCACCAGAAGGAGTTCGTGCTCATTCCACTCGCTCCATTTCTACTTCTGCGGCTTTCAAGTCTAGAGTACCTTTGGATGATATTTGTTCTGCAGCCACTTGGGCTTCATCTCGTACCTTTATCAACCACTACAAGCTAGACCTGCTTTCTAGAGGGAGAGCATCCTTTGGCTCTGCGATGCTTCGTAATATCCTTCCATGATGGCCACCCAGGGTGCAGGTAGCTGGGGACTCTGTCCCATAGGTTGCTGACAAATGAACATTCCTACTTCAGATTTAGAAGTTATGTACTCACCATAACGTTCCATCTGAGTAAGTAGTTCATTTGTCTGCAACCATCCCCCCCTCCTTCCCCCTGACCTTATTGGATCTATTAGTTTTTAGATATCCTTTCTTGGATATATATGGAGAGGCAAACTCGATCTGAGGTCATGGAGGGTTAGCAGGGGATTATGGGTGAAGGGAGGGGCTAGGAGCTCGGATCCATTAGCTCGAAACAAGTTGCCGGCTCGGATCCGATATCGTATCAGTAACCCACAGGTTACAGACAAATGAACTACCTACTCAGATGGAACGTTATGGTGAGTACATAACTTCTAATTACTGTCCTTCAGTATAGTTCTGTTATTTGGGCATCTCAGGGAGACTGAGTCAAGTATAACCGCAGAACTTTGGTCCATGACACCTAGCTAGTTAGGAAGCTATAGCTTCACAGACAAAGTAGCTTTGGCAAACCATTGAGGAGATAGCATACTTAAATAATAGCAACAAAGTCTCTAAACATAGAGCATCCCCCTGCTAGAAAACGTAAAGTTTACAACTGCAATGGTGAAATCCCCATTCCATACTCTTAATACTTCAGCTACCTCCGATAATAGCCAGACTTCTGAACAGTACCTTTGAGACCTACATTTTCATTTTCAGGTAATGTCCAAGAGAGTTGTCGTGCTACTTGAGAAACTTGAAAGAAAACAGTCTTGACCCCAGTGCATTATACCTTTTTTTCCTTGGGACGGCAGCACCCATAAGAGATAAACTCATAATCCATATTTTTAGCCTTTTTTTTTTTTTAACTATTGTAATTGTACCTTAGCAATTCAAACATAGGATCATAAGAAGTTACTAGGCTAATGGCCCTAAGGCCCTTACAAGCCTAGCCAAGTTCTTACCCTTATTTCCATGATCAGAACCTATTGCCTGTGTCCAAGAAGGGCACACGTGGAACCCCCAGGTTGAATTTACAGTAACCCATCCAATCGTCTAGATTGAATTTGAAGAAGACTAATGAGGTGCCCTGTTTGATGTGAAGTGGAGGTCGGTTCCCGAAGTGTGGTAACCTCTGGGAGAGAAATCTGCCCCCCAGCAGGTTTTATTAATATCACCAACCAGGTTAAGGTCTTTAGAGCAAGTAACCAGTGTACCATTTGACTTGATGGATATGCAGCATTTCCAGTAATGCAGGGTCAGAGATCGCCTTGTATGCAAGCCAGACATCACCTCTGAATAGTCTGTATGAAACGGAATAAGGTGACAGTGATTTCAGATGATCCCCATAGGACATATGCTGAAGACCTTGAATTTTCCTCATGAGGAACCTTTGTGGTTTCTCCAATTGCTACAGGTACTTAGAAAGGTACATATCAAAAGGCATTGTACTCCATTATTGGCCTGATGAGGGAGGAGTTCAGGGAGGTTATAACTTTTTTTTTTCTGTTGGCAGTGCCCTTATGAGATGAGCAATATAGAATGCCCTTCTTACCACTGTGGAGACATTGTTCAAAGGTGAGGTTGCTGTCAACCTGTATGCCCAGGTCTCTCACCATTGAGCATACTTAAGGTGTTGCTATTGCTGTGGTAGTTAGCAGGAACATTGCTTTTACCAAAAGTAATGATGATTTTTTTTTGCATTGAATTTAAGGCCATGACTTGAGCATCAACCATTTGTTTGTATAAGACCTCTTGTAGGATGTTGACATCATTTGGAGATTCCATGACCACTCCCTGTTTGCAGTCAGCAAACTTGGTCAGCCACAGACCCTTAGTTTTTGCTTGTACTTTGAAGAAATAGATTCCAAACAGTACAGCCCCCAGGACTGATCCCTGTGGAGCACCACTGGTTGCAGGTCTGCTGTTGGAGTTGGATTTCCCTGTTTTGACTATATGGGTTTTATCTTTGAGCCAGTTAGCAACCCGTCTAATGATACAAGGGTTGATGCCTAGTTGGGTGAGTTTGTCAATGATGCCAGAGTTGGGGGATAGTGGCAGAAGCCTTGGCTAAGTCTAGGTAGGCTTTTTGCACAGATTTCCCCTCATACAGGGCCTTGTTGACTGTCTCGAAGAAGTCCACCAGGTTTAACAGGCATGATCTTCCTTTGACAAATCCAAACTGAGTAGGGGCAAGTGTTTGGAGATTACCAATATCTTTGTTGATAAGTTTCATGATGATTCATTCCACGGCCTTGCAAATAATGATAGTCAGGCTAATAGGTCTGTAGTTCGCGGGGTCAGTGGAAGCACCACCTTTGTGCAAGGGAATAACGGTGGCCATTTTCCATTCAACTGGTATGAAGCTGGTGCTTAGACTATGATTGAAAAGAGTACCCAGTGGTGTAGCTAATTCATGTTTGTGACCATGTTGGACGCATCCTGGGATGTTAACAGCTCCTATAGATGCTGTCTTTTTGACCTTAGAGAGGGCATTTATGACCTGCTCTTTAGAAGTGCAAAGTAGGGGACAGAAGGTAGGAATGTAATGGGGTACATCTGGCAGGGACAGGGGAATGATGTTTTCACAGAACCTGTCAGCCAACAGGTTAACTATGCCCACAGGGTTAGTATATGTGGTATTAACTACCAGTTCTGCACAAATCTGGGCCTTTCCTTTTAGGCTCCGGATGTAACTATAGAATGTCTTGTGGTTGTCCTTTATTGAGGAAGCTAGTTTGAACTTGTAGTTTGCTTTCGAGGACTTCACAAGAAGTCTTATTTGTTTGTTTAAGCTGTGGAGGGAGTGTTTCCAGTTTAGGAGGGCTCGTTCCCTCTTGCCCTTAAACAGCAATTTCTTCTTCTTGTAAAGCCTGTTAATGGCAGTTGTCCACCAGGCAGGTTTGCTCTTCCCTGAGGAGCTTATTTTGGTCCCATCAGGTACAGCCGAGTCAGTGCAGTTATACAGTGTTTGTATAAAGTATTGGTGTGGTGCTTGGCATAGTTCCCAGTTCCATCTGAGGGAGGAGGTGCAGTGAAGCTATTTATACCATCATGTTAAGGGTATAATCTGCTTTGGCGAAGTTTTTTAGTTTAGTTGCTTCTGGGAGGTTATGTGTGATAGTTACTTCAAGTGAGACCGATTTGTGGTCAGATCTCACCAGGGAGGACCTCACAGTGGGGGTGCTACAGTGGTCCCCCATATTGGTAAACAGCAGATCCAAGATGTTGGTAACCCTTGTGGGGGTGTCCAACAGCTGGTCCAAGGCAGTGGAATTAATGAAGTCGTGGAACCTTTGGGCAAGTGAGTTTGAGCACAAGTAATTTACCCAGTCAATGGATGGGTAGTTAGTCGCCCAAGACTATGGTGTTTGAATGCATCTTGATAGACTCAAGTATCCAAATAGACAGAGTGGGTGTCTGGATTCATGGAGGGGATCCTGTATCTGGCAGTGATTTGAATAGGTGTCTTGGCACCAAACATAAGCAAGTTCCACAGCATTGTATAAATCATTTTAATAAAACAAAGCTTTCAGACAAATGTGTCCTCCTTTAGTGTTGTTAAAATTCATATCAAGACATCACATCCTTTATAGTTAAAAATCCAAGAACACACGACACAGCCTACCTATCATAATCTAACACAATTAAATTAATGAAAAAGACAATTAGTAAAATATCTTAGAAAGTTCTTAAAGTAGTATATCACATTTTGTTAAGCAAAGCTTTAAAAAAACATACATAATAACAAACCTTGTATTTAAGGGCTAAAATAAAACATTTCATAGCTTTATTGGAAAGGCTAACCCAGACTCTGCTACACTTTGCTGTGAGGGAAAGGTTAGTTTGCTTTTTATTTGTTGTATTTTGTATTAGTTTATTGCCTTTTTATATTTTGAGTGTTGTGATTTGTTTTCTTTACCTTGTGTTTTGCTTGTTTTCTGCTTTTAACTGCATATAAAATTTTCAAAAGACCCCGCAGCTCTGTCTCTTGTGAGTCCGGCAGAAATGTTTCCCCACCCTGTCACTGTTGTGTTTTTAAATACCACTGTCTTTCTAGTTGCCTGCCTCTTGTGTTAATTTGACCATATATCTCATTTCCTCTCTGCTTTCACTGGCTTGTGTGAGTAAGCACAAAATTATCATTTTGTGAAATCACCCCCCCCCCCCCTTCAACTATTTAAATTTATTGGCCATTCTACTGTATTCCATAGTGCCGGAATATAAAAGTGATCACCCCTCTTCAATGTATCTTGCTGTTTTAAAAATAGTGACTCTCCACTAAAACTTAACTTTTTAGACAGGTAAAACTTAAGATGTAATGTGATCCTATCTCGCCTACATTCTCTACAGATGGGTTCGGCTCCGACTCGGCACGCTATACAATAGCACAAAGTCTCTTATTGGCTGAGTTACCTCATATCCCAGGATGCACCACTACTGCTTCCCCAGATCTCGTTTGCCACTTCTACAGCATAGACGTGGTCTCGGACTTGGCTGAGCTTAAGTGCCTCTAGTGCTTAAATTTCTGTCAGAAATTTTGCTAAATTTACCCAAAAGCTGTTTTAACAGCTATTTATTGTTGTGTGACTGATTTTTTTTTTGGAAAGTTTGTGGTAAAAATTGTGTTTTCTTCGACGGTAAAGGACCCGTTTAAGTTAGAGGGGCCTTTGCCTAGCCCATGCGCCTTAGTTAGGGCTGTTTAGCAGTTACTCTTTGTGATTTTGTAATTTAGAACTTTGTGGTAATTGTATTATTTTCTTGGTGGTAAGTGTTCCCGTTTAACTTAGAGGAACCTTGCCTTAGTCTACGTGTATTTTCTTAAAAGTTTTCTCTCTTTAAAGTTCATTTGAAGTAGATAGCCATGTCTAAAGAACATAGGCCATCAGGATTTAAAAAATGTTCAAAGTGCTCTTATAAAATGTCCATTACGGACGACCATTTGTTATGTGTATACTGTTTGGGGCCGAAGCACCTACAGGAATCCTGTAGCGTTTGCCACGCTTTTGCCTCTTGCGTGCTCCAAGAGAGGAAAAATAAGTTGATTTTGAAAGGGCTTATTGCCCCTTCCTTTGAGGAAGCCCTATCTTCTTCTTCTTCCCCGTCGAGGAAGAAAAAATCTTCGGCTCCGACCAGCCCGTCGGATCCGGCAGCAAAAAAGTCAAGACAGGCTTCTCCGTCGGCACCACGGACTTCGGAGCCGAGGGCGGAACGGTCTGCCTCGATGTCTCCAGCCTCGACTCCTCTGGCTTCGGAGCCGAGGGCTCGGGCATCGAGAGGCGAGTCATCTCCGGCTCCACTGCCTTCGGAGCCGATGAAGGTTGCCCGCTCAGACTCTTCCCCTTCGGTGCCGAGGGAAATTGCAGTAGTGGTGGAATCTCCCTCTGCGCCGATACTTCTCGAAACCATTCGTAGCCGGTCCCCCAGTCTTTTGGAGCCAGCGGAGAAGTCGACTCTGACCCGGTCGGTCTCTTCTCGGTCCTCGAGGATGTCCGATTCGGATGTAGACAGGGTGCTTCAAAGGCTTTTTCAGTCTCCGGTCTTTCAAAAGTTGGTCTCTGCTCCAGCCCAGTCGGCTCCAGAGCCTTTTTCCCACCCTGCCATCTTGGTTCCTCCTCCAACAGCTTCGGCGCCGTTGGAGTCGGTGTTGGTGGAGCCGGTGGAGGTTGTCGGGTCGGTTCCGACCCTAACTCCAACCCCGCCCTTCGGGTCGGTGTTCGGTACGCGAACCTCCTCTGTCGGCCCCGGGGGGGACGCTTCGGGACCGATCCTTTCGGTTCTGAGCCTTCCTCTCGGTGCGGCGGGAGTTCCAAATGCTGTTGTGGCCTTGGGGGTTGAACCTTCCCAGGACTCTGGGGGTCCCGCCTTCAAGGCCATGAGGAGTGCCTTGGCCAAATCCTCTCTGGCCACTTCTACCATCTCAGCACCACCTTTCCTTGGCACGGAGACTGGTTCCTTTGCAATCCCCCTGTCTCACGACAGCGGAGCCCTTGGGCCTGAGGTTACCCCCGTCGGGGGTTCCCTTCTTCCCGGAGGTCCCGCCGAAACGTCTTCGGAGGAACCCCGGAGGAAGAGACAGTGCAAGAGGAAGCACGTTGACTCCCTTGATGAGTCTCTCACCTCGGATACCGACCTCGATGATGCGGAAGGGTCCCCCAAGTCGTCCTCGGATGATGTATCCTTTGTGGACATCTTGGAAATCCTTAAGCAACGAGGCGACTGGCAGTCCAAACCCCCTTCTGCTGAGGAGTCGGTGTTCCTCAAGGCCTTCGGGGCTCAGCCCTCCGCCTCCTGGGTGTCTCCGCCCTTCGATGAGCTCCTGGATTTGATCTCTCGAAGGGCGTGGGAACATCCGGACTCTGTTGAACCGGTGCCAGATCGCCCCAATAAATTCCTTTCGGCACCCCCTGATAAGGACTTTCTTACCAAAGGTGTGGCTGTAGATGCCTTGGTGGTGGCATCTGCTACCCAACAAGATGAGGCAGAGGCTTCAACGTCCGTCCATCCTCCTAATAAGGAGTCTAGGAGCATGGATCGGTACGGGAAGCGCACCCTTGCTTCAGCAACCTTTACATTAAGGCCTCTGAACTACCTGACGCACTTTACGAGACTGCAGAGGGATCTGGTCAAGGAGCTTTCGGATACCCTCTCTGGTAACTTACCTGAGCAGTTAGCCCAGACGGTTAACTCCCAGTTGGCTACCCTGTCTTCTCTATCCAACTTGTCCATGAGGCTCATTTCATATGCAGCCGAAGGAGCGAGCAGGGCGGCGGGCACAGGTGTTGCTCAACGGAGACCAGCCTGGCTACATCTGTGTCACTTTGCGGAGGCCTTTAAGTCTTCCTTTGCCGACGCCCCCTTCAATGGGTCCTCCCTTTTTGGACCCAAGGTAAAGGACACGTTGACTCGCTGTGAGCAGGAGGGTAAGACTTTAACTGCCGTAGGGGCCCGGTTTTCCACTCCCTTCAGACCTTATCCCAAGGCTCGAAGAGGAGGGAAAATGTCGTTCCGTAAGTCTCAAAAGTCTTACTCATCACAGCAGAGCGATTCCCCCTCTAGAGGCAGAGGAAGGGGAAATTTTTCAGGGAGACGCCATCCCAGAGGCGGCGGAGGCCCCCGCAACACTGGAGACCGCGAGTCCTTTTGTGGCTCCTCCTCCTTCCAGCATCCCTGAAGGAATGCCCGACTGAGCCAGTCGGGGGGTCGTTTTTCGAGGCACCTAAAGGCCTGGGAAATTATCACTCAGGACCAATGGGTGCTCCGAATCATCGCCGGAGGTTACACCATTCCCTTCTCTCAACCCCCCCCCCCCCACCATCCCAAAGAATCCCGGACCCGCCACCCAGTCAACAGGATCTGGCAGCCATCGAAGTTTCAAAGCTGCTTCAAAAAGGAGTCGTCCAACCTGTCCCCGCAGATCAGGCCGGATCAGGGACTTACTCAAGATTCTTTTTGGTGCCAAAAAAGACCGGGGACTTGAGGCCCATTTTGGATCTCAGCAGGTTAAACTGATCAGTGAAAAAGTCCAAATTCCGGATGGTCACCTTGCAAACCATTCTCCCGCTTCTGGAGAAGGGTGTTTGGATGTGCTCCATAGATCTCAAGGACGCCTATTTTCACATCCTGATAGATCAGGCGTTCAGGAGACACTTGCGCTTCAGCCTAGGGGACAGTCATTTCCAGTTTCGCGCACTGCCCTTTGGTCTCACCACAGCCCCCTGGGTGTTCACCAAATGTTTGGCAGTGGTGACTGCTCACCTGAGAAGTCTAGGATTCCAAGTGTTTCCATACCTAGACGACTGGCTCCTAACTGCCACCTCAAGGCATCTACTCTTAAAAACTCTAGCAGCCACTATCTCCCTAGGCAGTTCCTTAGGAATCACCTTCAATTGGACAAAATCCGTATTGCTGCAATCTCAGCATGTTCTGTTTATTGGTGCAGAAATAGACTCAAGGCAGATGCGAGTCTATCTTCCTGCGGAAAGAATAGCAACATTGCAGTCTCAAGTTCGGGCGTTACTCCTCAGACGTCGCGCTCCAGTGAGGATGGTACTGCAGCTGCTAGGTTCCATGTCAGCCACCATTCTTCTCGTCCCCTTGGCAAGGTTGCATATGAGGATACTCCAGTGGCTCCTCTCAGTCCAGTGGTCTTATCAAGACCTCCCCCTCAGTCACCACATATTAATCAGAGAGTCATGCAAACAGGATATTCGTTGGTGGCTTCTGTCCTCCAACCTGGATCAGGGGCGACCCTTCGTTCCCCCATCCCCCTCAGCCACGTTGACTACGGACGCCTCCCAGACAGGGTGGGGGGGACATTATCAGGGCAGGTCGGTCCAAGGCACGTGGCACTCAGACGAGAGTCTTCTCCACATCAATATCCTGGAAATGAGGGCGGTGCTTTTAACGTTGCAAGCATGCACGATCACCTCCCCCGGGAACGATTGCCATTCAGTCCGACAACATGTCGGTGGTCTGGTACTTGAACAAGCAAGGAGGGACCAGGTCTTACCCCCTTTGCAGAGAGGCCATGAAGGTATGGGATTGGGCGATTGCTACCAAACGCTTTCTAGTTGCAACACACATTCCGGGGACATCCAATGTGATAGCCGACAGACTGAGCAGGACTATTCTCTCCCCTCACGAATGGTCCTTGAATCACAAAGTGGTAACACAGATTTTCACCAGATGGGGAGTTCCATGTTGCGATCTTTTCACAACTCCCCTCAACACAAAATGCCAACAGTTCTCTCTCATTCCAGTTCTGGGGGAGATGCCCAAGGATGCTCTAGTCCAACCTTGCCCTCCGGTCTGCTATACGCTTTTCCACCGGTTCCCCTTCTCCCCAAGGTGATTCAGAAGGCGATTCGCTTGGGAAGCAAAATGATTCTAATCGCCCCTTACTGGCCTCGTCAAGTTTGGTTCCCTTTTCTTCGCAAGTATGCATTGGACGGTCCGTGGTTCCTGGACCAAATTCCGGACCTCCTGACGCATCAGTCAGGACAGCTCCATCAGTCCCTACATTCATTGCAGCTAGCAGCTTGGCTACTCCTCTTCCGACCATAGTTAGGAGCCATTCTTTCGACCCTGAAGTCTTGCATATTTTGTCCTCTGCCCACAAGACTTCTACAAAAAAGATGTATAGCAGTAAATGGAAGAGGTTTGCTATTTGGGCCCAACTCCGAGGATTAGACCCTATGACAGCTTCGGTGTCAGAGGTTCTGAAGTTTTTAACTTCCCTGTTCAACCAGGGTTGTTCGGTGTCTACCATCATAGTTCAATTGGCAGCTATTTCCAATTTTCACGAGAACGTAGAACCACCCTTAATGAGCAATAAGTTGTGCAAAGCCTTTATTAAAGGAGCTTGGCTTCTACGGCCCCCCATATCTCATCCCGCACCACCGTGGGACCTTAACGTAGGGTTAGCCGCTTTAACCGCACCTCCCTTTGAGCCGGCAGCAACCTGTGACTTGAAATTTCTTTCTTGGAAGACTGCCCTTCTAGTTGCTATCACATCAGCCAGGCGAGTTTCAGAACTTCAAGCCTTATGTGTCAAACCACCATACCTGGTATTTCACAAGGATAGAGTATCTCTTAGACCAAACCCATCCTTTATACCAAAGGTTTGTTCTAACTTTTGTTTGCAACAATCACTGGAATTACCATTTTTTTTCCCTAAGTATACAAACAGAGCTGAGTATACCTTTCGCAGCTTAGATGTGCACAGACAATTACGTTTCTATTTGGATAAGACACACCAAGCACGAAAATCAGATCAACTGTTTGTGTCTTTTTCGGACAATAAATTGGGCAAAGCAATCACGAAGGTCACTATTGCCAAGTGGATCAGAGACTGCATCAGTCATATTTATCGCATTTCAAATAAAGAGCTTACAATTCCAGTGAAAGCTCATTCTACCAGGGCTATGGCCACTTCGGCAGCCTTTCATTCCAAGCTCTCTATTAATGACATTTGTGCGGCTGCTACATGGTCTTCTCTACACACCTTTATTTCTCACTACAAATTGGATGTGGCATCTAGGGGTCAAGCTTCCTTCGGTTCCACGGTTCTCCGGACTGTTTTCCAATGAGCCACCCAGGAATTAGGTGCTAGGGACGCTGTCCCATCTGTAGAGAATGTAGGCGAGATAGGATCACATTACATCTTTTAGTTATGTACTTACCATAACTTTAGATGTATGGGATCCATCTCGCCTACATTCCTAATAACCCACCCTCCTTCCCCCTGCCTTGGAGGCCAGAAGAGACCGGACGGTCCGAATACAACTGTTTCCTCTCTTGAAACACCTAGCAATCTTATAACAACAGTCTATGTGTGTGTGTGCATGTGTGCGGACAAACAAGATCTGGGGAAGCAGTAGTGGTGCATCCTGGGATATGAGGTAACTCAGCCAATAAGAGACTTGGTGCTATTGTATAGCGTGCCGAGTCGGAGCCGAGGATCGGCTCCGAACCCATCTGTAGAGAATGTAGGCGAGATGGATCCCATACATCTAAAGTTATGGTAAGTACATAACTAAAAGTTACCTACTTTCACATCTAATTTCTCTAGTGCACACTGCAGTGTTTAGGATAAACCATTTTTTTTCATCTTACCTTTAAGCATCCCTGTGACTAGCACTTGCTCCAATACCTGCTGGAAAGCGCTAGGAAGCCTTAAACTGATACAAGCAATCAATTCTCCTTATTAATAAGGACAAATTAATCATAGGCACTAAACAACCTGTAATTGCAAAGTACCTTGTTAAGGTAAGGGAAAACAGCTCCTATACTTTTCAATAAAGCACCAAACCAGGCATGTCCAAGGGTCAGCATCCATTGATTTCTACTGCCAACCTGGTGAATCTGGGCACACTGGGGCAATGCAGCAATTGCGTCTTGTACACAGACAACCCTCTCTTCCTACCACCCAACACTACAACCTGTGAGAGATGCACTTACATAGCCAAACTTGAAGCAACGCTCTCCCCACCCAAGATTGTGCTAGACAGTCAAGAGGAGAAGATTAATACCCACACAACACCTCAAGCAACACATCGCCCTTCTAAACTCACACCAACACCCACACATAGAAACACTAAATCCACATATGCGGAGCCCCTTAACTGTAGCCTGCACAAGCAACACTTCCAAAGCTGAAGCACAGACAAACACCAATCACAGCCAAAGTGTCACATAGCTCACAACACCAGTGTGCCACCCAGCAACAGCCTCTAAGGCAAGACAGCATACCTAACACTTTAGTCATAGGTGACTCTATAGTCAGGCACACTGATGTCCCACTCAAAAGGCTGAACAAGGATCCGCCACATAACTCATGCACTCAAGTCACTCCACAACAAGTACAAATATGACTCTGTCATTGTCCATGTTGGAGTGAATGACTTGAGACGTACCTCCCTGGACTACATGAAGAGAGACATGGAAGAGCTCTCAGATCATGTGGCCCAGGCAGGTGTGACCATAGCTCTGAGTAGCATCCTGCCTTCGCCCAGAATGATACCACAATATAAGGACAAAATGATTGACTTCAACAATTGGCTAAGCTTCTGGTGTCATTCAAAGGGGATCCGGTATTTGTCTGCCTGGGAAGACATGATCGACAGATGGTCTGCACCTGTCGCCCCTGGGTTTCAGATTACTGGCAAAGGCTCTTGCCACCCCTATAGTGCCTTTTTTAGGCAAATTTCAAAGGACAAAACCACCACCATAACAGGTACAAGCATACAAAATCTGAAGGTAATGCTACTCAATGCTAGAAGTCTAAACCTCAAAATGCACTCTCTTGAGGCACTCCTAAAAATGGAGAACATCGATATCTCTGCAGTAACTGAAACCTGGTTCAAGGCTCCAGAGAGCACCCCTGCAATACCAGGCTACAACTCACTTTTCGGCCACCAAACCAGGATCGAAACACTAAAGGTGGAGGAGTGTCCATATTCACCAAGGATATTCACACCACCAGGTTAATTACCCAACACAGTGCGTCTGAAATTCTCCAGGTGCAACTAACACTAGGTAAGACTGCAATCCAAATTGTAGCTTGCTACAGATTGCCCAAGATGCTCACTACACATTTCTAAACATACTGGAAAATATTAATGTACAACCAAGCACCCTAATATTGGGTGCTTTCCACTACCCTGCCATTAACTGGGAAAACTACAAGTGTACCAACACCTTTGTCCAACAGTTCTTGGAATTCATAAATTCCAATGCCCTGGATCAACTAATCCAGAGTACCACCAGGGCTCCAATATCCTAGACCTGGTCATTACCAACATGGGAAATCGATGCTCCACACCTATGGTCACCCCATTGTTGGTCAGGTCAGACTATAAGCTAATCACCCTTAACATCCACATCCCACCCCCACCCCCACCCCCAAGTAAGGAAACCTCCATAAAAAACTTCTCCAAAGCCAACTTCATGCTACTCAAGTCAGAAGTTACAAACTTCATGACACCCGTGCAGATGGGAACTGAAAGTTCGACTGCTGAGTCCTACACTAAGGCACTGTACGAATGTATCCACTCTTGCATGAATCGTGCCCTCCCAAATCGAAGCAAGATGCTCTCCTCCAAAAAAAGGAAGCCAAGCTGGTGGTCCCCTGCCATAAACAAACTTTACAACAAAAGGAAGAAACGTTGCAGAAAATCCCAGGATGCAAAAAACTCCCTTGCCAGCCTCAGTAAGAAGCTGAGATCCCTCATAAAATCCTCCAAAGCTAGTTACGAAAATAAAATTGCCAAAGATTCCAAAGACAACCACAAGGCATTCTATAATTATGTAAGGAATCTAAATGGCAATGCTCAGATCTGCTCTGACCTACAACAGAATGGCATTAAATATACTGATCCCAAGGATATTGCCAATATCCTGGCAGATCGATTTAGTGCCAACTTCACCCTCCTCTCACCCCCTAAATGGCCCATCTCAATACCGGAAGATTGCCAAATTCAGGTAATGGCCACACAGGTAAAAAGCGCACTGTCCAAAGCTATGAATACAGCATCCATGGGACCAGATGACATCCCAGGCTGTGTACTACATGAACTACAAAATGAGCTGGCACCTCAACCAAGTGTCATGTTTAATCACACCCTAACCTCAGGCTTCATGCCCACTGAGTGGCGCATAGCTGCAGTTATCCTACTCCACAAGGGGGATCCACCTTGGATCCAGGGAACTACCGCCCCATCAGTCTGACGAGCCTGATCTGCAAGTACATGGAACATATTATCATGGAACTTATAAACAAAGACATTGGCAACCTTAACACACTGGACCTCACCCAGTTTGGGTTTGTGAAGGGCCGATTTTCTTCATGTTTCACTGTTGGTCATTACATTTGGGTAATCTGCTGGCAGGTTGCCCTCAGTCAGCCTGAATATCAAAGTCTTGGGTCCTGCGTCGGTTGCGGTCTCCTTTTCCATGACGTCAGGTCATCAGGGGTATAAAACAGGCAGCTGATGCCATTTTCTTCAGTCTTTCTTGCTGCGCAGTGCCCAAAGCAGAAGCAGTTCGCAAGTGCCGGTCGGCCGACTCCTGAAATTTTCGAATTAGAGTTTCAGAACCGAAGTCTTCAATTAAAGCTAAGTACCCCATTGGGGAAACTTTTTCTTGCTCCATGCCAATGTCAGTAAAAGTTAATAATTGCATTACTTGTGGGAAGCAAATACCTCATAAGGATTTTCATTTGTACTGTATTCCTTGCCTAGGCCCAGATCATAACGTGCCTTGCTGTCAGTTTTGTGCTGGATTTAACCAACGCACTATTAAGCGTTGGTATCTTTGCTTCAAAATATTTTGGAAACAGATTTAACTACCCTGAATTGTCATCTTATAGCAATCCGTCTACCAGAGTTCACAAATAACGCAAAGAAAAGGACAGAGCGAGACCGTCGAGGTCCAAAACAGACGACGTAGCTTCCCCTAAGCCAGTCGCCAGTACTCAGTGAGGCGCTTTCGCAGCCCTTGATGCCCGCTACTTTAGAGTCACAGGCCTCTACCGAGACCCATGTTGAGTCCAGCACGCCGCGAGATTCTCAAAGTATTGTACTCGCGGATGTCTCTCTCTTGGATGGGTCCAGAGCCGCTGAGCAGGCACCGGCTTCTGAGGGTGTCATCAGGCCTCAGCATTTCTATATAAAACCGACGCCAGCTTCAAAAACAAAGACAAAAGCAACTTCTAAGGCTAAAAAAATGACGCATGAGCCACGTGCTCAGGCCTCTATGCCCAAAAAGCAGATGATCAAAATGGCTGAAGACCTAATTACTTTGATCAGGGGTTCCCAGCCCCACCCTGATAAGAGGCCTAGGCAAGACGCTGATTATGAAATCTTCAGATCAGGTTTCTGTTTCTTCCGATTCCTCTTCTAATCAGGAATTTTCTATACCACCCTATGAGGATTCAGATGCATAGGAATCCATCCCATCTGCATCTCCTCCTGAAGATTATTCCTTTGGAGAAACCTTGCATACTTTGAGGGAACATTTTCATTGGGAGAGTCAAGATTTCTCAATCAAAAAAGAGGCTTAGGGATTTTCTCCTCCTCCCTCAGCATAGGTCTTTAGCCATACCTCCTGTATTAGACATTGTGGATGATGTGTTTTCGAAATTGAGCATGACTCCAGATTCCTTACCTCCGGCTCCTAGCAAGCCAGATAGATATTACAGGGTTCCTGACTCACACAAATTTTTATTCAAAAACCCTGCTGCTGACCCTGAAACTATCTCAGAGTCCCAAAGGTGTAAAGGCCTCAACAGCTAAGAATCCTACCCCCTCTGATAGAGATTCCAGGGGGCTGGATAGATGGGGAAAGAAGGTTTATACATCTGCAACCTTGGCAATTAGGGCCTTAAACTGCCAGTTTCATATGCTTAAATATCAACAGCATGTTATGGGATTATTGAAACAGAAAATGATGTTGATTTCTGTATGTGTGGAAAATAAAGAAGTACAGGAATTATTGCATGCAGCAGAACAAGCTGGAAAGCATACTTTGCAATGTGGTTTTGATTCCTTGGAGGCCTCCTGCAGGGCCACAGTTACTGGATCTGTGATTAGAAGGCATGCCTGGCTAAAGGAGCAAACTTTGCCTGATCATGTTAAAGCAAAATTGTTGGATGCACCTTTACAGCATGATACTCTGTTTGGTAATAAGGCAGAAGAGGTTTTAAAGAAAGTGGAAGACAAAGCTAAGTCTATGCAAACTGTAAAAAACTTTTTACAAGTACAACCACCAAGATTCAGTAGACACTAGCCTACAAAAAATTGGTCATTTCCTGTGTCCGAAAGAGCTTCACGGGGCAAATTCAGGTGCTCAATGGGCTCTGGATACCAATCACAGGACTCTTGCAGGTCAAAGCAATGGGGTGCCTCTACCTCCAAATCTGGAGGAAATAAAGCTCAACCCTACAGTAAACAGTCTCAGTGACTTCCCTCTGCTGTCACCAAGCACTTATCTTTTGGCAGCCCCCTTAGGGGGAAAATTAGCACTTTATGCTCAAAATTAGCAGTTAATTACCCAGGACAAGTGGGTATTAAAGATAGTATCCCAGGGATACAGATTTAATTTCCATACTCTGCCAATTCCAAATGGTTGGCCAGATCTGCCACAAGATCAGTGGGCAGAGGCACAGAAACAAGTTACGTCCCTCATTGATATGGGGGCTATTCAGCCAGTGCAGAACAGGAAAAAGAACAAGGGTTTTACTCAAGACTATTCATGGTACCCAAAAAAAGACAATGCCTGGCACCCAATACTGGATTTATCAATTTTGAACACATTCTTGGACATACCAAACTTCAAAATGGTAACCTTCAGCAGCTTCTGCCCATGCTGGGCAAGAACGCTTGGCTAGTGACTCTAGACTAAAAGAGGCATATCTGCATATCCCAATAAGGGAATCGTGCAGAAGATACCTCCGCTTCAAGGCTGGTTTTATGCATTACCAATTCTCTGCACCGCCCTTTGGCTTACCTACTGCGCCCAGGGTCTTTACAAAGTGCCTGCCACCAGTAATTGCATTTTGCAGACAAAGAAGTATACAAATCTGTCCTTACTTGGATGACTGTCTCATTCAAGCAGAAAACAAGGACATTCTTCTTGAACATCTGGCGTTTGTGAAAAGGCTTCTAACATACCTAGGGTACACAATAAACGAAAAGAAATCACAACTGGTATCCTCTCAAAAGATAACATTCCTGGGTGCAAGCTGAAATACAACTGCCCAGATGGCTTACCTTATGGTAGACAAAGGCAACTGACTATTTACTTCAAACAGATGGCAAAAAAAACCCAATTATCTGCAAGACAAATTCTGCAGGCTTTTGGGGTTCATGGCATCCTGCATTCTACTGATTCCATATGCAAGACTGCATATGAGGAAAATACAATGGTACCTAAAAAGTTTATGGAGTCAACATTGTCACAGTCTGGAAACAGTGATTCTTCTCATTCCCTGCCTACAACAGGAGTTTCTTTGGTGGGCAGAGACATGTCACCAGAACATGGGACGGTCTTTCACTCTACCCCCTGCCAACCAAACCCTAACTACAGACGCATCAGACTATGCTTGGGGGGCCCACCTGGCGGGGAGATGCATTGAGGGCATATGGAGCCCAAAACAAATGCATCTGCATATCAACCAGAAAGAGATGTTAGCTGTTAAGAATGACCCGACAGCCTTCAAGGACTTGCTTCATCCAGGACAACTACTGATAAAGACGGAGAACACCATGGTTATGTGGTACATAAACAAGCAGGGGGGGCACACACTCCTACCCCCTTTGCAGACTAGCCATGGCATTGTGGGACACAGCTTTGACTTGCCAAGTACATCTTCAGGCTCAATTCCTGCCAGGAAAACAAAATACTCTGGTAGACGACCTAAGCAGAAACCTTATGGACCCTCACGAGTGGAAACTGGATCCACAAGTCTTCAGCATGATAACAAAGAAATGGGGAAGCCCAGACATAGATCTATTTGCCTCTCCCCAGAATTATCAACTGGGAAAATTCTGCACAAGGACTTGTCACAGACAAGCATGGAAAGTGGATGCCCTATCCTTCAGTTGGAAAAACCTATCCATCTACGCATTTCCTCATTTGCCTCTTCTTCCCAAGGTCCTACTAAAGGTCAGACAAGATAAACCAAAAATGATTCTAATTGCCCCGGACTGGCCTCGCCAACACTGGTACCCAATCCTAAGGAATATGTCTCAACTCCCTCCTTGGTACTTGCCTCAAATACCTCATCTGCTGTCTCAGCAGAACAATCAAATCCTGCACAATCAGCTCCAAACTCTGAACCTGGCAGCATGGCTGATCATGTAGTTATTCAAACAACACCTCTCAGTAAATCTGTGATGGATGTCATTTTGGAAGCCAGAAGGCCTAGTACTAGAAAATCTTATGCTGATAAATAGAAGAGATTCTGTGCTTGGAACCAAGCACAAGGAACTGACACAGCAAAGCCAAATATTCCTCAGATTTTACAATACTTGACTGAGATGCTTGACAAGGGCCTATCTTTTTCATCAATAAAAATCCATGCCTCTGCCATCTTAGCTCATTACAACACAGAGCCACCTCATCCTTTGCTAAAACAGTATCTTAGAGGGGCCAAAAATGTAAGGCCTCCCAGAAGATCACCAATTCCTGCATGGGACCTCAATTTTGTGTTGGAAAAGCTCACCCTGCCTCCATTTGAACCAGCTGCTACCACAGATAATAAAGTTTTTTATCCTGGAAAACAGCTTTACTTCTGGCAATCACTTCAGCAAGAAGGGTTTCAGAGCTACATGCCCTCATGCCTGTGGAGCCTTTTTATTATATTTTACCCAGACACAGGGTGTCTCTCAGGACCAGTCCTTACTTTATGCCTAAGGTGGTATCCAGTGTGGCTCTTAACCAAACTATTCACCTGCCAACTTTTTACCCAAATCCACAGAACAAGGGGGAGCGGATTCTGCATTCCTTGGACGTGCACAGACAACTAAGATTCTACTTAAGCAGGACCAAATTTCTAAGAAAGTCTGAGCAGCTACTGGTGGCATTTGCTGCAGTATCAGAGGGAAATGCTATTTCAAAGTGGATAAGCCACTGCCTTCATTTCTTCTATTTGCATATTTGCATCATGGTAAACCGGCGCCCAAGGGCATTCGGATACATTCCACCAGAACTGCATCTACATCAGCAGCTTTTCTCAGAGGGGTACCAACCAAAGACATTCTAGAAGCTGCTACTTGGAGTTCTGTTCATACATTTGCAAAGCATTATCATGTGCCTCTCTTCTCTAAGTCCAGGGCAGGCTTTGCCACTGCAGTTTGGCAGGGCCTTATAGCTGCTCCTAATGCTATTTAGTTCCAGCCTCCCTTCCATAGCTTTGGGATTCTACCCAAATGTAATGACTGCAACAGTGAAACACGAAGAACATAGTACAGTTGTGTACACTTGCCATAAATGTAGATGTTCGAGTGTATTCACTGTTGCAGTCCGAGTTTACCCACCCACTATTCCCCTTTATTCTACAGCTTTTCTTTCCTTCACTATATTCTACAGCCTTTGTGGTGTATTTGCTTTTAGATGAGGGTGAAGTTTGTTTATGACTATTGCATGTATTTATAGTTTTATATATATATATATATATATATATATATATATACATATATATATATTTTTTTTTTTTTTTTTTTTTTGATCCCCATTTGGGGGGCACTGACATCTGGGGCAAGAAAAACTAAAGAAAATGGTGTCGGCTGCCTGTTTTTATACCCCCTGACGACCTCACATCATGGAAGAGGAGACAGCAACCGACGCAGGATCCAAGGCTTTGATATTCAGGCCGACTGAGGGCAACCTGCCAGACGATTACACAAATGTAATGACTGCAACAATGAATACACTCGAACTTCTACATTTATGGTAAGTGTACACAACTGTACTATCTTGTCTCCTGAACTTGATTGACGACTTCGAATCAGTCTCCAGAGCCGTGGACGAGGGTAAGGCAGTCCACACAGCCTATCTGGACCTCGCCAAGACCTTTGACACCATCCCCCACTCTGGAATCCTAGATAAACTTACTAAGCTGGGCATTAATCCCTACATCACTCGATGGGTTGCCAACTGGCTTACTGACAGAACCCACACTGTAAAAGTAGCTGACTCCAAATTCAGCTCCAGAGAAGTGACAAGTGGAGTACCTCAGGGTTCAGTCCTGGGACTGCTCTTGTTTTGCATCTACTTCTCTGAAGTACAGGCCAACACTAAGGGACTCTGGCTAACAAAGTTTGCAGATAACTGCAAACTGGGAGCCATTATTGAATCCTCAAATGATGTCGATACTCTACAAAAGGGCCTTACAGAAACAGATGTTCGGTGCCAGAGCCATGGGCTCAAGCTCAATGCCAAGAAAGGTATAGTTATCCCCTTTGGGGAAAAAACATGTACCCGTGAATTACCACATAGGTGGCAGTACACTAAACACCGAAAGTGTGATAAGAGACTTAGGGACACAGGTGGACAGTGGTCTCACCTTCAATAACCACATCGCCACAACAGTCAGGAAATCCTTCCATGTGGCACACCTCATCACTAAGGGCTTTTCATCCAGAAAAAAGGAGGTCATTGTCCCACTGTACTCATCCCTCATTAGACCTATTATAGAATACAACGCCCCATTTGGTATGTACCTCTCAAGGCATCTGCAACAACTGGAAAGGCTGCAGAAATACCTTGCTAAAAGAATCGCAGGCCTAAAGCAGATGCCCTATGCTGACTGCCTTAAAAAACTCCAGCTATACTCTGTCGCATATGGTCTGCTCCGGGGCGATCTCTGCTTAACATACAGGGCCATGTCAAACCCAGAGCTGTTGGACATGCTACACTTAAAGAAATCCCAATCCCTCAGAGCCACATGCTCCAGGGATCTAAACCTTATCACAATAAACAAAACATGCTGGAGGGATAAGTTCCTGACCCAGAGACTCCCCAGACTCTGGAGTAGACTGCCCATACATGTCAAGCAGAGCACTTCTTTGGCCCTCTTTAAAAGGAACCTTGATGACTGGATGGGAGAAAGGAAATTCACCCCAGGGATCACGTCAGTCGCCCTGCTAGACTGGTCCAGGGAAGTAAATAGTGTGGGAAGAAATAGCCAGGGAATTGTTATGGCTAGGCTTGTATAGGCCCTAGGGCCGATGGCCTAGTACCAACCTATGAACCTATAATTGGTTTCTATGGCAGTTTACTTTCTACTCTAGTATGGGAAAGAACATTTCACAGGGAGAATTTTCATTGACCTAAAATAGGGCCGTGGAGAGTACATCATGAAGCTGTCATAAAAAATCTAAAGCTCTTTGACATCAGCCCAGCCTTCTTAAATTGGCCATGGCATTACATGAGTAGTAGAATGTTTGGTTAACAAAACAGTTGTAGCATCTGTGAACATGGTGTCTGTTACGTATGTTCCTTGGGTTCATTGCTGGGCCCTGTGCTTTTTTCCCTGTTCACAAATGACAGAACTTCAGTACTTCCATCCATTGTCATCCATTGCCATTACCCCACACTCACACAATATTCGACTTCATGTATCTGTCCCTTCCTCTCCTTCCATAGAAGTCAGCCATATATAGATTTTACAGCTGTTTATAGTTGGTTTATAGCAAACAGCCTTTTGCTAAATACAGCAAAAAAATGCAAGTGTGCTTTTTGACAGAAATTAGAAATGTAAAGTCAAACTTTTTAAATATAACAGACCCAGGTTATAACATAGTAAATCATGTATGTTCATATTAGTGTCTAGACCTGCTGTATGACCCAACTGTAACTTTTACTTCACATACAGGACATATCAGGTGGTCTCTGACCAACTTAAAGCATGTTATGGTGTCTCCAGACATGTCGTAGTGAAATCTAGAAAAGCATTAGTAATCAATATCCTTATCCTAAGGTTAGAATAGGCTCTGCTGATAAAAGTAGTAAATTCTAGCAGTAACTTAGTCCTTACAAACTGCCATAAATAAAATTTGTAGATTTATTAGTGCACAGTCGCACAATCTTTAGAGGTAAGCTGGCTTCTAGTCATTGTAGCAGTCTCCCCCTTTTGTGCATCTTTCACTTTCAGACTGTTATGCATTCACTACTTCCCCTCTGTCTTTTTAGCAAGCTCTTCATCAAATCCTCTTCCTTCTTGTGTCAGCAATGGTGCTGAAAATGGACTAGCATTATGAACTAGTGCCTGCAAACTGGAATCACCTGCCATGGAAATTAGGAAGTAAATTGATTATTCACTTGCCAGGGAAAACACTTACGACTTGCCTTAGACAAGGATACAGTTCTATCTGTCTCCAGGAAATTGGTTGAGCAAATACCCCCATACATTTAACCTCTGTTGTACATTTCTTAAGTTTTTGCTACTGCAACAGTTCAGGACTCTGACATACAAATTTCAATGTTATTGTATATGTTTAATTCTGGATGTCGATATTTGTAAGGGTTGTTGTGATAGCATTGTTAATAGGTGATCTGATGTTGTTATTCTTCACCTAATCCTTGACTGTGGGTTCGGTTCCGAACCCTCAGAACCAACTCTGACATTATTTTCCAGCTCGCACTCTCCAAACTCTCAAGGCCGACTCTACCCATAATGCTCCTCCAGAGATTACCGCAGAGCTCATTTGCCGCATCGCAGACCAGATGTGCCTTCATGATCTCTCAAGCCTTGGCGAATATTTGAGTTATAAAACTTATTCTATATATATCTTTACCTAAAAACCTCTTGTAGTTAACTCTATCTACCTTATCTAAGCTTACCAGCTCCTCTTCTGCTGTTTTTTCTCTTACCGTGAGGTATTTTTCTCCTTACCATTGTTGGTAACTCTCTCTTACCCTTAGGGTATTCTCATTACCATCGTTGGTATTTCTTTCCTCCTTGCCCTCCAAAAAAGAAAAAAAAAATCTCTCTCATATCTTTTTTCTTACCTTTAAATATGTCTGAGAAGAAACAATCTCCAATGAAACCTAAGGGCTCTTCGGGTTTCAAGAGATGTACTAAGTGTGAGGGGAAAATGCCCAACTCTGATGGGCATACGCTCTGTGTGTGTTGTTTAGGCGAAATACATTTGCTAAAGAATTGTGCTATTTGTCACAGATTTTCTTCCCGTACCTTAATGGAAAGAAACTGCGGTGGTGGTGCTGCGAGTAGCGTTGTCGCCTCACAGTTAGACGTTGCCCATTCGATTCTCAGGGCGTCTTCTCTGTGGCGACGTGTGAATGGGCGTTCCTTCGTTGAAGGTTGTGCGTTAGGCCCGGCAAGCCAGCACGTAAAAATCTACTGCCAATCATTAGCGGACCAGAGTTCCGCTGTGGCGACCCCTAACCGGGAAAAGCCGAAAGGCACAAACAAACCTTATTGGAAAGAAAGAATGAGCTTTTGTTGAAAGGCCTGTTAAAATCTTCTTTCGACAAGGCCATTTCTGGATCTAAAGAGAAAATTGTGTAAGCAGGAAGTTTTTCCCACAGTTCAAAAAATAGACCTTCAGTTCTGAGCTGTTCAGAACCAATGAGAAAAATTTCTAAAACTTCTTCAGTACTGAAAAGCTCTTTGGCACCGGGAGAATTATGAGTGCCTAATAAGACACCTTAGGAACACTCTGATACCTCAGCCCTAGCTCCAACTGAGCCATCAGTACCCAAGACTTCAGATTTATTTACTGCACCAAGGATGTTGTATTCTCCTTCTGTGGACCCTTTTAAGAACACCCCTTTCATGGGAGTCAGACAGTCCAGCTCTCCTTCCACTGTATCAGTGAGGCCTACTAAAATTTTATCGGAACAGGACATTGAGGTTAGTGGACCAGTTCCTATTGGCAAGAGGATTAACTTTGGTTCTGAGCCGGTCCAGAATCGAAACTGCTCATTCCATGACACCTACATATACTCCTCCAACTCCATCACAGCCCTTGGAGTCCTCTGTTCTAACAGTCCCTGCTCTGACTGAGTCTGTTCCGACAGCCTTCCCATCTTCGGTTCCGACAACAGCCTTGAGTTTTTCCGCATTTTCTGCACCGGGGGACTCCAGGGGTCGAGACTCCACGGTCAGTTCTGGGATGCATGATATCGTTTTGACTCCGTCTGAGCCATCCATGCCTCTTGGAACGTCAGCCCTTGTAGTTCAGACTCAAGCTCCAAGTACGGAGGTGGTTTCCTCAGTGCAGGGTGTGACCCCAGTTCTGAAGCAGTCCTTTTTGGTAATGTGGTTTCAATCCCTCTATGGGGAGGGGGGCCTGCCTTCCGTATCATGGAGAAGGCACTATCCCTTGGGGATTCTCAGTCGTTGCCTTCCCTTTTGTGGCAAATATCTTCCCCTTCCTCTCAGCCGGAGCTGCCATTGACTTCATCCCCTGGACAGAGTGTGCAAAAGCCCCAGGTAACTCCCCACCCTGGTGGTTACCTCTTTGGAAACTTCTCCGGAACTTCCCTGCAAAGAAGTCCCTGTGAAAAGGAAGTGCAAAAGGAAGCACTTCAACTCCCCAGATGAGTCTTACACCAAAGATACTGACTTCGATGAAGGCAAAAGTTCCCCAGAGTCACCCCCTGAAGATGTTTCCTTCAGTGACATCCTTGAAATACTGTAACAGAGGGGGTGACAGGTTGTCCACACAAACTTCCACAGAGGAGTCAGTGTACCTGGAGACTTTTCGCGCCCAATCCTCCACTTCTTGGATTTCCTCGCCCGCTAACGAACTGGTGAAATTGATCGCTCAGCGGGCTTCAAGGATACCAAACACCACAGAGCCTTTTCCCAAAAGGTTTGACATTTTGTCTGCACCAAAGGATGAACCACATTGGTCCAAGGGAATCCCTGTTGATGCTGTGGTGGTAGCAGCAGCCACCAAAAAAGAACTTGCAGGAGAGTGTCGCACTATCCATCCTCCTAACAAGGAGTCTAGGACCTTGGTTAGATTCAGGAAGCGTGTTTATACTTCAGCAACCTTTGCTTTAAGGTCATTGAACTATATGGCACACTTTACCGGTTTACAAAGAGCCTTAATTAAAGGACTTACTAACACTCTGGCAGGAGCAGTAGCTGCAGAGGTTCAGGATAAGGTCTCATCCTAGCTTGCGACCCTTGAATCCATCTCCAATTCATCCATGAGGCTCATAGCACATGCAGCTGAAGGGACATCTAGAGCAGCGGGTTCAGGCATAGCCATCAGACTGCATTCCTGGATGCGCTTATGTGACTTTGCGAAGCCATTCAAAGTGTCATTCGTCAATGCACCCTTTGAGGGAGCGACCCTTTTTGGCCCAGAAGTTAAGGAAACTCTGACCAGAAGTGAGCAGGGTGCCAAGACCCTGTCTGCCATGGGCATATGTTTCTCTACCCCTCAGCGACCCTACTTGAGGAATCGGAGGAGTGGGAGACTATGGTTCAAGAAATCCAAAGGGCCTTTCTATGAATCACATGGTAAATATTTCCCCTGGGGCAGAGGGGGAAACAATGGAAGACGCTGCCGTAGGTGACAGAATGGACCACAAAATCAAGGGTGCAGGGAATCCTTCTCTGGTACTTACTGTCAACATCCCTGAAAAGATGCCCATTTGTCTTCCTCTGGAGTTGGGGGACAATTATCCCTGCACCTACCAGCCTGGCAAATAACTTTGGACAAATACGTGCATAGAATAATATCCAAAGGCTACCAAATTCCCTTGTTCGTGAATCCCAAACATCAGAAAAAAACTCCCAGATGTTCCACCCAATCAAAGGGAAGCATCAGATTTGGAAATCCAAAAGCTGCTAGACAAGAAAGTCATCCAAAAAGTCCCACCAGACCAGATAGTATCCGGGGTTTATTCAAGATTCTTTTTAGTGCCTGAGAAACAGGGGACTAGAGACCAATTTTGGATCTCAGCCGATTCAACAAATCAGACCACCAAACAAATTCCGGATGGTCTCGGTACAAGCCATACTTCCTTTCTTGGAAAAAGGAGACTGTATGTGCTTGGTAGAACTCAAGGATGCTCATTACCACATAAAGATGGAAAAAAGCTCCAGAAGGTTTCTCTGCTTCTGACTGGGAGCCAGTCACTACCAGTTCAGAGCACTACCCTTTGGACTCACCACAGCCCCCAGGGTGTTTACCAAATGCATGGCAGTGGTTGCAGCTCATCTCAGAGTGCAAGGTTTTCAAGTATTCCAATATCTCGACAATTGGCTCCTCACTGCTACCACCAGGCATCACTTAGAAATGAGAAGAGACTATACCTTGTCTGTTTGCACATACCTAGGCATTTCAATAAATCTCGAAAAATCCCGGCTGCAACCCACACAGCGTCTGGATTTCATAGGGGTGCAACTGAACACTGTCTCAGGAATAGCTTCTCTTCCTCCAGAAAAACTGCTAAGCATCAGGGGTCTAGTGAGACAGATTATTCAAAATGAGTCCCAGCAAGATTAATTCTTCAAACCTTGGGTTCAGTGGCTGCCACAATCACTCTGGTTTCCCTAGCAAGATTTCACATGCGAATACTACATTGGTGGTTACTAACAATACATTGGTCTCTAACTCACCAACCAATGTCTTATCAAATTTTAGTAACCAGTCTCTGCAAACAAGACCTAAAGTGGTGGCTTCATTCAGATCGGATTCTCCTGGGATGCCTTTTCACACTACCTCAACCCCAAGGTATAGTGACCACGGATGCTTCCCAGATGGGGGGGGGGGGGGGGGGCATTGTCTGGGAAAGACAGTTCAGGGCATATGGTCCCAGCTGGAGGCCAACCTGCACATCAGTGTTCTATAGACTGAGGGCAGTGCTATTAGCATTGCAAGCATTCCAGGATTCCCTTTCTTTAGGAACAATTGCATTTCAAACAGACATGTCAGTGGTCTGGTACATCAACAAACAAGAGGGAGCAAAATCGTGTCCATTATGTCGCGAGGCACTCAGAGTGTGGAAATGGGCGATTTCTTCCAACCGGCTTCTCATAGCAATGCACATTCCGAAAAGTTCAAATGTGATAGCAGACAAATTGAGCAGACTATTCTCATGCCTCACGAGTGGTCCTCGAATCCTGTAGTGGCGACGAGATATTATGTTGATTGGGCCAACCTTGCTGCGACCTCTTTGCTTCTCCCCTGAACAACAAATGCAGAAGTTACTTTGCCCTAATCCCTCCACCTGTGGAGTCACCCAGGGACGCTCTCCTACACAGTTGGCCAACCGGTCTATTATATGCCTTTCCCCCAATTCCATTAATCTCTAATTTTCTGAAGAAAGCAAAAAGGACGAAGAATACCATAATCCTCATTGCCCCATTCTGGTCTCAGCAAGTCTGGTTTCCTTTCCTTTGGCTTCAGCTGCTACAGAAACCATGGACTCTGGTGTGGTTTCTCCAATTCCCATGACTGCCAGGCAAACCCCTCTGTCATCACCCGTCCAACGTATTATTATTGCATATCAGAAACCTGCAACTAGAAAACTTTACCTGAACAAATGGAGAAGATTTACCATATGGGCTTTAAATAAAAGACTTGATCCCTCCAGTGCCCCACTTGACTACATATTGGACTTCTTGAATACTCCCTTTGAGTCTGGTTCCTCTGCTTTGACTATAAAAGTTCAGTTGGTGGCAGTCTCTAATTTTCACAATGACTCTTCAGTAATGTCCCATAAGCTTTCCAGAGCCTTCCTGAAACTGTTGTCCTTGCTAAGACCCCCTTTTAAATATCCTGTCCCTCCATGGGATTTGACAACAGTCCTACAAGCGTTAACTCAAAGCCCTTTTGAACCAGCTGATTCTTGTCAATTACAAGTTTTGACTTGGAAGACTTTATTCCTAGTAGCAATCACCTCTGTAAGGAGAGTCTCTGAGTTACAGGCTTTGTCATGCAAATCTCCGTATTTAATTTTTCGTAAAGACAGGGTTCAACTTGAAACAAATCCCTCATTTCTTCCAAAAGTGGTTACTGAATCCAATATCAACCAGACCATACATTTACCAACCTTTTTCCCTAATTTTACCAATAAAAGAGAATACGCTTTGCATTTGCTAGATGTTCTAGACAGTTGCACTTTATTTCCCACAAAACTCAAGAATTCCGTAAAGCTGACCAATTATTTGTGGCTTTCTCTGCCTTAAAAATGGATTGTGCAGTCTCCAACGTTACCTTGGCTAAGTGGTTGAGAGACTGTATTTTTTCATCTACCAATCTCAAGGGCTTCAGCTTCACAAAATAGTTAAAGCTCATTCTACAAGGACTGTTGCCACATCAGCAATTTTTCATGCAAGAGCTTCTCTAGGTGACATTTGTGCAGCAGCTACTTGGTCCTCTCACCATACCTTCATTGCACATTACAAACTAGATCAAATCTTGAGAGGTTGAGCATCCTTTGGCTCTGTGGGCTTCATAATATTCTTCGTAAGACCTCCCAAGGTACATATGTTGCTGGGGATTCTGTCCCACTGTCAAGGATTAGTTGAAGATTAACAACATCAGATAAAGAAGTTATGTCTTACCATAACGTTCCATCTGTGTTGTTCATCTTCACCAGTCCTTGACATACCCTCCCACCATCCCCCATTATAAATCTCTTAGTAGGCCTCACCGATTCTGATCCAGTTTCTCTTCAGGAATCCATAGATGGCCTCGTCTTCTTTGTGTATATCTCATATGTATGATATTCTAAAAGTTTTACTATATTCTGCCATCTGGCAAACTCAATCTGAGGTAATCTCTGTGAGGAGCATTATGGTAATCTCTCTGAGGAGCATTAAGAGCCTGGCTCGAGAGTTTGGAGAGAGCGAGCTGGAAAATAATGGCCAAGTCAGCTCTGAGGTTTTGGAACCAAACCCACCGTCAAGGATTGGTGAAGATGAACAACACAGATGGAACATTATGGTAAGACATAACTTCTTTTTTACATAGAAAATCAATACTTGCTAATGAATTATTTGAGATGTCACCCATGTTATGTAAAAAGAAATAAACCAAGCACTGTGTTTATTAGGGCAGTAAGGAAATGTAGTGAAAAAGATAGTATGAGTGCATGTATAAAGGCAAAATATATTATATGATAGAAAAGGGCATGGCATGCCTAAAGTCTTTTGGCATTAGAGGTGAATAGGATACAAGAACAAATAGAAAATTTGAATTTGACATCAATTTTGTTGAGAAAATATGAAGGAATAATGGAAGGAAGGGGATAATCAGATGAATAAAATCAAGACTGGAAGAGCTTAGGGATGTTAAGTCAATATACATCAGTAAGCCATGAGGTAGAAAAATCATTAGGAAAAATTGGAAACTTAAAGTAGTAATGAAAGGGTATTGAAAAGAGTTGGTAAATACCAAACATTTTCTTATGGACTGGGTGTATATTTAAAAAGGTTAAATTACAGACTAGAAAAAGACAAGAATACATTACATATATGTCAGAATTTGTAGTTCATGTAAATGTATAAAAAATATATAAGGACTTTTGAACATCTTGATCCTGGGGAAAAGTACTGTTTAAATAATAGAGCAGATTGTAAATAGTTCATTTGTAGTTTACATTGATAATGTGACTGTAGGAAATTTTATTTTTGTAAAACTCTGCATATATTCCATGAATAAATAAGAGAGCACATAATATCTGTTAAAAACATGGATGATCATAATGTTCTGGCTTTATACTGCAAGTATAATATGGAACATGGTAGTCTGTGGTTTCAGGTAATAGATATGCTACCTTACGTGATGTGAGGAGGAGATGTAAATGATGACTGCCTGTCTGCCTCTTTGCTTCAGATTCCAATAATTTATGCCTAGATGCCTCAGGAGGTATGAATCTGAGTGACAAAGTTTGTACCAGGTCAAGCTTGCATCTTAAATGCAAACCTAGTGTTAAAGTAATGGTGTTTTATTGTAATCTTTAGTGGTCTGATTTTATGATTGATAGGATTTTGAAGGTAGGAATCTGTTATCAGTTCAACTGCTTTGTTTATAAATTAGAATTGTATGAATATAAACAGGTTTTGTTTAGTAGTATAAGACTGTGCATAGTTACAACTTAGAATTCATAAAATGTTTGATAGGGAGAGGTTTTAAATTGTTTTTATAGGATTGGTTGTTCTGTTGCAGTCTTACTTAAGCAAGGAGGAAGTGAAAAGGCCTTTTTATGTTCTGATTAACTATTATATTTGAAAATATCAACAGTAATAAAGCTTTGTGAACTAGTATTGTTTATGTAATTTGCTATCATTTCATTCACTAAGGAATAAGCAACATGGCTCTTTTTAGCATCTTTAATGACAAAACACAAACATTAACCTCTTTCACTGTATTATCAGTGAAATGTAAACAATTTACCTCATTGGTGTAACAAAAGAAAGCTAACTTCAGCAGTATTGCACTGGTGATTTACTCCGGCTTAAAGTTTTACGTACTTAGGAGCAGCAAGTTGTTGCCACTAACATATTCCAGGCAACTTTAAATAAGGAAGAACTAAGGATTTTTTTTGTATATTTTTTTGTACCAAACATTCTTTAGGCATCTCAAAGGCAATCTTTTACAAAATCAATTTTTTTACATTAAATTCATCATTTTATTATTGGTACTGTTGACACCAGTTTCTCTGTATGTGCTTTAAACAGTTCCCTCCAAACATATCCTTGGCATAAAAAAGAACTCTGCTATTTTTTGTGTGCCAGCCTCATTTATGCAGTGCTGACAACCTTTGTTTTGCGAACTTTATATCTTTCTGTTAAATTGTAGTACATCGATATTTCTACATACAGGTACAATTTGTAATGTGCTAGAACAGTTCTATAGTTAAATAAAAAAGTTGCTGTTGTGATGCTAAAGAACAGGTAGACCTGAAGTTTGCTAATAATAAATGACAAGACCAGTTTTTAACTGTCATGGGACTGGCCTGGTTTATAGAATTCAATGCATGTCCACTGTAACAAGTGAAAAAAACATAAATCTTTATACTGGCACTTTTCATTGGCTACACAGATTGCAAATTGTTACCACTCTGCTGCTGAAGACAGGCACAAATGGGACTCCTAGATAGAAGCCTGTTACTAATTAGCTTAAGTCTTTAAACGGGTGTTGCCTGTGATTTATAAATCAAAAAGTTTTCATTTTGTTCACATTAGCAGACCAAAATTCATGAATGAGTCTATTCCATTGGATGCATGTTGCTGCTTATCCTTCAGATTCAGAACCTGTGTGCAGCATCACATATTCCTCTTAGCTTGATGCACCTTCCAGTTGGCCAGTATCCGTCGCTTTCTAACTCCTGTGCAGTGAGCTTCTGGTAGGAAGCCTCGGTAGATCTTCTATTTTAACTGCATTGTATTTGTTAAGGTTTTCACTTAGTGCAGACCAGGCTTTGGCTCATATTAAGCCTTTGTGCTCTGTGGTTTGGTCACTGCCCTGCACTGAGACTTATTCCGTCTGAGTAACCTGCGTAACATATTGAGTACTGAGAGCATGACACCATTGTACTGGAGAGGTGTAGCTGTTGAACACAGTAGTGTCACCCTACATAGTGTGTTTTTGTGGGTGTGGGTCGTTACCTCTTGGGCATTCTTTGCAGAGTGGTGTAATTGTACTGTAAACCCATTTGCAGTGCTTATATTACTCAAATTACTGCTGTTAAAGGAACTGTCTGTACAGAATCCTTGTACATTGTGTCCCATGTTTGTGAATTTACCTCTCATAAGACACCACATAGGCAAATGTGTTGTCAGAATTTTCCCTTTTGTACCAGACTTTAGAATATTGCCTGTTCATTGTGCATTCTATATACATAATTAAAGAAAGGCACACTTAATTTTTTGGTGTTCCACTCCAATCATAAAATGCCACTTTAGAGAGGAGTTCCTGTTTTTAAATATATTGTACGGCTAGCAGATCTATGCTGCAGACATTTGTTATTTCTTGATGTCTGTTCTTTGAACTAAAACTTTTCTGGAAGATGTCCAGAAAAACTATATTGAGCTGAGTGCACAAATATACATATCACACGCATGCACACAACCTTTTACAGTAGACTTGCACCAAATAACTAGACTGATTATAGCTGCACATTGCAGATTAACTTCCAAACTTTGTCTGACAGAATCAGCAGCATCAGTAGAATTGGTTTCTTAGTCCTTGGTTCTTATAGCTAGAGGATGCTTGGCCAAAACTCGCTAGGGCAATGGCTACATTTGTAGCATGCAAGTGTGTTATGAATTTGTGAATTACCTTACCTGCCTCCAAGGTGAAATGAATGTAAACCTTACATGTCTACCTAAATATTTGTTTGCCAGTGTTCCTGTAAACAGATACTGTGGGAATTACATCAGTGATTCCCTTTCAACCAGAGTTCATAGGTTCATAGGTAGGTACTAGGCTATTGGCCCTAGGGCCTATACAAGCCTAGCCAAAAAGGTACCCTGGCTTTCGCCACCCAAGAAAATTATTTTCCTGTGCCCCTGTCGAGCAGAACCACAGAAGTAATCCCCGGGGTGAATTTCCTATTACCCATCCAATCATCAAGATTTTTCTTGGAGTGCTAATGAGGACTTCTGTTTGACATAGATAGGTAGTCTGTTCCAGAGTATGGGAAGTCTCTGGGACAGGAATCTATCCCTCCAGCATGTTCTGTTTATTGTAGTGACAAGGTTTAGGTCCCTAGAGCATGTAGCTCAGAGGATTTGGGATTTCTTTAAGTGGAGTATGTTGCATAACTGCTAAGTTGTGCCATAATTTCACCTAGTAATACTCAACCACTACTTTCCTAAAACTCCCTAGCAGGTGGTTTTGACATTAGTATTTCAGAGAAAACAAAAAGCAATGATTAATTTATAGTCCGTGTGTTCCCACAATTCTGCCTTAGAATGAGAACATGCCTTACATCCCTTTGATGCCCTTTGAACTACACCATAATGGCTCTTTCTGTACTAATGATTCCAGAGCATTGCGTGTTGATTGAGTGCATCTAAATGCATTCTGTCTGATCTCTGGCAGATTCAGCTAACAAGCCTAATAGAGGCATGGCTGTGGTGTGTGCCTAACCTATCCGTAACACTTTATCAAGAGCTCTGTATGGGATACTTCCTGAGCAGACTGACCTTTGGAGTACAGGCACTCTTGTTAGCCAGTTTATATTACACTTAAGCAGTTTGTATGCACTGTGTTTTCTGCCTGTTCTCCTGGTGCTCTGACCTAATATTTTCTGTTAATTTTGGATATGTTGATTGTCGGGTCAGGTGTAATAAATCTTGTCGACTGGTTCTTGGTGGTTGTATTTTCTGTATGAAACATGTTTGTGAGTATTTTATTGCGTTTGGATCATCACTTAAGTGGAAAAGATTCTCCTCCACTACAAGGCAAATTAATAAGTGCAGTTTTGTTGCATAGTTTGAAGCACTATAAGCATATCACTTTGCAGAATAATGCCAAAACATAATGTCTACTTAGGCTCAAATTTGCTCTTTCAGGTGACACAAATAAACAATATAACGTGTGTTCAGAATTTGTACTTTTTCTGTTTCTTATTACCGTATCCTATCGCTATGTAGTGTTATCGGTCTTGTTTACTTTACAGTGCATCTGTGCGATTCATAGTGGGATTCACTTCACTTTAAATTAGTTTGTATGCTGTCATGTGTATTTAACTTCTTAGGTCATAGTGTTGGGTGTCTGGAAGTTTATTGTATTGCATATGATCTGAATGCCCTCTGCTGTAATTTTTTGCAGTGTTTCTGTCTGGAACCTGCTAAGTGTTGGTTATGGCCAAGTTAGACAGCTATAATTAGAAATACAGAGTAGCAATTACAAATAAGCTAGTATCTGTCACAGTAACAAAGATGAAAGTTTAAAAAAAGTCATCCACTTCTCTGAATGTGACCTAGCTCCTTGCTATAGTTACAGAGCCAGTCAGCCAGTAACAAGCATACATTCCTAGACAGCTGAAGAACTACAACAGTTTGAATGAATGAATGCCAGTATTGGACCTGGTAAACCCTGCAAGTTGTTGTTGTTGTGTCTTTCGGCTTATCCCTGTTAGGGGTCGCCACAGCGGAACTCCAGTCTGCTAATGTTTGGTAGTGGATTTTTACGTGCCGAGTTACCAGCCCTGATGCACAGCCTTCAACAAAGGCACGCCCATTCACGTATGCCTCCACACAGAAGACGCTGTAGGCTGAGAATCGAACGGGACAACGTCTTGCTGTGAGGCGACAATGCTACAGCAGCGCCACTATCATGGGTGTAAACTCTGCAAGTCATGCCCCTTAATAACATGCACCTAGGGCAGCCGCCTTCTTCACCTTGCCCTAGCTATGGGTCTAGCAGTACATAGGTGAGGCAAAAGTAGAATTTACTTTGCATTCAGATGGCAGAACAGATTAACAATCACTCTGCCAAGAAAAATTTAGAGAAGAAAAAAACTAAATGAAAATAGCAGTGAATATATTCATAAGTACAAGAAAATATAAAAATATTTGTAAAAGACTGTGTCTCGTATACTTTCTGAAGGCATACAAGTTTCAACAAAGGTAGTAAGTCATATATTGCAAGTCTCAAAAACACTGTAGATCTTCTCAGCAGAAAAAATCAGAGACTGAAGTAATGAATGATTCAGTCTTACAGGTCTGGGGGGTTGGCTGTAGTCTGAGATCAGCACCACCCCCTCACCCTGAAGCTACTTAAGGCATCTGTGTCCCATCCTTCCAGATACCAGACTTGGAGCATGCTCGGAAAGAGACGACGTAAAATGTAAGCATAAGAGAACCATAACAAGGAAATTTGAGGCTTGTCCCTTAAAATTCACAAACTGAAGTAATGAATCACTCAGTCTTAACAGCTCTTTGTGGGAGGGGGGTTGTAGTCTTTGATGCACTCTGTCTGTGTCTCAAGCTACTTAAGACTCTCTTTAGGCACATGTCCAATTCTTCCAGAAACCTGAGGTGGTGCATGTTCAGAGAGACTTTGCAAAATGTAAGTAGAAAGAGAACCAAAACAAACCAAGCTTAGTAGTAGCTGTACTGTAGCAAAGTAGTCTGTCTCAGCAAGGGAATGACATAAGTCCCAGTTTTAGTGATTATACTTGTATATATTAACAAACATCTAGCCACAAGTTTTGGAAAATTGGATAATGATGTTATTTGCTTAAAAATTAAATTACACAATGCACTTTTAAAATTAAATGTATAAAATTTGGTATATTCTTGCACATAGCATAGACTGAAGCTTTTAAATAAATATATGGCAATTAGAAAACATTGCTTAATGGCAATGATTTTGTTGCTTCTAGCCATTCTACTGTTAAATTTATTAAAGTTAACAGTTACAAAACGCTCTTAAGCAGCGATGTGTACACAATGGGCTTAAAAATGTATTTCCTTATTGGGTTCTTTTTCCAGGGTGTTGCAACTTTCTCATGTGAGTGGAGGAATGCATATTTCTGTGTGTATGTATATATATATATATATATATATATATATATATATATATATATATATATACACACGTATGTATGTATGTGTATATATATATATATATATATATATATATATATATATATATATGGTTCCCCTTCAAACCATTGAACGTTTAAATTTTTTAAAACATCGAAGTTCAGATCGAGACCAGAACATCGAGTTTGAAAACATCGAAGGTTTGAAGGGGAAGAAAAAGGTAAGTGTAGGTGGGAGAATGTTTATGTTTTTGCAGGGAGTCAAGGTGCCCTGCATACCGTGTGTGTCTAAATTTCTTTTTTTTTTTTTTTTTGTTACACTTGTAACCTTCGATGTTTCAAAATTCGATGTTCTGGTCTTGAGCAGAATTTCGATGTTTTAAAATTGCAGTGGTTAGAAGTGGAATCATCTATATATATATATATATATATATATATATATATATATGTCTGTATCACTATATGACGTAATCAAAGTTTTTACGTGCCATAAATGACTATTCATCGAACCAGCATCAGTGAACATTTTTCCTAGGGAAGGAAGTCCACATACAGAAATTTGTCCTTTTCCCCACTGTAGTATGATTTCAGAGTTTGTATATATAAGTAGGGGGGTATGGGGGGCTTTATGCTGGCCAAGTGATTTCTTACTGTGAGAAAAACATTCGTTGATGTGAACGTCTGAAGGGCCATTCAGTGATGTCAGTCCGATGAATAGCCGTTCGAGGTTAAGTAAACTTCGAAGTGATAATACACCTATATATCTATATGTGTGTGTGTGTGTGTGTATGTGTGTGTATATATATATATATATATATATATATATATATATATATATATATATATATATATATATATAATTTTTTATACAGATATCTAAATGTGTATATGTTTTAATATATACACATATATGTTTACATAATATATTACTACATATAGGAGCGTACATTAGTATTTAAGAACCTATAAAGTTTTTAATTATTTTTTTTTTATTTTTAAATCACAATTTTGAATTTTAGATATTTAATCAATTATATATAAATATATAATTATGCTGTGGAACACTAATAGATTATCTTTTGTTGATTGGCATGAACATTTAGTAGTGTGGAATTTGTTATCTGTTGCTTTAAGGAATTAATTTGATACTATGATGTTAGGGGTTCCTTGTGTCATGATTGGTGCCCAAGTTTATGTTAAGAAGTGTGTTTTATATTTTGTTAAATGTACTTTGAAAAAGCCCTTTTAGAATTTGTTGGGACGAAAGTGCTTAGTAAAAATAGTGTTTTTTTTTTATTTAAGCCTGCTGTGTTCAAATAATAAAATGTAACTTTTCATCTGCAGTTGCTGTGTCTTGTATCCCTGGTTCTTGCACCTTCCCTACTGTTGGCTGACCTATATAAGTTGGGACTTGCCAGTCTGCAAAGAAATGCTACTTTTTTGATCACCGTAGTGGTTTTTGTCTTTTATTCAGACTGAATGGCATTCAAGTGAATGTCAATGAGCCAATCAGTATATCTTCCAAAACTTTGATACATTTTACAAAAAAAAATAATTTTACACAGCTTTGTGCATTTTTACAGTACTGCTTTGTGTTATACTGAGAATAATTTCAGGTTTAATGCAACTCTTTGATAATTACGGTTGCCTCATCTTAGTACTGCTTTTCTACAGTATGGGCTACTTTGATTGTAAACACAATGTATTACAGCTGTTGCAATCTGACACAGAATGTTAACAATTAGTGCTGTCTCAGTAGTGTATTAAGCATTGTAGTTCCATCTGTGGTCTGTCAGTGCTGAAGTAGTGGTACTGTTTTATGTGTGTACCATTTTGTGTCACTGCTGCCTGGGTTATGGCAGAAAAAGTGTCTTGAACCAGCCCACTTACCCATCACAAAAATTCATGCAGGTTGTTGTATCTTTCGGCTTTTCCCTGTTAGGGGTTGCCACAGAGGAACTCCGGTCCGCTAATGATTGGCAGCAGATTTTTACGTACCGAGTTGCCAGCCCTGACGTACAACCTTCAATGAAGGTACGCCCATTTACGCATGTCTCCACACAGAAGACGCTTTAGCTGAGAATCTAACAAGACGTCTTACTGTGAGGCGACAACGCTACCGCAGCACCACCACCTCACTATACAAAAATTCATGCAAGTAAATACTCATGCAGGTAAATACATAAATATGCATCCAAAATATGACTCCTGCCACCAACTCATGATCCAGGACTGTCCAAGATCCTGCCTTTATAGGATGGCACCATAAACAGTTGCCACTATTGTAAGAGTTTTAAGTCAAGGACTGCCATTATTGCTGGGAAGCCGGATAGTGATTTTTTGTTTATCAGCAGCTGACATTGGGCAGACATGGATGCCTAGTGCAAGAACCAACCAGGGGCTCCACTCGAAAGTCTTAGACAAAATACAGAAAGGAAGATGTAAGCTAGGCCGAAGTCTTTGTAGGCTTTCACAGGGGCAAGCAAAAGGTACCTCTTTTACTTATGACATCTCTAAATCTCTTGAATAAATTTCTAAGTCTAAACATGCTACAGATGGTTAACTTCCCCTTAATGGTTTCTTGCACTTGAGTTTTCTTTATCCCTCCTGCACTGAATATTGAAACACTTGTTCAAATATCTTTTATTGCACACTGAACACGTTATGAGGACAATGTTCTAATGTTTGGTCCTGGTGTGATATTGCAGACCCCAGTGCCTTCCATCATACACCTGTCTCTTTTTTTTTTTTTTTTAGCTTGGCTTCAGGTGTACCACTCCTCTGCTTTGGAGACTTGTGTGATTGTAGGAGTTTTGGTAGAAAAGTGTCTTGGACATATTTGAATTTAGATTTTCTGTAAAGAAAGTGCCCGAGGCAATCTTTCTAAACATGGAACATTTTATCATAGATACGGCTATATGTGACACTACAATTTTGCAAGTTGATTTTCACCCTTAAGAGCTATTTCAGTTTTCCTTCATATTGTATAGCTTTGACATCATATAAATAGGTAAGAGGGTGTAGGGAGTGTGCCATCCTACAAAAAAAAAGAATGTTTTACTGATTCTTCCTGAATGTTTAGTTAGTGTTCTTTTTAAAAATTCCTTGGGTACATCGTGTGTAGGAAGCTTTTTTGATTTCTTGTAGTGGATCCAGAAGATAGATGTTCCTGTCATAGAAGCTATAAATATGTGTTCCTTTCTCTCAATTTCCTTCTTGAGGATCTTTCTGTTGACCCCTAAAGGTCATGAAATTACTGCTATAGTAGTCTGCTGTCTTTTGCACCTCATTAAAGAAGCTGGCTCAGAGTTTTCAAATGCTATCTTTGTGCAATCTGTGATTAATAGAGCCCTTAATGTGGAAATATCTTGATTCAAGGCCTGCTGCTGCTTCCAAAAAGGGTAACTGCCTTTACTGGTTGTCATCCAGGTGCTGTGTCCCAATCCCACATCTGAAAGCACCCTGCTTTTTTTTTCTACTGCCCAGTGCCTGGTCATTCTGCTCCAAGAAGGATTCCAACCTTATGATAGCTAAGCAGCAGGACTTTGGTACAGGCTGTTGTACCATCAGGAATTTGTCCCAGATGTTCCATTTCCAGTCCTCTTTAGTGAAGCAGACCTTACAGAAACTGCCTTTGAGGGAGGCCATTGAGAAAGAGCTTAGTATAGCATATAAGGTGAGGTTTTGTTTTCGCCTTCTGCAGCTTCCATAAAATGATTGTATTTGTTTAGGTTTGTAGCTGTTGTTGACTGCCACAGTGTAAAGGTGTCTGGCTGGGCCTGTCCCCCTGTCATGAAGTGTTGCTTGACCAGTGTTAAGCTGCTCTTTGATCAGTCTTAGGCTGTTTCTGAAGGTCTGGGGAGACTTTTTTTGAGGACCCTACTGCTTAAAGGGAGAGAAGCTGTCTGATTTGCTACTTCTGGGAGTAGCGAAACCTGTATTGTCTTGGATGTCATAGTGTAGTCAAAGGGACTGCTGAGCTGGTGGCTCTGTTGGGATAGCGTGGAACTGAACCTTATTACCATCTGTTAATGGTTTTCAAGAGATTGAAATGACTGTAAACTGTTATTGGACTTAACAGCTTCTGCCTTCTTATAACTTTTGTAAGGTTTTTCATGGTCACAGTTCAAATGTTTATTCCATGCTTTCATTTAGGCTTCAGGATTGTGTTGGTACACTTGATGAATGTCCGTTGCATATAATCATTTTGGAAGTGCACATTAGGTTTCTGTACTTGGACTTAGAAGGGGCAACATTTTTCATATAGACTGCTTCCCTTTAATAGTCCCTTTTCTTCAGGGGCATTCGTCAAGATGTTTGCAGTTATGTCCCGTACCTTTTCTGCCTGAATGTACATTTGTTAGTAGTTGTCTCTCATAAGTTTCTTGTATCAACTTTGTCCTGGGCGTTCCCATGTTTGCAGTCTCTGAGGGTCATTCTTGTATCAAATTTGGCCTGGAGGTTCCCATGTTTGCAGTCTCTGAGGGTCATTCTTGCTTCTAGATCTGCACAGTGTCTGCTTTGTCGAAGCAATAATGGACATGTTCAGTCTCTTTGTGGAAACAATAATGGACCTGTTCAGTCTCAGCTTTAGTCTCCATGGAGAAGGAACTTGAGTTTAGAAGGTTAGTGGTTTGGTTGGAATACTAGCCAAGGTTTCAAGCTTGCCTGCCATTACATCTTTTGGACTTAGGAAATGAGGTCATTGGTTTGTTTCCATGTGGTCATTTCGCACTGCCAGGGACTGCAAATTTATCTTTTCTTCTGAGAAAAGCTTTGTTTGTTGGAATCATTGGCCCACAGCCTGGAAGCTGGGCTTTCCTTTGTGTTCTTCGCCATCATACCCCTTAAGTTTGGATGTGCCATTGGATGGTTAGGAATCATGCATTGGGTCTGGTGTTGTTTCAATGCCAGTTGAGAGTAATTTTTATCGAAAACTGTTAAGTTCTACTAAATTGAATTATTTTCAGAAAAAAATTGTTTGCAGGACTGCAGTAAATGATGTCCTCCTGACTGACCACCCTTTAGTTGGGATTTCATTTTTGATTTGTAGAATTTATTAATGATAGGTTTGTATGATATTACAATATGCTTTTGTTTTTGTTCAGTTGTTTCGACAAGGCAGTGGAGGAATGGCGACAGTTCCATTGTGAGCTTAATGATCTCAATCAGTGGGTAACTGAAGCGGAGCAGACCTTGGCGGACTCCTGCCGTTCAGATGGTAGTCTGGATTCAGCGAAGGCAAGGCTACACCAGCAGGTATGTTTACTAACTTTGGGAATATAGAGCAAGACAGCTTTATTAATTGAAGTGTCCTATTCTCTTGAGCATTGTGATCTTTTTGCATAACATTCTTTTGTGCTTATATTGTCATTTTCTTTTCCAGAAATGCTTCCTTACAAAAATGTGAATACATGAAAGTATGTGCTGCTTTTAAAAGAGATCAGTTTCAGTTTCTGTGTTTGTGCAGCAGGGCAGACAGGGCATTATTTAAAATTGAGGAACGGATTGTTATTCTTGATGTCTTTCCTTAGATCACTGTTGCAGTATTCCAAACTGTCGGGTTATCTCATCCAATAACCTGGATGCCCATCCAGGGCACCAAAGCCGTACGTATGAATGTGGTCATGAGGTACATAAGCAGATGTATGAGCATGAAAACCTAAGACTCACAGCCAGTCTTAATGCAGGTCTCGCACTCATTGGTCTGTCCTGTGCATAGTTGTTGGTATCGTTTGTACCTTTACTTGTTCAGATAATTGCCCTATTGGGGAGTCTTCCTTTTATTTTTCTTTACTTTATTGTGATTTTAAACGGTTAGGTATCAACTAACAGGGGGAAGTGTGGTTGTGTTAGGCAGATTCATTATAAGGATCTCCACACCTAATTTGGGGCGGCCACAGTGGTGCAGCATGTAGTATTGTCGCCTCATAGCAAGCGGTTCTCTGTTTTGATTATCCACTGGGGTGCCTTCTGTGTGGAGTCTGCATGTCCTCCCAGCAATCGTGTGGGTTTCCTCTGGGTGCTCCGGTTTCCTCCCACACTCCAAAGACATACAGCAGGTGGATTAGACATTCTAAGTTGGCTGTGAGAGTGAATATGTCTGCGAGTGAGTGCTACGGATGAACTACCGCAGCAGGGCTAGCCACCCAGTGGTGTAAACCTTGGCTTGAGATGATTGTCACTGAAGTGACACCCTGACCCCATGTGCAAAAATGGGAAAAAAGGGGTTGAGGATGACTGGATCTCCACTCCTAATATATGATGTTATGTAGTCCAATCTCGCCTACATTCTTACTCGCGGGTTCGGAGCCGAATATCGGCAACGACTCTGTCAACTTTTCTCCTAGCTCGAAGTCTCTCATTGGCTGGGCCAAGCAGGTATCCCATGCTGCACTGCTTCATAACCCCAGATCTCATTTGCCGCTCGTTTAGCTAGGACATGGTCTCGCTTGGCTGTGGCTAAGTACCTTCTCTTTTTCATTTTCTCTTGAGAAAATTGCTATTTTCAACACAAAAGCTATTTTAATAGCTATTTTTGTCTTGTTGCTTGTTACTGTGTGTTACTTGTGTGTAGTTTGTATCCCTAACTGTTCCGGTGGGCTAGGCCCATTTGAGTTAGAGGACCTAGTCCTCCTTTCTGTGTATTGCTTTTTTGCTTAGGTTTTTTGTTGGTTACTGGGGCTAAGCTAGCTCATTATTTTTTCCTTGTTGTGGATAGTGTGTGTGAGTCGTAAAGAACCGTTTTACTTGGAGGTTCTTGGGTTGCTGTGGTAGAGTGTTCAGTAGTTTCCCGCCTTGCTGTTTTCTCTAGCTAGATTGTTCAGTTGGTCTTATTGTGCAAAATGTCTAAGGAGCAGAAGGAACATAAACCTTCCGGTTTTAAAAAATGTTCCAAGTGTAGTTACAAGATGTCCATCACAGATTCACGGATGGACATTCCGTATGTGTTTATTGCCTAGGGGCAATTCATTTGCAAGAGTCTTGTAGCTTCTGTCACGCCTTCAGTCCGGGGGTGCTCCAGGAGAGAAAAAATAAACTAATATTGAAGGGACTCATGAAACCTTCGTTTGAGGAGTCTTTAGACTTTGCTTCTAGTTCTCAGGCCAAGTCTAAAGCTTTGAAGGCGAAGAAAAGATCTCCGGCTCAGTCTGTTTCTTCAGAGCCGCCGGAGAAACTTTCTAAACTTGACTCTACCTCCTCGGCTCCTCTGTCCTCGGGGCCGCAGGAGGCATCTGTTGTACTGGAATCCACTTCGGCTTCTATTTTACTGGAACCCATTCGGAGCCGGTCACCCAGTGTCTGGCATGGCTCTCCTGACAGGAGATCCCAATCTTCATCACTGTCCACCAAATCCTCCAGGCATTCTGATTTGGATGTTGATAGGGTGGTGCAGAGGCTCCTGCAGTCGCCGGAGTTGGCTAAATTATTCTCGGCTCCGGAGCTTGTCCCGATGCTTGTATTGATGGTTCCTCCTCCGAGCACTTCCTTGTCTTCGGAGCCGGAGTGCTCCACTCAGAGTGATGTTCTTGCGCCGGCGCCGATACCGCTTAAGGGTTTATTGGTGCCGACGTCGGCTCCGACACTGTCGGCTCCTTCGACAGCTTTCGGCACTCGGGTTTCCTCAGTCAGGCCCGAGGGGGATACTTCAGGACACCTGTCTGTCGGCGTATCGGCTCGGGAGACCCCGACTCCGGTCATGGCCTGAGGCCCGTCAGTCCTCGGATTCAGGTGGACCGGCCATCGAGGCCATGCGGAGCACACTGGCCAAATTGTCAGTTACATCACCCAGATAGGTCATTCTGTCCCCTTCCGCCCTGGCTAGAGCCTCTGACGTCCCCCTATCCATAGATAGTGGGAGCCCAAAGGTTTGGGGATACCCCATGAGCAGTCCCCAACTTTCTGCGGGCCCCTCAGAGTCTGTGGCCCCCAGAAAGAAGACGTGCAAGAGGAAGCACATAGACTCCCAGGACGAGTCTCTCACTTTCCCCTGTGTCGTCCTCTGATGACGTCTCTTTCTCCGACATCCTGGAGATTTTGAGACAGAGGGATGACTGGCCGTCCAAAACCCCCTCTGAGGAGGAGTCGGTATTCCTCAAGGCCTTTGGAGCTCAACCCTCTGCCTCCTGGGTGTCTCCACCCTTTGACGAGCTCTTGGATTTAATCTGTCAAGGGTGTGGGAGAATCCTGATTCAGTGGAACCTGTACCCAGAAGGCCCAATAAGTTTCTTTCTGCTTCTCCCGGGAAAGAGTTTCTGTCCAAAGGGGTTTCTGTAGATGCTATGGTGGTGGTGGTGGCGGCGGCCACACAGAACGAAGTAGCCGAGACCTCTTCCTCTGTCCATCCTCCTAACAAAGAGTCTAGGACCATGGACCGGTACGGGAAGCATATCCTTTCATCAGCGACATTCACCTTACGGTCACTGAACTACCTTTGTCATTTTATTCAGCTCCAGAGAGATCTCCTCAAGGAGTTAGGAGATACTATAGTGGGTAACGTACCTGAGGCGTTGGCGCATACGGTTAACGCCCAGGTGTCTACCCTCAATTCTATTGTCAACTCGTCCATGAGGCTCATATCTTATGCAGCCAAGGGGGCGAGTAGGGCAGCCAGTATGGAGTAGCACTCAGGAGGCAAGCCTGGATGCGCCTGTGTCATTTCACAGAGGCCTTCAAGTCTTCTTTCACTGACGCTCCCTTTGATGGGTCCTCGCTCTTTGGGACCAAAGTGAAAGACACCCTCACCAGATGCGAGCAAGAGGGAAAGACCCTGTCTGCCGTAGGGGTCCATTTTTCCCCTCCCCTCTCGGCCTTACCCCAAGGCTCAGAGAGGTGGGAAGATGTGGTTCAAGAAGTCGCAGAAGTTTTTCCCTGCCGCACAAGATGAGTCCCCCTCCAGAGGCAGAGGAGGGGGAGGTTATTCAGGAAGACACCGCCCTAGAGGCAGAGGAGGCCCCCGCAACTCAGGAGACTGTGATTCCTTTTGCGGTTCTTACTGCCATTGTTCCTGATGTGTTGCCTGACTGTGCTTCTCCGGAGCTAGTCGGGGGCCGCATATCGTTATACCCGGAAGCCTGGGAAAGCATCACCCAGGATCGATGGGTGTTACGAATAGTTGCCGGAGGTTATGCCCATTCCCCTTTTTGTCAGATCCCCCTCCAGTCAGAAAAATCCCGGACGTTCCACCTGGTCAAAGGGATCATGCAGCCTTAGAGGTTTCAAAGCTGCTAAAGAGGGGAGTCATCCAACCTGTCCCCTCAGACCAAATCGGATTCGGGACTTACTCAAGACACTTTTTGGTACCAAAAAAGACAGTGGACCTGAGACCCATTCTAGATCTCAGCCGATTAAACCACTACATTCAAAAGTCTAAGTTCCAAATGGTCACCCTTCAGTCCATTTTTCCATTTCTGGAAAAAGAAGTATGGATGTGCTCCATCGACCTCAAGGATGCTTACTATCATATCAATGGACAGGGCATCCAAGAGTCACCTACACTTCCGGCTGGGAGCCAGTCATTTTCAGTTTCGTGCCCTGCCCTTTGGTCTCACCACAGCCCCCAGGGGGTTCACCAAATGTTTGGCGGTGGTGACAGCTCACCTGAGACGTCAAGGATTCCAAGTGTTTCCGTATCTGGATGACTGGCTCCTCACCGCCCCCACCAGGCATCTACTCATCCAAGCCAGGGACGCTACCATTACCCTCTCTCAATGACTTGGAATAACATTGAACTGGGAAACAATCTGCCTTGCTGCCCTCACAGTGTGTCACGTTTATAGGCACAGAGCTAGACACCATCCAAATGCGAGCCTTCTTGCCACACAAAAGTATCAGGGTATTACAGAATCAGGTTTGTGCGTTATTACCCCTCAGGAAAGTACAAGCGAGATGGGTTCTTCAGCTTTTGGGCACCATGACAGCCACCATTATGTTAGTGCCTCTGGCGAGATTACACATGAGGCTTCTTCAATGGCTTCTCTTTGCCCAATGTTCTTTCCAAAAACTCCCCCTTTCCCACCAGATCCTACTCACGGACCGATGCAAACAGGATCTCGGTTGGTGGCTATGCTCCACCAATCTGGACGAGGGGAAACCATTTGTTCCTCCATCACCTGTTGCCACGGTGACCACGGACACCTCCCAGATGGGGGGGGGGGGCATTATCTTGGCAGGACAGTCCAAGGCACTTGGCAAGATCACGAGGTACATCTGCACATCAGAGTCCTAGAGATGAGAGCGGTGTTACTGACGTTGCGGGCACTTCAGAGCTCTCTCCCTCTTGCAATACAGTCGGACAGCATGTCCGTTGTATGGTATCTAAACAAACAGGGAGGAACCAGATCTTGCCCCCTGTGCAGAGAGGCTATGCGAGTGTGACAGTGGGCAGCGTCTTCCCAACGGTTCCTAGTGGCAACGCACATTCCGGGGAAGGCCAATGTGATTGCAGACAGGCTGAGAAGAGCTATTCTCATGCCTTACGACTGGTCCCTGAACCCTCTGGTTGCGGAACAGATATTCAGCAGGTGGGGTCAGCCTTGCTGCGATCTTTTTGCCAATCCCCTCAATGCCAAATGCAGCAACTACTTCACCCTGATCCCCCCACAGGGGGACTCACCCAGGGACACTCTAGTCCAGGATTGGCCCTCCAGTCTGCTCTATGCTTTCCCTCTGTTTCCTCTGTTACCAAGAGTGATTCAGAAAGCCTTATCCTTGGGAGGCAAGATGATTCTAATTGCCCCACACTGGCCTCGCCAAGTCTGGTTCTCCTTTCTCCATCCATTCGTTGTAGACACTCCTTGGATTCTGGACCCAGTACCAGACCTACTGACACATGTCAGGACAGTTCCACCCCTCCCTGCAGACCCTCAGGTTGACAGCCTGGCTACTCCACTTCCGTCGTTAGTCAGACTTCATCGTTTTTCACTTGAGGTAGTGCACATTTTTATTGTCCTCTCATATGTCTTCGGCTAGGAAGATTTATTCCAGCAAATGGAAGAGATTCTCTATTTGGGCTCATGCCCAAGGTATTGACCCATACACAGCCCCAATTTCTGCCATTTTGGAGTTCTTGTCCATGCTCTTTCAGCAGGGCTCTGCACCCGCCACCATTAAAGTCCAGTTGGCGGCTATTTCAAGCTTTCATACCTCCTATGAGCCTTCCCTTATGGCCCATAAACTCTGTAAGGCCTTTCTAAAGGGCACCTTATTACTCCGGCCTCCTGTTTGAGAACCTATGCCCTGGGATCTAAACTTTGTTTTGCAAGCCCTTACCTCCCCACCTTTCAAGCCGGCTGCCACCTGGGAGTTAAAGTTTTTGTCCTGGAAAACAGCTTTCCTAATAGCCATCACATCAGCCAGACGGGTGTCAGAGATTCAAGCCCTCTCCATAAAACCCCCGTATTTGATTTTTCATAAGGACAGTTTCTCTTCGACCTAATCCGTCTTTTCTCCCCAAAGTTACATCTACTATTAATCTCAGTCAGTCTATTGAGCTGCCAGTGTTCTTCCCTCAATTTTCGAACAAGGCAGAGTTTAGATTTCATCAACTGGATGTGCACAGGCAATTGAGATTCTATCTACACAGGACCAAACACCTATGTAAATCTGACCAATTGTTTGTTTCCTTTTCAGAAAATAGAGCGGGATCCTCTATTTCCCAGGTTACCATTTCCAGATGGATTTCGAATTGTATTTCCTTTATTTATTCTTCAGCAGGAAAAAATCTACCGATGTCCTTCAAGGATGCATCTGCAGTCCTTACAAATGGGTTGTCCTGTCGTCAGGCAGCCCTTCGGTCGGCCGGATTCCAAAGTCTGGGTCTGGCCTCGGCTGGTGTCGCACTTCACCCGACGTCATAGCTGCAGTTATTCGGGTATAAAGGCATCAGCCGACGCCATTTTCCTCAGTCTTTCTTGCGCGTGGCCAAGCAGAAGCTGTTCGCAAGTGCCGGTCGGTCAGAACCAGAGATTACTACTACAAGTACCGAAGACTTCTAAAAAGCTAAGTACCCCGTTGGGGACTCTTTCTTGCCTCAGCCGATGTCAGAAAAAGTGAATAACTGTTTAAATTGTGGGAAACAAATACCTCATAAAGATTTCCACTCTTACTGCTTACCTTGCTTAGGCCCAGACCACGACGTAGCAGCTTGTCTAGCCTGTACCTCTTTCAACCGACGAACGCTTAGACGTCGGTGTGAATTTGCTGAAGAGTTTTTCGGCTCCGCTTTTGCTTACATTATGCCGTCGGATACTCCGACTACGCAAATTTCTAAAAAACGCAAGGAAAAGGACCGACACTCGCGGTCCGCGGTTTCGGCCGAAACCGCGGTTAAGCCAACCGCGAGTGTCTCGGTTTCGGCTGAAACAGAGTCCACGGTTCTTCCTTCGGCCGAAAGCTTGCCACTTAACGAGGCCTCATCCAGCTTGGCTGAATCTGCTACCGAAATCCCACCTGCTCTTGCAGGTTCACAGGATTTATCAGATACTATCCCTTTGGATATTTCTACCCCTGCACGTGGAGCTGCTAGGCCTCCTGCATCCATGTCGATTAAGGCCTTTGCCAGGGCTAAAGCAGCAAAAACTACCAAAACTGTGCCTGCTAAGACCCCCTCTCACAGGCCCAGTTCTAGTTCACAAATGCTTAGTCTAGCAGATGATCTCATTTCTTTGATCCGGGGATCCCAACCACATCCAGACAGGGCCTCTCACCCACCTCCAGAGAAGAGGACTAGAGTAGAGCCCCCTGAGCCAGTTTCTTCAGATGGATCCTCTGATGAATCAGATAATTCAGACCCTCCAGAGGCCCCTTTTTCTCCTTATGAGGACTCTGATGCAGAAGAGTCCATTCCTTCTGCCTCTCCGCCTGAGGAATTTTCTTTTGGGGAAACCTTGCATGCTATGAGGGAACAATTTCAATGGCAGGGCCAGGATTTTTCAGACTCTAGGAAAAGGCTTAGAACCTTTTTGCATTTGCCACAGCATAGGCCTTTAGCCATTCCTCCAGTACTTACTGTTGTGGATGATGCTTTTAATGATGCTTGTACTGCTCCTGATTATCTTCCTCCGGCCCCTGCTAAGCCCGATAGGTACTACAGGGTTCCGGACACACATTATCATTTTTATAAGGCCCCTTTTACAGATCCCGAAACTATCTCCCAGGGACCCAAGGCTGTAGCAGCTACCTCTACCAAAAAAACCCTCCCCTCTGAAAGGGAATCTAGGGCCTTAGAGAGATGGGGTAAAAAAGTTTACACTTCTGCTACTCTTTCAGCTAGGGCCTTGAACTGTCAATTCCACATGATTCAGTATCAGGAATTTGTTAGACCAGTTAACTAAAAAACTGTCCTCGGATGAACCATTAGACAAAAAATCTGTACAGGAAATGGTACATAACATTCAGCAGGTCAGTAATCATTCCTTAAAATGCGGCTATGATGCACTGGAGGCTTCCTTTAGATCAGCCATGACTGGCACAGTGATCAGAAGACATGCATGGTTAAAAGAACAGTCCTTACCAGACCATGTTAAATCAAAGCTCCTAGATGCTCCCATGGATAAGCTCAATTTGTTTGGCTCCCCTGCACAGCAGGTGCTGAAGAAGGTGGAAGAGAAAGCAAAATCTGTCCAGACGGTCAAGGATTTCTTGCACGTCCAGCCTCCAAGGTTTAGCAGGAACTGGCCTTCCAAGAATTGGTCCTTTCCAGACACCTCCAGAGCTCCGAGAGGCAGGAATAGACACTCAAGAGGCAGGGGTCAATCCAGAGGTGCCTACAGGGGACGTCAGTGGCAGGCTAACAACCAGCGAGGTACAGCCACAGATCCAGCCACCACCACCACTTCCACAGGACAATCACAGTGACTTGGCTCTGGCACCGCCTACCAGGGAACAACTAGAGGCACCCTTAGGCGGGAAGCTAGCCTTATTTTCAGTAAACTGGCATTACATCACAGGAGACAAATGGATTTTACAGACAATAGACCAAGGTTACAGGTTTCACTTCCATACCCTACCAAGGAAGAGAGGAATGCCAAACCTACCTCCAAATCAGAAGACAGAAGCTCTAGAACAAATAACTCACTTACTAAGGATGAGAGCTGTAGAAAGGGTACCATCTATGGAACAAGGGCAAGGATTTTACTCCAGACTTTTCCTGGTACCAAGAAAAGAAAACCAATGGAGGCCTATTCTCGACCTGTCCGCTTTAAACACATACCTCATTGTTCCAAAATTCAAAATGCTGACCCTACAGCAGCTTCTTCCCATGCTGGGCAAGGAGTCTTGGCTGGTAACTCTAGATCTCAAGGAGGCATACCTGCACGTCCCCATATGACCAAATTGCAGAAGATACCTCAGATTTCTTGCAGGATCAGAGCATTATCAATTCTCAGCATTGCCCTTTGGCTTATCTACTGTGCCCAGAGTATTCACGAAATGCCTGGCATCAGTAATTGCTCATTGCAGGCTTCAGGGAATTCAAATTTACCCTTACCTGGACGACTGCCTGTTACAAGCGGACAACAAAATCAAATTAACAAAAGATTTGCAAAGGGTCATTCATCTACTACAAGCCCTGGGATACACAGTCAATATAAAAAAGTCAAGGCTGATACCATCCCAAAGGATAACCTTCTTGGGTGCAGATCTGGACACATCAAAACAAATGGCATTCCTGACAGTAGAAAAACAGGAGCAACTCCCTTTCTACTTCATGGCATTAAACCAGAACCAGCTAACAGCAAGAAAAGTCCTGCAAGCTCTCGGTTACATGGCATCCTGCATAATATTGATTCCACATGCCAGACTACATATGAGAAAGTTACAGTGGTACCTAAGGAATTTATGGTCTCAGCACAAGCACAGCCTAGAAACCCAAATTCCAATAATTCCATGCCTGAAGCAAGAATTCCAATGGTGGGCTCAGGCCTGTCAAACAAACAAAGGACTGCCCTTCCACAGCACTCAACCAAGCCAGACCATCACAACAGACGCTTCAGACCTCGGTTGGGGGGCACACATGCTGGACAAGTGCATACAAGGCTTATGGACTCAAGACCAGCTGCACCTACACATAAATCAAAAGGAAATGCTGGCAGTAAAACTGGCAATTCAGGCATTCAGACCATTTCTTCGACAGGGTCAACTGCTGATAAGGAAGGACAACACCACAGTTATGTGGTACATCAACAAACAGGGATGCACACATTCATACCCTCTATGCCGGATGGCAATGGACCTCTGGAATGTGGCACTGAGCTTCAACATTCAGTTACAAGCAATTTTTGTGCCAGGAAAAGAAAATATACTAGCAGACATCCTAAGCAGAACTGCCACGGATGCCCACGAATGGATGCTGCATCCAGACATCTTCAAAACCATTACAAGGAAATGGGGACTACCAGAAATAGGCTTATTTGCATCCCCACACAATCACCAACTGAAAAAATTCTGCACAAGGACGTACCACCCACTTGCTTGGAAAGTGGACTCCCTATCTTTCAGTTGGAAAAACCTGACAGCATATGCATTCCCACCTCTTCCTTTGATGCACAAGGTGCTATTGAAGATCAAAGAAGACCGTCCAAGGGTCATCCTGATAGCTCCAGACTGGCCAAGGCAACATTGGTACCCATTACTGAGGAGTATGTCTCGGGAACAAATATGGCCTCTGCCCCTAGTTCCCTTGCTGTTAGCACAGAACAACTTCAAAACCCTGCATCCAAACCTGAAAACACTGCAGCTGGCTGCCTGGAACATTGCATAAGACCAAATAACCCAGACTTATCTCAAAGGGTTAAAGACATTATCTTGGAGGCTCGCAGACCCTCAACAAGAAAAAAATATTCAGCAAAATGGAAAAGATATCTCATTTGGAGTACAGCAAAAGGAGAGAATGTGTCACTGGTAAACATAGCTAACATCCTGGAATACTTGGCAGAGCTCTTCCACAACGGCCTGTCATTAAGATTCATGCATCAGCCATTTCAGCAGAATATAACTTGGATCCTCCAGTCTTCTCACATCCTCTGCTCAGGCAGTTTCTGAGAGGAATTAAAATGTAAAACCACCTAGGAAGCCACCATTGCCAGCATGGGACTTGAACTTTGTGCTAGAAAAGTTGACACTACCTCCTTTCGAACCAGCAGCAACAGCAGAATTACAATACTTATCATGGAAAACTGCTTTCCTGCTTGCAATCACTTCAGCAAGAAGGGTATCTGAGCTACAGGCATTAATGGCAGTACAGCCCTTCCTGATCTTCCATCAAGATAGTGTCCATGAGAACTAATCCTACTTTTATGCCAAAGGTGGTCTCCAGGGTATCTTTAAATCAAGCTATCCACCTACCTACATTCTTCCCCAACCCACAGAACAGGGGAGAAAGACTGTTGCATACCTTGGATGTACATAGACAATTACGTTACTACCTGGACAGGACCAAGAGCAACAGAAAAACTGACCAGCTACTGGTAGCATATGCAACAGGAATGGAAGAAAAAGCAATTTCAAAACAGACAATCTCTAAGTGGATAGGAAATTGCATTAGATTTTGTTACTCCTACCATGGGAAGAAAACTCCAGAAAACATCAGGCCTCACTCTACAAGGGCTACAGCCACTACCACAGCTTTTCTTCGAGGAGTGGCTACCAAAGACATTTTAGAGGCTGCTACTTGGAGCTCCGTGCATACATTTGCCAAGCATTATAATTTCCCTTTATACTCCAGATCCCGAGCAGGTTTTGCCACTGCTGTTTTGCAAGGGATCTTAACTACACCATAATCTTTTTTCTCCTCCTCCCCCAGTTTGGCTATGGTATTCTACCCATTTGTAAGGACTGCAGATGCATCCTTGAAGGACATAGTACAGTTTTGTACCTACCATAAATGTAGATGTCCGATAGGCATGCATCTGCAGTCAGGATTACCCACCCTCCTTCCCCTCTGTGGTACTCCTAGGGTATTTGCCCATCTTGTAGCTAGCTGGGGGAATCTATTATGGTGTATTTGTTTGTATATATGTACATACATGCTTATTTTTTGTTTGCTCTCTACTATTTGGAACCATTTGCATTTATCCAAATTTAGCCTTCCTAGAGGGCACCTGGCATCTGGGGCAAGAAACACTGAGGAAAATGGCGTCGGCTGATGCCTTTATACCCGAATAACTACAGCTATGACGTCGGGTGAAGTGCGACACCAGCTGAGGCCAGACCCAGTCTTTGGAATCCGGCCGACCGAAGGGCTGCCTGACGACAGGACAACCCATTTGTAAGGACTGCAGATGCATGCCTATCGGACATCTACATTTATGGTAGGTACAAAACTGTACTTTCCCTGTCAAGGCTAACTCTACTAGGGCTGTTTCCGCGTCTGTGGCATACCATGCCAGACTATCTTTGGATGATATTTGTGCTGCAGCCTCGTGGGCTTCCCCTCACACTTTTATTACTCATTACAAACTGGATGTGGCTTCTAGGGGCCGGGCTTCCTTTGGTTCCACAGTCCTCAGGAGTATCTTCCTTTGAGCCTCCTAGGATAGAGGTGCTGGGGACACTGTCCCGCGAGTAAGAATGTAGGTGAGATTGGACTACATAACATCAAGAAGTTATGTACTCACCATAACGTTCGATGTATGTAGTCCATCCCGCCTCACATTCTTACGTACCCTCCCAACTGCCCCCCCTCCTGGAGGATCTGGAGGTTAGGATTGGTACTAGAGTACCCTTCAATGGTAGTTTGTTTTCTTACCCTCTTTGATAGTGTTCTACCTTATTGGGTTGTTGTTATGCATGCGGTGTGATTGTGGGGTTTGCAGCAAACTAGATATGGAGTTATGAAGCAGTGCAGCATGGGATACCTGCTTGGCCCAGCCAATGAGAGCCTTTGAGCTAGTAGAAAAGTTGGCCGAGTCGGAGCCAAACCCACGAGTAAGAATGTGAGGCGAGATGGACTACATACATCGAACGTTATGGTGAGTACACAACTTCTTGTTTTTGCTCTGCTACAGAACACGACTAGAAGAAAAGCAATGTTTATCAATTCTTTGAACCAAAACCTCTATGAATGTCACTTTACTGTGTTGGTACTTACCTGTGGACCCAATGCCTTAAGCTCCTCACCCAAGCTAAAATGTCAGATTCTTCCACACCCAACATCCCACTCTTTCTGAAAGAGAAATTCAAATGGCCTAGACTTCACAAGAAACTGCAGTATGTTCTACTACCTTTTAGGCTCCCACTACTGTGACCCCACTGGAGAATGGTATGCCTTCTGATTTGTGCACATCTGGTAAGACATCTTGCCAATACAATGGAGGAAGGGAAACTCTACTTATAATTTTGGAAGGACCTGAAAAAGTTCTCCAAATATTAGTTCGGAAAGAAGTGCCTGTTTTTTTAATAAAAGTACATTAGGGATTGTATCTACCATGATTGGTTAAAGTGGATGTCACTCCCAAGAAGAAACAAAAAATGAAAAAAATGTTTCCTCCACATAGACGTGACATGAAAAAGAGAGAATGGAATTTTCACAAGGTCTGTTTAAGGCCATTTTGGAATTCAGGCCCCCATCTTTTCTTTCTTCTGCTCGCTCTACCTCTGCCACTCAGGAGACCCTGCTTGAGCCATCTTCTGAGGAAAATAAAGCAAAGTTTGATTTAGGAAAACATATCTTGGCCCACTCCTCCTAGATTCATTCCCCAAGCCAAATTGTCTGTGATGATGAGAATAATTGTATCCCCTGATTTTCCTGTAGAGGAAATCTCCTTTTGGAAAACCATCACTAAGATGCAGCATTTTCAGTGGAAATCCAGTCAAATTTTTTGATGTACAATTTACTAGTAACTAGCACCCCTACACCTGCTCCTGTCCCTTTAGTATTAGAAGCTTTTCTGGATGCTTTTGCATCCACTTGTACTGCACCTGTCAACCTGTAGTACTTAACGTTCTGATAAGTTCTATGAAGAGCTTGGACACTTACAAGTTATGTAGAAATCCCTTAGCAGACCCTTCTAACTTTTCTGTTTTCACTGACAATCTGTATAAACTCATGCCTTATGCTAATCCCCTTCCCTCAGACAGAAACAGTAAGGCAGTGGATAGATGTGGAAAGAAGGTGGTGTATATCTCCTCCTTTCTGGCTTTCAGAGCTGTGAACTACTCAAAGTGAGGCATAGCATTAAGTGCAGTTATGATGCAATAGAAGCTTCTTTCAGATCAGCTGCTACTGGATCTGCCATTTGAACCTATGGATGACGTCTTTCTCAATCCTTACCCAAGTATATGAAAATTAAAGTTTTGGATTCCTCTCTTAATAGGGACCTTTTATTTGGCCCTGAAGTGGCCAACTTGTTAAAATCCTTGCAAGAACAAGGTACAATTGTTTAAGATTTCAAGTATTCCTCACTTCTGTCCCCAGGTAGCAGCAAAACTTCCCAGTTAAGCCCACTTCCTTCTCTCACAGGGACTCTAGGTCTGAACAGAATGGCAGAAAAAAAATCCAAGAGAGAGATCTCAGAATAAACCAGACAGTTTCTCTAAGTCTGGGAAACTTCCCTTTCCAGACACATCAACCTGATTATGTTTTGCTTCCTCCAGTCCCCCTCATTCCAACCCTCCCTCTGTCAAAAATATTGACTTTATCAATTTCTACTTTTAGCTCCAAACTTCAGACAGATGAGTTCTTTCCATTATACAGCAGAGTTACAGGATGACTTGGGGAATTGCACCATTCAAAGGTATCCCACCACTACCTTCTAATCAGATAAACCTTGCTTCCTATCCTGTAGGCCTTGAATGACCAAGGTGCAGCATATCGCTCAAGTTCTTAAAGTAAGAAATCTGGACATGCCCATAAATAAAGGGGGGACAAAGGCTCAAAAAGTAGGGACAATTTTTAAATCGTGTTCTTACAAACGTAGAATGATGAAAGAACAAGTTTGGCATTAGCATGAATTTTCTGACAGGTGGAAAGTCTGAATCTCAAAGTCTGTCATTATTTTCTGACTTCACTCCTCGATTTGTCAGTAATTTGCCAGAAAGTGAAATTTTTTTGAGAAACAGCCCCAAAATAGGCAAAAATCTGTGCAGTTGATAGGTAGGAAGTATAACCTGTACCATAACAGTATGTAGGAAATGGTTTTATTCCAGACTTTTTCTGGTACACAGAAAAAAAGAGAATGGATACCTATATTAGATCTGTCCCATCCCAGTACTTTTCTGAATGTCCCCTTGTTCAAAAAGTGGTCACTGTAGACTCTTCTCCCTTTCATTCTTCCTGAGGTGTTCCTGGTATCCTTGCACATCAAGGATTCTTGCCTCCATATTCCCTATTTACCCTTCATATAAGAAATTTTTTAAATTTTCTGCTTGACCACAAACTTTCTGTTCTCTGCTTTATCCTTTGGGTTATCGACAGTTTCCAGGATCTTCACAAAGTGCTTTGCACCAGCCATTGCTTTTTGCAGAACTCAGGAGGATTCAAATATTTCCATGTCCAGACAACCTGATAATACAGGCATCCTTTTGGGTGGATTTTACAGCATTTCCACTTTACTATCTCCCTCCTGCAGAGGCTGGGATTCCTCAGAAGATGGCGCAATAAATTTCAAGTCCACATTGAATCCCACCCAAGACCTGTTTTTTCGGCCTGCAGGCTAGACATGCAACTCATGCTAACCTTCCGATCATAAGAGACATTACACGCCTACTCCAGCTACTTTTGGTCACTGCTGCCTCTGCAGTTTTGCTGTGCAAGTGAAATTCTCAGAGCCCTGTGGGTCATGTCAGCATCCATACTAGTGGTACTTTTTGCAAGACTCCATTTAAGAACTATCCAGTAGTACCTAAAATCTATCTGGTTTCAGTATTGTCATCCTCGGATTCCATGTCTTATCTTTCTGAAGAAAAAATTTCAGTTGTGGCTGTTGCAGATAAACCTTAACCCAGGGCATCCATTCAAGGTGGTAGTGTCTTCACAGGAAGTACACAGATGCACAGACCTAGCCTGGGGGTTATAGACAGGCTCCCTAAGAGGCCAGGAGCAATGGCCAACAAATAAAAGGACAGAGTGCATCAGTGTGAAGAAAATTCGGGCCCTGCAGATTTTCTCTCCTACGCTTGGCTCCAGATAATCTCAGAATCTTTGCAGACGGTACTAGTCATGTGGTGCATAATTAAACAGGAGGGAGTCGAGACTTAGTTATGAAGGGTAGCTCTTCTAGCTTGGGAACAGGCCATAAAAAGCAAACTTCTCCCTCCAAGCAGTTTACATTCCCTCTCAAGACAATTTCTTAGTGGATTTTTTAAGCAGATCAAGGGAAGACCCTCATGAATGGATACTGAACAAGGTCATCCTAGACATGGCCCACAGATGGGGGGTATCCCTCAGATAAACATATTTGATTCCATTCACAACAGGCAACTCCAAATGTTTTGCTCCAGGACTCCTTGCTCTCAGGCCTGGAGGATGGATGCCATTTCCTTTCCTTGAGAAGGGAGGTTTTCTTTGTCTCCCCCATCTACTTCTGTTCCCAAAGTCTTGTTAAAGATAGAGAGGGACAAAAGAAAAATCCTGCTGGTGACTCCTTTTTGGGCCAGGCAGCACTGATTTCCCCTTCTCTACCACTTACCCCAAGGAGCCATCACCACAAGTTACTCCACAGAGTAGACTTTCTCATGCAACACAAATGCTGTCTACATCATTCCAATCTCTTATCTCTCAGCTTGACAATATGGATTGGTGTCTGAAGGGGATCAGAATCCTATTTTCTGAGGTTGTGCTACAGGTTCTTCATGAGGCAAGGAAACTTTCACTAAAATGTCTTCTGTATCCAAATGGAAAAGATTTTCTACCTGATATTATGCTGAAAAACAGGACCGTACTCAAACTGGGGTTCCTACTATCCTGCCTTATTTGTGTGATCTACTAAAAGCAAGTCTAGTGGCACAGCCCACTCCTTGATTAAAGCACACATAGGCCATTTCAGCATGCTTGCCACTAGACTTACTACTACTTTCTAGGTTTGAGGTAAAACAGTTTCTCAGAGGTATCTTTCAGTTAAACCCAGCTATGAAAGCTGTTCTGTCTTCCTAAGACCTTAACTTTGTCTTAGAAAAGTTCACTCTGCCACCCTTTAAACCAATGACTTTTGCCTCTCTAAAATTCTATACAGGGAAAACCATCCTACTAGTGGCCTTGACTTCAGCTAAAAGAGTTTCTGAACTCCAAACCCTGATGGCCTCCCCTTGTTTCCTTGTCTTTCATAAGGACAGAGTTTATCTGAGGGGTCAGTCCTTCATTTATCCCTAAGGTGGTCAGTGAGCTGTCCCTCAACCAGGACATCAGTAGTCCCCACTATTGTCCCTTATCCTAAGAACAAGGGAGAATGGATCCTCCATTCTCCAGATGTGTATAGGTAACTCGGATTGTACTTGGATAAGACCAAGGTCATGCAGAAGCTTGACCAGTTGTTTGTGTCCTTCCAGGAATCCAATTTGGGAAACTCTGTCTCTAAACAAACTATTACTAACTGAATTTCTAAATATGTTTCCTTTTGCTACGCTAACCGTAGTAAATGTTCACTTTTCCCAGTTAAAGCCCATTCCATTAGAGCAGTTGCCTCCTCTAGAGACTTTTACAAAGGAATTAATTCCAGAGCCATCCTAGAAGTAACAACTTGGTCTTCTGTATACATTTACCAAGCACTATAGGGTAGGTATTTGCTCTAGATCCAGCGCCTCCTTTACCAACTCTGTGCTTTCTGAACTAATTGGTAGCTCCCTTATGCCTGATGCATTCACCTTTACTACTCATTAAGCTGTGGTAGTCACCCAACAGTTTGGAGTACTGCAACAGTGATCTTAGAAGGGATATTGCACAGTCCGTTAAGTTGTGTAAGAACTTACCAATGACTGTAGATGTCCTACTAGTCACTGTTAATGTATTCCTTCCCACCTGGATATCCCTCTTATTTTTTTTTCCTTAGCTTAGGTGGTTGTGTCTTTTGGCTTTTCCCAGTTAGGGATCGCCACAGCAGAACTCCGGTCCGCTAATGATTGGCAGTAGCTTTTTACATGCAGAGTTGCCGGCCCTGATGCATAACCTTCAACGAAGGTACGCCCATTCATGCATGTCTCCACACAGAAGACGCTCTAGCTGAGAATCGAACAGGACAACGTCTTACTGTGAGGCGACAACGCTACCGCAGCACCACTACTGTCCTTAGCTAGGTACTGTCCTTTATTTTCCCATGGACTGAGGGGAAGTTCTCTGCCTTCTCCTGTCTTAGATGATCATTGCCTTGTCTTGTATTCTTGCCTTAGGTGTCTCCAGGTCTCCTGGCTTTGACAAAGTTTAAGCCTTCATACTCTAATCCTTGTGCCCATGAGCTTAGGTCATATGTCAGGTGTATGGCTCTATGGAAGGTTTTGGCTTTGGTAACCTAGCCAAACAAATGGGGTTTTTGTCACCGTAAAATCACAGTTTGGAATACTGCAACAGTGATCAGTCGGACTTCTATTGTTATGGTAAGTTCTTACATAGCTGTACTTCTGTAATCACTGGAGTACTCTGGACACTGATGTGTCAGGTACAGTCCTTGCTTCTATTTTACTGTAATTGACACATTTTCCAAAAGTGTTCCCTATAGAACAAATGCAGTCTAGTTATTGTATGGTCTTACTGTAGTCCTTACAGAACATGTAGGACTTCAGTTGATGGTCCAAGTAAAAAACAGAGAGCAAACTGCAGTCTTACTTTGTGACCTTTTGGCACCATTCTTTTAAACAGTTTTTCTGTTGATTTCTTTATCTCAGAGCCATTAAACATAAAACAAATGTAATAAAAATATTCAGTGATTGCTAAATTGCAGAATAAAAACAAATTCTTGGTGGGTTGCATGAGGTTTTGCACTACGTAGTTAAATTTGGCAACACTGTCAAGTAGGTTGTATCTCTCAGTCAGTCAATGTCATTCGTTGACAGCAGCTTGGCTACATTGAGGAGCTAATAAAGGGTTTTATGGAGACTTAATTTCCATGCTATTTTTATTTAAATATATATCTGCATTCAGGCCAAGTTGTTAGTGAATGTAATTCTGTGCACTAGATATCTGATGATGTCAGCATATTGAGTTTCACAGTCTTAATTTCTGATGAACTCTGCTTACATTAGTAAAACTAGTGGAGTGTTAATATTGTCTCAGACATAAGAAGTCACGTTTTTGTCAAGTTTTATGCTCCATCATTCAAAATGTTCCTTTTTTTCTGGAGCAATCTGCTTAATTTTAGTTATAATCAGTATTACTGCTACTCAAGGATTTTGAGCTGCTTTGATCATGCCTTCAAAGTCTGGCAAGGGAAAACATGCAGACAGACGAAGTGGCAAGCAGCAACCAAGCCTGGTCAAGGATGTTTTTTTTTCTTCTGCTGATTCTGTATGAGGTGTCAGTTTGGTAAGTACATCAAAATGCAATCTCCTAAAAAAGCTCCTCTGTATTGAGACGTTTTGTAAATACTCCCTTTACAGGAAGCATAACTTTACATATGTAAAATAGTGTTCGGGGGGGTGAGGTTAAAACGAATACAGGAATTGAGAAATTAATGTTATGTTGAAGTGAATGAAAATGATTACTGTGGGACAATAATAACTGCAACTGTTATTACAGTGCATCTTCTTTTAAGGTAAATGTACCCATATTACATATTAAAGTGTATTAAATGTTAAAAAACATAAACCTAACAGTTACATATTTCTTGTGCCTTTCTCTTCTCGTACTAATGTATTTTGTTCTTAATCCGAGTAACCTTCACTCCAGTCCCTGTCCTGTATCACTTTTTCTTATCTCTCGTGTAAACTCACTTATCTTCCTTTAACTACTTCCACACTCATTACACACTATCCATACAAATGTTTGTAACTCATGGACGTATTGTAATAATCTTACTCCTAATCAAATCTAAAAAGATATTGTAACTACTTTACCTTCTACTTCAGTATGGCAGCTTCATTCAGGTTTTCCCCTTCTACTTTTTTCTTCTTTGCCTGTAAGCTCTTCTCTCAACACTTTATAGCAATCCTACACTACTTCTGTTTACTCCACCAGTTTCCTAACTGCATAACTTACCTCTCTGTGATGTCCTTCATGGATGCATCTGCAGTCATAGCAACTGGGTTGTCCTGTCGTCAGGCAGCCCTTCAGTCGGCCGGATTCCAAAGTCCGGGTCCGGCTTCGGCTGATGTCGCACTTCACCCGACGTCATCTCTGTTGGTCTTCGGGTATAAAGGCATCAGCCGACGCCATTTTCCCCAGTCTTTCTTGCCGCGTGGCGCCCGAAGCAGAAGCTGTTCGCAAGTGCCGGTCGGCCGGATCCAGAGATTACTTCTACCGAATACTACTTCGAAGACTTCTAAAGCTAAGTACCCCGTTGGGGACTCTTTCTTGCCTCAGCCGATGTCAGAAAAAGTTAATAATTGTTTAACCTGTGGGAAACAAATACCTCATAAGGATTTCCACTCTTACTGTCTGCCTTGTTTAGGCCCAGCCCACGACGTAGCAGCCTGTTCGGCCTGTGCTTCTTTCAACCGGCGAACGCTTAGGCGTCGGTCGGAGTTTGCTGAACAGTTTTTCGGTTCTGATTTTGCGTATATTATGCCGTCAGATCCTCCGACTACCCAAACTGCTAAAAAACGCAAAGATAAAGACCGACACTCGCGGTCCGCGGTTTCGGCCGAAACCATGGTTAAGCAAACCGCGAGTGTCTCGGTTTCGGCCGAAACCGAGAAAACTGATCAAAATACAGCAGAATCTATCACTACCACTGAGGCCCCTGCTACTTCTCTTGAATCGGCCTCAGAAATTTTATCCACCACGGTGGTTGCCACTGACTTATCAGACACCATTCCCTTGGATGTGTCTACCCCAGCACGTGGTGCTGCTAGGCCTCCAGCAGCCATGTCCATTAAGGCCTTTGCCAGGGCCAAAGCAGCCAAAACTACTAGAACAGTGCCTGCTAAACCACCTTCAACCCGGCCCTCTTCTAGTGCACAAATGCTTACTCTGGCAGAAGATTTAATTTCATTAATTAGGGGATCTCAATCTCACCCAGACAGGGCCTCTCAGCCCCCAGAGAAGAGACCTAGGGCAGAGCCCCGACCCTGTGTCCTCTGATGATTCTGCTGATGAATCAGACATAACAGACCAGCCAGAGGCTCCTTTCTCCAATTTTGAAGACTCAGATGCTGAAGAATCCATTCCAGCTGCCTCCCCACCAGAAGAATTTTCCTTTGGGGAAACCTTACATGCCATGCGAGAGCAGTTCCAATGGCAGCAGCAGGATTTCTCAGATTCCAGAAAAAGACTGAGAACCTTTCTGCACCTTCCACAACACAGGCCCTTAGCTATACCTCCTGTGCTCTCTGTAGTGGATGATGCCTTCAATGATGTCTGCTCTGCACCAGATTCTTTACCTCCAGCCCCTGCCAAACCAGACAGATTTTACAGGGTACCAGACACTCATCACCACCTTTACAAGGCCCCACTGGCAGACCCCGAAACTATATCCCAGGGTCCCAAGGCAGTAGCCGCGACCACAGCTAAAAACCCTATTCCTTCTAAAAGGGAAGCCAGGTCTCTAGACAGATGGGGCAAAAAGGTTTACACTTCAGCTACTCTTTCAGCTAGAGCTTTAAACTGTCAGTTTCACATGATACAATACCAAGAGTTTATGCTTGATCAGTTAACAAAAAAGCTATCCTCTGATGAATCAATTGATAAGAAATATGTATTAGAAATGGTAAATAACATACAACAGGTTAGTAACCATTCCTTAAAATGTGGCTATGATGCACTGGAGGCTTCATTTAGATCAGCCATGACTGGCACAGTGATAAGAAGGCATGCATGGCTAAAGGAACAAGCTTTACCGGATCATGTTAAAGCTAAGTTATTAGATGCACCTATGGATAAGACCAGCTTGTTTGGTACACCTGCTCAGCAGGTAATGAAGAAAATGGAAGAAAAGGCAAAATCTGTTCAAACGGTTAAAGATTTCTTGCAGGTCCAACCCCCAAGGTTTAGCAGGAACTGGCCTGCCAAAAATTGGTCCTTTCCTGACTCCACAAGATCCCAAAGGGGCAGGAATAGACGTTCCAGAGGCAGAAACCAATCCAGAGGAGGTGCCTACAGAGGACGACAGTGGCAAGGTAACAACAGAGGCACAGACACAACCACTGCCACTACAACAACACAGCCACAGTGACTTAACTCTAAATCCGCCTACCAGGGAACAAATAGCAGCTCCATTAGGCGGCAAATTAACCTTATTTTCAAAGAACTGGCACTATATCACAAAAGACAAGTGGATTTTACAAACCATAGACCAAGGTTACCGGTTCCACTTCCACACTTTACCAGTCAAAAGAGGAATGCCAAATCTACCTCCAAATCAAGAAACAGAGGCTCTACAACAGATAATGCAGTTAGCAAACATGAGAGCTGTGGAAAGAGTGCCAACAACAGAACAAGGAAAGGGATTCTATTCGAGACTATTCCTAGTTCCAAGAAAGGAAAAAAGTTGGAGACCTATTCTCGACCTGTCCACCTTAAATACATACATCATTGTCCCAAAATTCAAAATGCTGACCCTACAGCAACTTCTTCCCATGCTGGGCAAGGAGTGTTGGCTGGTAACTCTAGATCTCAAGGAGGCATACCTGCACGTCCCCATTCGACCAATCTGCAGAAGATACCTCAGATTTCTTGCAGGATCAGAGCATTATCAATTCTCAGCATTGCCCTTTGGCTTATCTACTGCGCCCAGAGTATTCACAAAATGCCTGGCATCGGTAATCGCCCACTGCAGACTACAGGGAATTCAAATTTACCCATACCTGGACGACTGCCTACTACAAGGGGACAACAAAAGCAAGCTGACAACAGATTTACAAAGGGTCATTTACTTGCTACAAGCACTGGGATACACAGTCAATTTACAAAAATCAAGGCTGATCCCATCCCAGACAAGGACATTCTTGGGCGCGGAATTGGACACAGTAAAACAAATGGCTTTCCTAACTGCAGAAAAACAAAGAGAACTCCCTCTTTACTTCTTGGCACTAACAAAACAGAACAAGTTAACAGCAAGAAAAGTACTGCAGGCCTTGGGTTTCATGGCATCATGCATAATCTTAGTTCCACTTGCCAGACTACATATGAGAAAACTACAGTGGTACCTAAAGAATTTATGGTCCCAACACAGGCACAGCCTAGAAACAGAAATTCCACTAATTCCATGCTTAAAACAGGAGTTCCTATGGTGGGCTCAAGCATGCCAGTCAAACCCAGGGCTACCCTTTCGCAGATGTCAAGCAAGCCAGACCATCACAACAGACGCTTCAGACCTAGGATGGGGGCCCACATGCTGGACAAATGCGTGCAAGGATTGTGGACGCAGGATCAACTTCACCTGCACATCAACCTAAAAGAAATGCTGGCAGTAAAACTGGCAATCCAAAACTTCAGACCATTTCTCAAAGAGGGCCAGTTGATAAGGACAGACAACACCACAGTCATGTGGTACATCAACAAACAGGGAGGCACTCATTCATACCCCCTATGCAGAATGACTTTGGAGCTGTGGAACCTGGCACTCGGCTACAACATCCAGTTACAGGCAATATTTGTACCGGGAAAAGAAAATACTCTAGCAGACATATTAAGCAGAACCACATCGGATGCCCACGAATGGATGCTACACCCGGACATCTTCAAGACCATCTCAAAGAAATGGGGAATGCCTCAGATAGACTTATTTGCTTCCCCTCTCAATCACCAGCTCAAAAAGTTCTGCACAAGGACATTCCACCCACTAGCATGGAAAGTGGATTCGCTCTCCTTCAGCTGGAAAGGCCTAGCAGCATATGCATTCCCACCTCTTCCCTTGATACACAAGGTATTACTAAAAATCAAGGAAGAACGTCCAAGGATAATCCTAATAGCTCCAAACTGGCCAAGACAACACTGGTACCCACTGTTGAGGAGCATGTCTCAGAACAATATGTGGCCAATGCCCCTGATGCCTTTGATGTTAACTCAGAACAACTACAGCATCATGCATCCAAACCTAAAAACGTTGCAACTGACTGCATGGAACATCACATAGCAGCAGCTAATCCAGAACTTTCCCAAAGAGTTAAAGACATTATTCTTGAAGCCCGCAGACCTTCAACAAGAAGGAACTATGCAGGAAAATGGAAAAGGTTTGTCATTTGGAGTACTGAAAGAGGAAAAGATGTGTCAAACATAGATATGCCTAACATCCTGGAGTATCTGGCAGAACTTCTACATTCAGGCCTGTCCTACTCCTCCATCAAGATACATGCATCAGCTATATCAGCAGAATACAGCTTTGATCCACCTGTTTTTTCACACCCATTACTCAGACAGTTCCTCAGAGGAATCAAAAATGTAAAACCTCCAAGGAAACCACCATTACCAGCTTGGGACTTGAACTTTGTGCTAGAAAAGTTGACACTATCACCCTTTGAGCCAGCAGCAACAGCAGACCTACAGCATCTATCGTGGAAAACCGCCTTCCCTACTGGCAATAACCTCAGCCAGGAGGGTTTCTGAACTCCAGGCCCTAATGGCAGTACAACCCTTCCTAATCTTCCATCCAGATAGAGTGTCCATGAGGACTAATCCTACATTTATGCCTAAGGTGGTATCCAGAGTGTCTTTAAACCAGGCAATCCACCTACCTACTTTCTTTCCCAACCCACAAAACAGAGGGGAAAGAATACTGCATACCTTGGATGTACATAGACAGCTACGCTACTACCTGGACAGAACAAAAAGTAGCAGAAAAACTGATCAGCTTTTTGTAGCCTATGCAACAGGAAGGGAAGGAAAAGCTATTTCCAAACGGACAATCTCCAAATGGATAGGAAATTGCATACGATTCTGTTACTCCTTCCATGGAAAACCAATTCCACAGAACATAAGACCTCATTCTACAAGGGCAACAGCCACTACCACAGCCTTTTTACGAGGAGTGGCAACCAAAGACATTATTGAGGCGGCTACTTGGACCTCCGTGCATACATTTGCCAAGCATTATAATTTGCCTCTATGTTCCAGATCCCGAGCAGGGTTTGCCACTGCTGTACTGCAAGGGATCCTAAACACACCATAATCTAGATTCTTCCTCCTCCCCTAGTTGGCTATGGTATTCTACCCAGTTGTTATGACTGCAGATGCATCCATGAAGGACATAGTACAGTTTTGTACCTACCATAAATGTAGATGTCCGAACTGGATAGCATCTGCAGTCAGGATTACCCTCCCTCCTTCCCTTCTGTGGTACTCCTAGGGTGTTTACCCTCCTAATAGCTAGCTGGTGGGGGGAGTCTTTTATGGTGTATTTGTTGTATATATGTACATACATACTTATTTTTTGGTGTTTACCACTATCTTTTTGGAAACATTGGCATTTATCCAAAATTTTTAGCCTACAAGAGGGCTACTGGCATCTGGGGCAAGAAACACTGAGGAAAATGGCGTCGGCTGATGCCTTTATACCCGAAGACCAACAGAGATGACGTCGGGTGAAGTGCGACATCAGCCGAAGCCGGACCCGGACTTTGGAATCCGGCCGACTGAAGGGCTGCCTGACGACAGGACAACCCAGTTGTTATGACTGCAGATGCTATCCAGTTCGGACATCTACATTTATGGTAGGTACAAAACTGTACTTTATGCTTCCATCATATCCCTTTTTTATTTTCTTATTTTTCATGTACAGTTAATACTAGCTGTTTTACAAATATTTTATATTGACCTCACAATTTACTCTGCATTTTTCTTCTAGCCACAGCTGTTAAAAATATTTGGTGTATTTGCTGTTGTGTGAAGGTTAAGGCAATGACTATTCGTTCTTCTATCTCAAATAGTCTGTCATAAAAGGTTACTGTGATTACTTGTATGCTTTTTGGCTTACTAGTGAGTAAGCAATTTTCCTTTTAAATGGTATTGTTTTATATTATGCTAATTCTATGTATTTTGTGTATGTTTTGAACTTTTCTTACAGAAAAAAGTCTCTCTCATATATGCATACATACATATATATATATATATATATATATATATATATATATGTGTGTGTATGCATTTGCTGTGTTTGTAAATAAAGGTTTTGTTAATTTAGTCATACAATAGTTGCTATTGGTGTAATTGAACATCTGTTCATGATACTTTTCTCAGGAATGTAATTAGTCTTTATCAATGTTTGTTGGAGCATTCCAGGCTGAGTCTGAAAATATCCATTTGTATTAGTGTTCTATCCCAGGACAACAATAATGCTCTATGTAAACATTCACAAGTGTGCACTCATGCAAGGTGGGGGGGTTTCGTATTTGAGAAAGTGGAACAGGAGTCTAGGGGAGGGCCTTGGGAGACCAAAATTGAGGTTATGGAACTTTTTTGGCAACTAATTTTAGATGCCAAGAAACCCCCTGAGTAAAACGAACGCCTATCCATTGCCCCCTATACTTTCAATGAGGGCTGCAAAATTATAGCCTGTAGTTGAGGTCTTCTGCCCCAGGATGGTAGTGTTTGACTGTATTTAGGCTGTTTTGCATTTTCATTTTAGGTAATAAGTTTGACTTTAGATTTACTTTATTTTATACTTTGCATATATATTTTTTATTATATTATATTCAATTTTTAACAACTTGGGTAGGACCTAAAAGTTTACGTTTTAGGACATCATTGCATTATTTTATTTTATTTGATCAGTCTTTATAGTGTGTGATGTAAGTATTTTCATTGGATTCAGTGTTTTGTAACCTCATTATTCAGTTGTGTATTTTTACTATTTAATTGTGCATTATTCAATTATTTAATTAAAACTAGGGAGCGGGATATATATATATATATATATATATATATATATATATATATATATATATATATATATAGAGGAAGCTACAGCTGCTTATCTCTGTAACATCTGATGAAGTCCATTCTGGATGAAAACGCCTTACTGTGTGGTACGTTTATGTGATTAAAGGGCTGTTAATTCAGTTTTTCGCAGAGTATATCGTTTTATTCGACCTCCTGGTGTTGGGTGCATGTTTTGTGCTTGTGTATGACAAAAGAACTTGTGGTTTTTGGGAAACATACAAGCTGTTTAAAAATAAAAGAAACATTGATTCGGTTATACCGAGAAAAACTGCATGTTTAACTAGTGTTGCCAATAATTGATGAAAAAGAAATACTACAAGTATTTTGTTCTTTTATGTGGGGTTCAAGATTAAATCCAGTAAAGAGAGGAGTCTTGTACATGGAAGAATGGAGGTCTAAGATTAATATTCCTAATTTATGCTGATTCTTTAAATCAGTGTGAAGTTTTGTTTTGGATAAATAATGAAAATGAAAAGTTAGTGCAAATATAAGTAGTACTGGGACATGATAAAAATTCAGTTGAGGAAAAGTGCGTTTAAATTAATAAGATGTTATCAAGAAAAAGTTCTTTAATGGAAAATAAAGATTGATGGGAATAGAAAATGAGAGGAAAGTGTGGTATAAAAATCTCATGATGCAATAATGCTGTGTTAATCCTTGGGCTGAGTGGGTGGATAATAAAGTTAAAGCTCTAAAAGTACGAAAAGCATGGTATAATAAGCAAGTAGAATGTCAAGATTTAAGGGCTTTAGTGATTAATAAATTACTTGTAAAGGGAAATATGCCCTATAAAAATTCAGTGAAATCGTTTGTATGCATTGTGATAAACTAAAGAACATAATTTTTTCTTACAATCTTTAAGGGTGGAAAATTGTGTAAAGAAAATTTATTTGAAAATATAAAGGATATAAATTAAATAAATATGGATATGGTGATGTATGGATGTTATAGCCATAAAACTAAGGGCTAAAATATGTTATGTTGTGTGGACCATTTAGAATGAAAGGCTACATGAAATCATGTTTAATGGTAAATGGAGACTAGCAGTAATTTTAAGAAAAATTAGATGGTAGTGGAAAAAGGAGTGGGGTTCAAATAAGATAATGAAGGTAGAAGTTTACCATGATGAAAAGAAAGATGTCTGTAATCGTATAACAATAATGGAAAGGATTTAAAAAAAAAAAATGGTGATGTCATCACGACAGTACAGGTTCATCATGGCGAACCTGAGCGGCGTTTTTCCTGTGAAGGCAGTAACATATCCGAGACTAGAGATGGTTTCACTCCTTTATCCCTTGGGAGCGTTGCAAAAACCAACTGTGCGGTACATTTTGGCAATGAAATTGAGGTCATATCTGATGACAATCCAGATACAGCACGCCAATGTGAAAAATATTCAGCAGGTACTACTGCTTTGAACTTAGATACTGTTGTTAAAACTGTTCGCTCCGATAGAGTGTATAATTCTAATGGCAAGGAAAATATTCAACAGGGTACGAATACAGTTCATTTATGTGCCTGTAAGGTGACTGGTAGTGCTAAAGAAAGTCTGTTTGGGAATAAAGTTAAACAACACTACAACGTTTTGGTTAAGAAGCATTTTTCTTTTTCTAGCCCCAAAGCAGCAACAGAGACATTCAGTAACAAAGACTCTGGTCATTTTAGATTTAAATCTTTAAAAGGCATGATCTATACTTTTGAGAAGAAGTTGTTTAAATTCAAGATGTGTCAAATGGAGATTTGTTATATGAATGAATGCATCAGGGATAAGGTAGTTCTGCAGGGGTTAAGGGTTTTTAAATTCCCTTTTGGGATACACTACAATACTGAAATTATCTATGTGTTTACCACCATGTTTGACAAGTGGGGGTTTTAACTACTTAATAAGAGTATATTTTATTATGAACAGATGGAGAAAAGTCTCCGGAAGGAAGTCGATGATTTAAATGAAATGATTTTTAGTGATTTATTGTTTACACAGTATAAGGGATTTTACTACAAGATTATTAGTAGGGTTGAAAAGAAATGTGATAATATTTTTAACAAGAAAGTGAAAAAGCTGGATAGAGATTATAAGCAGTATAAGCAATGCAAAGTGTACCCCACTGATAAACTGTTTTTTAGTTATGAAGGCAAAGATGCTTATGTACCTTTAATACAACATGAAGAGAAAAATATGGATAATGTGAATTTTGAGTTGTTGGGTGAGGACGAACATTCTGTTGAAGAAGAGGGTGGTAATTTGGTGGATTACCAGGATTTTCCATTACCAAGATGCTCAGAAAGAATAGCCAGTTGGAAACAAGAGACGTACAAAACTTACAGCAAAGCAGCACAACAATACAAGGGTTTCCCCAGGTGGGAGAAACACCAGTTTTAGTAAAACAAGTTAGTAACATTCAGCACATGTTAAATGGGTTTCATATATACAATTATACTGACAGAATTATTTCTGAGGAATTTTTTTCCTTGTTTTCTAAGGGGTTCATATTTGTTCCCACTAAGATTCCAGACATAGCAGAAACATTGGTGAATATACAACTCTATCTGAGAAAGTTAAATTTAAAAATAATGTTTTCTGACAAGGATGGTAATAATTCCACCAATTGCTCTAACAAATTACTTAGAAAACGTAGTACTTTTAATACCCCCTCTCATCCACTTATAACTGCCTTTGAAAAAACTGTTAAGGAAGATATTTATAAAATGTGGGGAGAGAAAAGAAGAACATTTTGTAATTTAAGTAGAAAGGAAAAAAGTTTATTAAATGAATTAAAAGCGGATAAGAGTATACGTATCATGACGCCTGACAAGGGTGGAGGCATTATAATTGTATAACTCTGAGGATTACACCAACACTATGCAGGCTATTTTGTTCAATGTTGAAAATTACTCCCCATGTTCTAGGAATGAAATACATATTTCTTATCAAAGGGTGGATAGTTTTCCATATGAATATGTTATGGACCAGAGGGTTTCCAAGGAAGACTATGATTTTCTTTTGAATTTACACCTTGAAATTCCTGTTTTTTTCGGTATACCGAAAGTACATAAGAATGCTGAAAAAACACCCTTTAGGCCTATTGTAGCAGCTGCAGGTTCCAAAACACACAACCTGGCTGTATATGTTGATAAAAAATTTAAGCATGTTGTAGAGCAGTTCCCACATTTGGTAAAGGACTCCTGGGACTTCCTTGGTCAACTTAAAAGTGACTTGTGGTGTACAAATTGTATTTTCCTTACTATAGATGTTCAGGATTTGTTTTCCTGTATTCCTAAACAGGAAGGTTTAAGCTTCTTTGAAGAAGTGCTTTTTACTTGTTCTTTTTTGCCCCCTGGTGAGATTAGTTTAATATGTGAACTTATGAGTCTCATTTTGGAAAACGACTATATATATTTTGAGGGGGAATATTTTCAACAGGTAAAGGGAGTGGCGATGGGAGCTGCCTGCGCCCCTTTGTATGCAAGTTTACTTTTGTTAGGTTGGGAAAGAGAACATGTCTTTAAAAGTGAGTTTTTTTCTAATGTATTATTTTATAGTAGGTTTTTAGAGGATATTTTTATTTTATGGAAAGGAACTTCGGAATCCATACCATTATTCAACCAATATTTAAGTGAGACTACTAATTTTTTCAAATTCACTTTTGATTTTCATGAACAAGAAATTAATTATCTAGACACCAAGATAATAAAGGACCAGGACAAATTTATTTCTAGAATTTATCATAAAAAAACCTTTTGTAACAGTTACTTACATTTTGATAGTCATCATCCTATATTCCAAAAGAAAAGCATTATTAAAGGTCAGGCCATCAGGGTTGCCAGAATGACATCTTCAAAAAAATGATGTAATTCAGGAATTTGTATATTTGAAGGACATGTTCCTTGAAAGAGGCTACCCTGGTGAGTTTATTGACACCATTCTAACAGGAGTGTTGAATGATTGGGGTAAAAAGGTATATACCATTGTTGGGAAAGGGACTTAATAAAATCAACACCATTACATTTATTGAGAATGAGAACAAAATTGATTTTCAACAGGCATGTGTTGTTCAATATAGTCCCCTGTATCACCAAGTGAAAGAAATATGTAAAAATTGGAATATTTTTAAAACCAACAGTGAAGTTTTCCAGGTAGCAGGTGATAAACCTATTTTTTCAACTAAAATAGGACCCAATATAAAGTCAGTCCTGGAAAGGGGAGCCAACAATCAAGGTGTACAGGTGAAATTTAATGGGAGCAGGCCTTGTGGTAAATGCTCCTATTGTTCATATATTTTACAGAATAGTTCTATTAACATTAATAATCAAAACAAAAGTTTTGCATTTTTGAGAAGTGGTAATTGTCTTTCCAGTAAGCTGGTGTACATTGCTAGGTGTAACATTTGTACATAATTTTATGTTGGAAAGACGGAGAGGTTATTCAAAACTAGGATATATGAACATTTATACGACATGAAAAATGGAAACTAATGCTTTATACAAACATAGTACACAATGTGCTGACTTTTGTGGTTTTAAATTTGCTATCCTTGATCTTGTTTACATTGAAGCTAGGGGGGGGGAGATTGGCAAAATGTCTTAAACAAAAAAAGAACTATTATGGCAATTAAGACTAGCTGCAAACTTCCCTCCAGGCTTAAATGACCGTTTGACCATCCTGCCAATTTTGAAAGAAAAGGCAGGACAGGTTTGAATGGTTTATTATTTAATATATACTTTTTAAAAAAAATAAAGTTATTGTGTGGGGTTGTTTAATATGCCTTTGCAATGATGAAAATTTTGATTAAATCTCTTCTTTGTTGTAAAATGTATAATATAAAATGAATAGAGCAAGTTTTTAGTGTTGGTTTTAAGTAACATGTACTTAATATTCATGAATTGAGTTGGATATTCATGAACTGATGATACATTGTTCAATTATTGGGGGAAGGGAGAACCAAGTATGTAGTATTTAAATTTATTCTGTTTGATTTTTTATTGTTCTGATTAAGTCAACTGTTATTGACGAAAGCGCTAAACCTTATCTGCAATAAATTTTATGTGAGGACTCACAACATTAGTGCTCCTTCTTTGGTTTTCAATAATGGAAAGGATGTACACTGTATAAGTTTGTAAATAGTGTTGTACATTTTTTTAAATAAAGAACACTACTTTTTTCGATAAGTGCCATGATATCTTATACGTCCACATGACCTACCACAGACTGTCTCATCTAAAGGTCAGCATGCTTATTAGTGCGATACCCATCCTAAGCTGTACTACTGTATCAGTATTAGAAAATTAGTCCAACTACCTGGTGTGGGAGTAGAACCAACAACTCTTCAGTCTTTAAACACTAAAAGCAAATGGACTACTTGTTGAGCTACTGAGACTTTTAATATCCCTTACCCTTTTCCCTGATTGTGTTAAAACTGTAGTGATAAATTGTACGTGTTGAACATTAAAGGATGGCATGTGTGCAGGCATTAAGATATTCGGGAACTCAAGCAAAGTAGAAGCAAGCTTTTTTGAGCTCCACAAAGTTTGAAGAATATTCTTTACTTATTGTGCATTGAGTAGGTCAGAAAAAAGTATTTATTCATCAAAGATGAGTTGTTAAATATTTGGTCAGCTTTGTACCTGAGATTGTGGCTCATAAATCTGGAAAAATGAAATAAAGCTGTCTGGTAGAGCCCAGAGCTGAGACTGGCAGCTAAGACTTATGATTGAAGGCTGCCAGCCCTCAATAGATGACCATGGCAATTACCAAAAGGTGACCATTGTAAATCCTCATTTTAGTACCTTGATATTGTGGAATAGGGCAGATAATGAAGTTTTACGAAGTTCTTAGGATTTACCAAACATTGAAACATTAAAGTTATTGTGGCATTTTGGTGAATTCTGTAAACAGTTTTGGGTGCAAGAAGAAACCAGCTGATTTAATACACTTGAGAAAATACTGAATTATACCTGTGAAATTTATCGGAAGGGCAGAAACGTAACACTGATGAAGATACCTTGAAGTTTAGAAGAGGCACATTCTCAGTTTTGTGTGAATCCAGGTTTCTGAATTTTTTAAATCTTCTAGTTTCAGTGGGCCTGTTAGTATGTACTTCTCCAAAAGACTTGCTGTTAGTGACCACTCACACTGAGAGTAGGGTGAGAAGATGTTTTGAAGTCTGGTTTCCAGTGTCAGCCTGTTTATAGATGAGCTTTACGTTGAAATAAGTCACTTGTACTGAGAGCAAGACTTTTGGAATTAAGACAGACTTACACTGAGAGCAGCTCTTGTAATATGGTCCATTATTTTGGTAATTATCTTATCAGGTATTATAAACGCACCCCTTAGATTGTAGTAAAGTCATTGCTTGGTGGTATTTTGAATATAATTTATGCACCGACAATGAAGAAAATTAAATTAAGTGCTAAGGTTCCTACCTAATGTGTGTCCTTACTGATCATTTCCCTTGAGGCAAAAAAGTAAAGAAAAGAAAAAATCAAGACGCCACTGAAGTCTTGTCAGTATAACTGACAGAGTCAAAGTTTGGCAAATACTTGGCGGTATTGACTTGAAGATGCTTGCTAAGACATGGCTGTGGAAAGCAATAAAGAATGGAAGGCTTAGAATTGTAACATGATAGTTGAATTTTTTTTTCTTTGCAAGATTGTTTTGGATTGTCTCATATTGATGTAAAAGATTACATGCATTTATCTTAAACAATATGGAAAATCCATGGTGGTGTGGCCCCAGTAAGTATGAATATCACCTCTGTTTTCCTCTGAAAAAGAGTCTTCTACTCAAGTGGGAGTAATCTGCTCAACAGCGCCAAAATATTGAGCTATGAACTGAAATGAACAAAATGGTGGGTTGTTTTTTTTAAATTTTGTATCATTTAAATGTTTTTCTATTTTTATGTTGCAGTATTCTTGGTGTGAGATTTTCTACCTCAGGCGACCCATACTTCGGCTCCTATACAAAAGACTCAGCTTGGCTGTTGTAGTTGCATGGGATGTCACATGTAGGGCCATAAACCAATTACCTTAAATGTGACATCTGCATGCACAGACCTCAGACCTTTTCATCCACAGATGACCGACACGTGCCTCACTCCTTCACCGCAAGACGTCTAAAAGCTAAGCACCCTGTTGGGGTTTTCTTCTTTATTTCTAGCTAAAGCTTGGTTTGTTGTAGAAATCCTTAGCTGATGTCAGCAAAAAAGGGGCAAATGCCAATGCAGGCGCCAGATACCCCATAAAGACATGCACGACTGCTGTGTTTTTTGCTTAGGCCAGGAGCACGATCACAAAGCTTGCTCTATCTGCCAATCTTTCATTCCTAAGACCCTTCGCAGCCATCTGGCCACACTAAATCTCTACCTGGAAAACCAACGGCTTAAAAAATTAGCTGTCAGAATGGATCCTGCCTTGGAGGCCTTGACTGAACCTCCACGCCCTGCCAACTACCGATTTAGGAGTTGAGGGGACGTCTGTACCCTTCGACTTCTACAGCGACCTTGAAGGAAACCGCTTCACAGTCTGACAGGCACGTCCCCAGAGCCAACCCAGACACCGGCTACTGCTAAGGTCGAGGGGGAACCAGACACAGCTGGGCCTCCGGCTGGGATCCCTCCTCCAGACACTGCTTCCCTTAGCCAGGCATCTGACTCCAGGCCTAATCCTAAGTCTACCCCTGTCAAAAAGAAACAAAAAACTAAACATCTGGCTACACCCGTAGAAGGCCTGCCTGATTGGCAGTCCTTCATATCTTCATTAATGCAGGCCTTTCTGGCCCTTAGGCCTTCAGCCTCTTCTCCAGCTACTCTTCCTTAGCCCTAGGCCTGCCTCTGCTTCTTCTCTTCCACCACTTACCTCACAGGAGAGGGAAGAAGTGCAAAAGACCTATTGTTCCTGTTTTGAGGAATCCATTTCTTACACTTCCCAAATAGCCTCTCCTCAAGAGTATTGTTCACCAATTGATGAATCTATTGAGGGAGACTCCCCACTCAGAAGATATCGCCTTTGGTGAAACCATCACCAAAGTGAAAGAATATTTTAAATGGGACACCTCACAAATGTCTGAGACTCAAAAGAGGTATTTTGAGCTTTTACAAGTGAAATTTCCCTCCCCTTCTGCCATTCCACCTGTCATCCCTGTCTATTTAGATGTCTTTGCCTCTGCATCAAAGACACCAGATTGGTAGCCACCCACCCCTAAGAGGCCAGACTGCTTCTACAAGGTGCCTGATGACCAAAACTTTATAGTCATGCCTCCATTGGCAGATCCTGCTGTGATTTGCCATTTCACCAGATTTGCCATTTCACTCATTCCGTCTGGCTCTCTCTTACCTATGGACAAAGACAGCAAAACAATTGGATAGAATTGGAAAGAAGTTCTACACCTCTTCCACATTTGCCTTTAGAGCCATCAACTATCAAACCCATATGACCAAATATGCTTTGGACCTGGTCTCTCAAGCCATTACTCTGCTGGCTGTTACTCCTGACTGTCTCACCAAATCTGACATCTCTTCCAAACTATCTCTGGCTGCCCAAGTAGCCAGACATTGAATTAGATGCAGTTATGATGCTGCAGAGACCTCTGCATGCTCTGCAGCATCTGCCTTTGTACTCAGGAGATATTCCTGGCTTGGTCTGCGGCACTTACCAGAAGCCTTCAAGTCTAAAATCTTAGATGCCCCACTGGACCCTAATTTCCTGTTTGGTAAACAGTCAGCAGACCTATTCAAAAATCTGCAGGAAAAGATTAAGGAATTGCAAGGCATCATGCATCTTTTGGTGTCCCCCTATTCCTAAATATTACGGGAATTACACTGCCAAGGCCACTTTTGTCAGAAGAAACCTGCCCCCTGCTGGTCCTTCCTCTTCCAGACAAAGAGGAGCCGGAAGACAACCCCCAACCATATCAGCTGTCTCTCAGCATCCTTCTAGACAGCCCTTTCAAAACAGAGGAGGCCCCAACAATCCATGACTGCCTAGCCCTCCTTCCCCTTTCCGCCCACCTCTCCCACTGCCTTCCCTTTTGGAAAACCATCACCACAGACAAATGGGTTCTGGCTGTTATTCAAAAAGGATACTTCCTCTCCTGGAAAGAGAGGCCACCCTTAAGTTAAGGGGTGTCCCCTTTCTGCCAAAAAATCAAAGACACCTCTACCCACAAGTTCTGACAGACCTTCTGAACTTGGGCACCATAGAAACCTGTCCCTCCAGGACAGGAAGGTAAGGGCTTCTGTTCAGGACTATTTCTGGTCCCCAAAAAGATATGGACAATGGAGACCTATTCTAGACCTTTCCTTCTTAAACCTATTCTTAAGTGCCCACCTTCAGAATGTTGTTCCTACCAAATTTACTCCCTCTCATACCGGCCAAGGCTTTCATGACCACACTTGACCTGAAAGAAACCTATTTGCACATACCCATTCTACCCTCCCACAGAAAATGTTTACGTTTCTTTGGACCCACCTCTCATTTCCAGTTTACTGCTTTGCCTTTGGTTTGTCCACTGCCCCCAGAGTGTTCACAAAATGCCTGGCACCTGCCATTGCCTACTACAGAACACAGGGGATTCAGATTTATCTCTACCTAGATGACATCCTGATTCTAGCAGACTGCAAAGAAACCTTGTTAATCCATCTAGAGTTCACCATGTGCCTACTACAAAGTCTGGGGCTCACCCTCAACCTCCCCAAATTATCCTTGACACCAGAACTAGACAAAATGTTTCTGGGTTGCAGGATCAAAATGGACATAATTAAATCCTTTCTTCTCCAGAACAAGGTCAGCTCCCTGACCTTTCATTTCAAAGCCCTGCTGCAGACCCAAGTAATAACTGCAATGCAATTCCTAAGGACCCTGGGCCTAATGTCAGCCACCATCCCAATGCTTCCACTAGTCAGAATGCACATGCGAAAGCTTACAGTGGTATCTAAAAAATGTTTGGTCTTAGCACCAGCATTCTCTAGAGCAAGAAGTCACTCTCCTGTCCTGCCTAAAGGCAGAAGTGAATTGGTGGATTCAGCAAGTCCTGCTGAACCCGGGCCTTCCACTGCAGCCTCCTCTCCCAAACCAGGTTATGCATACAGATGCTTCAGACACAGGATGGGGAGCCACAGTGGCCATCCTACAGGGTCCAAGCTAAGTGGCACCCTTTTTAAGGAACAAACACATCAACATGAGAAATGCTAGCAGTCTTTCTAGCACTGAAAGCCTTCATTCCTTTCCTATTACCAGGTGTTCTCCAAATAATTACAGACAAAACCACAGTTATGTGGTACCTCAACAAACAAGGCAGAACAAAAGCGTACCACCTGTGCAGACTAACCTTATTGATATGGGACCTAGCCTCTCAACAAAACTTGTCCATGCAGGCATCCAGCATCCCCTCGCAGGACAACAAACAAGCAGGCCTTCTCAGCAGGACATCTTCTCCACTGCACGAATGGATGTTGGACAGAAATGTCTTCCTAGACACTGTCCACCAGTGAGGCACACCTCAAATACACTTGTTTTCCTCCCCCCAGAACAAACAACTGTACACCTTCTGCTCCAAAACCTACTCCCCTCTAGCCTGGAGAGTAGACACTTTCAGCATTTCTTGGAAGGAAAAGTTTCTATATGCCTTTCCTCCCTTCCCACTAATTCAGAAAGTCCTCCTGAAAATCAGGAGAGACCAACCAGAAATCTTGCTGGTGACTCCCTACTGGTCAAGGCAGCACTGGTTCCCCCCACTTCTCAATCTAAGCAAGGGCAGTCACCACAAGGTGAACCTTCTGACACAACAAAAGGGAACCCTCATCCACCTACACTTGCAAAGGTTGTCACTGACTCTGTGGGTGATAAACTTCAAATTCCCTTCAGGCACCACTACTCTGAGGACATGCTTTCAGTCCTGAGGGAGGCCAAGAAACCTCCTACAAGAAAATCATACTTAGCGGAATGAGAAAGATTTTCTAAATGGTGTCTGGACAAGGGCAGGGATCCATGCATTGCAGATCCCCCCCCCCCCCCCCAGTTCTTGCATGTGTGTGTCAGCTAGTAAAGGGTGGACTCTCTTACTCATCAATGAAAGTCCACCTTTCTACAATCTCAGCCTGCCTGCCACTAGACCCTCCCCTACTAGCCAGGCTCGACGTGAAGCTATTCTTAAAATGGGTCTTACACATCAGACCTCGAAGAAAACCCATCCCACCACCCTGGGCCCTTAACTTCATTCTGGAAAAACTAGCCCAGTCTCCATTTGACCCTGCTAGTGCGGTCACTCTGCAAATGTGCACATGGAAGACAGTACTGCGAGTGGCCTTATCTTCAGCCAGAAGGGTGTCTGAATTAAAGGCCCTAATGGCCTGCCCCCCCCCCCCATAAACTACATTCCACAAGGACAGGGTAACACTAAGAACTAACCCCTCCTTTATGCCAAAGGTAGTCAGTGATATGCCCTTAAACCAATCTATTCATCTTCCCACCTTCTACTTCTCTCCTACCAATGACAGTGTGAGAATACTCCACTCCCTGGATGTACACAAACAGCTAAGAGTTTACCTAGGCAAAACAAAATCTGATCAACTCTTAGTTTCCTTCCACCCCAGGGCCCTGGGCAAGGCAGTCTCCAAACAAACCATTGTATGTTGGATTAGAAAAGCCATTTGCCTCTGTTGTTTACACCATGGCAAAATGTTCCCACAGGGAGTTGAAGCTCACTCCAACAGGGCAGTGGCAGCCTCCAAAGCCTTTTTAAAAGGCCTGGACACCGCTTCCATACTGGTAGCAGCCACATGGTCCACCATTCACACTTTCGCCAAAGTTAGACAATGTCTCCAGAGCACGTGCAGGATTTGCCAGGGCAATCCTGCAGGGCTTTGTGGAATCAGCCTCTTCTTCCTCTACCCCTTCCTTCCAGCTAAGCTGTGGTACTCTCCCACATCAAGAATACTGCAACATAGGAATAGAAGGACATGGAATAGTTGTGTAAAATCTTACCATAACCATAGATGTCTTTCTCTTCCATGTTGCAGTATTCCTTACTACCCACCAAAACCCCCTTATCCATCTCTCTCTGTCTCATATCCTCAGGTCTCTTGGGGTCTACAACCTATCCTGTGACCTATGTAACTACATAATGGCTCCTTGGCCCTATGACTGACATCACTGGCTACTCCTTCCTGCTAGGCCTTCAAGTTCTGAGGTTTGTGCGTGCTGATGTCACATTTAAGGCCCCTGGTTTATGGCCCTACGTGTGACATCCCATGCAACTGCAACAGCCAAGCTGAAGCTTTTGTATAGAAGCCGACGTACGGGTCGCCTGAGGTGGAAAATCCCACACCAAGAATACTGTAACATGGAAGAGAAAGAAATCTATGGTAAGAGTTTGTACAGCTATTCTTTTCTCTCTCTTGTAAGTTATTGATGTTTAAAAGTGAGATGCCGTTTTAATGTATTTTTGCAATGACATCCGTAGGTAATGTTTATATTGCAGTGTACTTTACACCAGTGGTTTAGCAAACAAATGTGGTGTCTAAGACAACCTACTCTTTTTGCAATCTCAGCTCCTCCCTGCACCCCCCCCCCCGGCTTTACCCCAGTCTTGCCCCATATCCTAAGCCCCCCTCCATGCAGTAGTAACAATTGCGGTAATGAGCACCATTCTGAAATACTCAGTGTATTTCTCTGCCTGGAACTGGGATATTGTGGTGTAGAGCTCTCAACTATAGTTGGAACATTTTGAATTGCATGTAATAGTATTTGAGAAAATAACATACAGTATTTAAGTAATTCTAGAAGTAACATTTGGCATTGTAGCCCTTTGCCATTAAATAAAATGCTGTCATTGCTAACATGCTTGCACAAACCCCCCACCTGTCTGCCTGAATGATGGCCCCTCTGAACAGCAAAACCTTGATCATTGGATGGGAAATTGTAAATTCACCCCCAGTCTGACTCAGATATTTGTGGTGGACAGAGGCTGTGACAGTAAGTTAACTAATCCCAAACTAGCATCCCCCCCACATAACTCCTAGCTACCTCCTTACTAACATACCCTCACCATATAAGCATCCAGTGTACTCAAGGACAAAACTGGGTTGTGTTAAATGTCTAGGCTTATGAAGACCCTAGTGGTCTGTAGGCTAGTACATATATATTTACCTATGAACGCAGTATCATATGATCAGACTATTTAGAATGTAAATGGGCTGTCAAGGCAAAGGGTGGTTGGAGCAGAAGCATCACTCTCTGCAGATCCTATTAGGTGGGTGTAACGTTTTTCTTAGAGCAACTGTGGTCTTTATGAATGTTAATGTAATGCAGATTATGCAGCTTGGGTAAAGCAGAGCTTTCTAATGGTAATCATTGCCCTGCTTCTTCCCACTGAGGAAGCATGCTTAAATAGTGATAAATAATCAGAACATATTCCAAATATATATTTATTCTCTGACCATAAGAGAATAAAAACTGTTATGTTCCTTAACAAAAGTGTTGTGTTTGGTGTAGTTGAAAGCATGTACAGCACGTGCTGCAGTGCAGCATGATGAAACACAGGTTAGGACAAGGCAGATGCACAAAACTAATCCATTGAGATATTGGGTGACTGAGTTAGAGCACTTCAGTCACACTTCATAACTGAAGATGACTAGGATAGCGGTGCCATGTGTGCTGGTATGGAGGCATGAAGTCCTGACCCAGATGAGCAGAGTTCGGTTTGTAGCTCAGTGGAGGGGCAAGCTGATGAGTTAAGAGTTTAAGCATTCTTGTCTGTGTTTTGAGTTTTGGAGAGCACATCTAGAGTGTTTGTTGCATGGAGAATTTATGCTGAAGACCAGAGATCACCAGGGTTGCTTGGCTTTTTGCAGGGTCAGGGTGGATTTGGGAGCATGTCTCCCACAGAAGTGGGACATACTCCCACTGTTTGTCACCCTTGACAGTCACAGACTTGCACATTGTGGTGTAAGATCCATACAAATCAATTCCTGATCCCCACTTTGGATGATGGCAACACTTCCATTACACACACTCCTCAGAGAATGAATACAATGTAGAGCTCTGTTTTCAGGGGAGTGAACGGGTCACGAGTCGTGATGACGAAGGTCAGTGGTTAATGGTCAGTGTTGTAAAGGAACAGGAAAGCAAAACTAAGCAAATATATTAAGAATAAGTGTAGAACTGCATACTTTATTCCAAACTTGATAAAGTAGGTAGCTAGAACTCCATATTTCATTGCAAACTTGATAAAGTAGGTAGCTTATAATTAATTGTTTAGCTTGGCCACATTGCAAAAAGTCATTGCTACCAAATGTACAGCAGAACCAAGTCAGTCTTGTCAGTATGAATGTTAAAATGGTTATTAATGACAGAGTAAACAAATCAATTTTTAACTCGGTGTGTGCTTAAATTGTGTAAAGTAATGGGGTAAAGTTATTTGTAATAAAAAAGCCATGCATGATCAGTAAGAATTGGTTAAGGAGTAATAATGTTTAACACAGATCTGCTTTAGCATAAGACGGACATGCCAAATAAAACATCACAGTACTGGTAGCTGCTTTTAATTGCATCTTGTTGGATTAAGAAAAAAACATTTTCAGATAATCAGGTATGAAATATTCCCACTTATTGGTTATCTTCTCCCACAAAGATTCATTTCTACAAACATTTTCCAGTAAGTTCTTGGGTTGTGCCAGATTAGAGCTGAAGTTCAGTGCTAATAAATTACATGCCTCTTTTTCAATGACGTGGTGTCACTGTGGCTTCTCATACACGTTTGTAGAGAGGGTATTTCTGTCTCTGTCTATCATATTTTGAAATAAAGAGCTACTGCATTATTAGAAGGCATTTCAGTGCTAGCTCAGCTAATTGGGGATTTGACTTTCAATGGGGCCTACCCATAATTGTTCAGAAATTACAGAGATAACAAGTTTAATCAAGGATGTAACAGTAGATGTCCTTCTAGTCCTATGCAGCAGTATTCATAACATTGGGAAGTCCCCTCTGCCTGATTCGTATGTCCAGCCGGTATGCAAAAGTCTTAATGCTACTGTAAGGTACGTGTGATGCACTGCATGTCATCTAATAAATGTCTGTCATAAAGAGATGTCTGGTATAAAGAGGAAGTCAGCACATACCACCCTCAGAACTTTTCTTCCACCTGTCTGATTGCATGCTCCAGATGTTGCTCGCCAGGTTAGTCACAGATTTTGGTTCGTCCTGCGCTGACAAAGCATTCAGATTATGGCTTTCCTCATCCTTACTTCCCTCGGATAAGGCGCACAGAGTCATGGAGAGGATAGGGAAACATTATATACCTCTGCTACTTTGGTTTTCAGGGCTATTAATTATCAAACTTGTATGGCCAAATATTCCCTGGCTCTCTTGTCAGATACAGGAAAGCTCCTGTCAGAACTCCCTGACTCTCCCACTAAGGCTAAGTTGTCTTCTATTCTCAATTTATCTGCCCAGGTTACAGGTCACTCTATCAGGTGCAGTTATAATGCTTTGGGAGACTCTGCCTGGGCATCTGCTTCTGGGCTGATGCTGAGGAGGTCTTCATGGCTCAGGTTACAACCCTTACCTGATGATAAGGCCAAACTAATGGATGCCCCTCTGGACAATAAAGCTTTATTTGGTAGCTTGGCTGCAGAGCTTTTTAAATCAGTTCAGGAGAAGGCCAAGGAGCTCCAGGAACTAAAACACATCCTTGTTTCCCCTCTTCACAGGTTCGAGAGGAATTACCCTGTCAAAACCATCTTTGTTAGAAAGCCAGCTAGGCCTCCTCCCTCAAAAGGTAAGAGGGACTCCAGGAAACAAACCTCTTCAGTCTGCTTCATCCACTCCCTCTCAGAAACGACCCTTTCAGGCCAAGCCTGGTAGTCTGTGACTACCTGCCTCCAAGGCCATCCACTCCTTTTTCTCTTCGCCTCTCTCCTTCTCTTCCTGCTTGGAATCAGATAACCCAGGACTCTTGAGTACTTTCCATCATCAAGCAAGGGTGTTTCATGGTGTGGGAAACTCTTCCCTGCTTTAGGGGCATCCCACAACCACCAAAAGAACAGCTGGAACTTTTCCTTCCAAGTCATTTCCACTATTCTCTCCTCTCAACTGGGAAAAGGATTCTACTCTAGGATGTTTCTGATCCCCAGGAATGATGGGCCCTTTCCCTTTTTAAATACCTTTCTGAAAGTCCCCACCTTTCAGATGCTGACTTTACCCACCGTATTTCCTCTTATACTTTCTCAAGCCTTTATGGTGTCATTAGACATCAAAGATGTCTACCTTCACATTTACAGTTCAGGAAATTTCTTCACTTTTCTGTTGCTTCCTCACATTTTTAGTTCTGTGCTTTGCCCTTTGTTCTGTCTACAGCACTGAGGGTCTTTGCAAAATGTTTAGCTCCTGTCATACCTCATTGCAGAGTGCAGGGAATACAGATATTCCCTTAACTACACAATCTCATCCTGGCCCCGTCCTCCGACATTCTTCAAGACAATCTCTTCTTCGTGATTTCTCTTCTGGAGAGTTTGGGTTTCACAATAAACTATCAGAAGTCTTCTCTGACCCCTTCACAAGACCACATTCTTCTTAGCTGCAGGATTCAGACAGACAGGATGCTAGCCTCTCTGCTCACAGAAAAAGGTCCTGTTCCTTGCCTCCTGTTTCCCCTTCAATCCCTGACTGCTAGGGATTTCCTGTGTCTCTTGGGGTTCTCATGGCTTAAACGATTCCCATGCTTCCGTTGGCCAAATTGCACATGAGAAAATTTCAGTGGTTTCTAAGGACAGTTTGGATGCAACACTCCCATCCCCTGGATTCTGTCATTCTACTTCTACCTTGCTTATAAAGGGAATTCAATTTGTGAATTCTTCAGGTTACAAGGAATCCAGGCGTACCCCTACCACCCCTTCCCACTCAAGAGCTGTACATGGATGCTTAAGACACAGGATGGGGGTGCAACACTGGAATCCTGGAAGGTCAGAGATGTATGGTCTATACTCTAAACAAAGGAGCGCGTCAACAGGGCCTAGGTTTTTGTTCTTCAAATCTTCAAACCCATGCTTTCCCCAAGGGTCCTGCTGTGGTTCACAGACAATACCATGGTCCTCTGGTATGTCAGCAAATGGGGGGGGGGAGTCTTGCCTCCTGTGCAGACTAGCCTTACACTCCTGGGAGCTAGCTTTGCAGATTCAAGATGTTCTTCATCCCACATTGCTGCAGTCCTAACACTTGGGTAGTCCGCTGTCCCAGTCGGCCCGAATACCAAAGTATAAGGCTGACGTCGGTCAGGGCGCATTAGTCTGACGTCAGGACGTCAGGGTACAAATGCGCATGACCGACGTCATATCCTCAGTCTTTTTTGCCGCATGGTCCGATGCAGAAGCAGTTTTGCGAGTGCAGGTTGGCGTTCTGAAATTTTCTGAAGTCGGAGTTTCAGACCGAATCAAAGTTGGCTAAGTACCCCGTTGGAGAATATTTTGGTTTTTTCTTGCCTCAGTATTTAACCGGATGTCAGAAAAAGTGAATAATTGTATTTCTTGTGGGAAGCAGATACCTCATAGGGATTACCATACCTTGTGTATACCTTGCTTAGGGCCTGAGCACGACGTTGTTGGATGTCGCTCTTGTGCTAGATTTAACAAACGCACTATTAAGAGAAGGCTAGACTGTGCCAGGTTAGTTTTTGGGAAGCGTTGTAATTATAAAATGCCGTCGGATGCTCCGACGCCCGCTTCGTCAAAAAAGCGCAAGGACAAAGCAGCAAAGCCTAGGTTGGAAGAACCGTCTGTCCCAGACGCCGGTTCTTTAGAGGGCTCGGTGGAGCCGGAGGTTCTGCCAGAAGTCTCTTTGCAGTCTCAGGGAGAGACTTTACTGTTACAGGATGTTTCCTCTCAGGAGGTAGGCCAGGCTGAGGGGGCTTCTCAGGTAGCTGTTCTCCCCTCCCTTCCTAAGGTGGTTAGGCCCTCCCCTTCTGTTTCCAAGGCTTCTTCGAGAGGCAGGCCAGGTTTAACTTCAGTGGGGGTTTCTCCTAGTTCTTCAGGGTCTCTGCCTAAGAAACATATGCTTAAAATGGCAGAAGATTTGATTGCTATGATTAGAGGTTCTATGCCCCCTCCTGATAAGAGGCCTAGGGTGGAACCTGAGCTTGAGAGTTTTGAGCAGTGTTCGGAGGCTTCTGAGTCTTCGGCTGAAGACTTGCAGGAGTATCCTCCTTATTCTGATTCTGATGTAGATGATTCTACTCCTTCGGCTTCTCCTCCTGAGGATTTTTCTTTTTCAGAGACTCTTCATTCCATGAGGGAGCATTTTAAATGGGAAGGTCAAGATTTTTCTGATTCCAGGAAAAGGCTAAGGGAATTTTTATTTTTACCCCAGCATAGGCCTTTGGCTATACCTCCTGTTCTGGATGTGGTGGAAGATGTTTTTGCAGAGGCTTCCCTGAACCCTGATTCTTTGCCTCCTGCCCCAGTTAAACCGGATAGGTATTATAGGGTGCCTGAAGCTCATAAGTATCTTTTTAAGAGTCCTAGGGCAGACCCAGAAACCGTTTCTCAGGGGCCTAAAGGTGTTAAGGCTTCTGTTGTTAAAAATCCTGTTCCTCCTGATAAAGAGGCAAGGGCGTTGGATAGATGGGGAAAGAAGGTGTATACTTCTTCCACTTTAGCCATGAGGGCTTTGAATTGCCAGTTCCACATGTTAAAATACCAAAATTATCTCCTTTCACAATTGAAGTCTAAGGTGGATGCTCTGGCGGAAGGTATTGAGTGTAAAGAGTTGCAGGATTTAGTTCATGTTTCTGAACAGGTGGGTAAGCATTCTTTGCAATGTGGTTTTGATGCTGTACAGGCCTCTTCCAGGGTGGCTGCCACTGGTTCTGTTCTTCGCAGGCACGCCTGGTTGAGGGATCAGAATTTGGCTGAGCATGTTAAGACAAGGATTTTAGATGCTCCGTTACAATCTGATGTGTTGTTTGGTTCGCCTGTGGAAGCAGTTTTAAAGAAAATGGAGGACAAGGCTAAGTCTATGCAGACTGTTAAAGATTTTTTGCAGGTTCAGCCTCCAGTTTAGTAGAAACTGGCCTACTAAGGGGTGGACATATCCTTCTTATGATTCCCAGTCCAGGGGTAGGTCTAGGCGTGGCAGGGGCAGAGCTCAAGGTTCTTTTAGGCCTAGAACAGGGAGTTCACCTGCTCAGTCTTCTGGTGAGGGCAGGGGTCAGTCCTTTCGTAAACAGACCCAATGACCTGCCTTTTCAGCTGCCAGAGCCTTCTCGTCTGGCAGCACCTTTGGGAGGAAGGTTGGCACTTTTCAAAGAAAATTGGAGTTTAATTACCCAGGACAGATGGGTATTGGATATCATTCACCACGGTTACAGGTTTTATTTCCATACCTTGCCTCCTTTCAAAGGCATGCCAGACATTCCTCCTCTACAAAGGAAAGAGGCTCACAAGCAAATTTCTCTGTTACTCCAAATAGGGGCCATTCAGCCGGTTCCTGTGCCAGAAAGGGGCCTAGGATTTTATTCTCGCCTGTTCCTAGTACCAAAGAAGGGGAACACGTGGAGACCAATTTTGGATTTGTCTATCCTCAACACTTATCTGGACATTCCCAAGTTCAAGATGTTGACGTTGCAACAGCTTTTACCTCTGCTGGGAAAAGATCATTGGATGGTAACTTTAGATCTCAAGGAGGCTTACCTTCATGTGCCTATCAGACTAAGTTGCAGGAAGTATCTGTGTTGTCGAGCTGGGAATTCTCATTATCAGTTCTCTGCATTGCCCTTTGGCTTATCTACTGCGCCCAGAGTATTCACAAAAGTTCTGGCTCCAGTGATAGCTTACTTCAGGATAAAAGGCATACAAATCTATCCTTACTTGGACGACTGCCTGATTCTGGCTCAAGAAAAGGAAGACCTTTTTCAACATTTGGAATATGTGATAGCAGTGCTAAGATGCCTGGGGTATTCTGTGAACGAAATAAAGTCCAGTCTAGTACCCTCTCAAGACATGTGCTTTCTGGGTGTGAGACTGAATACAGCAGCCCAGATGGCCTTTTTAACCCCGGACAAACAAAAGAATCTGTCTCTTTACTTCCATCAACTATCTCTTCAGTCCAGGCTGACTGCAAGGACAGTCCTTCAAGCCTTAGGGTTCATGGCATCTTGTATTCTGGTGCTTCCCAATGCCAAACTGCATATGAGGAAGCTGCAATGGTATCTCAAAAATGTATGGACACAGCACTGCCAGGATTTGGACACTGTCATTCAAATAATACCTTGCATTCAAAGGGAATTTTTGTGGTGGGCTCAGGAATGTCACCTAAACAAGGGAGACTCTGTGACCCGGCCAGAGGCGAGTCAAATTCTTACGACAGATGCCTCAGACATAGCTTGGGGAGCTCATCTGAATGGAAAGTGGATACAAGACAAGTGGCCTGACAGACTACAGCATCTACATATCAACATGAAGGAGATGTTAGCAGTCCAGTTTGCATTAATGGCTTTCAAGGATTTCCTTCTTCCAGGGCAGGTGTTGATTCTAGCAGACAACACAACTGTCATGTGGTACATCAACAAACAAGGGGGAACTCATTCTTATCCTCTATGCAGGCAAGCAATGATTTTGTGGGAGACTGCGCTCAGCTTGCAACTAAATCTTCAGGCAAGGTTTCTGCCGGGAGCACAGAACTCCTTAGCAGATGTGTTAAGCAGGCAAATCATGGATCCCCACGAGTGGAAACTGGATCTTCATGTATTTCGAAAATTGACAGTGTCATGGGGAACTCCAGACAGATCTGTTCGCTTCTCCACTAAACCACCAGCTGCCAAAGTTTTGCACGAAAAGGTTTCATCACACAGCTTGGAAAGTGGATGCTCTTTCTTTCAGTTGGAAAAATCTTCATGTGTATGCCTTTCCACCTCTGCCTCTCCTCCCAAAGGTACTCCTAAAGGTCAGACAAGACAAGCCAAGGATGATTTTAATAGCTCCAGATTGGCCTCGGCAACACTGGTACCCATTACTGAGGAGTCTGGTAAGGAAGCCTCCATGGCCTTTACCTTTGATTCCGCACCTATTGTCTCAGAGGGACGGTCATCTACTCAATGTCAAGCTTCACTCTCTTCATCTAACAGCCTGGCATATTCTGTTTTGAAACACAGCAGGTCTCAGCTTCCTCAACAAGTTTTGAATGTGATTATGGAAGCCAGAAGACCTAGTACAAGGAAAGTGTACGCAGAAAAATGGAAGAGATTTTTATTTTGGAGTGCAGCAAAGGATTTGGAGGTTTCTGAGCCTAATTTGAGTGTGGCTCTTCAGTATCTTACTGAGTTATTGGACAAAGGTTTGTCTTTCTCTTCCATTAAGATTCATGCTGCAGCGATTTCAGCTCACTATGATTGTGACCCACCATTGTTTTCTCATCCTTTGTTCAAGCAATTTCTTAGAGGGGCAAAGAATATAAGACCCCCACGTAGAGCTCCTACTCCTGCTTGGGACCTCAATTTTGTGTTGGAGAAACTTACTCTACAACCTTTTGAGCCTGCGGCTACTGCTGAATTGAAATACTTGTCATGGAAGACTGCTTTTTTGTTGGCCATTACTTCTGCAAGAAGGGTTTCTGAATTGCAGGCCCTTATGGCGGTTGAGCCTTTTTTGATTTTCCATAAGGATAGGGTATCATTACGTACTAATCCTTCCTTCATGCCTAAGGTGGTCTCTAGTGTGGCTTTAAACCAAACTATTAATTTGCCCACGTTTTATTCAGATCCCCAAAATAAGGGGGAAAAGATTTTGCACACTTTAGATGTACACAGGCAGTTGCGTTATTATTTAAGCAGGACTAGGGATTTTAGGCAGTCTCAGCAGTTGTTTGTTTCTTTTGCTTTGAGTTCTCAGGGCAAGCCTGTGTCAAAACAAACTATTTCTAAGTGGATTGGGTTTTTTATTGCATTTTGTTATTCCCATCATGGCAAGGAGATTCCAGCTGGGATTAGGCCTCATTCCACTAGGGCTACTGCCACTTCAACAGCATTTCTAAGGGGGGTGGCAACTAAGGATATTTTGGAGGCAGCTACTTGGAGTTCAGTGCATACTTTCTCTAAGCATTACCACCTTCCTCTCTACTCTAAATCTAGGGCTGGTTTTGCCACGGCTATTTTGCAGGGCATGTTGACAGCTCCAGCTTCTTTATGATTTGCCAGCCTCCCTTACCTCAGCTTTGGGATTCTACCCAAGTGTTAGGACTGCAGCAATGTGGGATGAAGAACATAGTACAGTTTTGTACCTACCATAAATGTAGATGTTCGAAGATCCACATTGCTGCAGTCCAATTTACCCTCCCTCCTTCCCCTCTGTGTTTAGGGGTGGTTGTGTGGGTGGGGTTGTACTTTTGTGAATTGTATATATTGTATATATATTTGGTACAGGAGTGTTTGGTGTTTTTTGGTTTTGGCCTTATCTTTTTAGGGTCTTCTGACATCTGGGGCAAGAAAAGACTGAGGATATGACGTTGGTCATGCGCATTTGTACCCTGACGTCCTGACGTCAGACTAATGCGCCCTGACCGACGTCAGCCTTATACTTTGGTATTCGGGCCGACTGGGACAGCAGACTACCCAAGTGTTAGGACTGCAGCAATGTGGATCTTCGAACATCTACATTTATGGTAGGTACAAAACTGTACTTTTCTTTTCAGGCTGTTTACCTTCCTTCAGCTCAGAATGTTGTGGCAGACAAACTCCGCAGGTCCATGACTCAGTCTCACAAATGGATGTTACATAGGGATGTGTTTCTGGTCATGGTCCATCGATGGGGTAGACCTCAGATAGATCTTTTTGCCTACCTCATGAACAGACAACTTCCAAAATTTTGTGCCAGGATTCTACATCCCCTGGCATGGAAGGTGAACGCTCTAGCCTTTCCTTGGCAGGGGATGTTTCTGTATGCATTCCCCCTTCATTTCTCCAAAAGACCCTTCTAAAAATTCAGCAGGAACAACCAAAAATCTTGCTGGTGACTCCCTTTTGGCCAAGAGAGCATTGGTTGCCCCCTCCTCCTGCATTTAGCCAGGGGCAATCGCCACAAATTACCCCTCAGGATGGACCTATTCACACAGGACAAGGGAACCCTAAACCTGACCCTGTGGGTGATGGGGTTTTAATTCCCTTCAGACACCTTTTTTCTGAGGATGTGCTTCAAGTTCTGCAGGAGGCCAGAAAACCCACTACTAGAAAATCTTACGTTTCCAAACAGAAAAGGTTTTCCATCTGGTGTCTCAAAAAGGAATTACAATCACTGTTAGGACAAAACCACAGGGACATCCACTATCTGTGTGAATTGATGAAGAGCAGTTTGTCTTACTCTTCATTTAAAGCTCATCCCTGTTATCTCAGCATTTCTGTCTACGTCACCTCCTTTAGCTTCTAGGTTAGAAGTTAAACTGATCCTAAAAGCCATCCTTCACATTAGACCACCAAGGAAGCCAGTTACTCCTCCTTGAGATCTCATTTTTGTTTTTGAGAAACTTACCCTGGCCTCATTTGAGCCAGCAAGTTCCTCTTCCCTACAACATTGCACCTGGAAAACTGTCCTGCTAGTGGCCATCACTTCCACCAGATGGTGCTCCGAGTTACAAGCTCTGTTGTCTAATCCCCCTTCACAGTCTTCCATTGGGACAGGGGGTCTCAGCATACCAATCTCTCTTTTATGCCCAAAGTGGTTAATGAATTATTCCTCAAGTCAGTCTGTCAACCTCCCACCCTTTTTTGCCTTTTCCTCAATCCTGCAGTTTGAGGATTCTACACACTTTACATGTACACAGGCAACTCGGATAGTACCTGAACAAAACTAGTCCTGTCCGTAAGTCTGAACTCCTGTGTGTGGGTCAACCTGTTTCTAAGAAAACTATCTCCTCTTGGATCACTGAAACTGTTTTTCTGCTACTTAGCCAGTGGAAAAAGCCTTCCCTCTCCTGCGAGATCACGTTCAACTAGGGCAGTGTCCTCCTCTGGAACCTTCCTTAAAGGCTTGCACACTTGTTCTGTCATGGGGACAGCTACTTGGTCCTCTGGTAATACACTCATTAAACACTTTAAACTAGATGTCGTCTTCAGGTCCAGGGCTGGGTTTTCCAGAGCTACTCTGCATGGTTTTGTCGAAAATGTTTTTGCTGCTTCGCCAAACTCTTCCTTTGCATGAGCTTTGGCATTCTCCCTCATGTTATGAATACTGCAGCATGTGAATAGAAGGACATAGTATAGTTGTGTAAAATCTTACCATAACCATAGATGTCCTTCTGTTCTATATGCTGCATTATTACATGCCTTCCCCCTGATGCTGGCCTGCTTTGGCATGTTTTCCTCATCTAAGATCAAGCAGGTACTTGGTGGCATTCAGTTCTGAGGGTGGTACATGCTGATGTCCACTTTATACCCAAAGTCTCTCTATGACCAACATTCGTTAGATGACGTGCAGCATCGCATATGCCTTACAGTAGCATTAAGACTTTTGTATACTGTCCGGATGTATGAGTCAGCCAGAGGTGGACTCCCCCATGTTATGAATACTGCAGCATATAGAAGAGAAGGACATCTAATGTTATGGTAAAATTTTGCACAACTATTCTATATGCAGCTGATGTTGAGAAATAAATAATTATCAGAGATTAAAAGGGCAACCCAATAAGATCATTTTCATTGCATTTTCTATTTAACTAGTTCATGCTGGGCAGTTGTGGAATCTGGTAGCAGCTTGCATGCAACTTAGAATCTGGACTTTTCTGAGAATCAAGCAGCAAATAAAATGCTATTAAAAGTACAAACCATAACTTTTATTCAGCAAAAAATCTTATTTACAGTTATGATTAGTTCATTAAAAGTTTCTGTAGCTGTGTTGTTGTGAAAACATTGCAAGTACATATTTTTTCACAAATTTCAAATTTCTTTGAAACCTTACAAAAACTTATGGTAGCACTTTTGTTCAGCCAGACTGGATTGATGCTTACATTTCTTGGATGTATTTTTTAATATATATTTACATAGATTTGTATGTTACTCCTCTCTACTTAAACATTCTGCCTAGCTGTCCTGCTCTATACATTGCTTTACAAGTATCGGTGGCTTTTTCCCCAGCATCAACTAGGATCGTATGTAACATAATGCTGCAAGTCTGTAAATCATTTGGATTTGAAAGTAGTAACATAAATATGGAAATGTTGTATACACTCATAATGACTAACAAGCAAGGTAGCAACTTCAACGTAGTACGTCTGCAAGGTCATTTACAGTATATTATGTCTTCCACCTTGATATTTTATTGTGCTCCTTATTAATGTTTTACTCTGTTATGAAAATACAGCAGGCAAGATGTAGCGATTGCTGGTTCCAGGGCGTCCTAGATAAATATTATTTCTGACATTTGTGTTTCGAGCTCAAATGCTGCATGACATTAAGTGGCAAGTTAATTGGTTGAAGACGGCAGCTCTGATTTAAGATCATGAATATCTGGTGTTAAGCAACAAAACTGCCTGTGGCACTCAAGAATTTAAAATTGACTATTTAGATTTGTCTGATTATGTTTACAGTCCAGTGACTAACTGGAACAAACACCTGATTTAACAGAATGAGACATCCTTGAGTGAATGAACAAAGGGTTAAAGGTTTAAGTGCGTAACTGTTTAGATATGACGTTGTTATGAAGTGCAATAACTTGGCTATTGTAGAAACCAGTGTCCCATTATACCATCGAAGAAACAGATTATTAATCTTTATCATACAAAACTGTCACATAAGCCAAGTATGATTGTGCCTGCTGGTTATGGTTCACAGAAGAGAACAGACATACGCATCTTTGCCCATAAATGTAATTTCTTACTGTAAAGCTGAAACAAATGACTTTTTATAGAAGTTTGTTTGCAAAAGAACAACTTTCTTGCAGATGGCTGTTTTATGGTCCGTTGTTATTAGAAGAAAGCACAGAAAGAGGCATCATTTCACACTTTGTCTAAGGATACATTCAGTATACAAGGGCATCTTGCTCATTTCCACATCTCTTGAGATGTGGGCCATGTGTGTGTGTGATGCTCATGACTTTGCTCAGAGCTGTCTTCTTAAACTACTGTATCTGATTTCATTTCTTTTAACTTGATAAGCAGATGCTATGGCAGTTTTGAAAACTGAGGATCATTAAGTAACTTGTTTGGTGAGGTTTAACAGTATGGGCAGGTGGACTGTGGACTCTGTAAGCTCTCGTGTGTAGGTATGCTAGTACAGTTTTAGAGGTAAACACACCAGGAGTTGCACCAAACTCCTCCAGCAGACTACAGCCACCAAGGTGGAACAAGAAATTGGAAGGAAGGAGTTTGTTGTAATTCATGGTATGTTTCTTTAAAGGTATTCTTGCGACCATTACAAAGTTAGCAGTTTTAGAGGTGTCAGACGCTATTTTGAGAATTTATTGAAGCAGTTCATCTGATTTAAAAGATGGAATGTCTTCAGCTAGACATCTCAAAAATCAGCTTCTTCTTCTTCTTAATCTTCCTTTAAATCTGTACATTGCATTTGGGATTCTGAGGAGAAAGTTCCATGTTTTTTATTTTTTTCTGATGTACTCTGGCAGGGCATTTAGTTTCCTTCTCCTGCAGCTGTAGTATATCAGTCTGTTTTTTAATAATTGGGCACATTTTTGCAGGATAGTGTTGATTCAAGCCAAAGGTGCTTGCATAATTGTAAAGTTGGTTCCAGGACATGCTGTAGTCATAGTTCAGAAGGAGTATTTAGAATAGTAGTCAGTGTTTTTCATACAAAGTAATGATGGTTAGGAAGATGACTGCAGCTCTTTCCTGTCACACCAGATTTATCTGGAAAATGTAGAGATAAGAATAACCTATAATTCTGAATTTTCTTGCAGTTTTTAGATATTTTAAATTAGAAACAAGTTTTGCTTTTTGATATGCTGTATAACCATCAGATAGTAGATCTTAATGAAAAGGACAGAAATGGAAATTTGAATCTAGTATGCATTGACAGAATGTTACAGAATGTTGAGGATTCCTCCAGATTCTGAATAGTTAGAGATATTTCATAGCCACAGTACTATGCTAGATGCCTATAGTGGTTTATGACATTTTAAGAGCTAAAGATTAAAATGACAAGAAATAGGAAAAAAATATAAATTTTTCCATGGTTGGACCTCAGTGCATTATGAAAAGGAAAGCATTTGTGAAAGTTTTGATTTCATCATACACCTAGACTAAAAGGCTGAATCACCAAACTGCTCGAGCTCTAACCCTCTTGATTAGTAGGAAAGAACGTATGAAGGGAATGCTTTTTCTTCCATTTGTTAAAAGGACCTAATCCTAGTATTAACAAGATGAATAGCTGGACATGATTACCCTTCTATCCAAAGTGTTCCTCGTTACTGAATGATTCTGTTATTGCACTAGCATTAAAAACCGCTTGGCAAGCATCAAAAAGTCTCTTTGCTACCATGGATAGAAATATTTCCCAAATATCTCCTCACTAATATGGGAGAAATGCTGCACACTCCTAGTATAATGTCTTCTCTAGTAAGGTCAGACCAGAAAATGGTATATTTTGATGTAAAAATAAATCCTTGATCCCAGGTAAGTCTGGAATGTCCGGGAACTACTCAATGTCTAACTTCCTACTTTTAAGTGATAACCTGGCAAAATTACAAACCCTCATATACCTTGAGAACACTGCTGCCTGTGTAGAAATGTTCACAGAAATCCTATACAAGCATATTAGCTACATAGAAACAGCTGAACATACCAGGAGGAAGTACAGAAGTAACTCAAAAAGAAGCCACCTTGGTGGAATCGCATCAATAGACTGTGTAACAGAAGAAAGTAAATCAATGCAAAAATTAGGAGTAGCAGCACCCAGCAGGATAAAAGCACTCTCATCAAACTTAACTTAGAAAGTAGTAAAATAGTCTACCAAAGGTAAATTTAGTCTCTCAGTCCAAGGGCAACCACAGGGCATTCTTTAGCAATGTGCACAACGTTGAAGGCAGTGCACAGTTGTGGGCAGAGCTCATTGTTAATAGAGCCAGCTATACTGAGCCAGAAGACACAGCAAACCTACTGGCCAACAAATTCAGTTCCAACTTTACCTGTCTGTCCCCCTCAGCCTCCCCTCAGGAAGTACCATCAAGTACAACTCCCCCCACTATTACTAGAGAACAAGTCCTTAATGCTCTCTTTAAGGCCAAGAAAACTGTATCAGTGGGCTCGGACAGTATCCCAGGATACTTTGTAAATAGCATGAAACATGGCCTATCAAGCTCTCTGGAATTACTATTCAGTTGTAGCCTCCAAACAGGCTTCGTGTTTTGCAAATGGAGAACAGCAACAGTCATTCGTCTTCACAAAGGTGGGCCCTCTACATACCCTAGAAACTACAGACCCATAAGTCTCACTAGTCTCATATATAAAGACATAGAAAGAATTATCATGGAAATGATTATCCATGATAACATAGGAAATCTCCAGACATTGGACCCAACCCAGTTTGATTTTTGTCGAGGGCAAGTCATGCCTTTTCAACTTGGACGTCTTTGATAAGGTCACCAAAGCAATGGATGAGGCCAGAATGGTTCAAACTACCTACCTTGACCTGGCCATGCATTTGACACAGTACCCCACTCAGGCATTGTTGACAGACTTAAGGGATTAAGTATAAACCCTTAATGTCACCAGGTGGATAGCCAGCTGTCTCAGACAGGACCCAGGAAATTAAAATTGGGGACTCCACCTTTACAAAGAGGCCAGTGACAAGCAGAGTCCTTCATAGATTAGTCCTGGGACCCCTTCGTTTTGGGATTTGCTTCTCTGAAGTCAAGGCCAATGTCATTGGCCTCTGGCTAACTAAATTTGCAAATTAGGAGCAGTCATAGGATTCCCCTCTGATACAAATGTTCTACAAGAAGAGCCGACACAGACAACTTGTGTCAGAGCCAAGGACTAAAAATAAATGCCAAGAGATGCATAATAGTACCCTTCAGAAAGTCATCCGCCACTGGTAGCTGTCATATTGACAGAACACCCCTAAGAGTTGACCCCAGTAGTTGGGGACTTTTGGACATACACAGACGATCTAGCCTTTAGCCATCACATTTTATTCATTTATTTTTATTTTACATTTGTTGACCGGGATAGTCCGACTGGATGCATGTCCATTTTCAGCGGAGGCCCGGGGAGAAAAGCACCAAGGGTAAGCAGATACAGCATTACATAATACCAGCATTACATATTACAAACAGACTATTTACAGAGATTACATAAGTAAGCAAGTTAAACAAGTTCCACAGGTTACAGTTAATCCTGAGCGCAAGTCAAGATTAAATTAAATTACACAGTAAACTGGTTAGCAGATTTTTACACATTCTAGAGAGAGTTAGCCAAGCTTGATACATTGACATAGCCAGTTAAGTGACAAATGTTGTTTGAGTCTAGTTTTAAATTGACCTAAGGTGGAAAGTAAGGTAATATCAGCTGGAAGAGAGTTTCGGGATCTACTTACAAAGTTTGCAAAGAGAGAATCACCGGCTGTGTTACTAATTTTGCTAGTCTGAATTAGTAATTTGTTAGAGGATCGAAGCGGTCTAGGATTGTTATAGGGGGTGGTAATATTTTTAAGTGCAGGAGTATTGTCCGGATTATAGAGGATTTTATAGGCCATAATCAGTTGGTTATACTAGATTAGGCTGGGTAGTTCAAGCCACCCAAGCTGATTTAGATTGATGCAATGATGTGTCCTAAAAGGCAGCCCAGTGGCAAACCTGGCAATGTGGTTGTAGCAAATTGAGAGTTTAAGGACAGTATTGTTTAAATTCGAGAGTAGGGGGGATGCATACAGAAGGGTTGAAAGAAGGTGAGAGTGAGCTATGGCAATTTTAGCTGGAGGGGTTAGGAAGGCTTTTATTCTGTAAAGTGACCCTAGTTTTTTATTGATGGTTTTGATAGTTTGGTTAACATGTAGGTCACATTTTAGATTATTGTCTATGATGACACCTAATAGTTTTGTAGAGGGGTCAGGGGAGATTGTTGTGCCATCATTTGATTTTATGGTAAAGGTGAAAGCGGTAGACCTACATGTTGGTGAAAATAACAGCATTTTAGTTTTTTTGGGATTTAGGATCAGACGATGTTCAGAAAGCCAGTTTTCTATTGTATTAAAGGTGGTCTGGGTAGCTGACCATAACTGTACTGGAGATGTGGCTGAGCAAATCAGAGTAGAGTCATCAGCATATTGGATACAGCTGACTTTTGGGATGACAGTATAAAGGTTGTTAATGAAGATGGAGAACAGCAAGGGCCCTAGTATAGAGCCTTGTGGTACTCCAAGGGTGTTAGGTAGAAGGTTAGAGAGTTTTTTCTGCCAGAGGACAGCCTGCTGTCGACCATTCAGGTAGGATTGAAACCATTGAAGGGCTCTAGTATCTAGACAGAATGTTTGCAGGGTGTGGATTAAAAGTTGGTGATCAACCATATCGAATGCCTTGGAAAGATCCAAGAAGAGGGCTGAGGATATATAATTATTGTTGTGATTATGGTTTATGGTGTTGGTAAAGGCTAGGAGGGCTGAAGCAGTGCTGTGATGAGGATGGAAGCCATGCTGAGTGTCTGCCATAAGGTAATTCTGGATTAGGTGGTGCATAAGTCGTCTATGAATACATTTTTCCATAATCTTTGCAAGTGGAGAGAGTATAGCTATTGGCCTATAACTGGAGAATTCAGTAGAGCTGCCTCTTTTGTGAAGTGGGGTTACATAGGATATTTTCCAGATGGTGGGAATTTTAGCTTCTACTATGGTTCGATTGATTAGTATTGAGACGGGTTAAGCAATAGCATCAGCTGATTTTTGTAGGTACTCGGCAGGGAGTTGATCAGCAGAAAGTGTAGTGGGTTTTAATTTTTTGATCAAGGTACGGATAAATGAAGTGGCGACTGGTTGGAAGCTGAACGCGAGTAGGTTTCTAGGAGTGCTACTTTCAGGACCAGGGGAGCTAGGAGGTAGTTGGCTAGCTAGGGCTTGAATTGTCTCAGTAAAGAACTGTCAGAAACATCTTCAGGGGTTTTATCAATAGTAGCAGCAGGGATTGGGGTTGATGTTTGTCCAGGATGTAGTATATTATTTAAACCTGCCCAAAACTTCTGAGGGTTATTTTGATTTACTGTCTGTAAATTACAGTAGTATTGTTTTTTGTCTTGTAAAATTGATTTTTTTTTTTGGTTTCGTTCCTGGATTGCCTGTATTTAATGTGATCTTGAGTGTCTTTAGAAGAACGCCATAAAGCCCATGCTTTGTTTCTAAGGGTAATTTTGAGTTTAGACTCTTTAGAAAGCCATGGCGCAGTTTTTGCCTTGGTTCCCTTTGAACGAACAGGTGTATGTGTATCAAGGATCTTAAGGAATTTGTTGTTAAAGTATGCTACTGCTTCCTCTAAGGGGGAGGTGTTTTAGAATAGACCAATTACATGAGTTTAGTTCTTGTTGGAATTTGGCAGGGTCAAAGTTTTTATTGTTTCTAACCTTTCTGAGTAAGGGTTGTTGGGAATTAATGGTTTTGTGCTTAATTACATATGTGAGAAGGTGATCGCTTAGGCCATCAAGGAGGGTACCAGAGGTGTACAGTTGGGGTGACTATTTACGAGTACCCAGTCAAGTATACTTTCTTTTTGGTTGGGTTTACCTATCCTGGTAGGGGTGGATATAATTTGTTTAAATGCATGCAGGTTAATATGGGTGGTTGGGGATTCTGAGGAACAGGTGCCCCAGTCTATGTTAAAGTCTCCAAGTAGTAGGGTTTCTTGGGGGTAGTGACATGATAGCCAGTGCAGGATATCTTCAAATGTAGATATATTGTTACCCGGGGGAATGTACATACAGATGATATTAATGCATTTATTTTTATTAAGTTGCAATTTGGTGGCAAGAATCTCTGAGTTATTAATCTGAGGTGGTTGTATTACATCTATGGTGACATTCAACTCAGATTTATAGAGTACAGCTACCCCACCCCCCTTCCTCGAAGCATGATCCAGCCTGTGTATGTTGTACCCAGGTGGTAACACTTCATTGTCTTTAGTGTTAGGCTTTAACCAGGTTTAAGAAACTTCTCTTTGTGGAAGATTTTCAGTCCATATATTTCTAGTTAATCACTGTATATTAATCAGATCAGACAATAGTAGTAAAAGTAGCGAACATAAACTCGTCAAGTCAAAAAGTAATAATAGAAAATATATAATTCTACAGCATTACTAAGTATTTGAAAGTAATCCAAGCAAGGCAGGCAATCTGTTTCCAGTTGAAAATCCTTTTTTAAATACACAGACCTGGGAGCCATGGCAGCCCCCATTGCTATACCAGTTTTTTGTTTGTAGTGTTTGCCATTGAAAGTAAAGAAATTGAAGTCCAGTACAAGATTAATGAGCTTGCTTAACTTTTGCAGTTGTGTCTGTGTACCCTGATTATGTTTCTTAAAAGACTCCATAGCTGCTGTTATACTGTAATTGTGAGGGAGCACTGTGTACAAGGATTCCACATCAATAGTTACCAAAATACTGTCAGCTTCCACTGTAATGTTTTTTATTTTCTTCAAAAAATCCATTGAATCTCTTATGTATGACTTATTCTTTTCTGCTAGAGGTTTCAGCAAGTAATCAAGGTAAATGGCTGTGGCTTCAGTAAGGGAACCTCCACTTGCTACCACCGGTCTATAAGGTGGGTCTTCTCTGTGTTCTCTGTTCTTGTGTGGCTTTGGTATTCCAAAAAAGTAAGGTAAACGTGGGCATGGGCTCCATAAATAATTATAAAGATTTTCAGTGTTAAGTTTTTCTTCCCATAATGTGGTGAGATTAGTGTTCCATAAATCATATGCTCTTTTTATGTCATCCATGGCAAATAACTCATAAAATCTGTTATCCTCCAGCATGTTCTCTATCTTTTGGTTGTAGCTAGTGGTATCAGTCACAAGTATACCTCCTCCCTTTTCTGCCTTCATTACACGCCTGGATTTATCATTGCCTAGCTCAAGCAATGCTTTTCTTTCTCCCTGTGTTAAGTTATAAAGTTTTTTCTTTGGAGGTTTTTTAAGCAGTTTCCTGATATCCATCTCACATTTCACTTCGAAAGCAGCTAGTGTTTGATGTAGTGATGGACAATAGCTGCTAGGCCTTTTTATAGTTTCATCAATAGGCTTATTTTCAGTGTCATTACTTTTGCCATGAAACTATACCCTTAAGTTGAGCTTCCTCACAAACATTTTAAGGTCTATCAGTACTTGAGCAACCTCACTCCTGCAGCTTGGTACAAAAGTAAGTCCTTTGGACAACACACTTTTTTCCTCTTCAGTCAGTGCTTTAACAGAGTGGTTCCAGATAAGTGGAGCACCTGTTATTGTGGTACCTGTTGTTGTTGTTGTTGTTGTTGTTGTTGTTGTTGTTGTTGTTGTACCTGTTATTGTGGCTGTTTCCTCTGTCTGAGCCTGGGACCTGGGTTGTAGTCGGGGTTCCAGTCGGGATTGCCCAGGTATTGTATTTCCCTCACCCCTGTCCACTGTTTGGTTCTCCTGTCTCCCTGGGAGTTTGTGGATAGAGTATGAGACCTCTGGAATTCCTGCTCTGCTTTCTGGAATCTCGGTGGGTTGTAGTAGTATTCCTTGCTGTGGCTGTGGTATGGGGGGACCTGGTAAGAGGGACAAGCTCTGAGGCTCTGGTGGTGGTTGTCGTTCTTGTTCTGGTACTGGTGCTGGCTTTGGTATTGGTGTGGTGGTTGATGTCTGTGCTGTCGATATTGGTCTTACTGAAGAAACTGATCTTTGTGATGGTGCTGCTGCTCCTGGTAGCTGGATTGTCTGTGGTCCCGGTTGTCCTGGTAGTCCTGTAATTCGTCCTGTAGAACTCTGTCTGTTCTGGTTGCCGCTGTGGCTTATGTTCCTGTCCTGATCCTTTTGTGATGTCAAAGGCTTCTGCGGAGTGTTGATAGCCAGAGGAGATTGGGATTGTAGTGAATGTTGGAGGGGCAGTCTCCTAGTGGTCCTATATTGTGCCCCTGTCTGATTTTGTGTGAGGATCTCCCCTGGGAAAATCCTGTTAAGGTCTACTGGCATTTACTGGGTTGGTTTGAGACTTCGGGGATACCACGGAGATTACTTGTTTTAACCAGGTTTCAGATAAACAGAGAATCTCAGGGGAGTGGACATCCAGAAGTGCATGCAATTCATGTACCTTGTTATTAATGCTTCTAATATTGAGATGACAGGCTAGGAGAGAGTTAGATGGCCTATTAATTATAGGTTTGTAGCTTAGATTGCAAGTAGAGGGGGTATGTGTATCTGAAGTGAGTGGGCCAGGGTTGGGGGTGAATATCACCACCAAGTATTAGGTTGAGTCTATCCTTGGTGATGAACTTCAGGAATTTGTTTATTAGTTTGTGTTAGTGTTTGGATCTAGAGCTAATGTGCCTGGGGTTGAGATGTTGATAGACTGAACAAGATGATGGATAGGATCTGGTACTGTAAGTATGATTGAAGGTGGAAGGATTTACAGCTGGGGTGATAGTATGGCCTTTTGGGACCTGAAATCCTGTGAGAAACTGGTTTTCATACAAGGTAAGGAGGTATGGTGCGAACAAGAGGGATAGTAAAGAGGAGTATATCATTATCCGTGATTCAGCTAGTGAGTTAAGGAACTGTTTTACCTGGTGATGCAACACCAGAAGGTAGAGTGGTGAGGTAAAGGTACTGGAAGGGGGATGGGAGAATGCCAGATGAAAGCTAATAGGTGCTATTAAAATGTAGGTAGACGAATGGGGGTGGGTGGAATTATCCCCGATGAAAGCAGTTCTACATGTCTACAGTTTTGAGGAAATCATTCTATGTTCTGCAACTTATAAACAAAGGTGTGGCAGCTAGGTCCAAGGAGGTCATTGTTCCACTGTGTTCAGCTTTCATCAGACCTATCATTGAGTATAGTGCACACTTTGGTATGTGCCTAGCCAGGGACATCTAACAATTGGAATGTCCACAAAGGTTCCTCATTAAAAGGATGCAGGGTGTAAGTAACATGCCCTATGCAGACCACCTCAAGGCCCTCACAAGATTAGTTGTTCTGTCTCCTACAGGCTGTTGAAGAGGAGATCTATGCCTGGTATACAAGGTCTTGTCAGATCCCAGCCTGATTGACCACCTGGATATCCTCAAAACAAGCAGCACCAGAATTGTCCATTCTAAAGACTTAAACCTTGCCTGTGATATAAATAGGACCTGCTGGAGAGAGGTATGTATCCCAGAGACTACCCCTTCTCTGGAACAGGCTTTCCATCCGTGTGAAGCAGAGTTACTCTCTAACCCAATTCAGTTGCAACTTGGATAGTTTGATGGGGAACAGGAATTTCATCCCTGGTTTGACACCTGTGTCTCTAGTGGATACAGGCAACCTGTAAATGGTTCATCTCCCAAACCCCTGCTTACACTTATCAAGGGTACCAGAACTTGTCAAGAGGTTTGGGATTCATGGCTAGGCTCAAAAAATGCCTGTGTGGTTGTTAACCTAGTACACACCTATGAAAAGCATGTACCATTTTATTTGTGATGTCCAGGATGGCATTAGATTACTAGAATGTCCGTAAATGCCTCCGCAATGTGAGCTTGGGTCAGGTGTCCAGTTACATCAGTAGAGTGAAAAGGCCTTCTGTACAGGTATGGTGAAAGTCTGTCTTGAATTCCCATGGATATCTGCTACAGAGTTCATTATATCCCAAAAGAGGTGCCATCTGCCATTAATACTATGGAGGATGGAGATATTTAAAAATCTAAACATTATAGATTTTGAAAGCTTATTGAAATAAACAATACAGGTTGAGAAATCGGTGCTTAAATTATAGTAAAAACTAATTAAAAAGATAGACAAATCTAATTAATATAATGGTCCTCTCTTTCTGTTAGGATAAACCTTCCTACACATGAGGTGTTTAAGTAACTCCCAGAACAAGGCCTCTTTCTCACATACCCATATCAGGAAAGGTATTCAGTTCCATAGAAATGTTGAGATTTCCCACTGAATCCCAGTAACTGTTAGCAACCTACCATCTCTTCATCTTAATTGCTGGGTAGGAGCACAAGGTAAGAACTTTTCAAGTAAGTGGGACATGTATTTTGAAGGTAAAGGAGACACAAATTAAAACAGTTTTACACCTGAAATACCACTCATTGTTTATTTCACTATATGCCTGTCACAGTAGTTTGGTGACCTGCATTATCTCACTGAAGTCTACAACACTTGAAAGGCAAACTGTGCTCAGTGCTGCTGTTAGTGCAGGTTAGTGGCAGTATTTAACTTAGTGCTGCAGTTAAGAAGTTTAAATGTGAGAAAACTATTGAACTAAACACGTACAGATGACTTAGTAGTTTCATTTAAAATATTGATTTTTTTAAACATTTAAATTTAACCGTGAAGCACATGTTCAGGTAGTTGCTGTCCAGCCGACCAACACATAGAAATTTAATTATCTGAGAGCCAGGAGGTATGAAGTTCAGCTTGCCAACACACAGTAATTTAATTATCTGAGAGCCAGCAGGTGTGAAGAGTGGGCTTGCTGTAACAAGCAGACAGTGGATAGCCCAAAACACAAGAATAGCATGGCTGGCATGGGATGCACAAATCATCAGCTTGGATGCAGAGATGTTATTCGTGTTTCACTGTTGCAGTCATCACATTTGGGTTATCTGCTTTCAGTAGTCCTCAGTCAGCCTGATTAACCAAGTCTTGGGTCCTACATCGGTTGCTGTCTCTTCTTCCATGACATCCGGCCGTCAGGGGTATAAAACATGCAGCCCGACGCCATTACCCCAGTCTTTCTTGCTGTGTGGTGCCCGAAGCAGAAGCAGTTTGCAGGTGCCGGTCGGCCGACTCTGAGTTTCAGAACCAAAGTCTTCAACTAAAAGCTAAGTGCCCTGTTGGGGAAACTTTTTCTTACTCTAAACCGATGTCAGTAAAAGTAAATAATTGCATTACTTGTGGAAAGCAAATGCCTCATAAAGATTTTAATTCGTACTCTATTCCTTGCCTAGGCCCTGACCACGTTGTACCTCGCTCTCGGTTTTGTGCCTTATTTAAATCACAAACTATCTGTCATCAGTATATTTTCGCTTCTAAATATTTTGGTGCTCTGTTCATTTATCCTATGTCTTTGGTAAGCCATCCGACTACTGACATTCCAAAAAAACGCAGAGTTAAAGACAGAGACAGGTCGCCTAGGTCCAAAGCTGCTGACTACGCTTCTCCTATGCCAGTCGACAGTTCACCGGTACTGAGTGAGGCGCTTTTGCAGCCCCTGATACCCGCTACTTCAGATTCGCAGGCCTCTACTGAAACCCATTCGGAGTCCGGTATGCCGCGAGATGCTTCAACTGTCTACCTTGGATGGGTCCAGAGCCGCTGTGTAGGCACCGGCTTCTGAGGGTGTATTCAAGCCTACTGACTTGCGTATTAAACCAATGCCATCCTCTTCTTCAAGGCCTAAAGCTCGAAGCATGCCTAGAAAACTGACGCCCAGACCGCATGGTCAGGCCTCTATGCCTAAAAAACAAATAAGAATGGCTGAAGAACTTATTACTTTAATCATGGGAAGCCAGCCTTCCCCCTTTTAAGAGACCTAGGACTGAGTTTGCTTATGATACTTCTGACCAGGATTCTGAAATTTCTGTCTCCTCTGATGATCAGGATTTACCGTTATCTACCTATGAGGATTCTGATGCTGAGGACTCTATTCCCTCTGTTTCTCCCCCAGAGGATTTCTCTTTTGGCGAAACCTTGCATACTCTCAGGGAGCATTTTCGTTGGGAAAGTCAGGATTTCTCTGATTCTAAAAAGAGGCTTAGGGATTTCTTACTACTGCCCCAGCACAGGCCTTTAGCTATACCTCCTGTACTGGACATTGTTGATGATGCCTTTTCGGAATCTAGCTTGGCCCCTGACTCTTTTAACTCCTGCTCCCAGAAAACCTGATAGATATTACAGGGTCCCTGACTCTCACAAGTTCCTTTTTAAAATTCCTACTGCGGATCCTGAGACCGTTTCACGGGGACCCAAGGGCATTAAAGCTACTACTGCTAAAAATCCTACCCTCTCTGATAGAGACTCCAGGGCATTGGATAGATGGGGTAAGAAGGCATACACTTCTGCAACCTTGGCCATTAAACTGCCAGTTTCATATGTTAAAGTATCAACAGCATATTATTGGATTGCTTATTGTGCTGAAAATAAGGATTTACAGGATTTACTGCATTCAGCTGAACAAGTTGGAAAACATACTTTGCAATGTAGTTTTGATTCGCTAGATGGCATTTTGCAGGGCTGCTGTAACTGGGTCTGTACTTGGAAGACATGCTTGGCTTAAAGAGCAATCCTTGCCAGAGCATGTTAAAGCAAAATTACTGGATGCTCCCTTAAACTCTGACTGCCTGTTTGGCAACAAGGCAGAAGTTGTTCTTAAAATGATGGAGGAAAAAGCTAAATCTATGCAAACTGTTAAAGATTTTTTTATAAGTACAACCTCCAAGGTTTAGTAGACATTGGCCTTCCAAGAGTTGGTCGTTTCCTACCTCTTCCAGACCTTCTCAGTCCAAACCCAGGTCCAGCAGAGCTCCCAGGCTTCAGTTCCAGGGTATGCACAGGACTAAGCAGTGGAGGGCCTCCACTTCCAAATCTGGGAGTAATAAAACTCCCCTCTATGGTAGACTGTCTCAATGACTTCTTTTTAAAACTTCCAAGCACTTAACTGACTTCCCCTTTGGGGCGAAGATTGCTCTTCATGCAAAGAATTGGGAACTCATTACCCAGGACAAATGAGTTTTAAATAGTGTCCCAGGCATACAGATTTCACTTCCACGCGTTACCAACACCAAGCGGATGGCCAGATCTACCCCCAAATCAGTGGGCAGAGGCCCAAAAGCAAGTACTTTCTCTCTTAAGCATGAGGGCTATTCAGTTGGTACCAGAAGAGGAAAAGGGACAAGGTTTCTACTCAAGACTTTTCCTGGTACCCAGACAAGACAGTTCATGGAGTCCTATCCTGGACCTGTTACTCTAAACAACTTTTTGGGGATTCCAAAATTCAAGATGCTGACTCTTCACCAGTTGCTCCCTATGCTAGGCAAAGATGCCTGGGTGGCAACTAGATTTAAAGGAAGCATACCTGCACATCCCAATCAGGGAATCTTGCAGAAGATAACTACGCTTCAAAGCAGGCTACACGCACTATCAGTTCTCTGCACTGCCCTTTGGCTTATCTACTGTCCCCAGGGTATTCGCAAAGTGCCTAGCTCCAGTCGTTGCATTTTGCAGGCAAAGAAATCTTGAAATATACCCATACCTGGACGATTGTCTAATTCAGGCAGAAAGCCAGGACATACTTTTGAATCATCTGGCCTTTGTACAAAGGGTGCTATCTTGTCTGGCTACACCATAAATAAACTAAAATCACACCTGATACTCTATCAACAAGTTATATTCCTGGGAGCAAGCTTGAATACAACTTCCCAGATGGCTTTCCTCACGCCATTTGACAACCTATTTCAAACAAGTGGCCACAAAAGCCCCGCTATCTACAAGGCAAATACTACAAGCCTTGGGGTTCATGGCCTCCTGCATTCTTCTAATTCCATATGCAAGACTGCATATGAGGAAACTACAATGGTATCTAAAAAGCCTATGGTGTCAACATTCTCAGGATCTAGAAGCAATGATTCCTATCATACCTTGCCTACGCCTAGAGGTTCTTTGGTGGGCAGAGGCCTGCCACCAAAACAAGGGACTACCATTCACACTACCCCCTGCCGCCCAAACCCTAACAACAGACACATCAGACTATGCATGGGGGGCTCACCTGGCAGGAAAGTGCATTCAGGGCTAATGGAATCCAAGTCAAACGCACCTGCATATCAATCAAAAGGAAATGTTAGCTGTACAGAATGCTCTGACACCCTTCAAGGACCACATTCTTCCAGGACAATTAATGGTAAAGACGAACAACACCACTGTTATGTGGTACATAAACAAGCAGGGGGGTACACATTCTTACCCCCTCTGCAGACTAGCCATGGCATTGTGGAGCACAGCCCTGAGCTACCAAGTGCATCTACAAGCTCAATTCCTGCCAGGAAAACTAAATACACTGGCAGACCAACTAAGCAGAAACCTCACGGACCCACACGAGTGGAAACTGGAACCAAGGATATTCAACATGTTGACAAGCAAATGGGGGAGCCCAGATATAGACCTGTTTGCCTCCCCCCAGAACTATCAATTGGACACATTTTGCACAAGGACTTCCCACAAACAAGCTTGGAAAGTGGATGCTCTGTCCTTCAGCTGAAAAAAACTTATCAGTTTATGCCTTTCCTTTTCTGCCTCTGCTCTCCAAAGAACTACTAAAGATCAAACAAGACAAACCAAGGACAATTTTGATTGCACCAGACTGGCCATGCCAACACTGGTACCCCCTCATGCGCAGTGTGTCACTGTTAGCCCCATGGCACCTGCCTCAGACTCCTACCCTATTTTCTCAGCAGGAGAACCAGATCCTGCACCCTCCGCTTCAAACACTGAACCTAGCAGCCTGGCTAATTACCTAATCTCTCCTTTACCATCTTTCAGTAAACCAGTGCTGAATATCATTTTAGAGGCAAGAAGGCCTAGTACTAGAAAATCTTATGCTGAAAAATGGAAAAGATTCTGTGCCTGGAACCACAGTGCACAATTTACCTCTGATTTTACAATACTTAACTGAGATGCTTCACAAGGGCCTGTCTTTCTCCTCCATCAAAATTCACGCCTCAGCCATTTCAGCTCATTATAACACAGAACCTCCCCTCTTCTCTCATCCACTGCTCAGCCAGTTCCTCAGAGGGGCCAAAAATTTATGACCACCCAGGAGAGCTCCAACTCCAGCCTGGGACCTTAACTTTGTATTGGAGAAACTCACTTTTCCTCCTTTCGAGCCAGCTGTTACTGCAGACCTAAAATTCCTTTCTTGGAAAACAGCTTTCCTTTTAGCAATCACTTCAGCAAGAAGGGTATCTGAATTACAGGCCCTCATGGCAGTGGAGCCTTGCATCATCTTTCATGTGGATAGGGTGTCCCTCAGGACCAATCCCTACTTCATACCCAAGGTGGTGTCCAGTGCGGACCAGTCCATTCATTTGCCAACCTTCTTTCCTAATACACAGAAGAAAGGGGAATGGATACTGCACTCCTTAGATGTGCACAGACAACTTAGATTCTACTTGGACAGGACTAAACCTCAAAGGAAATCTGACCAACTGCTGGTGGCATTTGCTGCAGGGGCAGAGGGGAAGGCTATTTCAAAGCAAAGTATTTCCAAATGGATAGGCCATTGCATTCATTTCTGTACAAGCACCATGGAAAACATTTCCCACAGGGGATCAGACCCCCACCAACCAGGGCTGCATCTACCTCTACAGCCTTTCTCAGAGGCGTCCCTACCAGGGACATCCTAGAAGCTGCTACCTGAAGTTCTGTACATGCTTTCACCAAGCATTACCATCTGCCAATTTTCTCTAAATCCAGAGCTGGCTTTGCCACTGCAGTCTTGCAGGGCCTTATAGCTGGTCCTAATGCTATCTAAATTCCTCCTCCCATCCTTAGCTTTAGGAAACTACCCAAATGTGATGACTGCAACAGTGAAACACGAAGAACATAGTGCAGTTGTGTACACTTACCATAAATGTAGATGTTAGAGTGTATTCACTGTTGCAGTCCTGGTTACCCTCCCTCCAGCCCCCTTACATTTGGCTATACCTCTACTCTCCTTTATTATGCTCAAAAGCTTTTTGGTGTATTTGCGTTTTTGTTGGAGGTATAACCTTGTATATTTATAGATTTAATTGCTACCCGTTAGGGGGGCACCTGACATCTGGGGCAAGAAAAACTGATGTAATGGCATCGGCTGCGTGTTTTATAACCTTGACAACCTGACGTCACAGAAGAAGGGACAGCAACTGATGCAAGACCCAAGACTTTGTTAATCAAGCCGACCTGAGGGCTACTGCAAGCAAATAACCCAAATGTGATGACTGCAACAGTGAATACACTCGAACATCTGCATTTATGGAAAGTGTACACAACTGTACTCTTTATACCCACTGAGGAAAGTGATGGCACCATCTTTAATGCTATGTATGTTGAGGTCATCTAGTCAGGAGAATAGAAGGGAATGAGCAGCTGTAGTAAAATTCAGATTGGATGTAAAGTGCTTTATCTAGGAAATAAATATGGATGGAAGTAGAATAACTTGACATCTTCTGGCACCTGACCCGTAAATGACATTACATTGCCAAGCATAACACCCAGTTTCATCCACTGGCACAAACAAGTGGTGCTTGAAATGCACGCACAGTGGAGTATAAAAATCCAGTCCCATAGATGTGCGGCATCATTAAAAAAGGTTCAAGTTACTTTTTCCTGTGATGTCCTGTACATGCAGGCCACAAAAGTGGAAATGGCTACAGCAGCCACAGGCCACTCATTAGGGTAGCATCTATCTGATGGTGTCATTGCCTCCCAAAGGGCATGGTGAACTATGTACAGCATGTTCAATCACAGAGCTCTCACTTCCATTCTCTCTCACCTTTCCATAAATTAAGAGCCTTTGGATCCATCCTGTATCATGATAATTCAGACCAGTTCATTAACGTGGGGACGTTAGAAATTCTAACTTTTTTCCACCCTTGCTGTCATTGCTGGAACGACATTGATTCTTTGTTGTGGATTTAAAGAATGTGTTAAGACTTTGTATTACAACCAGTGCATTGCTTATTCCCTCAGACTAAGATGAGCACTGAACATTTTAATTTATTTTTAGTTATTTCATTCAGCCGGACACTCTTTCTAATTCTTGATTCTGTACCAAGGTTAGTGACCAACTGGCAACTTCAATGAATATTTTTTATTCACTCACCTTTGAGTTTTTGAATCTTTTTTTCAACAGTTTGGTGTTTTAATCAAACTGCAGAAGTCATCCTTGTCCCCAACTGTAAGATCAGCCTTTTTAGGATATCAGTAAATTTGTTTGTTGGTGCAGTGTTTGTTTCTGTAGACAGGGTCATCTGAATGTTGGTGTTTCTCCTGAAAATCAGTGGGTCTTCAATGATTCCTGTGGGGATACTGTCAAGGCACTGTAATATGTAACCAAGTAGGCTATATAGTTATTGTAGTATTTGTACTGACTAGATTCCACATGGCAATTGAGTTAGTGTCACTTTGTTTTTAGTGGAACTAGTACTGCAGTCCCCTGGATAAGTCTGGTCATGGTCAACCTATTAGTCAAACAGAAGAAGAACTAGTGGTTCTGTTGCACAGATGTTTTTACAGTGACTACTCCTCATGTGATCTGTGTTTGAGCAATAACCTGGACACTACAAATGTCAGCTGGGAAGTGATGGGCATTAGATAATGCTAGCTTGGCTGTCTTAGGTGGGTGGGTATGATGGGAGATTCCTGTCACAGGAGCCTTATCTAGAGAAGGACTGGAAATATATGCTCTGCACTTAGAGCTTGGGAGCATATTCCTTTTAAGGAGGGGTGCATGGCAGTCCAACAAAGACTGCGGGGTTTGGTGTCAGTACCAGTAGAGTAGGGGGATACAACCCAGGTGATTAAGTTTGACTAGTGGCTCATGTGTTTGATGGTGCTGCAGAAGAGAAGGGAAGGTTTATTGGAGGGCAGGTTTAAGGGAACAGAGTTGCCTGGATACACTTCCACTGTCCCTCAGATGAGAGAGAGCAAGACAAAAGCAGCCATTTAGTGTCGTAGGCTCACCATGCCACTGATGGGTACTAGCTTTTATAGCAAGTGTGCAGAAGCTTGCAGTTGTTAGGGAGGGCATTGTGAGCCACTGTGGGTTTATGGTTCTCTTGTTCCTTCTTCCAAGGGTTGGGGTTAAATTATTCCAGTAGTCTAATTGCCAGCATTTAATAGAAAGTACAAAACACCTTTGTGACTTTGAGTCTCATTTAGAGATTACCTCTTCTGCCTTTTGAGCTGCAGAGATGCCTGTAGATCAACTGAAGCCCCCCTCCCCTCCCTACACACACATTATTCCCATTGACTGTCATTTCTTCACCATGCAGTCACAGTTTCCTTGCATGCTGTCTTTAACCATTGGCAAGATACTTATTCCTGAAAAAATTCTAAACAATATCCCTGTCCTTTAGGAACTTGTTTTATTACTTTCAACTGTTTAGAATTTGCATTTCTGGTAATGTTTAAACTTGTCATTTTCTCCTGTACATCCATCTTCTGTCTTCTTTACAGATTCATGTATAATCCTCTTCAGTTTCTTCTCAAATGCCCGAGTTTAGAAGTAGCAGCATGAATATTTACTTGCTTTTCTTTATCCACTTTGTTGAACTTTGAGTACAAGTGTGTAACTTCAGTATCAATTATTGCAATGTGTCTTTATGATGGTAATTGGGTGCTGGGTGAAAAAGGGATCATTGTGGTCCATTTCATCTACCCACTCACAGTAAGGAAATTAGTAGAAGCGGTTTAAATGTTCGCATTTGGTCTAGGTTGTTTGTCTGCCAGTATGCATCCCTAAGAACTATCACTGGGGGAGTTTTCCCCTACACATGTGATGCAAGGAAGATTAAGACATGGAGTGGCTTACATCGCTTCTTTGTGCCCTTGCAGGCATCCAGTTCTTTTCCCTCACCCAGTATAAGAATTTGAAGATCATAGCCAAACAATGTCTACCTTCTCATTACGTAACATTTTGGTGTCAGAAATGGGTAACAATCTTCCCTCGCCCATTCCAACCCATTTCAAGAAGAGTGGGTAACAGCTTTACTTGCATTAAAGGGTGATTTTAGTCCAAGAAATGCATGCTTACATCTTCATGGTTGAAATGACTCCCAAGCATTGTTGTGTAGATGCCAGCCAGTGTCTAGGCCTGCCCGTACAGAAGCAGGTGCAGAAATGGAATGTTGCTTTTTCTTTAATTGAGAATCATTTAAAAAAAAATGGACCTGCAAGAAATGGCATCTGAGACCGGCCGTTCTTTAGGAACTTGCTGTAATTCATGATCTGTCCGTGCAGCTCATCCAGCACAGCTTCAGGTGCTTACATCTTCCTCATTTCCTCTTAGAACTGCAGTTTGCATTACATGAAGGAACAGGCAGGATGGATGATGTCCACAGTGTCAACAAAACTGGACCCATCTTGTCAACTCCTGAAGACTTGTACTCTGACCAGCCTGCTAGCTGAGATGTTTAGAAAGAATAAGGATCTGCTGACTGAGATACCCACAGGTGTCTGGAGTTAATGTAAGGTTCCTACACAACAACATTTGCAGTTGTGTTATGGATCCACATGCAGAAGTTTTTTTTTTGTGTATGTTTTGTACTTGCTTGTTTTATATGTGGACATGGATGTGGAGTGATGTCACTATTGTCCTGCTCATCCAGTCCCCCTCTTATTTTTATTATTATTTTTTTAATCCTGCAGCATTTGCCTCACAAGTGCATTTGACTTGTGTACTCTGGATTACAAGTTTTGTTTGGCAGCCTATGTTTATGCTTCTTAAACAGGAGGGCAATCCTTAAATGCTACTTCCTAGGGTGACACTTGGACTTTTATTCCTGCCCATCTGGGTCAGCTGTCATATGCACCAACGGTATTGTTTCTTGCCTCTCCCTTACAAACCATTGTCTCATTGATTTTGAGTCTTTCAAAAGTGGCTACTTATTGAGCTGTGGAGTATTTTATTAGCAGTAGTGGATATATTAATTGAACAGACATTGTTAACAGTAGGCTGCAGAAACTAGGGTATTTCAGCAGTGTATGTTCTATTCATTGTAGCAAAATGTACAGGAGTGGAAGTGGGCCACAGGAAAGTAGAAAGGATTAGATGGCCAAAGTTTCTGGTATTTTTTTTTTCTCAATTCTCTGTTTTTCATCCAGTTCAGGTCCATATCTTGCAGATATCTCCTTGACTAAATCCAGTCATTGTTAATCAGTTAGATAATCCGATTCAAACTGTAAGACTGAAACTGAGATTGTTGTAGCTATCATCATGAAACATTCTCATTAATGGCCCTAATCTTGTATAAAGCCGTGCCAAACTCTTCCCTGTTCCAGATGCACCTTGCAATAACATCCATAAAAGCAGTCGCCTTTATCTTTAATTTAAACTCAAAGCAATTCCACAGGTCTAAATGGGCTTGAAAACATGATTGGAAATAAACAACCAGCTCTTTTATTATTTTTAGCTATTTAAATGTATTATTTTTAATAAATTTTAGCACCATGTATTGTAATAAATGTATATATTTCATATGTTCCTAATGGAGTCTTACACCCTTTAAACAATATAGTTGATGTAAAGTCAGTGGAATATATTACTTTTCAGAAAAATTTATTCAGCATGTGTAAATTATCTAAAAATAATTCTGTCATTAACCTAATTTTACCTAATTGCATGAAGTTCCTTTCCAACCATTCTATATGCCCTCCCTCAGCATTTAATCTATTGTTTGGTCTGTTGTCCATTACACAGCTTAATGCAGAAAACCCCTTGCATTTCTCCTCTGTTACTCTTCACTAATGTACTTCACTTCCTTAATTTGGCCTAATCCTGTATTAATAGCAGTTCTTAAAAAAATGTCTTAGTTAATACATGTGTGTGCTGAGTTATACCTCACATATTAGATATTCAGTATGTGTGTTAACTACACAATACAGTCGATTCCTTCTAAACTCATCCTGTATTTGTAGCCTTCATTTTTGGAAATGCCTGAAATGTGCAATACACAACCAAGCATCACATTTCATGTATGCTGCTCGCATCCTCATTAAAAAAGATATCAAAAAATCAAATCCATCCATCCACAACCTTTTTTTCCCAGTTGTGCACATGAGGTTAAGGTGTCTCTTCAACAGAACAGTCTAGAGCCAGGTTTACACCGCTGTGTGGATAGCCCTGCCATGGTAGTTCTTCCACACTAGACGCTCATGCACACACACACTCATATCCATGGTCAGTTTAAAATGTCCAGTCCATCTACTGCATGTCTTTGGAATGTGGGAGGAAACTGGAGCACCTGGAGAAAATCCACATGAGCACAGGAAGGATATGCAGACTCTCCAGCCAAGAATCAAATTGGGGAACCCCCTGCTGTGAGGTGACAATGCTATCTGCTGAACTACTGTAAACAAATAAACTTGCCTTTGCTTTCTTCTAAAAGGAGAAGAAAAAAATATTTTGATAGGACTGCGGTGGTGGTGCTGCGGTAACGTTGTCGCCCCACAGTAAGACGTCCTGTTCGATTCTCAGCTAGAGCTTCTTCTGTGTGGACATGCGTGAATGGGCGTACCTTCGTTGAAGATTGTGTCAGGGCCGGCAACTTGGCACATAAAAAAAATCTACTGCCAATCAGCGGACCAGAGTTCCACTGTGGCAACCCCTAACAGGGAAAAGCCGAAAGAGACAGCAACAACCTGATGACATAGACCAAAAAAAGCATGTATCTAACCACTTGCAGTAATTGGAAGACTCTTCATGTCCACATTCATTTTAAAACATCATGTGGCCTTCCTTAAACGTCTGGAAAGTCTACAGCAGAGCATCATGGCTGTCGGTTTATTTTTATTTTACATACATTTCCTGTTTCATCAGCATATCTTGAAATATACAAATCACAGATGCATAACTTGCCTTTATTCATTGTACAGATAGTGCCTGCACACTTCAGGCCACCAAAACCAGCCAAGAAGGAACCAGTACACAGTGCTAGGGGGGAAAAGAATAAAACAAATGGCCTTCCATTATGGCAGATCTAAACTGTATGTCAGTTGTCTGTCACATAATCCACTTTGTCTAACATCACAAATTATCTTAAGCCTCCCAGTGCCAGTGTACTCCACAAAGTATGCTGCCAGTGGAAATGACTGTGCAGTCCCCTTGCTCTAAAATATTTTTTTCTTTTGTCAGCTTCACACAAACTATATGTGTTAAGTAATCCTCTCTTCATACAGTCTGCAGGCAACTGTCCTAGAAGGACCAGCAGTTGGCAGTATCAACTTGAAGAAAAAAATCCTTCAGTCATAGATTCCCTTTTAAACCAAACTCTTTACTCAGTGCAGTACGTGTAATGCTTAACATGCTTCCCAGGCAGTACTGTATCAAGTGCAGTGTCCACTCTGGGTGTAAGCAGAGTAAGGGGGTGCATTAAGCATGGCAAAGGAGATGTTAGGGGGGCACTGTAGATGTCAAAGGTGTGGTAGTGCAGTACACTGTAGTTACCTGCATTGACAAAGGAATGCTGATGTATTTGCTGTCACATCTGAAGTGCTGAACTAAAGCGCTTTGTGTTTTAACTGTAGCAAGAGAAGCTGCTTATTAAATTTTTTTTATCCTCATCTTAAAGATGAAGGGTGCCAGACTGGGGAATGGTACTGGGAGTCACTTAACCTAGGTAAGCCACTGTACCCCACCAGCCACCAGGATAACTATAGTCTGGTACTGTTTCCTTTTTCAATTAATGGAAGCACCACTTTTAAACCGAGTATTTATCCATGTTTATTGGCAGGCTGGAACAGTAATTAAACCTTGCATTTGAGCAGCAACTATGTTAGACACTCTAGTCATAACTGCATAATTGAAAGCGTTCATGTACAGACGCATTCCAGGTGATATAAAATTGTCTCTTACCTGATATTGTTTAACTTAAATTTTACATATATTATATCTGTCACTTGCTATTGTCTTGAATAACTTCTAATCAGTTTCAGTAACTGAAGCATATTTAAAACAGTCATTTAATGTTGAAAGTGGGTGGTACGCAAATCCAAGTACTTGCTACAAAAGTATGTTACAAATGCACTGTATGCGACTTGTTTACTGTCTGTTATATATATGTTCTCGTAGATTATTTGCCATCACATGCTATTGTATTAATAAAATGAGGAAATGCATGTTTATAATGGTATTCATATTGATGAAAGGCTTTCCAGTATTTGTCAGGTCTGAAATCTCCACTGGTGAACATCAACTGCTTGTCTTTACTGTTTTTAATACGTGCAATAACACATTTACAACAATGATTATTGTAATTAACACCAAGCACATTTTATAGTCTTTGCATGCTAATCTCCTATATTTCTGTGACTAACATTCACATCTATTGAAAAAGCCGCTTAAAATATTTGAGTAAAGGTCCGCAGTGTCAAATGTGGTTAATGCATCACAGGTCACATACTGGCCTTTGATGCAACAGTTTAGCAAAGTAAACATGTGCAGTCCCATTTTAGTAGACAGAAGAGTAGTTTGTTTTCTGTATTTAATTCCATTACAGCAGGCATACTCAGGGCCAGCTTGATTGCATTTATATAATGTGTGAGTGTGTGTGTGTGTTGTGCAACAGACAACTCTCCTGTCCAGAACAGACTTAATTTCCTTGTGCCCATTGGCTACAGATAATCAGCTGGATGAAGTCATAAAGGGCATCAGGCTGTCGTGTTTTCTTGTGGAAGATGGCTTGACTGAGGCTCCTCTCCCTTTAAGATTTGTGAAGGTAGACTATCATGGCTGCTCAGTTCTAGGGGATTAGCCTGGGGCTAGCCACTGCCCTTCAACTACTGTATTATTCAGGATCTCACTCAGTCACTGCAGTCCTCTGTTATTAGAAAATATTTATGTCCTAACTGTGAACCTGCAATTGCCACCATCTGTCTCTCTGGACATTGTATTATAACTTGCTCTATACTGAAGTACTCAGATGTGCACGCAGGTGGCAGAAGCCATCACATTAAAGTCTGTGGTTTACACAGCTGGATATCACTTTATGGTCCGGACACACAAAGTAATTAACATGTCTTTATTCCCTACATGAATTCCTGCCCCATGATGTAATCTCCTTGTGCTGTGCCAGAACCCACAGAGAAGCAGGAAGTGCTGTTGTAGTATACAAAAACAGTGTCCTCAGCTGTGTCTACTATCTCCACCCACTGAAACTCCTGCCAGGGACTCTGTAGTCACTTTGCTGAATTAAAGTTGAAATCCATTAGCATCAGCAGCATTTTTACCCCTGATACTGTCATCATAAATACAGCTTCTTGGCTTGAGAGTAATAGCAAATCTAAATGCTTATAGTATGAGACTTAAGCACTGGCTGGAGCACCTTTGCTACCACCTGCTTCCTTTCTTCTCTGTTGTATTTTTTACTTCATCCAAATGATTATCACCCCTGCTTGGATAGTTGGCCATCACAGTAAGAAAGAGCATGTATCTCAACTATTTGGAAGTATATGTGCCATCACGTCATACACCTTAACCTAGTTTCACCTGATGGAGTAAATCAAAGATCAGTCAGTTCCAGTTGGTGGCGATGCACATATTCGATGGATAAAGACCTAGTTTACATGGAGACTGCTAGCAGGCCATGAGCCTGGGAAAGCATCAGGGGAGGCAAGAGTGAGTTGCTAATGCCTGTTGACCCATCAGGACAGAGGAGGATCAGTCCATTGCAGTGCTGTCACTTCATGAAAGAAGGGAGTAAAGCATATAGCACATTCACCAGGAATGTTTGCGTGGCTTTGCCAGCCTGTGTTCCCATAAAAGGTTTCATCTCATATGTGCTTTAGCAGGGATGTTTCTGATGGGTGTAGTCTGTTGTGTGGGTGCACTCACCATAGCTGTATATGTTTGATTTAATACAATCATTGCTGCAGTGAATCTTTCCACCAATCTTTTCTGTTACGTTTCTCCTTTATCTTTCTCTGGGGATAAGGCAGGTTTTTGGTTAAGCTGTACCAGCAGGACAGATCTTTTAGCAACATTTTGCAGATAAACACTTCAGTAATTTTGTTTGACAGTAGAATGAGTGCTTTTGACACTTAAAATAATGGTGTAATGGTAGAAAGGTTGCAGACCTGGAGCCTTTGAAGTCTGATTTTTAACCCAGATTTATTACATTAGGTACCTGTTATGCCTGGGTTCCTGTGTTGACCCCATCAGTGTTTAGGTGAGAGATCTAGGCACATTTAGTGGTGACCTCTTGCTCCCAAAAGAACAGAAAATGGCATGCATTACTTTCCATTTATAGACCAGTCCTAACTGACCTACGTCTTACATCATTCTGGGGCAACTGACTGCTTTTGAAGTCTTGCCAGTAGGGAAGCATTCACCTGTAGTTAATTCCCATATTCTGTGAATGCATTGCATCAGTGATTGTATTAGTTAGACATCTTTGCTTCTGGTGAGTACCTCACACATGTACTTTATGATGATGTACACTGCAGTTTTCATATGTGCACAGTAATTTGTTTGCTGTTTTAACATGTGCTGTCTTTACATCATTTATGTCAGATACAGTAAGAGTTAAAGAGCATATGTTTGTTATTGTAGTCTGTATTGCCCTTGCTCTTGCTGCTAACTTCAGTGATATAGAGAAAGAAAGCCTTGACTATGACTTGTTCAGAGGTGGGGAGGGGGTGGGGGGTAGGCTTTCCTGAAAGTTGTCATATGCCATAACTGCCATCTCTCTCAGTCCTGAACATTTTATTAGGTGTGCACTGTCATATTCAGAAAAAATAACCCCTGATGATTGCCTATATTATAGGTTCATAGTGTTTGCTAGGCTAATGACCACAAAGGCCTTTTTAAGCCTAGCTATGCATCCCAAATCTGTGACAAGTTCTGATACCCTTGATAAGTGTAAGCAGGGGCCTGGGAGATGAACCATTTAGTAGTTGCCTTTGTCCATTAGAGATGTAGGTGCCAAACCAGGGATGAATTTCCTATTCCCCATTCAGTTGTCCAAGTTGCACTTAAATTGGGTTGGGGAAGAACTCTGCTTTGCATGGATGAGAAGCCAGTTCCAAATATGGGGCAGTCTGTGGGATACATACCTGTCTCCAACAGGTCCTGTTTGTATCGCAGACAAAGTTTAAGGCTTTAGAAAGGGTAATTCTGGTGCTGTTTATTTTGTGTATATGCAGGAGGTCCATCAGAGTGGGGTCTAACAATACCCTGTATGCCGGGCATAGATCTCCCTTCAAAAGCCTGTTAGAGATGGAATACAGGGATAGGGCCTTGAGGCAGTCTGCATAGGACATTTTACTTATGCCCTGTATCCTTTTAGTGAGGAACCTGTGTGGATGTTCCAATTATTGGATATGCCTGGTTAGGTACATACCAAAGGGGCCATTGTACGCAATGGTAGGTCTGATGAATGCCGAATACAGTGGAACAATGACTTCCTTCCACTTAGATGCCATATCTTTGTTTATAAGTTGTCCAACATAGAATAATTTCCTCACTACTGTAGATATGTGATGGCCAAAGGCTAGATTACTGTCTGTGTGTGCCCCTAAGTGCCTGACTGTTGGGGTCAACTCTTAACAGGGTTGTTGTCAATATGATTACCAGGGCTGTATGACTTCACAAAGAATACACTATTGTGCATTTCTTGGCATTTTAGTCCATGGCTCTGACACCAGTTGTTTGTCTGTGTCAGCCCTTCGTGGAGAACAGTTATCAGTGTGGGATTCAATGATGGCTCCTAATTTGCAGTCCTTGGCAAATTGTCAGCCAGTGACCATTGACATTGGCCTTGACTTAAGAGAAATAAATGCCAAAAAGGAGTGGTTCAAGGACCTATCCCTGAGGGACTTCATTTGTGACTGGCCTCTTTGTAACTGGCCTCTTTGTAGAGGTGGGCTCCCCATTCTAACATCTGGGTCCTGTTTGTGAGCCAGTTGGCTGTCCACCAGGTGACATACGAGTTTGCGCCTCACCTTTTGAGTCTGTCATCAATGCCTGAGTGGAGTATTGTCAAATGCCTTGGCCAGGTCAAGGTAGGCAGTGTGAACCATTTTGCCCTCGCCCATTGCTTTGGTGACCTTCTCAAAGAAGTCCACCAGGGTGAGTAGACAATAGCCTGCCCTTGATGAAATCAAACTGGGTTACGTTCAGTGTCTGGAGGATTACTATATCACTATTGATTGTTTCCATAACTCTTTCCATGGTTTTACATATAAGGCTAGTGAGACATATGGGTCTGTAGATGGCCCACCTTTGTGCAGATGGATGACTGTTGCTTTTCCCTCTTCATGAGACACAAAGCCTGTTTGGAGGCTACAGTTAAATAGCAATTACAGAGAGCCTGATAGGTCATTGTTCATGTTATTTAGAAGGCTTCATGGGTTATTGTCTGGGCCCATTGATGCAGTGTTCTTGGCTTTAGAGAGCGCATTAAGGAACTGTTCCCTAGTGGTAGCAGGGGGAGTTAAATTTGATGGTATTTCCTGAGGGAAGGTTGAGAGGGAGAGGGGTAAATTTGGAAATGAATTTATCAGCCAGTAGGTATGCTGTATTTTCTGGTTCAGTATAGGTGGCTCCTTTTTACAATGAGCTCTGCATGTAATTGTGTATTGCCTTTGAAGTTGCTGATATAACTAAACAATGCCTTGTGGCTGCCCTTGGCCTTGGAGCCCAAGTTTACTTCAGATTTGGCTTTGGTAGACTTTGTTTGTCCTCAGTTATTTTTAGGTTAATGAGCGTGCTTTTTATCCTTCTGGGTACTGCACCTCCTAATTTTTGCCATGTTTTTCTTCCTTCTGTTGTACAGCCAATTGATTTTGTGATTCCACCAGGGTGACTTGTTTTTTGAATGAGTTCTGTACTTTTTTCTGGTGGCTTCAACTGCCTCTATGCAGCAATTAACATGCTTGTGCAGTGTTTCTGTGAACAGTTCTGCATAGGCAACAGTGTTCTCAGGGTTTAAGGGGTCTTGAAATGTTGCCAGGTTATCACTTAATAGCAAGACATTAGCTTTGGAGTAGTTCCTGAATATTCCAAGTTTAGCTGGGTGTCCACGTTTTATTTTTACTTCAAATGAGACCATTTTATGGTCTGACCTTAACAGGGAAGACATTACAGGAGGGGGGTGTGCAACACACTCCCATATTAGTGAGGACCGGATCCAATATGATTGTGCCCCTGATTGATGTATTAACAGTTTGGTACAGAGAGTTTGTTTTTCCAAAATCCTGAAACCTCTGTGCCTGAATGTGTGGGGTCATATGGGATTCCCATTTAGTAGTGGGGTAATTAAAGTCGCCCATGAATATGGTATTGGGTTGGATGGTGAGTGTTTCCAATAGGTTTAAATACATGGTATGGGTTTCCGGGTTCATAGAGGGGGAACTATAGCTTTCAAGAAGTGGTATTGGATTTTGCCTATGGTGATTTGAACATGGAACAGGTCAAGTGCATTGTCCTGATTGACCAGCCTTGAGGTATATTTATTTTTGATGTAACTCGAGACACCTCCACCTTTAGTCCATGTCTGTGTAGCAGCTGGTCTAAATCTGTGGAAGGCATTATAACCTTGCACTGTTGGTGTTCTCTCCGTGGCTATAAATCATGTCTTAGTGACTGTACACACATCCACATTTCTGTAGGGTGAAGAGAGCTTCTAGGCAGCGGAGTCTTTTTGTTTAGACTCCTAGCACTGAGTAGTAATACCTTTAGATTTTATTGATTTTGATTTGCTATGTCAGAAGTACTTTGACATTGCCAAAAAGCACTATGTTTTAGCTAATATTCGAAAGCCTAGAGGGGAGAGGTGCAGACCATCCCTGGCAAAGCAGCGTGTTCTGTTGACCATCTCCTTCCATGCTGACTATTGCATCCCCTTAGAATGACACCAGAAACTAAGTCAATTATTGAAGTCCGTCATCTTTTGTTCGTATTGTGGCATCATCCTTGGAGAAGGTAAAATGCTGCTCAGTTCTAAGCTTGTACCAGTATGACAGACAGTCTGAGACCTCCATATCATCTTTCTTCATGTAATCTAGGGAGGTACATTTTGGGTCATTTGCTCCCACATGCACTATGACTGAGTCATACTGGTACCTGTGGTCCAGTGACCCGAGTGCATGTGTAATATGGCAGATCCTAGCACCTGATAAGCAACTGACCGTGACTTTCTCAGCATTGTGAGAGGACATCAGTGTATCTCACGATGGAGTTTCCAATGACCAGAACGTTGGATTGTGTGGTGGCTTTGCCTTATGGGCTTAGAAGTAGAGGCTTCATGATATGTGGCTTTGTGTTGATGTAGGTGGTGTTTTGAAAGAATGCATGTGGGGCTGCTGAAGGTATTTGTTATGTTTACTTTGTCAAGGAAGTCTTTGTGGTTTTGGGAGGTTACATTTAAGTGCCTCAGCATATGTGGGTCTATATGTCTGCTTTAAATTGTGTGTGATGAGTGCAGCATGTGTAATACTAACAACCTGATTGACATTAGGAGTACTTGTATGTGAGAGCTTTGCCTTCAGTGACATTGTGTAAATACATCTTTCACATACCACATCAGTTTGTTTGAGAATTAGAGATGACTACCCCTGTCATTCAGTGATCACTCCTGTGTATGGGGCAGGATTGGACCAGTTGACTTGACCAAGAGAGGATCTGATGGCTGGCAGGCACTTGGAACAACCCCCCCCCCCAAAAAAAAAAAAAAAAAGCTTACACTGAAGCTCTTCTGTTAGGGACTTTACTGAAAATAGACCTGTGCTGGCCAGACCTTCCTGCCCAACAGATTCAATAAATAAATAATATGGGCACTGCAGTTTGGCTGTGTGGTATAGAAAGATAGCACCTTCAATATGACCCAAATGACTCTGGATCCTGTCGTGCTCTTGATGCTGGAGGATCTAATAAGAGGGGTGAGGGAGAGTGGCATATGCTGACTGCCCCTTGTGGGGAAGGAGGGAGGGGGTGTCTCACCCCAGCCTGATACAGTAATGGCACCCATTGTAGACAGTGGTGCACAGCATGCAGCATATGGGCCATGAACTTGTGTTTGGCTCTGTCAGGCCAGTCTGTACTGCAGCCTTCATGGAGTGCATATTGGTATAAGCCCTTGCATCTGCAGGCATGCACCTTCGCCATTGAGAATGGGTCATAACCATAAAATTTAAAATCCATCGTGGCTACGTGGATGATGGCCAGAGTGGCTAGCTGGCACCCTGGTGGTTGATAAAGTAGAGAAAGAGTGTTTGGTCACTGACTTGATAGCAAATGTTGGGCAATAAAAAGAATAAAACAAAAACAGGCCTTCAGTGACTTGTGGTTGAGGGCCTCCAGAAAATGAAGCAGGCCTTGACCAGTTTTGCGAGCCTTTGATGGCAGCTATAGTGACTTCTGCTCACTAGAGGATTCAGGTTTGCAGTCTACTGTTACTTTCTGAGTGACTAGTTGTTCATGGATTTGGTGGCTGGCCTTATCCCCTCCATTTCAGTGTGTGTGTCATCCTGTTGTGCACTGAACATAGCGTAGTTCATGATGAAAGATGCTTTGCTAGCACTGTGGCGAGCCTACTTTTACTCCTTTGTAGTCCAGGGAAGGTAGGTACCCCAGAAAAGGGGCTGTATAAAATCCTTCTTGAAGTCTGGGAGTTACTTGTCTTAAATTATCTGAAGATTGAGCTGAACCCATCAGCCATTCTGTGTTGTACACATAAGTAAGGTGGCATGCATTTCTACCCTTTTTTGCATATAATTTTATGGCTGTTATTGGGCCATAGCTGGCAAAATCACTGTTACTGCCATTAACATCCTGGGAGTGGGGAAAAGTGAATGTGTTGGTGACAAGTACTGCGAGCTGCACTTCCAGTTCTTTCATGGAGCTGAATATTCAAGAGTCTCGTCTGGTGGTAATCTTGTGGGAGGCGGTGGAGGCTGACTTCCTTACTCTTTTGATGAATGCATTCTTCCTTATCTTCCATTTGGGTCAGTAGCCCAAGGATTAATTTGTGCTGAACACATTCTGTTTTATCTAGCAGATAAGATAGCTTTATGGCTTCCTGCTTTCCCATTGATTCCATACTTTTTTGCAGAATTCAGGGAACGGAGACCAACGGTTTTACTTGTTGGCCCTTGCTGATAAAGAAAAGTGTTATTTTATGTTACTGTTCTCTGGCATCATAGAAATTGTTCTGTTCCGAGCCAGTACAGTCTCTCTATATTGAAAGTAGTCAGCTCCACTTTGGGAGTGACTGTTTAGATCTCTTGCTCCTGCCTAACCTTTTATTAGGCATATTAGAGGCATTCAAAACTACCAGAGTGTTCTCAGCTCATCAGACATCATCTTCTAAATGTGAGAAGTTCTCCAGCTGGACAGAGAGGTATCTTCTGGCCCACTTCATTTGTTCAGTTTGCAGGTTGTTTTGCTCATCTCAGATACAGGGATGATTTGCATGTCACTTATTTCATGGTTGTGCTTGTGACCTTGTAAAGGGCATGACTGTTGACGATATCCTGTGCTTAAACAACTCTTTAAGTGGAGCCAACACCTCTTCTGCTTGGAAAATTTAATTTCATGGCTGACTCTTCTCATTTTGAACCTGCTGTGACATTTCTTTTTGAAGATTTTTTTTCTTGGTTCCCATTGCTTCTGCACAGAAGATTGTGAATCTTTCATAAGGGCTCAATATTGCTTAGGCCATGGAAATGGAGTCAGACTTTTTCTTAAACAGGACCATTCTCCCTGTTGTGTTCTAGAAGTAGAAATGAGAGGGAAACCTTCACAGCATGGAAGGTATAGTACCAGCTGAGTTTTACTGAATAGTGCATGAGCTCCAGAAAAATGGAAAAACTTTTCACACATATATATATATATATATATATATATATATATATATATATATATAAAATGTATGTGTGCGTGTATATATATGAATGCAGAAGGTCAGATGGTAGTGGATTTTGGAAAAAGGATGGATATGGCTGTGGTGAATACGTATTTTAACAAGAGGGAGGAGCATAGGGTGACATTCAAGAGTGGAAAAGATGCACACAGGTGGATTATATTGTATGTAGGAGGGCCAGTTTGAAGGAGATTGGAGACTGTAAAGTGGTGGCCGGAGAAAGTGTAGTTAGGCAGCATAGGATGGTGGTTTGTAGGATGATGTTGGTGATCAAGAAGAGGAGGAGGAGTGTGAGGGCAGCACCAAGGATCAAATGGTGGAAATTGAAAAAGGGTAATTGTGAGGTGGAGTTCAGGGATGAGTTAAGATAGGCACTGGGTGGCAGTGAAGAGTTACCAAATAGCTGGGTAACTACAGCAGAACTAGTAAGGGAGACTGCTAGAAAGGTGCTTGGTATCCCATCGGGACAGAGGAAGGACGACAAGGAGACATGGTGGTGGAATGAGGAAGTATAGAAGAGTATACAGGCAAAGAGGTTGGTAAAGAAGAAGTGGGATTGTCAGAGAGATGAAGAAAGTAGACAGGAGTATAAGGAGATGAGGTGCATGGCAAAGAGAGAGGTGGCTAAGGATAAGGCATATGAAGAGTTGGGCACTAAGGAGGGAGAAAAGGACCTGTACCAATTGGCTAGGCAGAGGGACCGAGCTAGGAAAGATGTGCAGCAGGTAAATGTAATAAAGGATAATGAGGGAAACATACTCACAAGCGAGGAGAATGTGTTGAGGAGATGGAAAGATTACTTTGAGGGTTTGATGAATGAAGAGAATGAGAGGGAGAGAAGGTTGGATGATGTAGGGATAGTGAATCATGAAGTACAATGGATTAGCAAGGAGGAAGTAAGGATAGTTATGAAGAGAATGAAGAATGGAAAGGCTGTTGGCCCAGATGACATACCTGTGGAAGCATGGATGTGTTTAGGTGAAATGGCAGTAGAGTTTTTAACCAGATTGTTTAATGCAATCTTGGAAAGTGAGAGGATGCCTGAGGAATGGAGAAAGTGTTTTGGTACCGATTTTTAAGAATAAGGGTGATGTCCAGAGCTGTAGTAACTACAGAGGGATTAAATTGATCAGTCACAGCATGAAGTTATAGGAAAGAGTAGTGGAAGCTAGGTTAAGAAGGGATGTGATGATTAGTGAACAGCAGTATGGTTTCATGCCGGGAAAGACCACTACAGATGTGATGTTTGCTCTGAGAGTGTTGATGGAGAAGTACAGAGAATGTCAGAAGGAGTTGCATTGTGTTTTTGTAGACTTGGAGAAAGCATATGACAGGGTGCCTAGAAAGGAGTTGTGGTATTGTATGAGTAAGTCAGGAGTGTCAGAGAAGTATGTAAGAGTAGTACAGGATATGTACGAGGGTAATGTGACAGGTTGACAGACGAGATCAGACAGGAGTACCCACGGACTATGATGTTTGCAGATGACATTGTGATCTGTAGTGAGAGTAGGGAACAGGTGGAGGAGACCCTGGAGAGATGGAGATATGCTCTAGAGAGAAGAGGAATGAAGGTCCGCAGGACTAAGACAGAATATATGTGTGTGAATGAGAGGGAGGATAAGAGGAATGGTGAGGATGCAAGGAGTAGAGGTGGCAAAGGTGGATGAGTTTAAATACTTGGGGTCAATAGTTCAGAGTAACGGTGAGTGTGGAAGAGAGGTGAAGAAGAGAGTACAGGCAGAATGGAGTGGGTGGAGAAAAAGTGTCGGGAGTGATTTGTAATAGACGAGTACCTGTAAGAGTGAAAGGGGAAGGTCTACAAGAGGGTAGTGAGACCAGCTATGTTATATGGGTTGGAGACAGTGGCATTGACAAAACGGCAGGAATTTGAGCTGGATGTGGCAGAGTTAAAGATGTTAAGATTTGCAGTGGGTGTGCCGAGGGTGGACAGGATTAGGAATACGTATATTAGAGGGTCAGCCCAGGTTGGAAGGTTTGGAGACAAAGCCAGAGAGGCCAGATTACATTGGTTTGGACATGTGCTGAGAAGGGATGCGGAGTCTATTGGGGAAAAGATGCTAAGGATGAAGCTACCAGGTAACAGGAAAAGAGGAAGGCCTAAGATAAGGTTTATGGATGTAGTGAGAGAGGACATGCAGGTGGTTGGTGTGACAGAGCAAGATGCAGAGGACAGGAAGAAATGGAAACAGGTGATCCGCTGTGGCGACCCCTAATGGGAACAGCCGGAAGAAGATGAGATTGATTGATATATATATATATATATATATATATAATGTGTGTATGTATATTTATATATATATATATATATATATATATATATATATATGCATATATGTATATATGTATATTTGTGTGTGTATATATATATATATATATATGTATATGTATATATATATATATATATATATATATATATATATATATATATATATATGTATATGTATATATGTATATTTGTGTATGTATATATATGTATATATAGCCATCGGTGTGGAAGCCACTATTTTACACACTGAACCCTAGTGGACTTTTCCTTGCGGTTTTCTCCTGGTTACAGTACAGGCAACACAGGTTTGAGGACCTTAACAGGATACCCTGCTACTCTAGCCATCGGTCCGGAAGCCACCATTTTAAGCTTAAATAATACCACTGAAGTATGTGTCCCAGTAAATAACTACTGCATAAGCTAATGCTTTAATTAATGTTAGACTTTATAAGCACAACAAGAATTTACAGTGTGTTTTTTTTGCTGGTCGCCACAAAAAGCACACACCATCAGCTCCTATACTTTCTCTTTGGTTATCCACTATCCTCATACTCTTTCTGTGTATATTCTCTTGTTCTGTTATTTACCCTTCTCTGAATTCATTTCTTGCCTCACTCATAACTGCCTTTCCTAGTGCATCTGCCCTATTTTACTGTCTTCAGACTTGCATATTAATGTTTTTTTTGCCCTGCTTTTAGCTGCTAGTAATACCTCTCTCTCCCCCTCCAAAGCCCCTCTCTATTGTAGCTTATTTTAACCATACAGCACTGGGTTTGCTTCAAGTAAATCTGCTTGTGTAGCTTGAGGCTATTATCCATTTGTAAGCTTACTTCTGCTCATATTTTATTTTTTTATTTTATTTCTGGTGACTATACCTTTAGAAACGTTATATCCTTGTCTCTCAAGCTAGTTTTTTCACCATCTTTTTCTGATTGTTGCTATGACTTCATCTTGACCAGGGTGCTAGCCCCTCTTCGTTCGCCCTCGCTACGCTCTGGCTCACTTCGCTCCCCTACCCTACCCCCATTCCCACTCACCCCATTACAAATACCTTTATACCTAACTGTCCCTCCCTTTCCTATCCCACTAGTCACTACAATTCCACTTCATGTGTATTGCCACAACCACCTTACTAATCTGTCAATCTTGTCAACACCAGTTCCTTTATACCACTGTCTCTACCTACTGTATCTGACCATATTTTATTCCAACATGTATTATTTTCTAATGTCTTCTACACTACTCCTTATTCTCTCTATCTCCACCTCTTACCACTCCAATCTCTCTTGACCCACTCCTATGTTCACCAACTTCTCACTCATACAACTTGTATCCAACTACTTCATCTTTTACTATCTCCCCTAATCTCTACTTCCTCTACCTCAAGTCTGTATAAACTATCCATAATACAGGTGTTTAAACCTTCCCACAAAGCTAAGTCAAAACTATACAAACTCCATCTAGCATCTACTACGCACACTCTCCTCACTAAAAACCTACTTTGTTCTGGAGATATTCATTCCAACTCTGGCCCCTCTTCCCTCCCCAAAACTACCTCTACACTGCCCCCATCTTACTCCTCTAACAGTCACCAACATCAGTCACAACAGTCATCTCCATCCAAATACTTAACTATTTACTCATTGAATATTCGGAGTCTAGCAAATAGTCACTGAGTTGCACTCATGGATAGCTCTCAATACCCCTCACATCCTCTCCCTATCTGAAACCTGGCTCAAGCCACAAATCTCAAATAGTGAAATACTCCCACCAGGTTATCATATTTTCTGATCTGATAGACATGTTAAAAAAAGGTGGTGGCGTGGCCATCCTCTACTCAACCTTAACCTCTCACCATACCCTTCCTCAATTCCTGACTTCCTCCCAGCTGAAATCATCATCCTTAACTGCCATCTGAATCCCCACAAAAAACTTGCAGTTGTCTCTATCTACTTTCCTCCTGGTAACAATCTGCCCATTCTTGAAAACATCCTATCCTGGTTCTCCCACAGCATACCATATGAGACACTTATCCTTGGTGATGTCAACATTGATTGGTCCAAACTCACAACTGACTCCCCCCAACTTGGTATCCACCTACACTGCTTTCACCAACTTATAACATCTCCCACTCGCTTCCATAAAAATTTCACTTCCAGCTCCATCATAGACTGGATCCTTACCAATCCCACCACCTTACCTGACTCCCTCAGTGATCATCTCCCTACCACCATCTTAAGACACTACTCACATATTCTTAAACCCCACCTTATCAAAGACTGTCAAACTATCGACTTTCAATTCATCCCAATTTAATTCCATTCTCCACAACATAGATTGGTCCATCCTAAAACACCTCCCCCTAAACGATGCTGTAAGCACTTTCAATAGCATCTTCATGAATACTCTAAACTCCTTAGCTCCCTATAGGAAGATCAGAGTAAAATCAAATCATGCTCCCTGGCTCTCCAAAGAGACTAGGTCCCTTATGAAACAGAGATTGTGCTTGAAAAACCTGGACTAAAACTAAACAACCACATTTTCTTCAAAAGTACAGGCAACTGAGGAACCTTGCAAAAAAACATACAACTAATGACAAAAAGTTATACTATAGCTCTGCTCAGCTTAACAAATCCAATCCTCAAAAATTTTGGTCAACTCTCAACAACATCTTCTGTCTTGGAAAGCCCTCTAATCTCTCCCCATACCCTAACTCTTCCTCTCAGGAAACAGCTACCCTCTTGAATAAACACTTTATCTCTTCCATCCAAAATCTGGTAACTTCTAAGCCAAACTCTACTTTGACACCCACCCCTCCTAGTCCCACTAACACAACTTTGTTTTCTTTTGAGCCAGTTCCCATTACTTACATCAAATCTCTACTACTCAAGCTAAAACCTTGCTTTCCTTCCACTGACAATCTATCTCCTACATTCCTCAAACTTGCTGCTGACTCAATTGCCTATCCGAGATCTATACTAATTAATCGATCTATTCTGGAATCAACTGTCCCCACTCTTTGGAAATCTTTCTTCACTATCCCTCTTCATAAAGGTGAAAACTCCACTGACCCCTCAAACTACTGACCCATTGCCATTCTGTCCCCCCTCTCCAAGATATTAGAAAAATGTATTCGCTCACAGCCTCTCCATCTCCTCCTCACACACCACTTACTTACCCCTACCCAACATGGATTTCGTCCTCACCACCACTGCCCTCCTCTCCTTTACTCATATCATTGCAGGGTCCTAGACAACAATAAACTCATTTCCTGTCTCTTCCTAGATCTCTCCAAAGCCTTCAGTACTGTCTCTCATCCTCTACTATTATCCAAACTCTCAAATCTCCACCTATCCCCCACCGCACTTGCCTGGTTTAATAGTTACCTTATCTGGCAGAGAACAATCTGTCAAATGGCTCTCATCCTCCTCACTTTTCCTTCCCATCTCCACTGGTGTTCCCCAAGGCTCCATCTTGGGACCCCTTTTGTTTAACATCTTCACCAATGATCTTTACACACTTCATGCAAAGAATCCTCCCTTATTCAGTATGCCAATGACTCCACACTTGTGTCCATCTCAAATAACATTCCTGAACTACACTCCATGACCCAACAGACCCTACTATCCACTGAACATTGGCTCTCTCACAACCTATTGATCCTAAATCCCAAAAAGACCAAACTCCTACTTTTCCTTCCCCGTTCTCTTTCTCATCACAAAACCTCCTTTTTTATTACATCTTCTAACAATACAACTGTCCAACCTGACACCCACACAAAACTCCTAGGGGTCATTATCAATGACGAACTAAAGTTCAACTTACACATACTTCAGTGTATAAAAAAAAAAACAAAAAAAAAAAAACAGAAACTAGGTCTGCTATATCGGAACAAAACATTCCTAACTCCTGAATCTAGACTTACCCTGGGTCAGGCACTCCTCCTCCCCTTCCTCTTATACGCCGCCCCAGTTCTTACCAGTATCCAGGCCTCCACTCTAAACAAACTCCAACAGACTTACCATAAAATAGCCAGATTCATTACTAACTCCCCCTACAACTCACACCACTGCATTTCTTTAAACTCTCTTCAATGGCTTGAACTTCCATAATTTCTGCTATCTTATCAATTTCATATGCTACACTCTATTCTTTATAAACCCTCCTTCTGTCCATCTCTATCTTTCTTAGTTCCCATCTACATCCCATCCCAGAACCTCTGTACTTCTAACCAACAGTTACTTGATATCTACCACCCAAAAACATCAGTAGGCAAACTACTCTACAAACACTCCCTTGCCCATGCTTGGAACAAACTTCCCTTTGACTTGCATTCAATCTCCCACACCTCACACTTTAAAAATGAACTAAAAGCTTATTTTCTAATTTCCAGAACCTGCCCTTGCCCTGACCCTACCTAGTCTTCCTTCCCTTTATGTACCCTCAAAAGGACCATACTTAGTACCTCATTACAACTCTCTCTCCAATGTGTCTACTATGCATTTGCATAATTTTATACAAACAAAAATGCTTTATTGTTGACCTATTGAACTATATCAATGTAAAATTGTTACTTAGCTTCTTTTTAATGCAACTTTAACTTTATGCATGTCACCCAACATGTGAATCTTTTTGCTGTAACTGCTATTATATCAATATTGTTTAAAATTGTACTTGTTTAAAATGTACTACTGGAGCTTTTCTCCTCTGGTCTCCATTGACAATGGGCCACAAGCCCAGTTGGGCAAACCTGGTTAACAAATGTCAATAAATACAATAAAAAATAAATATGTATCTCTCTCTCTCTATCTATATATATATATTTGTGTGTATATGTGTATATATATATATATATATATATATATATGTGTGTGTGTGTGTGTTTTTTTGTGTTTTTTTTTTGGGGGCTGCAGAAAGGGAATAGCTTGCAGTAGCTAAGCAAAGCTTTTTAACTTAGATTCCTGAATGTTAGTGGGCTTTTCCATCGGGTAACAGTCTGCCATTTGGGAAATGTTGCTGTCAGTGGCTGCTCATTTGGGGACGTGGCTACTTCCATTTTGCTTACGTCAAAAATGTGTGTTTTGTGGACTTTAATGTGGTGGACGTTGGTTGTAATTTCTGATCTGCATCAAGTACTAATGCTTGGACAGTGATTCTAGCTGTTGAACTTTGTGCTTCCTTAGATAATTTGTAAGACTGTCTCTATTTTTGGACTTTACAGCTGAAGAAAGGCTGAAAGGTTAGACAACTCTGAAGTTTAATTGTGCTGCTATGGATTTTTTTTCTAGTTGTCAACAACACTACAGAGGTGTCTGCATCAGGTATGAGATAGGAAGATAGTTTTGTACCATATTAAGTGACTTGTGAGAGAGGAGTCCTGTGTGTGGGCAGTCATTACTGTATTGCTGTTCTGTGTAGATAGATGACCCTTCCTTCTAGTAGCAGTAGTAAAGTCTGTGTGTAAATCCTTTGAGTATATGTTTATAAATCCTTGTATGTTATTTTTTATGTCATGCTGGTTATGCTCACTTGGTCTGGTGGCTTTGAACTGATGGACATATATACTAGGCATGCTGTCCTCTCCCAGCAATGTGATACAATGGCATATGCTATCTGCAGTCCACATGCTCCTAAGCATGAGAATGGATGATAGAATATATCCAGGCTGAGAACTGCAGAGAGGAATTAACCCCCCCCCCCCAGACTTTTGGATAATGGTCAGCTTAGATTAAAAAATAAAAGTAAAAATGCTGTGTTATGTTGAAAAGACCACCAGGTTATTACAAAAAAAGACTGTAGAATATTTAGTAGCATTCTTTTAAGGAACAAGCATTTTGCATGTAGTTGCACTAAAATAGTATATTTATAATTATATGCACTATAGAAGGAAACCTTTCAACAGAGTTGAGAACTATAGCTTAACCAGTTGTGGAAGTATTTTTCTTCCTGTATGCCATATGGTTTAATTCTTATCTTTTGTTTCACTGCATTCTGTCTTTTCGTGAAAATGAGAAAAAAATCACTCCTTAATTTTCTATTTTGACTCTGCATTCTTTCCAAACAGGAGCTTGAGGAAGGGATCAGTGACCATCACCCAACATACTTTGCCGTGAACCAGACAGGAGAAGGCATCATCCAGCAGCTGTCTACTGCAGATGGAAATCTGCTGCAAGAGAAACTGAGTGCAATAAACCAACGGTGGAAGGCAGTTGTTGCCGATGTTACGGAAAGACAACAGCAGGGGTAATAGAAACTGTGTACATTCAGTAGTTATGCAAGCAATTAAGTCAATTTGGAAAATTGTTGTGCTTTTACCAGCTGGTAAAAATCAGATTGATATCTTTTTATTTATTTAGTTAGTTAGTTATTGGCATTTGTTTACCGGGATAATCCACTGGGCCAAGAAGAGCCCATTTTCAGTGGAGCCGGGGGAGAAAAGCTCCATGAAGAGACATGATAGACTATACAATGCAAATGTACAACTTTATACTTAGTAGTGTGGCAGACTTTATTAATAACACACAATACAAAATACAAAACTATAATAAAGTAGTCCAAAAAATATTTAGAGTAACAACACAGTACATACTATAATAAAGTAGTTTAAAATATATATTTAGCATAGAGAGGGATTGCAGTATATTGAAGGTATTTGAGTTTGTTTTAACCCATCCCACCCTGTTTTCCTCTTATTCTGTTCAGGGTGTCTGGCAGTAGTTTCTCAGTGTCACTTACTAGCCTATTTATTCAGTCCTGTGAAGGAGCTGCAGAGGAGAGAGTACAACCAGATGTTCTTCATCTCACATTGCTGCAGTCATAACCTGTGGGTAGTCCGCTGTCCTCGGTCGGCCCGAATACCAAAGTGTTAGGCTGGCGTCGGTCATGGTCGCTCAGATCTGACGTCAGTACGCCGTGGTACTAAAGCGCATGACCGACATCATATCCTCAGTCTTTCTTGCCGCATGGTCTGAAGCAGAAGCAGCATTTGCAAGTGCCGTTCGGCGTCCTGAAATTTTCGTATTTTGAGTTTCAGACCGAAGACCAAGTTGGGCTAAGTACCCCGTTGGGGAATATTTTTGTCTTTTCTTGCCTCAGTTAATTCCGGATGTCAGAAAAAGTGAATAATTGTATTTCTTGTGGGAAACAGATACCTCATAGGGATTACCACTCTCTCTGTATTCCTTGCTTGGGGCCTGAGCACGACGTAGTCGGGTGTCGCTTTTGTGCTAAATTTAATAAGCGCACCATTAAACGTAGGTTAGATTGTGCTAGGCTTGTCTTCGGTAAGCGGTGTAATTACAATATGCCGTCGGATCCTCCGACGCCCGCTACCGCTAAGAAGCGTAAGGACAAATCGTTAAAGTCCAAGCAGGATGAGTCGTCCGTTCCGGACGCCGGTTCTTTAGAAACTACGGTGGAATCTGTGGATCCAGCCGAGGTTTCAGCTGAGTCTCAGGGGGAGCCTTTAATTTTGCAAGATGTGGCCTCTCAGGAGTCGGGTCAGGCTGAGGGGGCCTCTCAGGTTGCTGTACTCCCTTCTTTACATAAGGTAGTTAGGCCTTCTCCCTCTGTCTCTAAGGTACCTTCCAAGGTCAGGCCTGGTTTGTCTTCCTCTGGCGTCAGTCATGGTTCTGCAGGTTCTGTGCCTAAAAAACACATGCTTAAAATGGCAGAAGATTTGATTACCATGATCAGAGGTTCTATGCCCCCTCCAGATAAGAGGCCTAGGGTGGAGCCAGAGATGGAAGGTTTGGAACATTCTTCAGATTACTCAGAGTCTTCGGCTGAAGACATTCAGGATTTTCCCCCTTATTCTGATTCAGACGCAGAGGATTCTAGTCTTTCTGCTTCCCCTCCAGAGGATTTTTCTTTTTCAGAAACCCTGCATTCTATGAGGGAGCATTTTAAATGGGAAGGTCAGGATTTCTCAGATTCCCGAAAGAGGCTTAGGGAATTTTTGTTTTTACCACAGCATAGGCCCTTGGCTATACCTCCTGTTTTGGATGTTGTTCAGGATGTTTTCTCGGAGGCTTCCCTTAATCCAGACTCTTTGCCTCCTGCCCCGGTTAAGCCAGACAGGTATTACAGAGTGCCAGAGGCTCTTAAATATTTGTATAAGAGCCCAAGGGCTGACCCAGAAACTATTAGCCAGGGACCTAAGGGTGTCAGGGCTTCTGTTGTAAAGAATCCAATTCCTATGGATAAAGATTCAAGAGCTTTGGATAGGTGGGGTAAAAAAGTGTATACCTCTTCCACTCTTGCAATGAGGGCTTTAAATTGCCAGTTTCATATGCTGAAATACCAGAATTTTCTCCTTAGTCAGTTGAAATCTAAGGTAGATGCTTTAGCAGAGGGCATAGAGTGTAAGGAATTACAGGATTTGGTTCATGCCTCTGATCAGGTGGGTAAGCATTCTTTGCAGTGTGGTTTTGATGCTTTACAGGCTTCTTCCAGGGTGGCTGCCACTGGATCAGTTATTTGTAGGCACGCCTGGCTTAAGGATCAGAACTTGTCAGAGCATGTTAAAGCTCGAATTTTGGATGCTCCCCTTCAGTCTGAAGTTTTGTTTGGTTCTCCTGTGGAGTCAGTCTTGAAGAAAATGGAAGAAAAAGCTAAGTCTATGCAGACTGTTAAGGATTTTTTACAGGTGCAGCCCCCTAAGTTTAGCAGAAATTGGCCTACTAAGGGATGGGCTTACCCTTCTTCTGATTTACAGTCTAGGGGCAGCTCTAGACGTGGTAGGGGCAGAGCTCATGCACAGGGTTCTTTCAGGCCTAGGACGTGGAGTTCCCCTGCACAGTCTACCGGTGAGGGCAGGGGCCAGTCCTTTCGTAAACAGTCCCAATGACCTACATCTTCAGCTGCCCGATCCTTCCTGTCTGGCAGCTCCTCTGGGAGGAAAGTTGGCACTTTTCAGACAAAATTGGCTTTTAGTCACCCAGGACAAATGGGTGTTGGACATTATCAACCGAGGCTACAAGTTTTATTTCCACACATTGCCTCCTTTCAAAGGCATGCCAGACGTTCCTCCTCAGCAAAAGGTGGAGGCTCTCAAACAGATTTCTTTACTTCTACAAATGGGGGCTATCCAGCAGGTCCCTCCATCAGAAGTGGGCCTAGGATTTTATTCTCGCCTGTTTCTTGTACCAAAGAAAGGAAACACTTGGAGGCCAATTCTGGATTTGTCTATTCTCAACACATACCTGGACATTCCAAAATTCAAAATGTTGACTTTGCAACAACTTCTGCCTCTGCTGGGCAAAGATCACTGGATGGTAACTCTGGATCTCAGAGGATTATCTTCATATTCCTATCAGGCCCAGCTGCAGGAGATTCCTGCATTTTCGGGCTGGGACTTTACATTATCAGTTCTCTGCATTGCCCTTTGGCTTATCTACTGCGCCCAGGGTGTTCACAAAGGTTCTGGCTCCGGTGATAGCCTTCTTAAGGTTAAGAGGAATACAAATATATCCTTATTTGGACGATTGCCTGATTCTTGCTCAAGACAGAGACACGCTACTTCACCATCTACAGTATGTTATGGCAGTGTTAAGGTGCCTAGGGTATTATGTGAACGAAATAAAGTCCAGTCTAGTACCCTCTCAGGACATGTGCTTTCTGGGTGTGAGACTGAATACAGTCACTCTGATGGCGTTTTTGACCCCGGACAAACAAAGAAATCTTACCCTTTACTTCCAACAATTGTCTCTACGGTCCAGGCTGACTGCAAGGACAGTCCTTCAAGCCTTGAGGTTCATGGCATCTTGCATTCTGGTGCTTCCCAATGCCAAACTGCATATGAGGAAGCTACAATGGTATCTAAAAAGTGTATGGACTCAACACTGCCACGATTTGGACACTGTCATTCGGATAATGCCTTGCATTCAAAAGGAATTTTTGTGGTGGGCTCAGGAATGTCACCTAAACAAGGGACTCTCTGTGACCCGACCAGAGGCGAGTCAGATCTTGACGACAGATGCCTCAGACAAGGCTTGGGGAGCACACCTCAATGGAAAATGGGTTCAAGACACGTGGCCTGCCAGACTTCAACATTTGCATATCAACATGAAGGAGATGTTAGCAGTCCAATTTGCATTGATGGCTTTCAAGGATCTACTTCACCCAGGACAAGTGTTGATTCAAACAGACAACACAACTGTCATGTGGTACATCAACAAGCAAGGGGGAACCCATTCGTACACTCTTTGCAGGCAAGCTATGATTTTGTGGGAGACTGCTCTCAGTTTACACCTCACTCTTCAGGCAAGGTTTCTGCCAGGAGCACAGAACTCCTTAGCGGATGTTTTGAGCAGACAGTTGGTGGATCCCCACGAGTGGAAATTGGATCCTCATGTATTTCGACAGTTGACAGTGATTTGGGGGACTCCAGACATAGATCTGTTAGCTTCTCCACTAAATTTCCAGCTGCCAAAGTTTTGCACAAAGATGTTTCATCCAAAAGCTTGGAAAGTGGATGCTCTATCATTCAGTTGGAACAATCTTCACGTCTATGCCTTTCCTCCTCTGCTTCTCCTTCCCAAGGTGCTCTTGAAGGTCAGACAGGACAAGCCCTCCATGATTCTAATAGCCCCAGATTGGTCACGTCAGCACTGGTACCCTCTGCTGAGGAGTTTAGTACGGGAGCCTCCTTGGCCTTTGCCATCAATTCCACACCTTTTGTCCCAGGCAGGCAGTCATTTCCTCAATGTCAGGAAACAGTCCCTGCATCTGACAGCCTGGCATATTCTGTTCTAGAACCTGGAGGGTCGCAGCTTCCTCAACAAGTTTTGAAGGTTATTTTGGAGGCCAGACAGCCTAGTACAAGGAAAGTTTATGCTGCTAAATGGAGGAGATTTTTTCTTTGGAGCAAAGCAAAGAGCTTTGATGTTTCAGTACCTAATTTGAATGTTTCACTTCAGTATCTTACAGAATTACTAGACAAAGGTTTGTCTTTCTCCTCTGTAAAAGTTCATGCTGCAGCCATTTCTGCTCACTATGACTGTGACCCACCTTTATTCTCTTGTCCTTTGTTTAAGCAATTTCTTAGAGGGGCAAAGAACATAAGACCCCATTAGAGCTCCTACTCCTTCCTGGGATCTCAATTTTGTGTTGGAAAAACTCACTTTACCTCCTTTTAAACCTGCAGCTACATCTGAGTTGAAGTTTTTGTCTTGGAAGACTGCTTTTTTGTTGGCCATTACGTCTGCTAGAAGGGTATCTGAATTACAAGCTCTAATGGCAGTTGAACCCTTCCTGATTTTTCATAAGGATAGGGTATCCCTGCGTACTAACCCTACTTTTATGCCTAAAGTTGTTTCAAATGTGGCCTTGAACCAATCTATTCATTTGCCTACATTTTATGCTGAACCCCAAAATAAAGGGGAAAAAATTTTGCATTCTTTGGATATTCACAGGCAGTTGCGTTATTATTTGAGCAGAACTAAAGGGTTCAGACAGTCTGAACAGTTGTTTGTTTCTTTTGCTTTGGGCTCTCGGGGGAAACCTGTTTCTAAACAAACTATTTCTAAGTGGATTGGCCATTGTATTGCTTTTTGTTATTCTCATCATGGTAAGGAGATTCCGGCTGGAATCAGACCTCATTCCACTAGGGCTACTGCCACTTCTACTGCTTTTTAAGGGGTGTAGCTACTAAAGATATTTTGGAGGCAGCTACTTGGAGTTCAGTGCACACTTTTTCTAAACATTACCATCTCCCTCTTTATTCCAAATCTAGGGCTGGGTTTGCCACTGCAGTTTGACAGGGCATGTTAGCAGCTCCCAATGCTTTATGATTTTGCCAACCTCCCTTTACCTTTGCTTTGGGATTCTACCCACAGGTTATGACTGCAGCAATGTGAGATGAAGAACATAGTACAGTTTTGTACCTACCATAAATGTAGATGTTCGAAGATCCACATTGCTGCAGTCCAATTTTCCCTCCCTCCTTCCCCACTGTAGTTTGGGGTGGTTGTGTGGTTTGGGTTGTAAATATTGTTTGTACATGGGTGGTTGGATGTTTTTCTGTTTTTGGCTATGGCCTTTCTTTTTAGGGCCTTCTGACATCTGGGGCAAGAAAGACTGAGGATATGACGTCGGTCATGCGCTTTAGTACCACGGCGTACTGACGTCAGATCTGAGCAACCATGACCGACGCCAGCCTAACACTTTGGTATTCGGGCCGACCGAGGACAGCGGACTACCCACAGGTTATGACTGCAGCAATGTGGATCTTCGAACATCTACATTTATGGTAGGTACAAAACTGTACTTTTTCCAAGAAGAACTTATTTGGCTTGGTAGAGCTGGTCTTTTAATAGAGACCTTGTGAGCTACATTATATATAGTCATTGTTATGCAGTGTGTTGGTATATTTCCTTACAAGTGTTCTTTTTCTAAACCGTTGAAAAGTTGGACCCGGTTAATGTTCATCATATGCAGCGCACACTGTGGTGTCTGGCCGTGACTGTCCACCAGACTGTCATTGAATGCAGTTTGAGTGGTTGTGTAGAACATCCCCTTCATTAACTGAACTGCTGAAGTTCCACAAGGAGTGAAGTTTAATACAAAAGCACAAGGTTTCATAACTTCTTTATTATACATACTGTTTTCCTGTGAAGTTTTCAAGATTAAATAGTTTTATAGTCCTGAAGGGTCAACTCAAAGAATGTGCTTGTTGATTTTAAATTGTGTTATTTGCAAGGAAGCGTTAGAACATTTTGCTTTCTTAGTGAGACATGCCATTAATTGACAGGAAACAAATTTCATACTGAACAAGTGAGGGTTAAAAGTACTTCGCTTTTGGTAACTTTTTTGTACTGTCCCTCTATTCCCTACACTACTACATTAAGTAAGCATTTTATTTTTAGTGGACTGGCTCTTCTGTTAATCTTACATTGTAAGGTAATAGAAGTGGCAGTATTAAGCAAGCAGTGATGCCTGACAGAGTGGACATTACTGCGGAAGTAATGGACTGTCCAGGAGTGTTGTGAGACCTGCCATCACATTATTACACTTGCAAACCAATTTCACAAATAGCCTATTTTCTGTCTGTTTTATTATTAGTGTGCGTGTGTGTGTGCATTGTGTGCGTGTGTGTATATTTTTATTTATTTATTTGTATTTTTGATATAAAGTAGTTCCTTCCCCTAAAGTTTCATAACTGCTGTTGGACATATTTTACACTTAATGTATACGCACACTTTTTTTTCTCCAATAAACATCTTTATTAAATTATAATGTTGCGTCATAGGCAGTCTTACATTTATATAAATGAAAAACAAAATTGACACCACTTTAATTGCAAACATTGTACATCACAGACACCATTGAAACAACAGTAGTTACAAACATTATACATCACTTATAATCTGTCCAGTCATAGGGTTGCCACCTTTTAAGTGGGCCAAAGTGGTACATGGGGGTGGGGCCAATATGACACTAGTCGCACAGTCTACCATGACGTCACCACAGGAGCGGTGAAGGAGATGCTGTTATGAGTATGATGGATGGCTTCTGGAGTGACTGGTTGGCTGGCTGCTGGAGTGGCTAGCTGGCTGGCTGGCTGCTGGAGTGGCTACCTGGTTGGTGGGAGTAGCAGCTGGATGTATGAATGACTGGATGGATGGCTTGATGGATGGATGGCTAAATGAATGGATGGCTGGCTGGATGGATGGCTGCATGAATGGATGGATGGCTGGCTGACTGCATGAATGGCTGGCTGACTGCATGAATGGCTGTCTGGCTGCATGAATGGCTAGCTGGCTGGTTTGCTGAATGGCTGGCTTGCTGAATGGCTGGCTTGCTGAATGAATGGCTGGCTTGCTGAATGAATGGCTGGCTTGCTGAATGAATGGCTGAATGAATGAATGGCTGGCTGAATGAATGAATGAATGGCTGGCTGGCTGGCTGGCTGGCTGGCTGAATGAATGAATGGCTGGCTGGCTGAATGAATGAATGAATGAATGGCTGGCTGGCTGGCTGGCTGAATGAATGGCTGGCTGGCTGGCTGAATGAATGAATGGCTGGCTGAATGAATGAATGAATGGCTGGCTGGTTGGATGAATGGCTGGCTGGCTTGTTAGAAAAAAAAATATCAATTTTTTTTTAGCGGCTTTGGAAGCGCTTAAAACAAAGTGCTCCTGCAGCCACTATCTTTGCAAGGCTCTTCCTGCCCCAATCCCCACCCCTTTCTTGAATTGCAGCCAATGGTTGCACGAATTAAAGCACCCAGACCTAACAGGCAGCAGCTTTTCCTGCAGGTCCAGGTTGGTGACATAACTAAATTGCCATGGAAAAGCCAGAGGTAATTGCATTTTTTCCACGGCAATTCAGTGCAATTGAAAAGCGGGACTTTAAGTCCCTCTACTTTGCACAGCGGGCAATGGGATGAGGCAGCTCAACCCGTGAGTGTCCCGCTGACAAACGGGATGGGTGTCAACCTTGCTTGTCAGTTAAGCATTGTATGGCTCATTCAAATCCTGCCTCATAAACCTTGTTCCTTCTCTGCATATGTTGTTCCCACAATTCCCATTTTTTTCTATGTATTTTGCTCCGTCCCTTTTCTAAAGATCTCAATTCCAGTTGTTTTATCTCTTGTTACTATGTTCACTACTTCTAGTAAAGTTGGTCTAGACTTTGATTTCCATTTTCTAGTAACTGCTTTTTGGCAGCCACAATAATTAGACTCAGCAAGGCTTTACTGTGTCTAGGCAATTCCGATTCTGTATCATAGCTAAAAAAAAAAAAAAAATCTCCCCAGTCAAGCCAGTCTGCTCACCCAGCATCTCTGACAGAGCAGGTCGCAAGGAATCCCTAAAGTCTGCCAGCTCATTACAGTCCCAAAAAATATGTTCCCAACCACCTCTTTCTTGCCTGTCACACTTCCAACATTTGCTGTCCACCTGAGGACCAATTCTATTGAATCTACTTGAGGTATAAAAATACCTATGTAAACACTTCTAGGCAAAGATCCTAAATCTTCTAGACTTTGTTGCATATTTGGGAGATGTACATATGTCCCCCCATTGTCTCTTTGTGAATTGCTTATCCAGTCTCTCTATTCGATCCTTTCTTAGCTCCTCTGATTCTTATAATTATTATGCAATATTTTAAAAGCTCTGCTAATTATTTATTTTTTAATGGCAGCTTCTAGTCTACATTCTATTAAAAACTCTACCAGTGCTGGTCTTTCATTTACGACCCCCTGTTTTTCTCTGTCTATACTCTGATTTCAATCATTGATGGGGAAGGCAATCTCTAATGTGCATTTCAAATAAATTCTTGTCCTCTTCCCATTCTATTACCTTTCCCTTTCAAGTAATTTGCTCTCAGTACCTTGGCTTCTTTGCCAGTTTTCTCCAATAAATTCTATCCCCCTCTTGCCTATTATCTGTATACCCACAGTCATCCCTATTGGCAGAACCTCTTTTCTCCATTCTCGTGATGGTTTAGTTGTTAGAATACTCTCTGCTCTTTTATGAATATAATAATGTGTAAGATTTTCTTTTGCTCTCCTTCGGAGTCTGCATCCAAAATCCCAGTCTTTCCTTATTTCTTGAGCTTCCCCCCTGCATCGTCATTATTCCTTTCCACTTTGAATTATAGTTTTCTGCTTAACCTCTTAACTGTGTTGCTCTAAAATACCGTCTCAAATTAGGTAATCCTAGTCCGCCTTGTTCTATTAAAAGAATCAATTTATCCCACTTGACCCTTGCTGTCTTCCCTTCCCAGATAAAATCTTTGAACTCTTTTTTTTTTTTTTTTTTTTTTTTTTTTAATAGCTAACCACAGTTTCTCTTCTGGTTGATAAAAAATATGCCTGACGTGTATAAGACTAAAGGGACTAAAAAACATTTTATTTGCTTGTATCATAGTATCCATGTCCATTTATCAAAGTTTCCAGTTTCTCAGTTTTTGTATTGTCTTCTGTTTAGTCTCTTCCCAAATAGTCTTAGCTGACGCAACAGAGTTATTAATCCATACTCCTGAATACTTCATTTTATCATGTCCCTATAAATATGGATATTGTTGGACCAATTCGTGTGGGGTACATAATTTACCATTATTGTTTTTGTTTTAGCGTCATTAATTTTGTATCCCGAGAAGTTCTGAAACTGTCTTAAAATGTTCCACAACGTTGTAGGTTCCCTTTCTGGTTTAGTCATGTACAAAATCTCATCTGCAAATAGACCCAACATTTCCCGACTACCATACCAATTATATCCTTGAATTTCTGTCTCCCTTATTTTCTTTGCCAGTAGTTCTAAATGTAATGCAGACAACAAAGGGGAAAGCTGACAACCCTGCCTGGTTCCTCTAATCAAGCAGAAGTTATCAGAGAAGACCCCACCCACATAAATGTTTGCCTCTGATCCCTCGTATATATTCCAAATCAACCTTGTAATTGTATCAGGGAAAGCAAATGCTTCTGTGCCCTGCTCATGACGTCCCAGTCTACTGTCAAATGCTTTCTCTGCATCAAGACCCACCAATAACATTGGTATTTTCTTGCATTCTGCTTTCCTCTGGATCATCAATGTTCTGTAAATATTGCCAAGTGTTTGCTTTCCCTCCACAAAACCACACTGATCCATATCTATCAATTTTGGTATCACTTTTGCCATTCTTTTAGCTATTATAGACATAAATGCTTTATAATCATGGTTTAATATTGAAATGGTCCTGTAGAAAGCTGGATCCGATGGATCTTTACCATCTTTGGGTATTAACATTACCACCACCTTCTTCCAGCATGCTGGTACTTCTCTTAAAATACTGTTAAACAAAACCTTCAAGATCTCCAGCAGTTTTTTCCCTCCTAGATTCCAGACTTCCACATGAATACCATTTATTCCTAGGGACTTTCCTGTAGATGGGTTATACATAGCCATTTTTATCTCATCTCTTCCTATTCTAACTAGTAGTAATTGAGCATCATCTACCTCTAACCTTGGCATATTTAATTCTTCCATAAACATTTCCATTTGTAACTTTTCTTGATTTCCATATTTCTCTGTTTTATATAAACTTTCATAAAACTTTTGATACATTTCTAATACTTCTACAGGATCTCATTAACTTCCTTGTTATAGGCCCCCTAAGCTTGGTGGCAGCCCTCTCCACTTTTGGTGCCCAAGTCGTCGTGCTAACCGTTTTTGTTCTCAAGAGTTATTAGCAAAAAACAGTTGCTTAACCGCAATCTTTCTAAACTCATGCATATTATTAAGGTAATCCCTTATTTTGTTTAGAATTCTGCAATTGCTCCTTTTCTTCTAAGAGAGTCCCCCTATTTTGCAATACTTTAAAATGTGTCAGTCCTGTTAGATAATTTGTGTTACTTCTTAGCCATATCTCTCTTTCCTTTATTTCCACCCTAGTTTTTAACTCCACTTTAATTGTATCCCAATCCCTAGCTATTTTCAGAAGAAATTTCTGTCTTCCCTAGTATCTCCTGAATTAATTATAAAACCCATTCCTTAAATTACTCTCTCTCTTCAGCCAATAGATGGGAAAGCACCAGTGTCCCATTTTTATTTCATTACCTTGCAGTTTTGTTTAGTTATTGGGTGTGTTTCAAGACCTTCAGTTAAATGCACACATTCCTGTGAGATATCAGTTATGTCTAGCCTAGCCCAATTTTTGTATCTCCGTGAGTAATATGTAAATTCACATTTTCCATGCCAAATATTTTCATAAAATTCTTCAAAAATCTACCCTCCTTTGTTAAATTGTCCCCTTCCAGGCCCCCAGACACATCTTCACTGTTGCAAACCAAATTCCATTCTCCACCTAGTAAGTAATATTCCTTGCTGAAAGGTGATCATTTCTCCCAGAATATTCTTAAGCTCCATTGTAGCAATTTTAGGTGGAATGTAAATGCATGCCAGTAGCCCCTTAGTACTCTATATCTTCCATTTTTTTTTCCTGTACTATCACTATTGGACATCCTGTTGCAGTTAATACAAAGTACTTCTCTCTTCCTTTGCCCCATGTATTCCACTGAATAATTATCCTGAAAACCTTTCTTCATCAAATTCACATGTTCATTTCTTTTCAGGTGTGTCTCCTGCAGCGTAGCTATTTGCACTCTTCATTTTTTAATATAGTTTACTACTTTCTTTTTTTATATTTATCTGTAAGACCATTCAAATTGAAAAACATTACAGAAGGCATCATTTTCTTATATAGTTATCACCTTTTATGTATAACTGCTTTTTTGTTAAATGTCTAGTTCCACCTTTTATGTTACATGCATGGTACTGTTTGACAGGTTGGTATTTTATACATTAGATGTTCTTCGTGTTTCACTTTTGCAGTCATCACATTTGGGTTATCCCTGCCAGGGTAGCCCTCTGCCAGCCCGAATACCAGAGCCTTAGTATTTCTGTGTTTGTTGCTGGTGCTTCAGGACTGATGTCAGGTCATCAGTAGTATAAAGTAAGGCAGCAGACGCCATAACATCAGTCTTTCTTGCCGCGGAGCCCAAAGCAGTAGCAGTTCACACGAGTGCCAGTCGGCCACTACCTGAGTTTCGTCTTCCGAATTGAAGATGAACTCTTCTAAAGCTAAGTACCCCATTGGGGATCCTTTTTTCTTGCACTAACTGATGTTAGAAAAAGTTAACAATTGTCTCACCTGTGGAAAGCAGATACCACACTGAGACTTTCATTCTTACTGTGTCACTTGCTTAGGCCCAGACCACGATGTCCCCCACTGTCGCTTCTGTGCTTTGTTCAACGCCAGAACTATATGATGTTGGGCCTTATTGCAGCTAGATATTTTCGCTTACAGTCCACGAATTCCAATATGGCTTCGGTAAGCCATCCGACAGCATATCTTCTGAAAAAACGTAACGATAAAGACAAACAGCACAGGTCCAAACCTACCGACAATGCTTCTGTTAAGCTAGTCCTCAGTTCTCCGGTCCCTTGTGAGGTGCTTTTGCAACCCCTGATGCCTGCTTCTGTGGATTCACAGGTTGCTACAGAGACCCTTTGAGTCTGGTATGCTGCAAAACTCTTCTTCAGCTAAGGATCCTGCGGTTGTCTTTCCCTTGGATGGGTCCAGAGCTGCTGAGCAGGCACCGGCTTCCGAGGAAGTCCTTTGCACTACCGATTCTCGACACAAACCGACGACTTTTTTCGCGTCTACCTTTTTTTTCGAAAGCTGCCGAGTTTCTTAGGCCCAGGGTATGAACCACACCCAAGAAACAGACGACCCAATCTCAGGCACCTGCTTCCTTGCCCCAGTCTCAAATGCTTAAAATGGCAGAAAACCTTATGTTGATCAGGCGAAGCCAAGCTTCCCCTTCCAAAAGAAAGAGAGATCTGTCCCCTGTACTTTTGTCTGAACAGGAGTCTGATGACTGTGATGCATGTGAATATGAAGACATGCAACCCCTCTCTGCTTATGAGGATTCTGATGCAGAGGATTACATTCCTTCACCCTCTCCCCCAGAGGAATTTTCCTTTGGGGAACCCTTCATCCCTTAAGGGAGCATTTCCAGTGGGAAAGTCAGGACTACCCTCAGTCTAAAAAGAGACTCTGGGAATTCTTAGATCTTCCACAGCACAGACCCCTGGCCATTCCCCCAGTCCTGGATGTTGTGGAGGATGTTTTCCTGGAATCCAGTTTGAATCTTGACACCCTCCTTCCTGCACCCAGAAAACCAGACCAGTATTAAGAGTCCCTGACTCTCACAAATTTATTTTTAAAAATCCTACTGCTGACCCTGAGGTAATGTCTCAAGGGCCCAAAGGAATTAAAGCAATCTCTGCTAAGAATCCCACTCCCTCAGATAGAGATTCCCGAGCACTAGACAGCTGGGGTAAGAAAAAGTATACACCTCTGCTATTCTTGCTATCGGAGCACTAAATTGCCAGTTCCATATGCTAAAATTTCAGCAACATACCCTGGAACTCCTCAAACATAAAATGTCTTCCTTTCCTGCTTGTGCAGAATCTAAAGATTTACAAGAGTTAATGTATTCTGCAAGTCAAGTAACTAAACACACCTTGCACTGTGGTTTTGACGCCCTAGAAGCTTCTTGCAGGTCAGCAGTCACTGTTTCTGTCCTTAGAAGACATGCATGGCTTAAGGAACAGCCCTTGCCAGACCATGTTAAATCTAAATTGTTGGATGCCCCCTTGCACAAAGACAACTTATTTGGCACAAAGGCAGAAGAGGTCTTAAAAAAGGTCCAGTAGGCATTGTCCCTCTAAGCACTGGTCCTTTTCTGCTCCCACCAGGTCAGTTCAGCCCAGACTCTGGGGAAGCAGACCCCCCAGACTGCAGCCACAGGGAATGCAGAGATTTAAACAGTGAACTTCCTCCACTTCAAAAACAGGGAGTTCTAAGCCACCCCTTATGGTAAGAACTCACAATGACTCTCCTCCCCCACCCTACCTTCACTTACCCCTAGGAGGAAAACTCTCCTTTCACGCAAGCACCTGGGGCACCATTACCACCGACTGCTGGGTTCTCAACATAGTGTCCCAGGGATACAAATTTTCTTTCCACACCCTTCCAACTCCAAAAGGGTTCCCAGATCGACCTCCAAACCAGTGGGCAGAGGCGCAAAAGCAAGTCCTTTCCCTGCTCTCTATGAGGGCAATAGAGCACGTTCCAGCAGAACAGAAAGGCCAAGGTTTCTACTCCAGACTTTTTCTGGTACCCAGGAAAGAGGGCACCTGGCATCCCATCCTCGATCTATCCATTCCAAACACCTTCCTGGTGATACCAAAATTCAAAATGCTCACTCTCCAGCAGCTGCTACCCATGCTTTCCAAGGATGCTTGGCTAACCACCCTAGACCTAAAAGAGGCCTACCTCCACATTCCCATCAGGGAATCGTGTAGGAAATGTCTCCATTTCAGGGCAGGATCACTGCACTTTCACTTCTCTGCACTTCCCTTTGGCTTATCTACTGCTCCCAGAGTTTTCACAAAATGTCTGGCTCTGGCTATTGCCTTTTGCAGACAAAGAAATATCCAGATTTACCCATACATAGATGATTGCCTAAATCAGGCAGACAGCCAGGAAAAGCTGCTCAAGCACTTGGCCTTTGTAAAGTCCCTACTAACCTCTCCAGGGTATACAATCAATGAAAAGAAATCCAAACAGGTACCCACCCAAAGGATTATATTCCTGGGAGCAAGCCTAGACACAGCATCACAGATGGCATTCCTTACACCTGAAAAGCAAACTTTCCTGACAGCCTACATCTCTCAACTAGCCACCAGACCCGAGCTATCTGCAAGGAAAATCCTGCAAGCTCTGGGGTTCACAGCATCTTGCTTTCTACTCCTTCCATATGCCAGACTGCATATGAGGAAACTTCAGTGGTACATAAAAAGCCTTTGGTGTCAACACTCTCAAGACCCGGAGACTCTTGTACCTATAATTCCTCCCTCAGAAAAGATTTTCTTTGTTGGGCAACAGCATGCTCCCACAAGAAGGGACTACCTTTCTCACCACCCCCTGCCGCCCAGACTCTTACCACAGATGCATCAGACTATGCCTGGGGTGCACACCTGGACAGCAGGTGCATACAGGGCCAATGGATCCCAAATCAAATACATCTGCACATCAACCAAAAAAAGATAGCTGTCCAGCACGCATTAACAGCTTTCAAGCCCCTTCTCTTCCCAGGGTCTCTCCTGATCAAAACAGACAACACCACTGTGATGTGGTATATCAAAAAGCAGGGAGGGACTCACTCCTACCCCCTATGCAGGCTGGCCATGACTCTTTGGCACACAGCCTCTGCCATGCAACTCCACCTGTTAGCACAATTCCTACCAGGTTCTCTAAACTCTCTAGCAGACCACTTAAGCAGAAATCTTCTGGACCCACACAAGTGGCAGCTCGACAAAAGAACCTTCACCCTAATAACACAGAAATGGGGCACCTCGAAGGTCGACGTCTTTGCCTCCCACACCAACCATCAGCTCAGCAAGTTCTGCACCAGGGAGCATCACTGCATGGCTTGGAAAGTGGATCGCCTGTCCTTCCCCTCTGTCACTATTGGTCTATGCCTTTCCTCCACTACCTCTCATCCTCAGGGTACTGCTCAAAATAAAGGAGGAAAAACCAAGGACAATTCTTGCTCCAGACTGGCCTCACCAGCACTGGCACCCCCTGCTGCACAGCCCGTCACCACTGCCACCATGGCATCTCACTCAGATTCCAACCCTTCTGACCCAGAGTGAAGGAGAATTCATACATCCCCAATTGCAGACCCTCAATTTGGCAGCTTTGCTTATTCCCTAGCCCCTGATCAATCTGCCAACCTCAAGTAAACAGGTTATAGATGTACGTGAGGCCAGACACCCTGGCACTAGAAAGTCTTATGTTGACAAATGGAAAAGGTTCTGCACCTGGATTCAGGCTAAGGGAGTCAGTACGGCACAGCCCTCCCTCCCTCTCATCATGGATTACTTTGCTAACCTGCTACACAGTGCTTTTTTTCCTCTATTAAAATTCATGCCTATGCTACCTCTGCTAATTTTTCCACTGATCAGCCCCTTTTCTAACACCCTGTGATCAAACAGATCCTAGGAGGGACTAGCAACTTGAGGCCACCCAGAAGAGCACCAACCCCAGCTTGGGACTTAAACTTTGTGTTGGAAAAGCTCACCCTGCCCCCATTCAAGCCAGCATCTTCAGCAGAGCTAAAATTTCTCTCCTGGAAGACAGCTTTCCTTCTGGCCATCACTTCAGCCAGAAGGGTTTCTGAGCTGCACACACCCATGGCTGTGGAACCCTTCGTCATCTTCCATGCTGACAGGGTATCCCCCAGGACTAACCCATCCTTCATGCACAAGGTGGTGTCCACTGTGGCTCTCAACCAATCCATTCATTTGCCCACCTTTTTCTCTAATCCACAGAACAAGGGGGAAATGATCCTGCACATTCTAGATGTGCACAGACAGCTCAGATTCTATGTAGACAGGACTAAATCCTTTAGAAAGTCTGATCAATTGCTGGTTAGCTTTGCTGCAGGGGCAGAGGACAAAGCCATTTCCAAACAAACCATTTCCAAATGGATAGTGCACTGCATCCATTTCTGCTACACGCAACACTGAAAGCCCCCCCCCCCCAAGGGAGTAAAGACTTACTCCACCAGAGCAGCCTCCACCTCTGCAGCTTTCCTCAGAGGAGTCCCCACCAGGGATGTCCTGGATGCTGCCACCTGGTTATCTGTTCACACCTTTACCAAACATTACCACCTGCCTATCTTCTCCAAATCTAGGGCAGGGTTTGTCTCTGCAGTCTTACAGGGCATCCTAGCCAGACCCCAGTTTCCTTGACTGCCTCCACCCATTTCCTCAGCTTTGGGAATCAACCGAAATGTGATGACTGCAGCAGTGAAACATGAAGCACATTGTACAGTTGTGTACACTTACCATAAATGTAGATGTTCAAGTGTATTGACTGTTGCAGTCCTGGTTTCCCTCCCTCCATCCACCTCTTCTTTCTTCCCTTCCAAGGGACATATTGGTATTTACTTTGTACTGGTGGGGTTCTTCCACCAGAACCTGGCTCCCACTTGGGGGCTCCTGACAGGTTAGGGCAAGAAAAACTGATATAATGGCGTTGGCTGTCTTACTTTATACTACTGATGACCTTGCATCGGTCCTGAAGTGCCAGCAACCGATGCAGAAATACTAAGCCTCTGGTATTCTGGCCGGCCGAGGGCTACCCTGGCAGAGATAACCCAAATGTGATGACTGCAACAGTGTCTACTAACATCTACATTTATGGTAAGTGTACACATCATCATTTTTCTTGTCTCATCCATTTGAGCCTATGCCACATCTTGCTTAACTTTTTTTTGAAAGCCTTCAAACCAAACAACCCCTCAAAACCTATTGACTTAACACAAAAAACTGTGTACGTCTTTAAATATTGACATTTTTGCTTCCTAATAAGAACAAAAGTTCTAAGTTGATAGCCACACATACAGGCTAGAGTTAACCAAAAAAAAGGTTAGTCATGCTACGGCACATGGCACAGCCTGTGCTATTAGTTAGGACTATTTGATTTTGTGTATCGTTCTTGCTGTCCCAGTTGAGAAAACACTTGAATGCTTACAGTAAACACTTTCTGCAAGTCATTTCTCTTTATCAGATTGTCTTTTAGTGACATGCAAACCAGATAAAAAACTACTAAGGCTACCTTATTTACCAGATAAAAGCCTTATAATAATTAATATTCTTTTTCATTTACGTGCTTTGTAATAAACTTGTTACTGGATAATGCCTAGGGTCTTAACCCAGTCATTTCCCTATGCAGGCATGGGAAAAAAGTACACTGATTTTTCTTTTGTCATACTGTCTTAACCAGACCTTAAATCCCCCCCCCCCACCCCTTTTTTTTTTTTTACCTTGCAGTGCCTACATTTCGTAAAACTGAACAAAGAAAAAGAAGGGAGAAAAAGAAAAAAAAAAGCACCTGTTTATATTGGTATCCCTATGGCATTTAAAACAACTGAGAAAACTTTACTTCAAGTGTAATTGATTTTCTTATCTTTAAAGCACTCCCAGCTGGGAAAACCTCCCGATTGCTTTCAGAGAACATTATGATCTAGCCAATTTCTCTATTCTTTTTTTCTTTTCCCTCAGCCAATCCCCTTCCACCAGACTATCTCCGTGGTGACATGGGAACCAGACAGCCAGTTTCTCTTTATCAGATTGTTTCCATGGAAACATGAAGACCAGCTGTAGAATTTCTACCAAGTATACAATGTATTTGATAGAAAAAAGCCTCACAGTATTCAATATTCGTTTTTTCATTTTCTTGTTCTTTCTCTCTCAAAACTAATCTAAAGTCCGTAATGCAGTCATTTCCCTGTGCAAGAATGAAAAAAGCACATTAATTTTAACTTTATGCCTTTTTAAACAGACTTTTTATTTATTTATTTATTTTACATTACATTGCCTGCATTTCTCAAAACTGTACAAGAAGAAAGAGAGAAGGGGGAACCGAACAACAGCACCTGTTTACAGTCCTACACTTAAAATAGCATGCAAAGAAAACCATACACCACAAATACAGTACTATTAAGAAAAGAACATTTTTCTGTACTTAGTTAGCATTGTCCCCTCACTTCCCCTCCCCGAGTCCCCCACAAATCCAAGAAATTTTGAAAAAGTCCAATATTTTCAGATTTTCTTGTTCTGTCATATTTCACAAATATCATTATTGCATTGCAATCCCACATAGAGTTACTGGTTTTATTATTGTTCTCCATTGCCCAAATCCTCTCTGCTTCATTTCTAATGTGCTCTCAACTCTTCTAGTCAACTGTCGTGCTCCCTTCCTTCTCTCCAAAAGTTTTTAATGAAATGCTGGAAAAAGGTTTCACAGGTACAGTCTCTCTCTCTGTGGTCTGCCGTACCAGAAGAACAAGAAAAAGAATATCCTCCTGTTTCACAGTTTACTTTTTGTTGGACAAACTTTTGTATTTCCTCCTTAGCATGCACTTCAAAAAATGATTTTGTGCCTCCAGGGAAGAATACTTTAAAGACAGCTGGATACAGCAGTTAGAATCTCACACCCATCTCAACATTGCCTGAATAGTGGAATGAATTTACTTCTCTTCTGCCAGCTGTACAGTGAGTAATCATTCTATACAAACACTCTTCTGTCTCCCACTTTTAGTATTTTGTCCTTCTGCCACAGATTTGTCAGAATCAACTCCTCCTGCTGGTAAGATTGCTTTCTTATAGCTATAGGTTCATAGGTTCATACTAGGCTATCTGCCCTGAGGCAATTATAAGCCTAGCCCGATTCTGTATGGCTTACGCCACCCCTTGATTTGAGTATACTGTGCCCTTTTTAAGGTTTAGTTTACTGTGCCTCTGTCTAATAGTGACACGGGAGTAATCCCTGGGACAAACCTACGATCCCCCATCCACCTATCGAAATTCTTCTTGAAGAGATTCAGTGAGGTGCTCTGCCTCACATGAACTGGAATTCTATTCCAGAGCGAAGGGAGCCTCTGGGTTATGAACCTGTCCCTCCAGCAAGTTCTATTTATTTCTGTGCTGAGGTTCAAGTCCCTCGACCGTGTGGCTCTAAGGGATTTAGATTTACAGAGGTGGAGCATGTCCATTAATTCTAGATTTGACATACTTTGTATGTCAGGCATAGATCGCCTCGAAGTAGGCGGTATGCAACTGAGTAGAGCTGGAGTTTTTTTAACCGAGGAGCATATGGCATCTGTTTGAGACCCTTGATCCTCTTGGTGAGATACTTTTGGGGTCTTTCTATTTGCTGCAGGTGTCGGGTAAGGTACATCCCAAAAGGGGCATTGTATTCTATGATGGGCCTGATGAGGGATGAATAAAGGGGCACGATTGCCTCTCTTGATCTAGATGTGAAACCCTTCGTGATGAGGTGGGCTATGTAGAAGGTCTTTCTAACCACTTTGGCAATGTGGTTTTCAAAGGAGAGATTGCTATCGACTTGGGTCCCCATGTCCCTAATAACTTTCTCTGTACTTAATGGGTTTCCGCCTATGTGGTAATTTGTGGGAACATTGTTTTTGCCAAAGGGTATGACTATACATTTTTTGGCATTTAGCTCTAAACCATGGTGCTGGCACCAGTTATCTGTCTCTGTGAGACCTTTTTGAAGGATGTTTGTGTCAGCTGGAGAGTTGATTATGGCACCCAGTTTGCAGTCGTCTGCGAACTTGGTGAGCCATAGTCCTCCCACGTTTGCCTGTACCTCTGAAAAGTATATACCGAACAAGAGTGGTCCCAGGACAGAACCCTGTGGGATGCCACTTGTGACCGGTTTCGAGTCTGACATGGCTCCAGCAACTCTCACTCTGTGGGTTTTGTCTTTGAGCCAGTTTGCGACCCATCTTGTGACATAGGGGTTTATATTAAGCTGGATAGCTTATCTATGATGCCCGAGTGGGGTACTGTGTCAAATGCCTTTGCAAGGTCCAGATAGGCTGTGTGGACTACCTTCCCTTCATCTATGGCTTTGGTGACTGTTTCGAAGAAGTCAACCAGGTTCAAAAGGCAGGATCTGCCCTTGACAAAGCCGAACTGGGTAGGATCTAGTGTCTGTAGGTCCCCAATGTCTTTGTTTATGAGCTCCATGATGATCCTCTTCATAGCCTTGCAGACTAAGCTAGTCAAGCTTATGGGGCGATAGTTTCCAGGGTCCGTAGAGGCGCCACCTTTGTGGAGTGGGACCACTGTTGCTGTAAGCCATTCTGTGGGCACATATCCTGTGGTGAGGTTGAGATTGTATAGCTGTTTTATGTGAGGGATTAGTTCCTCTTGGAGTTCATGTAGGACGCAACCTGGGATGCCATCTGGTCCCATGGAAGCAGTGTTTTTTGCTTTGGAGAGGGCAGCCTTCACCTGACCATCAGAGATGTTTGGCAGGCAGCCCTCTGCTGGGATAGATACTTGCTCTTTTGGGGGGGGGCAGGGGGTGGAGAAGTTTGCACTTAACCTGTCTGCCAGGATATTGGCGATTTCTGTGGGTTCATTGTATTTTTTGTCGTTTAGAATCAACTCAGAACAAGTCTGGGAGTTCCATCCCAGGTTTCTAACATAACTGAAAAAAGCCTTATGATTGTCTTTGGTGTCCTGTGCAATTTTTCTCTCGAAGCTGGCCTTGGAGGATTTTATGAGGGATCATAATTTTTTGCTAGTACTGATCAGAGATGCCTTCCCTATTAGGGATTTTGCTCTATCATGTAGTAGCTTCCTCCTTCTGTTGTACAGTTTATTTATGGCAGGGGTCCACCAGACTGGACGCCTGCCTTTGGATGATTGGGTCTTGGTTTTGTTTGGGATAGCATGATCCATGCATTCCTAGAGATGTCCATAGAATGCATTTATATAGGATTCTGCAGTTTGGGCCGTAGTTTCCACTGGCCCTGGGGCCTTGAAGGATTCCACTTCAGATTTGAGAAGTGAGAAGTTCGCTTTTGAGAAGTTTTTCACTGTTGTTTTCTGGGCTGGGGGTGGGATCGGGATGTGGACATCCAGTGAAATTAATTTATGGTCTGATCTTACCAATGAGGGATATACTTCTGGTGTGGAGCATAGATTCCCCATGTTGGTAATGATCAGGTCTAGTATGTTGTCCCCTCTTGTGGGAGTGGTGACTAGTTGTTCCATAGCATTTGAGTTTATAATTTCCAGGAACCTTTGGGCTAAGGTGCTGGGGCTTGAGTAGTGCTCCCAGTCAATGTTTGGGTAGTTGAAGTCGCCCAATATAATGGTGTTCAGAGAGATCTTCATGTTCTCCAATGTTTTCAGGAAAGCTGAGTGAGATTCCTGACTTTGAGAGGGTGGTCTGTAGGATGCTATATATATGAAAAGCAGTCTTGCCCACTGTTAGTTGCACATGGATGATCTCCAATACTTTGTGCAATGCCACTAATCTGGAGGTGTGGATATCCTTGATAAATATGGAAACTCCCCCTCCTTTCGTGGTTCGGTCCGGGTTTTGGTGCAGAAAAGCATGATATGCGGTGTAGCCTGGTAGTGCTGGGGTGCTCTGTGGAGCCTTGAACCAGGTTTCTGTCACTGCACAGATGTCTATGTTCTCCATACTGAAGAGAGCTTTGAGTGCGTGCATCTTGAGGTTAAGACTTCTGGCGTTTAGCAGCATTACCCTTAGTTTCTTGTTCCTTGTGCTGTCTATGGGGGTGGGTTGGACTTTTGAGCCTTGCCTAAAAAAGGCACTATGGGGGTGGCAAGAGCCTTTGCCAGTATCCAAAAGCCCAGTGGTGACAGATGCAAGCCGTCCCTAGCGAAGCAACATGGCTTGTCGAGCATGTCATCCCAGGCTGACAGACACTGGATCCCCTTTGAATGACACCAAAATTTTAGCCAATTGTTAAAATCGATCATTTATGTTTTGAGCATACACACAATGTGCCCTTGCAACTAACAACTCCTGCTGGTGGAGTACCAGTCCAGTTGCTTATTTGTGCTTTCATAAATTTAATGCAGTCTGTTCCTTCCAGCTTCTCTGGTATAGCTGAAAATCTCAAATTTTCCCTATGTGCTGTCCTCCAATTCTTTTATTTTTTAAAACATCTCTTCCTAAGCAATCTAATATTCTGCCAGCCTTTTCTATATTTCAACCTCTGATTTTTGCAGCTTTATCATCTCATGTGAATAGCTGTTTAAAGCTTCATCCATTTTTCCACCCTTTTGTTGTTTGTGTTGATGTACCCCATCAGTGTTTTGTTTAGTTTAACCAGATATGTATGTAGTTGTCTTGTATCTTCCTGTAGGTTATTGGAAGTCATGTCTTAAGGTTGCATAGTTTTTTGCTGAACAGCTGCAGAACTTTCCCCAGTCAGTGGTTCTTCCTCACTTTTTGTTGCTGATTTTTTCCAGGTCTTCTGTATTTCTTTATTCCTGGCATGCAGTCAGTATACCTATTAGCTATTTACTGAAATTTACCCATAAGGACAAGTCTACTGGCCTTCTCTGCTGAGTTTTGTTTTCACACTGGGAGAGCTGGAAACAAGCTGCTACTCGATGTGTAGCCATATTGGAAGTCCCTAATGTATATGCACTCTTCATATGTTTACACATTAATGGATGCAGAGACCATAAAAGCATCTTAAACGCATACAGAGACTTAGATACACATTTATCCGCATAGATGTTGACATTCATGCAATTGTACCCAGCAATTCAACACTTTCTTGATTGATAATACCTGAGATGTCTTGCAGTGATCAAATGAATGAAAGAACTACATATTGTGTAAAAATGAATCTCCCTGCAAATACCTTTCAACTGTCCCTGATTTTGTAGAATGTCCTTGATTTTGCCTCAAATTTTTGCCTTGTCCCTGAAAACTGTTTGCTTTTCTAGTAAATAACTGCAGACTTGTCAGTAAAACCAGCCATTATAGTTTCATACTTTTTGTTCAGAAAAAGTATGTTGATACAAAATCTCTTCTGCTAACTTTTTAACAGAATAGGGGTAAATAAAAATGTCCTTGATTTTAGGTCAGTCACCCCATTATTCATGGCTTTGTTCAGAAGTCTTGCGCAAGAAGGTTCACACAGACACACACGCGCACACTCTCTGTCTCTCTCCCCCTTGCTCACACTCTTTCTTTCCTATGCTTGAACTTTCTCTCCAACATTCACACTTTGTCCCACACTTGCATCTCCCACACCTGCGAGCATGCACTCTTTCCCCCATGCTCGTGCACTCTCTCCTTCTCTCCCACCCACACTCGCGCACTCTCTCCCTCTCTCCCACCCACACTCGCGCACTCTCTTCCACCCACACTTGCACATTCTCTCCCTCTCTCTCGCCCCCACGCTCGCACACTCTCTCCCTCTCCCCCCACCCTTGCACACTCTCTCCCCCCACCCTTGCGCACTCTCTCCCCACGCCACGCACCTCTCCCCACGCCAAGCACCCTCTCCCCACGCCAAGCACCCTCTCCCCACGCCAAGCACCCTCTCCCCACGCCACGCACCCCCCACGCCACAAGCACCATCTCCCACACTCACACTCTCTCTCATTCCCCCACGCTAGCACACTCTCTCTCAATCCCCCACGCTAGCACACTCTCTCTCTCTCCCATGCTCACACTTTTTCCTCTCACACAAATGCATGCACATCCTTCTAATGTAGTTTACTGTATTAGTTTTCCTTATTTTTTTGTACTTGCTAAACATGACTTTAAGTACTATGAATAGCAAGGGGGAAAGTAAAACAGCAGCTCCTTGTAACTGCTGATGTTCTTCTATTCCTATATTACAGCATTTTTGTTGTGGGATTTCCTGCGCTCCCACAACTCGTACGTCTGCTCCTATACAAAAGCTTCAGTTTGGCTGTTGCAGCTGCATGGGACATCACATGTAGGGCCATAAACCAGGGGCCTTAAATGTGACGTCTGCACGCACAATCCTCAGAACTTTTCAGCCACAGACAGGGTTTTTTCTTCTTATCTTGTTATTGCTTAAATTTGGTTTGTTGTAGCAATTTATAGCCGATGTCAGCAAAAAAGGGGAAATGCCAATACGGATGCCAGATACCCCCTAAAGATTCCCATGATTGGTGTGTTTTTTTTGCTTAGGCTGGGGCACTACCATACTAACTGCTCCATTTGCCAATTTTGTGCCAAAGACCCTTCGGAGCTCTCTGGCCGCGCTAAGCCTTTATTTAGAAAACCAGTGCCTTAAGCGGTTAGCCCTAAGGATGGATGCCACCTCGGAGGCCAAATAAGAACCTCTGCGTAAAAAGGCCAAGTTTCCCAGGCCATCTTCTTCTGCCACTCCGTTACCAGACACCCTGCCAGCTGCAGATTTAGGAGCTGAGGGACACCCGGTGGATCCGTCAACTTCAACGACTACCTTTGTGGAAGCCATTGCTCAGCTGATGGCTGGCACATCCCCAGAGCCAACCTAGACCCCGACTATGGTCGAGGGGGAGCCAGAAGTTGTAGAGCTTCCGACTGGGATCCCTCCTTCGGACATAGTTCCTGTCAGACCTGACTCCAGGCCTGCTCGTCTATCTCAGCAAAAAAGAAGCAGAAAACTAAGCATACTATTCCCATTAAAGAAGGCCTACCTGACTGGCAGTCCCTCACTTCTTCCCTGATGCAGGTCTTTATGGCCCTTATTCCTACAGCCTCATCCTCCACTGCTGTATTTTTGCTCAGCCCTAGGCCTGCTTCAGCCTCTTCCCTTCCCCCCTGACATCTCAGGATAGGGAAGATGAGCAAGATACTTCATTCTTCTCCTCTGAGGACTCCATATCTTACACCTCCCAAATTGTTTCACCCCAGGAGTACTATTCTCCTGATGAAGCTATAGAGGGGAGATTCACTCCCTGAGGATATCACATTTGGTGAGACTGTCACCAAAATGAAAGATTACTTCAAATGGGATACCTCACAAATGTCTGATGCCAAAAATAGGTATTTTGAGCTACAAGTAGAATCTCCCTCCCTTTCTGTCATTCCCCGTGTTACCTGCATACCTAGATGCCTTGAACTTTGCATCTAAGACTCCTGATTCACAGCCACCTGCCCCCAAGTGTCCAGATTGCTTTCACAGGGTGCCAGACAAACACAAATTCTTAATCAAACCACCCTTGGCAGACCCAGCTGTGATTGCCACCTGTCCTGATAAGCAATCAAGACTACTTACCTCCACCTCACTCCTACCCACAGATAAAGACAGCAAATCTATGGATGTTCATCATGTTTCACTGTTGCAGTCATTACTCTTGGGTTATCCTGCTGGCAGGCTACCCTCAGTCGGCCAGAATTCCAAAGTCTAGGTCTGGCGTCAGTTGCCGTCACCTCTTCCCTGATGTCAGTGTGCCAGGGGTATAAAAGATGCAGCCAACGCCATTTTCTTCAGTCTTTCTTGCCACGCGGTGCCCGAAGCAAAAGCAGTTCGCAAGTGCCAGTCGGCCGACTCCTGAGATTTTCAAATCCGAATTTCAGAACCGAAGTCTTCATTAAAGCCAAGTACCCCATTGGGGAAACTTTTTCCTTGCTCCAGACCGATGTCAGAAAAAGTTAACAATTGTATTTCTTGTGGGAAGCAAATACCTCATAAGGATTTTCACTCTTAGTGTATCCCTTGCCTAGGCCCTGATCACAACGTTGCTAGCTGTCGGTTTTGTGCTAGATTTAACCAATGCACTATTAAGCATCGGTTTGATTTTGCATTTCATTACTTTGGCTGAAGATTTAATTATATAATGCCGTCAGAACAGCCGACAACTGGAGTTTACAAAAAACGCAAGGACAAGGAAAAGGATAGGCATCCGAGGTCCAAAACCGATGAGGCTTCTGCTAGGCCAGTCGCCGATTCTCAGTGAGATGCTTTTGCAGCCCCTGGTGCCCGCTACCTCAGAGCCACAGGCCACGTCCGACTCCCACGTGGAGCTGACTGGGCCTCTGGATACTCAAGTTATTGGACACTTGGAAATCATTCCCTCAGATGGGTCCGGAGCCGCTGAGCAGGCATCGGCTTCTGAGGGTGTCTTCAGACCTACACAACTATATATTAAGCCATCTTCAGCTTCAAAGACTAAAGCAGCTCTAAAGACAAGGAAACAAGTACAGCATTCTCCTACTCAAAGCCACAGGACCCGAAGCCAGATATTAAAATGCACAAAACTTTTAATAAGTCACGACACACCAGTACATAAACCAAGCGCTTTCACCCGGCTCCTGCCAGGCTTTCTCAAGGAATTAAAATCCAAAGTGCCATTTATATATCACATTACATAATCAGCTGATCACTAAATCAGCTTCAATTAATTAAAATACTACTGCTTTGCTCTAAAATATGTATTTTTATTACCATTTATTTATTATCATAATAGTTGTTTTTAATTTAAGTATCATATAATGATTTGGACAAGGATGAAAAGGCAAAATGTTTGTATGTATTGTTGGCACACATTCCAATGTCCTTTTGAAGTTATATTTTAGAACAAAGCAGTAGTATTTTAATTAATTGAAGCTGATTTAGTGATCAGCTAATTATGTAATGTGATATATAAATGGCAATGGCACTTTGGATTTTATTCATTCCTTGAGAAAGCCTGGCAGGAGCCGGGTGAAAGCGCTTGGTTTATGTACTGGTGTGTCGTGACTTATTAAAAGTTTTGTGCATTTTAATATCTGGTTTCGGGTCCTGTGGCTTTGGGATTTATCTGTTGATTTGTACAGTTTGCTAACTTGTTTCTGTTGAAGCTATTCTCCTACTCAGACTTCCATGCCTAAAAAACAGATGCTCAAAATGGCTGAAGACATAATTACTTTGATCAGGGGCTCCCATCCCCCCTCCTGATAAGAGGCCTAGGCAAGAGACAGAGTATGATTCGTCTGATCAGATTTCTATTTCCTCTGATTCCTCTTCTGAACAGGATTATTCCATGCTTCCCTATGAGGATTCTGATGCTGAGGAATCCATTCCTTCAGCCTCTCCTCCTGAGGATTATTATTTTGGGGAAACCCTGCATACCATGAGGGAGCATTTCCACTGGGAGAGCCAAGATTATTCTGAATCTAAGAAAAGAGACTTTCTGCTACTTCCTCAGCACAGGCCCCTTGCTATTCCACCTGTTCTAGACATTGTAGATGATGTATTTTCAGAGTCCGGCCTGTCCCCTGACTCTTTACCCCCTGCACCTGCTAAGCCAGACAGATACTACAGGGTCCCGGATTCTCATAAATTCCTATATAAAAACCCCACTGCTGACCCAGAAACTATATCTCAGGGTCCCAAAGGGGTTAAAGCTTCCACTGCAAAAAAACCCTGTCCCCTCTGATGGGGATTCTAGGGCTCTAGACAGATGGGGGAAGAAGTTTACACTTCTGCTACCTTGGCTGTAAGGGCTTTAAATTGTCAGTTTCATATGCTTAAATATCAGCAATATTTAATGTCACTGCTTAAACAGAAATTGTTGACAAATACTTGAATGTTCAGAGAACAAGGACATGCAGGATTTATTGCATGCAACTGAACAAGTGGGAAAGCATACTTTGCAATGTGGTTATGATTCACTGGAGGCCACTTGCAGGGCCGCTGTTACAGGTTCTGTTATTAGAAAGGCATGCCTGGTTGAAGGAACAGAATCTGCCTGATCATGTTAAAGCAAAATTATTAGATGCACCATTACAGCATGATACTTTGGTACTAAAGCAGAAGAGGTGTTGAAAAAAATGGAGGATAAAGCAAAATCCATGCAGTCAAGGATTTCTTACAGGTACAGCCACCCAGGTTTACCAGGAACTGGCCTTCTAAAAATTGGTCCTTTTCAGTGTCAGACAGATCACAAAGAGGCAGATACAGGCGTCCCAGAAGCAGATCTCAGCCCCAAGGCTTATACAGGCCTAAACAATGGGGTGCTCCTACCTCCGAAAGCATAGAAGACAAATCACAACCTTACAGGAAACCGTCCCAATTACTTTCCTCTGCCAGATCCAAGCACTTTTCTTTTGGCAGCCCCCTTAGGGGGAAAACTAGCACTTTTTTCATCAAATTGGCAAATGGTTACCCAAAACAAATGTGTCCTGAACATAGTGTCCCAAGGCTACAGGTTCCATTTACACACCCTACCAAGGTCAAACGGTATGCCAGACCTGCCACACAATCAATGGGCAGAGGCACAAAAACAAATTACAGCTCTCATGGACATGAGGGCCATTCAGCAAGTACCACAACAAGAGCAGGGGCAAGGATTTTACTCCAGACTTTTCCTAGTGCCCAGAAAGGACAAAACCTGGAGACCAATACTGGACCTGTCTATACTAAATACGTTTCTGGAAGTTCCAAAATTCAAGATGTTGACTCTACAACAGCTACTGCCCATGCTGGGCAAGAAGGCTTGGCTCGTAACCTTGGACCTAAAAGAGGCATACCTGCATGTCCCAATCAGACAGTCTTGCAGAAGATACCTCAGATTCATAGCTGGCTCAATGCATTACAATTCTCTGCACTGCCCTTTGGCTTATCTACTGCGCCCAGGGTCTTCACAAAATGCCTGGCACCAGTAATTGCATTTTGCAGACAGAGGAATTCAAATATGTCCCTACTTAGATGACTGCCTAATTCAAGCAGAGAACAAAGACATTCTTCTAAAGCATTTGGCGTTTGTAAAAAGATTAATTGGCCTAGGATACACAGTAAACGAAAAGAAATCAAAACTAGTGTCCTCTCAAGGGATAATATTCCTGGGTGCAAGCTTAAATACAACTGCCCAGATGGCTTATCTCACGCCAGACAAACAAAAGCAGCTGACTTCTTACTTCAAGAAATTGGCAACAAAAACCCACTTATCTGCAAGAAAAATCCTGCAGGCCTTGGGTTTCATGGCATCCTGCAGTCTACTAATTCCATATGCCAGACTGCATATGAGGAGACTACAATGGTATCTAAAAAGTGTTTGGACTCAGCATTGCCACAGCCTGGAGACAGTAATTGCACTCATTCCCTGCCTGCAACAGGAGATTCGATGGTGGGCAGAGAAGCCTGTCACCACAACAAGAGTCTGCCTTTCAGTTTACCCACAGCCAGACAGACACTGACAACGGATGCATCAGATTATACCTGGGGGGCCCATATGGCTGGAAAATGTATTCAGGGCACATGGCCTGCAAACCAGAAGCATCTTCACATCAATCAAAAAGAGATGCTAGCTGTTCAAAATGCCCTGACAGCTTTCAAGGACCTGCTTCATCCAGGACAGCTACTGATACAGACAGACAATACTACGGTCATGTAGTACATAAACAAGCAGAGAGGTACACATTCCTACCCCCTCTGCAGACAAGCAGTGACCTTATGGGACACAGCATTGGCTTTTCAAGTTCATCTGCAAGCACAATTCCTGCCAGGCAAAACAAATACTCTGGCAGACGAACTAAGCAGAAACCTCATGGATCCCCATGAATGGAAACTGGATCCACAAGTCTTCAGCATAACAAGGAAATGGGGATGCCCAGACATAGATCTATTTGCCTCCCCTCACAACTGCCAATTGCAGAGATTTTGCACAAGGATTTATCACAAGCAAGCATGGAAAGTGGACGCCTTATCCTTCAGCTGGAAAAATGTAACAGTATATTCCATTCCTCCACTGCCTCTCCTTCCCAGGGTACTCCTAAAAGGTCAGACAAGAGAAGCCAAAAATGATACTGGTTCCACCAGACTGGCCACGCCAGCACTGGTACCCAGTCCTAAAGAGCATGTCTCAAGGTCCAGCATGGATATTGCCTCAAAGTTCTCACTTGCTGACCCAACAAAACAATCTGATCCTGCACAGCCAACTCAGGACCTTAAATCTGGCAGCATGGCGGATAATGTAGCCATTCAGAACACTCCTCTTTCAAAAGCGGTTATGGATGTTAACTTGGAGGCCAGGAGACCCAGTACCAGAAAATCTTATGCAGAAAAATGGAAGAGATTCTGTGCTTGGAACCAGGAACAAGACATTGACATGTGTGTACCTACTATCCCTCAGATTTTACAATACTTAACTGAGATGCTGGACAAAGGCCTTTCTTTCTCATCAATTAAGATTCATGCTTCTCCCATTTCAGCCCATTACAATACGGAACCACCTATCTTTTCTCATCCTTTAATAAGGCAGTACCTCAGAGGGGCCAAAAACATTAGGCCCCCAAGGAGAGCACCAATTCCGGCCTGGGACCTCAATTATGTTTTGGAAAAACTCACAGTACCTCCTTTCGAGCCAGCATCAACAGCGGATATAAAATTCTTATCCTGGAAAACAGCTCTGCTCCTAGCAATAACCTCTGCAAGATGAGTCTCGGAGTTACAAGCACTCATGGCTGTGGAACCTTTTATCATTTTTCATCCAGACAGGGTTTCTCTGAGGACAAACCCAACATTTATGCCTAAGGTGGTGTCCAGTGTGGCCCTCAACCAAACCATTCACTTGCCTACCTTTTATCCAAATCCGCAGAACAAGGGTGAGAAAATTCTGCATTCTTTGGACATACACAGGCAGTTATGCTTTTACTTGGACAGAACTAAAGCTTTCAGAAAGACTGAGCAACTTTTAATGTCATATGCTTCTGGATCACAAGGAAAGGCTATCTCAGAACAGACTATTTCTAAATGGATAGGTCATTGCATTCGTTTCTTCTATTTTCAGCATGGCAAATCAGTGCCTAAGGGCATTAGGCCTCATTCCACCAGAGCAGCAGCCACTTCAGCAGCCTTCCTCAGAGGAGTACCAACCAAAGATATCTTAGAGGCTGCAACTTGGAGTTCAGTGCACACTTTCACAAAGCACTACCACTTACCTCTTTACTGCAAGTCCAGAGCAGGCTTTGCCACTACAGTTCTGCAGGGCCTCGTAGCCTTTCCTAATCCTATTTAGCCCAGCCACCCATCCTCAGCTTTGGGATTCAACCCAAGAGTAATAACTGCAACAGTGAAACACGATGAGCATAGTACAGTTGTGTACCTACCATAAATGTAGATGTTAGCGTATTTACTGTTGCAGTCCAGGTTACCCACCTACCATCCCACTTTTCTTTGCTGGGACTTATCTGCACTTCTCTATCCTATACAGCCTATGTGGTGTATTTGCTTGTAGATGAAGTAAATGTTATTTTTGTGCATGCATTTTTATTGGCATATTTTTTCAGCCTACCAGTTTGGGGGCATCTGACATCTGGGGCAAGAAAAACTGAAGAAAATGGCGTCTGCTGCATTTTTTTATACCCCTGGCGCACTGACGTCAGGGAAGAGGCGACTGCAACTGACGCCGGACCCAGACTTTGGAATTCTGGCCGACTGAGGGTAGCCTGCCAGCAGTATAACCCAAGAGTAATGACTGCAACAGTGAATACACTCGAACATCTACATTTTATGGTAGGTACACAACTGTACTATAGGATAGGTAAGAAGGTCTACACCTCCTCCACTTTGGCTTTCAGAGCCATCAACTATCAGATGCACATGACTAAATATGTTCTGGACTTGGTCTCTCAAGCCTTTTCCTTCCTGGCCACTATTCCTGACTGCCTCACTAAAGCTGACATCTCCTCCAAACTTTCTTTGGCTACACAAGTAGCCAGTCACTCAATTAGATGTGGCTATGATGCTGCAGAAGCCTCTGCTCGCTCTGCAGCATCTGCTTCAGTTCTCAAGAGATACTCCTGGCTTAGACTTCATCACCTCCCAGAAGACTAAGTCTAAGATCTTAGATGCCCCCCCCGGACCAATTTCCTTTTTAGCAAACAATCTGCAGATGTTTTTAGGAATCTGCAAGAAAAAAGTAAAGAATTACAGGACATAAAACATTTGTTGGTATCCCCTATTCCCAAGTATTATAGAAACTGTCCAGCAAAAGCCACCTTTGTGAGGTGAAACTCAGCCCAGGCTTGTACTTCCTCTTCCAGATCTAGAAGTGGAACAAGAAGACCAACCACTTCCAGACCTGCTGCCCCACATCCTCAGCCCAGACAGCCTTTTCAGGACAGAGGAGGCTCCAACAATGCATGGCTGCCTTGCCCCCCACCACCACTCTCGGTCCGCCTCTCCCCCACTGCCTCCCGTTCTGGAAAACCATCACCTCGGACAAATGGGTACTGACCATAATACAAAAAGGATACTTCCTCTCCTGGAAAGTAAAACCACCCATAAGAGGCATCCCATTTCCTCCCAGAAACCAACAGCATCTCCTTCCACAGGTTTTGACAGACCTTCTGAAGCTGGGTACCATAAAACCAGTTCCCTCAGGGCAGGACTGAAAAGGTTTCTACTCCCATATCTTCCTGGTCCCCAAAAAAGATAGCCCATGGAGACCCATCTTAGACCTCTCCTCCTTAAATCTTTACCTAAAAGTGCCCACTTTCAGAATGCTGTCACTACGAACTCTACTACCACTCATCCCAACCAAGGCCTTCATGGCCATTTTGGACCTAAAAGAGGCCTACTTACACATACCTATCAGACCTTCCCACAGAAGATTGCTGCGTTTTTCTGGGCCCTCTTCTCATTTCCAATTTACTGCTTTGCCCTTAGTTTGTCAACTGCCCCCGAGTGTTCACAAAATGCCTGTCCCTGGCCATTGCCTTTTGCAGAACACAAGGAATTCAGATTTACCCCTACCTAGACAACATCCTAATCCTGGCAGAGTGCAAAGATACCCTTTCAACTCATCTGCACTTCACCATGTCCCTTCTACAAAGTCTAGGGTTCACCCTCAACCTTCCAAAGTCTTCCCTGCACCCAGAACAAGACAAGATTTTCCTGGGTTACAGAATCCGCACGGATGAAGGCATTTCTTCCCCAAGACAAGGTCCACTCCCTGACCTCCCACTTCAAGGTATTGCTACAGACACAAGTAATAACTGCAAGGCAATTCCTACGAACCCTGGGCTTAATAGCAGCCACCATACTTATGCTCCTACTAGCCAGAATGCATATGCGCAAGCTACAGTGGTATCTAAAAAAAAACATTTGGTCCCAGCACCTGAATCACTTGGAGCAATAAATCCCCTTCCTTCCCTCCCTAAAGAAAGAGATCAGCTGGTGGATCCAACAAGTCCAGCTAAACCCAGGGATTCCCCCTAGCCCAACCCAGGTAATGCATGCAGATGCCTCAGATTCAGGGTGGGGGAGCCACCATGGCATCTTACAGGGTGTAAGCAACCTGGCACCTTTCCTTGAAGGTCAAACACATCAGTGTGAGGGAAATGACAGCAGTCTTCTTAGCTCTAAAACATTTACTCCCCTGCTTCTACCAGGAGTTCTACAAATAGTAACAGACAACACCACAGATGTTCTTCGTGTTTCACTGTTGCAGTCATTACATTTGGGTAATCTGCTGGCAGGTTGCCCTCAGTCGGCGTGAATTCCAAAGTCTTGGGTCCTGTGTCAGTTGCAGTCTTCTCTTCCATGACATCAGGTCATCAGGCGTATAAAACATGCAGCCGGCGCCATTTTCTTCAGTCTTTCTTGCCACGCAGTGCCCGAAGCAGAGGTATCTCGCAAGTGCTGGTCAGCCGACTACTGAAATATTCGAGTTTGAGTTTCAGAACTGAAGTCTTCACTAAAGCCAAGTACCCCGTTGGGGAAACTTTTTTTTTCTTGCTTTTTACCGATGTCAGAAAAAGTTAATAATTGTATTACTTGTGGGAAGCAAATACCTCATAGGGATTTCCATTTGTACTGTATTCCTTGCCTAGACCCTGATCACAACGTGCCTGGCTGTCGGTTTTGTGCTAGATTTAACCAACACACTATTAAGCATTGGTATATTTTTGCATCAAAGTATTTTGGAAACGGATTTAACTGGCCAAAAATGTCATCTGATAGCAATCCAACTACAGGAGTACATAAAAAATGCAAAGAAAAGGACAAGGAAAGGCAGTCGAGATCCAAAACCGACAGCGAAGCTTCTACTAAGCCATTCGCCGGTTCACTGGTATTCATTGAGGCACTTTCACAGCCCCTGATACCCGCTACCTTCGAGTCGCAGGCCTCTACCGACACCCATGTGGAGTCCGGCATGCCACAAGATACTCAAGGTATTGCACCGAAGGATGTATCTCCCACAGATGGGTCCGGAGCCGCTGAGCAGGCACAGGCTTCTGAGGGTGTATTCAGACCTCGACATTTATATATCAAACTGACGACAGCTGCAAAACCAAAGGCAACTTCTAAAACTAAAAAAAATGACGCATGAGCCATATGCACAGGCCTCTTTGCCTAAAAAACAAATGATCAAAATGGCTGAAAACCTTATTACCTTGATCAGGGGTACCCATCCCCCTCCAGATAAGAGGCCAAGACAAGACACTGATTATGAATCTTCAGATCAGTTTTCTATTTCTTCTGATTCCTCTTCTGATCAGGAATTATCTATACCTCACTATGAGGATTCTGATGCTGAGGAGTCTATTCCATCTGCATCTCCTCCAGAGGATTATTCATTTGGAGAAACCTTGCATACTTTGAAGGAGCATTTTCACTGGGAGAGTCAAGACTTCTCAGAATCAAAAAAGAGGCTCGGGGGTTTCCTCCTTCTCCCTCAGCACAAGCCTTTAGCCATTCCCCCTGTTTTACACATTCTGGATGATGTGTTTTCGGAGTCGAGCTTGACCCCTGACTCCTTGCCTCCGGCTCCCAGTAAGCCTGACCGATATTACAGGGTCCCTGACTCGCATAAATTTTTATTTAGAAACCCTGCTGCTGATCCTGAAACTATTTCACAGGATCCAAAGGGAGTTAAGGCCTCAACATCAAAAAATCCTACCCCCTCTGACAGAGATTCAAGGGCACTAGACAGATGGGGAAAAAGGTTTATACATCTGCAACCTTGGCAGTCAGGGCCTTAAACTGTCAATTTCATATGCTTAAGTGCCAACAGCATGTTATGGGATTGCTGAAACAGAAATTGATGTTGATTTCAGAAAGTGCAGAAAATGAAGAATTGCAGGAATTATTGCATGCAGCTGAACAAGTTGGAAAGCATACTTCGCAATGTGCTCTTGATTCCTTAGAGGCCTCCTGCAGGGCCGCAGTTACTGGATCTCTGATTAGGAGGCATGCCTGGTTAAAGGAACAAAATTTGCCTGATCATGTTAAAGCTAAATTGCTAGATGCACCTTTACAGCATGATTCTCTGTTTGGTATTAAGGCAGAAGAGGTTTTAAAGAAAATGGAAGATAAAGCTAAGTCTATGCAAACTGTTAGACTTCTTAGAAGTGCAGCCACCAAGATTCAGTAGACACTGGCCTACAAAAAATTGGTCCTTTCCTGTGTCAGACAGAGCTCAAAGGGGCAATTCCAAATGCCCAAAGGGTTCCAGATACCAGGCGCAAGATTCATACAGGTCAAAGCAATGGGGCGCATCTACCTCCAAATCTGGAGGAGATAAAGTGCAAACCTACAGAAAACAGTCCCAATGACTTCCCTCTGCCTACGCCAAGCACTTATCTTTTGACAGCACCCTTAGGGGGAAAATTAGCACTTTTTGTTCAAATATGGCAGTTAATAACCCAGGACAAGTGGGTACTAAACATAGTGTTACAGGGATACAGATTCCATTTCCACACTCTGCCAGTGGCAGTAGGTTGGCCAGATCTGCCCACAAATCAATGGGCAGAGGCATAGAAACAGGTTACATCCCTCATGGATATGGGGGCCATTCAACCAGTACCAGAAGAGGAAAAAGGACAAGGTTTTTACTCGACTGTTCTTGGTACCCAGAAAGGACAAGGCTTGGCGGCCAGTACTGGATTTATCAATTTTGAACACATACCTGGACATTCCAAAATTCAAAATGCTGACTTTGCAGCAGCTTCTGCCCATGCTGGGCAAGAATGCTTGGCTGGTGACATTAGACCTAAAAGAGGCATACCTGCATGTCCCAATAAGACAATCGTGCAGAAGATACCTCAGATTCAAGGCTGGCTTAATGCATTACCAATTCTCTGCACTGCCCTTTGGCTTTTCTACTGCACCTAGGGTCTTTACAAAGTGCCTGGCACCAGTAATTGCATTTTGCAGACAAAAAAGTATACAAATATATCCTTACTTGGACGACTGTCTCATTCAAGCAGAGAACAAGGGCACTCTTCTTCGACACCTGGCATTTGTGAAAAGGCTTCTAACATGCCTAGGGTACACAATAAACAAAAAGAAATCACAACTGGTACCATCACAAAAGATCACATTCCTGGGTGCAAGCTTGAATACAACTGCCCAGATGGCTTACCTTACGCCAGACAAGCAAAGGCAGCCGATTATTACTTCAAACAGATGGCAACAAAAACCCAGTCTTCTGCAAGACAAATTCTGCAGGCTCTGGGCTTCATGGCAGCCTGCATCCTACTAATTCCATATGCAAGACTGCATATGAGGAAACTTCAATGGTACCTAAAATTTATGGAGTCAATATTCACACAGTCTGGAAACGGTGATTCCTCTCATTCCCTGCCTGCAACAGGAGTTTCTATGGTGGGCAAAGGCCTGACACCAAAACATGGGACGGCTCTTCAATCTACCCCCTGTCAGCCAAACCTTAACAACAGACGCATCAGATTATGCCAGGGGGGCCCACATGGCAGGAAGATGCATTCAGGGTATATGGGCTCCAAAACAAATGCATCTACATATCAACCAGAAAGAGATGCTAGTAGTTCAAAATGCCCTAACAGCCTTCAAGGATTCACTTCATCCAGGACAGCTACTGATAGACGGACAACGCCACAGTCATGCGTTATATAAACAAGCAAGGGGGCACACACTCATACCCCCTTTGCAGATTAGCCATGGCACTGTGGAACACAGCTTTGACCTACCAAATATATCTTCAAGCCAATTCCTGCCAGGAAAACAATACACTCTGGCAGATGATTTAAGCAAAAACCTTATGAATCCTCACGAGTGGAAACTAAATCCACAAGTCTTCAGCATGATAACAGAGAAATGGGGAGCCCAGACATGGATCTATTTGCCTCTCCTCAAAATTATCAATTGAAAAAATTCTGCACAAGGACTTATCACAGACAGGCATGGAAAGTGGATGCCCAGTCCTTCAGTTGGAAAAAAATATCAGTTTACACCTTTCCTCCTCTGCCTCTTCTACCCAAGGTCCTCCTAAAAGTCAGACGAGAAGCCAAAGATGATATTACTTGCCCTGGACTGGCCCCGCCAATACTGGTACCCGGTCCTAAGGAACTTGTCTCAATGCCCAGCATTGGACCTTGCCTTAAAGACCACAACTACTGTCACAGCAAAACAATCAGATCCTGCACAATCGACTACAGACTCTAAACCTGGCAGCATGGCTAATCATGTGATCATACAAACAACACCTCTCAGTAAAGCTGAGATGGATGTCATTTTGGAAGCCAGAAGACCTAGTACTACGAACTCTTATGCTGACAAGTGGGAGAGATTCTGTGCTTGGAATCAAGCACAAGGAACTGATACAGCAGAACCAAATATTCCTCAGATATTACAATACTTAACTGAGATGCTTGACAAAGGCCTTTCTCATCAATCAAAATCCATGCCTCTGCCATTTCAACTCATTACAACACAGAGCCACCAATCTTTTCTTATCCTGTACTAAAGCAGTATCTTAGAGGAGCCAAAAATGTAAGGCCCCCTAGAAGATCATCATTACCTGCATGGGACCTCAATTATGTGTTGTAAAAGCTCACCCTGCTTCCATTTGAACCAGCTGCTACCGCTGATATAAAGTTCTTATCATGGAAGACAGCTGTGCTACTAGCAATTACTTCAGCAAGAAGAGTTTCAGAGCTACAGGCCCTCATGGCTCTAGAGGCTTTTATCATATTTTACCCGGACAGGGTGTCTCTGATGACAAATCCTACTTTTATGTCTAAGGTGGTTTCCAGTGTGGCTCTTAACCAAACGATTCATCTGCCAACTTTTTATTCAAATCCGCAGAACAAAAGGGACAGAATTCTGCATTCCTTGGATGTACACAGCTAAGATTCTACTTGAGCAGGACTAAAGCTCTAAGAAAAACTGAGCAATTACTAGTGTCATATGCTGCAGGAGCAGAAGGAAAGGCCATTTCAAAGCAGACAGTTTCAAAGTGGATAAGCCACTGCATCCGTTTCTGCTACTTACACCATGGTAAACCTGTGTCCAAGGGCATTAGGTCTCATTCCACCAGAGCTGCGGCTACTTCAGCAGAGAGGAGTACCAACCAAAGACATTCTAGAGGCTGCTACTTGGAGTTCTGTTCACGCCTTTACAAAGCATTACCATTTGCCTCTCTACTCTAAGTCTAGGGCAGGCTTTGCTACTGCAGTGCTCCAGGTCCTTATAGCCACACCTAATGCTGTTTAGCTCCAGCCTCCCAACCATAGCTTTGAGATTCTACCCAAATGTAATGACTGCAACAGTGAAACGCAACAAACATAGTACAGTCGTGTACACTTGTCGTAAATCTTTCCTTCAGTATCTTCTACAACCTATGTGGTGTATTTGCTTGTAGATGAAGGTATAATTTATATTGATGCATGTATATATATATATATATATATATATATATATATATATATATATATATTTATATAAAAAACTGCTACCTTTTTGGGGGCACCTGACATCGGGGGCAAGAAAAACTAAAGAAAATGGCATCGGCTGCATGTTTTATACCCCTGATGACCTGACGTCATGGAAGAGAAGACCGCAACCAACGCAAGACCCAAGACTTTGGAGTTCGGGCCGACTGAGGGCAACCTGCCAGCAGAATACCCAGATGTAATGACTACAACAGTGAATACACTTGAACATCTACTTTTATGGTAAGTATACACAACTGTACTTTATGTGGTACCTCAACAAACAGGGAGGGACAAAAGCTTATCAGCTCTGCAGACTAACCCTGCTGATATGGGATCTAGCCTCTCGCCACAACTTGCCCTTGTAGGCAACCTATATTCCCTCGCAGGGCAACAAAGAATCAGATCTTCTAAGCAGGACATCCTCTCCACAACACGAATGGATGCTGGACAGGACTGTCTTAGACATTGTCCACCGATGGGGCACTCCTCAAATAGATCTGTTCACCTCCCTCCAGAACAGGTAGCTGCAGACCTTCTACTCGAAGACCTACTTCCCTCTAGCCTGGATGGTAGACTCTTTCAACATCTCTTGGAAGAGGAAGTTTCTTTGGCTTCCCTCTCTTCCCAGTGATACAGAAAGTCCTCCTGAAAATCAGGAGACGAACCCAAAATCTTGTTAGTGTCTCCCTACTGGCCAAGACAGCACTTGTTCCCCTTACTTCACAGTCTAGCCAAGGGCAGTCACTACAAGTTACCCTACAAGCTGGACCTTCTGACAGAAGAAAAGGGAACTCTCATCCACCCACACTTGCAGATGATGTCCCTGACAACTGTGGGTGATGAAGTTTTGACACCATTCAGACACCACTACTCAGAGGATGTGCTTTCAGTCCTGAGGAAGGCCAGGAAACATACTACAAGAAAATCATACCTAGCTAAAGGGAAAGATTTACTAAATGCTGTCTAGACAAGGGAAGGGAACCTTGCATTGCTGACCCTACAGACAACCACAAAGCATTCTATAGCTATGTTAAGAGTCTCTCAATGGCAACACTCAGATCTGCTCTGAGTTACTGCACAATGGCACTAAATATTCAGAACCAACTGATATTGCCAACATCCTGGCAGATAGGTTCAGTGCTAAATTTACCCCCCTCTCACCCCCTAAAGGGCCCATCTCTGTAATGGAAGAGTGCAAAGTTGAATGAATACGACTCTATTAAATGTATTTTAAAGTTAAAAGCACTACGTAGGTAAACACCATACTGTATACACTGTCCTTAATTGTTAGTTCGTATATAGTGGCTGCTAGCCTACTCCTAAAAACTTTTTTAAAAAATGATATTTTAAAACATAAACACATATATTTATATACATTTGTTTAATTTCCTTAATGCTAATCAGTCTATATAATTTTTTTGAGTAATTTGCACTTTTATTGTTATAGCCAACTGCTTAATGAAGTTAGCAATGAGTATGAATTTGTATTTATATGTTATAAGTTATTATTTCTGGTGTAAGTATGCAATAATATGATATTTAATACCTATTTCAAACATGCTTATATGTGGGGATTTATCTTTATGAGGATTGCTGACTAGCAGTTTATCAATATATTTTTATATGTTTTTACATGTTTTTTAGATGGGTGTTTTAAGTTTAATTGGATAATTGAATTACGTTTTAATAATGATTGCCATCATTATGATGTTTATATAAATAGGAAGCTGTCTCTTACTGTTTGTCTGAAGTAGGTTTGGTAATAACTCTTCCGAAAGCGCTAATGTTTAATAAACAGTCCGTGTCGTGCTGTAATACAGTTTCTCGCTTTTGTTCTGTGGTCAGTTGCTTTTACGTTCTTTTATCTGGTTCGTTATGAAGAGTGCAAAGTTCCTGTAATCACGGCTGCACAGGTAAAACCACACTGTCCAAAGCCAAGAACACAGCATCCATAGGACCTGACATCATCACAGGTCGCGTTCTACACGAACTACAGAATGAACTGGCACCCCACCTAAGCACCTTGTTCAATCATAGCCTCACCTCTGTCTTCGTGCCCACTGAATGGTGCATGGCGATGGTTATCCCACTCCACAAAGGGGGGAGCCACCACGGACCCCGGGAACTACCTCCCCTTAGCCTAATGAGCTTGGTTTGCAAGGCCATGGATTGCATCATCATGGAACTTGTAAACAAAGAAATTGGTAATCTCCAAACTCTGGACCGCACCCAGTTCAGGTTTGTAAAAGGCAGATCATGTCTCCTAAACCGATAGACTTCTTTGAAGCAGTCACCAAAGCCATAGACGAGGGTAAGGTGGTTCACACAGCCTATTTAGATCTCGCCAAGGCTTTTGACACCATCCCCCACTCTGGAATTATAGATAAACTCACTAAACTAGGTATAAATCCCTATGTCACAAGATGGGTTGCCAACTGGCTCACTGATAGAACCCACACTGAAAGTAGCAGACTCCAAATCCGACTTCAGACCAGTGGTAGTGGAGCACCACAGGGTTCAGTCCTGGGTCCTCTCCTGTTTGGTATCTACTTTTCTGTAGCAGACTCCAAATCCAACTTCAGACCAGTGACAAGTGGAGCACCACAGGGTTCAGTCCTGGGTTCTCTCCTGTTTGGTTATCTACTTTTCTGAAGTACAGGCCAACACAGATGGTCTTTGGCTAAAGAAGTTCGCAGAGGACTGCAAACTATGAGCCATAATCGAAACTCCTAACGATGTGGACATTCTACAAAAGGGCCTCACTGAACAGATGCCTGGTGTCAAAGCCATGGCCTCGAGCTCAGTGCCAAAAAGTGCATTGTCATTCCCTTTGGTAAAAACTCTGTACCCATGAGTTTACACATAGGTGGCAGTCTACTTAACACGGAAAGTGTGATAAGAGACTTTGGGACACAGGTAGACAGTAGTCTCTCCTGTGGTAATCACATCGCCACAGTAGTCAGGAAATCCTTGTACATGGCACACCTCATCACAAAAGGTTTCTCATCCATGGGAAAAAGAGGTCATTGTTCCCCTCTACTCATCACTCATTAGACCCATTATAGAGTACAATGCCCCTTTTGGTATGTACCTCACAAGACATCTACAGCAACTGGAAAGGCCACAGAAATACCTCGCAAAGAGGATTGCCGAACTACATGTTCTAGGGACCTAAACCTTGTCACCACAATAAACAGAAATGCTGGAGGGATAGATTCCTGTCCCAGAGACTTCCCATACTCTGGAACAAACTACCCATCTATATCAAACAAAGCTCCTCATTAACACACCAAGAAAAATCTTGATTGGATGGGAAATGGAAATTCACCCCGGGGATCACCTCTGTGGCTCTGCTCGACAGGGGCACAGGAAAATAATTTTCTTGGGTGGCGAAAGCCAGGGTACCTTTTTTGGCTAGGCTTATATAGGCCCTAGGGCCAATAGCCTAGTACCTACTTATGAACCTATGAACTTCATTCTGGAAAAGCTTACCCAACACCCATTTGAACCTGCTGGGACAGCTAACCTTCAGATGTGTACATGGAAAATGGATCTGCTAGTGGCTATAACCTCAGCCAGAAGGGTTGCAGAACTACAAGCCTTAATGGCTTGCCCCCCCCCCCCCAATACTACGTTCCACAAAGACATGGGAACCCTGAGAAACTAACCTTTCCTTCATGCCCAAGGTGGTCAACGATTTGTCAATAAACTAATCTATCCACCTTCCCACCTTCTCCCACCAGTGAAGGTGAGAGGATCCTTCACTCTTTGGATGTACACAGACAACTAAGATTTTACCTAGACAAAACAAAATTCATAAGGAAATCCAAACAACTCTTTGTTTCATTCCATTCCAGGGCACTTGGCAAGGCAGTCTCCAAGTAAACCATCGCATGTTGAATCAGGAAAGCCATCTGTCTTTGCTACTCCCACCATGGAAAAAATCGCCCAGCAGGAGTAAAAGTCCATTCCACTAGGGCAACGGCTGCCTCCAAGGCTTTCCTAAAATGTCAGGACACATCTTCCATTATGGAAGCAGCCACATGGTCCACTATCCACACTTTCACCAAACACTACAAGTTAGACCAGGTCTCCATAAAACATGCAGGATTTGCCAGGGGAATCCTACTGGGCTTTGAATAGTCTTCTTCTGCATCTGCCACCCTTTCATCCAACTGAGCTGTGGTACTCTCCCACAACAAGAATACTGCAACATAGGAATAGAAGGACATAGAATAGTTGTGTAAAATCTTACCATAACCATAGATGTCCTTCTCTTCCATGTTGGAGTATTCCTTCCCACCCACCAGTAACCCCCTCATCATTCTCATTCTCATCCCAGCATGACCTTGGGTCCTAATATCATACACCTTTCACCTTGGACCTATCAATACCACAGAAGTGCCCCAGGGTCCCACAACTGACATTACTGGCACCTCCTCCTGCTGGGCCATCTACTCTACCTGCTGAGCTTCAAGTTCTGAGGATTGTGCATGCAGATGTCTCATTTAAGGCCCCTGGTTTATGGCTCTACGTGTGACGTCCCACGCAACTGCAACAGCCAAGCTGAAGCTTTTGTATAGGACCCGACGTACGAGTCGCCTGAGGGCAGGAAATCCCACAACAAGAATACTGCAACATGGAAGAGAAGGACATCTATGGTTATGGTAAGATTTTACACAACTATTCTTTGCCGATGCTTTTATTTTTTCCAGTTGTATTTACTTTATTTTTTAAACTTGCGTTCACATTTAGAAAGCAAAAACAGTATGGTTGAAAAAACAGTATGGCAGATGTTTTTATTATTTTTATTTTTTTTCTCAGTGCTTCATGATGGCTTAATATGCTGCCTTAAAGCCCTGGACTTGTTGCTGAGCTCTCCTAGTACAGTAATACCTGGTTGGAGAATGTGTGTTGTCCAGGAAGCTGAAGTTTTTGAGTTCTGTTAATTTTTTTAAGCCATCTTAGGTTTTGCTGTTATATTGGAACTAGGGGTGTAAGTGTCTCATCTGGTGCCCCTCAACTGTAAATCAAGCAGTGTAAAAAAAAAAAAAAAAAAAAAAGTCAGTTGCTCGATTCAGCGCACCTCGCCTAAGAAGCAAGCCAGGTCCGTTTTAAAGGTTACCACACCTAATGCTTTTTTTGTGCAAGGCCTAAACAAGTTTAACAAAGCAACTAGACTGAGGTGCTTAAAAGCATTTTCTTTATATCTTTGAGAAATGCTATAAAGGGAATTGTGTGCATAAAAAATGCACACGTTGTTGTGAGAGGTGGTTAAAGGAGGGAAGATTGAAAGAAAAGGGTCCAGAGACCCTTTTCAGCCATGACCCTGGCTCAGAAGCAGTAAACAGCACAATTAAATTTAAGATGTATACTTTTAATACGATAGATAGTTGTGTACATAGTTAAAAATTTTAGAAAATTTATATTCAGTTGTCCTACAGTTTTTATAACAAATAAAGGTTTTAGTAGTTTATGTGGATTGCAGTACACTTTGGCTACATGAAATTGTTTGTTAAAGATTTAAAACTGAATTTCCTTGAGGAAAAAAAAGCTAAATGGAAGTGAGTTGAAATGCAGATTATGCAAAGAAGCCTTCGAACTAAGACGAGAACACAGGAGTAAGAAGAGTTTCATGACCAGCCTTTTTAAGGATTTATTGTGTGTTCAGTTACAACACATTGTGTAAAAACTCTGGCTAGGACCGCAGTTTCAGATGTGTGTTTGTCTGCTGTGGATTACATGACTGTGATTGTATGAGGACTTTTCAGGGGCAGGATCAAGGATTACTATTTCTTCACAGAAGTATAATTCAGTCAGCCCAATCAGGACCTAGTTGATAACTTCTTGTGGGTGAAGTCAGTCCTCATCTTTATGAAGGATATGTGACACCTATTCTTCCAGTTTCACTTCTTTCAGGCCTTCGCAACACCAGATGAGATTGAATTCTTCACTCCCATCCGCTATTCTCCATTTTTCCCACTTGCTGGATGGTTATTGTAGCCACTTTTGTGGATTGAACTTTTGGTAAGCGTTACATTTTACGTTGCACATCTGCTTTGCTTTCATTATTGGATATGAAAGTGAAGTTTACAGATGCTCAGTTTGGCTTTCTAGTCTGATAGTTGACATCTACATGCAACCAAGAGGTGCACTTACCCTCAAGGTAAGTACCTAGAGTATACAATAATTCTGTACTGAGGTTGTGTTCTATACAGAGACCCACAGTAAGAAGGCTTTTTTTTTTTTACAAGTCATCTGTTGTGGTAAGTGCAGATGTTTTTTTTTTTGTTTTTTTTTTAATACAGTATAAACCAAATAAAACAGCTGTCAGATAATGTATCAAGTTTAAAATGTTTTATTTCTGCTAAGATCTTTTGTGTTGTAAGCATTACCTGAGCAGTTTACATTTGAGTGTAAGCTATTTACGTAGGCATTACTGACTTGTGCATGCTTTGACAGTGATGCAGTTTCTTTACTTTGTTAGCTTTTTTCTTGAGTTATGAATCACTCAAAAGACAGTTGCATAATTTCTTAAGGTTGCGAAGAGATGACTGGCTCCTTTTGGAGTATAGGAGGAAGCTAGATGAACTGAGTTCCTGGCTTGAGATGCTGGACAGAAAAACTAAACCAGTGCCAGTCGTTCCCAGTGAACACAACCTGATGGAACTGAAGGCAAGTGGAAACAGTTTATGCTCGCATGTTAATGATTTTTAATCTTGCATACTGTGCTAGGTCTTTGGCCTACAAAATTGTTGGTATTTTCTACTAGGTTGTTTTTTATTACTAGATTACATGTGTACCTTTCTTAAATGTTTTTAAATGCTGTATGGATATGAAATATTACTCTATTACAAACAGGAAAGTAAATGTTGCTGTGATATGTATACTTAGCATTTCTTTGCATTCTGTTTTTATCCCCCTGAAATGTCCTCAATGTTTTTTGTCCTGTTGACCAAAATCTTTCATAAATTACTCTTTAGGGCTTTTTGCATGTAACTGTGGGCTTAACTGAGTTTGTTCATTATCAGGGCAAAGATTTTACCAGAGTTCTGGCTATAAGTAGAGAACAGTGCCAACTCCTTCACTTCTTTTGTGGACGTCATCTTATAAAATATGCAGTAAGAAAATCCAGGACCTTAGCTTATTTCTTTGGTGCTTTTTCTATCTGTCACCATGTTTTCCACTTTGTTTACATTTTTAACTTCTGTCAGTCCATAGTGTAGTAAAATGGGACCAGTCTCCCATGAAACCCAAATATGTGCACTGTTCTCCTCGTCTTTGTGTGTGACATATTTCTGATCAAAATATGATGTGTGCATGTCATGCCTGCTTTTTGTATTGTCCACTAGTAAGACCAATAAAATCACCTGGTTGTTTGATGTATGTAAATGGTAAATTGATGTGGAAGACTAAGCTGCGTCCCCCACTTCACCTCTGCTACTTTGTTCGTCAGCTGTTAAGGATGAGGTAATGATAAAATTATCTTACTGGAGGGTAAAGATGGGTGTTGCTGATCAGTTTATTTGCATATTTTCTTTTTTTTTGAGGCAGTCTTCAGCATATAATGCAGGTACAAGGAGCTTATCTGTACACCGGGGCATGCATAAATGAAAGATTTTACAGCAGTTCTTTTTAAGACTATTAAGTCAGCTTCATTTCCCTTTGGCATGTCTATATGTCACACACAAAAGGATGATCGCTCCCCTTCCTCTTTGCTACTTTAACACTAGTGACCTAGAAGATTAGAGAGAGGAAGCTCTGGTGAAACTGATCAGAGTTGGCATGTATTCTTTTAGTTAGAGAAAATCTTGTAGTAGCTGTTTTGGTAAATGAAGATCTGTGTGTAGAACACTGTATTTCCTTACGTAATGAAGAATATGATTTTTTGTTCATCCGTTCATTCATTTGCTGATTACCCATTTCATCCAGTACAAGGTCGTTGGGAAGTTGGAGTATGTTGCTGCATTAATTGGGTGCAAAGCACATGGAAACTCATCCAAGAAAAGGCACCATCCTATCACACAGTGCAAGTGCGTGCATGAATATACACGCACACACACACACACACACACACACACACACACACACACACACACACACACACACACATGGACATATGCATTCACACACAATGGCACGCACATGCGCACTCACGCACACAATTTAGAGGAATGGTACTTCGCCTACAACATACTTTGGGATGCGGGAGGAAATCAGGACACCCAGCAAAAACCTACACAGCATGACCTTTTCTTTGGTGAGGCTTTCAGGGTTATGAGGAACACCTTAAACTGACCTAAAAGCCAAAACATCTGGGAAGAGAGGCCTGAGGAGCCCTGGTTTATCTATCCTGTGGAGCCAGTCAGTAAGGGCTCTATTCAGGTAGATCTGAAAGTGCCTTGACACTAACTGTTTGATACCCAAAAAAGGCAAATGTCATGTCCAAGCTTCTGCTTGAGGCAGCAGAACCTCTGACCAAGCATTCCACTGCTGACTCGTGATCTTTGATCCAGCTTGGTTTCAAGAGACTGCTGCTGTTTGCCACCTTGTCAGTTGTCAAGAAGTTTAAAGCTTTGAACAGTTGTGGCAAGAAAGTTTACTTCTCTTCCTCACTGGGGCTTTCTGCCATTCATATCTTGGATCCCCTTTTCCATTTCCAGTCTCATCAGAGTAAAAAAAAAACAAGAATAAGCTTGAGGATCTTGAGTTTGGGCTGTAAAAGGCAGATCATGATGAAACTTGTTCTTTGTTGTATACAGTGGGCTGTTATACATTCCATTATAACTTTGTGCAAATATCATAGGTTTGTAGGACTAAAGGTATGTCTCAGGATAATGTACCTAAGATTGTCCTTCCTGAAGGAAGTACTTAGGAGCAAGATCCTGGACGCCCATTTCTTGAGTAGCCTTTAACTGTTCTGCTTAGGACCCCTTTGATGACCTTCTGCAGAAGAATTTCACTCTGTCTGTGGAGAGCCTTTTGTCCCCTTCTTTGTCTCCTCCTCTTACCTTTCTGTGCCTAGCTGACCTCTGAAGAGGAGGAGAGGCCTAGGAAATGATTGGCAGCATATCACAGAGTCCTGCTCCATTTAGTGTAGTTAATATACCCGAGCAGACAACCCTACTCACTTTCCTGCTGCAGTTAATACCATGACAGGAACACAACCCATTCCTAAGTCAAACTATGATTAACGTTTGTGAAATTAGTATTGTTTCAGTCTTTGATCTTAGCCAGTAGTGCTCTTTGTAGCACTCGCAGTGTGCCCAGAATTAACTTCATACAGAGTTACATGTATCAGCAGCATATCTAAATATGCTTCTACTACTATTGGAACTGTCTGGCTACTGAAAACAAATTTGCATTTGAAGCTTTTGACAGTTTTTCTTGTGTAAGTATTTTTTTTCCTCTAATTTCTCTTGTAAGGTTTGAATATTTTCTATCCAGAAATTCTGGGCTTCTTTCATAATAGTGAGAATACATAATTTCTTTCTTAACCTCAGTAGTCTGCTCTGTCGACAGATCTTTATGGATGTGTTTTTTAACCTGTCAGTTTTTGTGGACTACTACTTTCTATAATTGGGGGGGGGGGGGTATCCTCCCTCTGAGCTTGTCATAATCCCATTGTTTGAATGTTTCCTTGTCTTGAGGATTCTGCACCGTCATTTTTTCTAGTTTTGACACAAGTGCGTCTACCAGGATTGGGCAGTTTTTCTTGTCCTGGGACTTTTGCACCCAGCCGTCTTTTTTATTTTTTAACCTATTTCTGTCCATGATATATGCTATATAAAATGCAGTCTATATATTGGTGCCGTCTTGGTGAGATTTTGTGAAAACTAAGTCTTATGTCGTGAAGGTACTCACTAAGACTTGAAGATGAATTCAGTTCCAGCTTTACTACTCTCATTTGCTTGTTGATTTTATCATCTGTCCATCGAGACCCAAAGTTTGTTTTCCCAGTTTGGGGGAGGCATCACTAAGTACCAGTAGGGTTGTTGTTGGCCACATAGGTTCATAGGTAAGTACTAAACTAGCTATCCTCGTAGGCCATTTTAAGCCCAACCAATTTCCTCAAAGGTGGAAATCGAACCCTGTACCTTGTGTATGTGAGGTAAACACCTTAACCATTATGCCAGCCCCAGCCATCTAGGCATTCAGAAGTCCACCCCTCCTTAGAAGGAGTTTTACTGGCAGTCAGTTCATCTTAGTGGAATTCTGTAGACATGCTTCGATTCCACTACTTAAAGGGTTTGTGGATATTTCAAGTTTTGAAGATGGTCAGGTGTGTTAATACATTCTCATCCTGAATCCTCTATTCTGGACCTTAAAAACTTTAGTCAGTACATTTATTACATTCAGTTTCCGTTTCAGATGCCCACACTCAAGGATGCCATGCCCTTACTCCCACAGAACACTTGAGTGGTGTTTTTGGACATCATGGACAGCTTTTCATACATCAGTATTTGAGATCTACATGTGACATTTTTTACTTTGACTGGGCATCTCTTGCATTAAAATGTTGCTATTTGGCCTTTCTTGAGTGCACCTAGTCACTAGAGAGGTGTTGGTTCTAGTAGTTAAAACTTTTCAGGATAATAGGTATCTGTATTTTTCTGTACCTCAACAGTTAACTCCTCATAGACCCATCCAGATACCTCCTGAATTTGTGCCTTCATTGGGCAAGTTCTGTGGTTGCAGTGCCTTGTGGTACCTTACATTACAGAACTCCTGAATGACTCCTGCTCAGAATGTTGCCTTGATCGACTTGGAGTTCATTACTATCTAGTGTTAGTTACACCTGCCCTTGGAGACTGCTCAGGAGTTCATGACCTTTGCTTACTGAATCGGGAGCAGCACGTGGTCCGGACTCAAACTCAGGTGTGTCTTTTAGAATTGATATCTGCTCTGATCTTAACTGTATGGTTTGAAAAACTGAGGTTGCAAAAGTTGCAGTAGCCTGATATGTCAGTAGTTTTGGGGCTACTATGGAGTCAATTAACGTTTTTTTTAGTGTTGATGTCTTTGTATCTACTCCTGAAGTTGTGGACATTTCTACCAGTCTTCTGGTCAGTGTTATGTTACCACACCCAAGCATGTTTGGGTTTCTGCCAAAAGATCAAACAGGCAAAATGTCAAAACCCATATGATGAACAGTTCAGTTTTTCAAACTGTTCTGACTGAGTTTGCATTATAGTAGGGATCAGGAAATTTGCCCTTTCCCCGCTGTAGCGCGATCTCCGAGTTGGTATTTATAATTAGCAGGGGAGCTTGCCCCCCTCCAAAATAATTTTTTTGTGTTGTATGTGGGTATTTATTTTTTAATTTAATTTTTTTTTTTTTTTACTGGTTGAATTGTCTGTCATATGGGTTTCGACATTCTGTCCATTTGATCATTTGACATAGATCTACCTGTGTACAGATTTTGATACCTGATTCTTTATTTGCAGGCTGGAGAGCTCACCTTGCCACCATTATGGTATGGAGAATTTGGTCCGGAGAGAAGAGGGGGGGGGGGGCTTATCACCTCATTCAGATAGAGCTAAGATTGGTCATTCTGTACCTGTTGGCCATAGAGACAAACATCCTTCAGGCCCTGTCTCTTCCAGTCAGTTTAACAGTTCATGGTGTCAAGACCAAACAAGGTAACATGAGGTACTGCCCCCTCTCCGGATAGGTTTCTGTACTGACATCAGATCATAAGACAAGGGCATCACCTTCTCAACATTTCATATCCCTTTGAAAGTGAAAGAGCTGGCTAACACTATAAGAAGCTCTTCTTGTCCTCTTCTGACTTAGAAGCATGCCTGGTTAGGGTTTTCTAGCATGGAGTACTGCAAACATTGCCCTGTTTGCCACTTGGAAGAATGTGAACTGCCTGTTTTTCTCTTGTTCAGCTGGGGAAGAGGAGGAACTGGTGGATATGTTCTCTGTCTCTCATTGCACTGGAAGATTCAGGTATGCATTCTTCCCATTTCTGCTCTTTGTATGTCTTTTGCAGATTTCCGAATAGAACAAAATTCACTCTTCACTCCTTACTGGCAAAAAAAGGGCATGGCTTCATTCTTTCTGGTGTCTGGCAACACAGCAAAAACTTCCTGGTCGAAGTGAAGGATGTACCCAGTAGTTGGGACAACAGCTGGCTTCATTTCAGGATTTTGTTTCTGATGTAAACCCCTTAGTCCTGCTGCATTTGCTGACTGGGTCTCATATGTTATAAAGGCTGTTATGAAACCTAGAACAATGTACAATCCAAGGCACACAGGATCCAAACTAAAAATGTTCAAGAAGCCAGCGATAGTGCGTAAAATCTTTAATGTTGAAATTTCAAACAACCACAGTCCATGAACCAGAACAGCAAGAGCAAGAATAAGCCAAGTGCTTTCGCCCAGTAATTACCAGGCTTTTTCAAGGCAAACAAAATGTTATGAAACCTTCCATTCAGCAGGCTTATGCACCCAAGTAAAAGCAGCAGTCTACCAGGGTAAAAGGATACCCTGTCACCCCCCCCCCCCCCCAGTCAGTCAGCTTATTGGCGATGTGGACTTTTCTCAGGGTACCTTTGTTCAGCTGTTTCTTTTCGCAGCTATGTACAGCACAGGATCTGTGACCTAGTACTGGCTAAACAAATAGTTTTTTAAAGGAAGTGCTGCATCTGCCCTTCCCTCCCATCAGGGAATGCTTCTCTTTGTCTGTTAGGTGGGCTTGCTAGCTTTGCATTGTTATGGTTTTTATGTATTTTTTTAAATATTTTTTTTCTGTTGCTCATTACCTATGTTCTTAGAGTTCAGAAGTTCAGTTTCTTATTTGCAGGGAATCATACCTGACAGTTAAAAAATAAAAAAAAAAAAAGAAAAAAAAGAAAAAAAAGTGTCCACCAGAACAAATGGTTTCCTTAGGAAGGTTGTTTTGTAATTCCTTCTGAATCTCTTAAGTTTTCTGCATGGGGCAGAAACTGAGGGAGAGAAGGATCTAAACCTCATCTGTGATGTAAAGAAAACATGTTTGAGGGGATAGGTATGTGTGTCAGAGATTACCCCATCTTTGGAACAGGCTCCCCATTCATATGAAACAGAGCTCTTCCCTAAGCCTGTTCAAATGCAGTTTGGACCAGTGGATGGGAAATTGCAAATTCACCCCTGGTTTTCTTGCCTGTGGTCCTTATGAACAGATGTAGTTTGTAGAGTCCCTAATTCACAGGTGTATACCTAAGCCATTCTAGCCCATGGGCAATGGTAATTGGGAAATTTGTGGAATGAATGGCTGGGCTGAAAAAAGTTGTGGGACTGTTAGCCTAATAACTTCCTACGATCCTGTATGTTCTGGTGGCTCAGCTGTTCATTGAAACAGGCACACAAATTTAGGAAGGTTGTCCAGATGTTTAACTCCTCCTCTTTGAAAGAGGGAGGCAGGGGCACACTATTGCCAAGCTTTTTTTCAAGTGGCCTGCCACTTGTCTTGCCTTTTGCCATCATGTAGCTAGCCACATACTAGCAAATGCCATCAAAACTTACACCATTAAATATGATTTACATACGATGCCTGCTTCAGCGGTGTCTTCAGTCCAGATGTCTTATACAGTGTGTTCTTGTTTTTTCTGGGGGTGCACCTACACCACACATTCATGTCTCAACAGTAACATGAGAAATCGGGCTTCTTTTGAAGAAAAAAACTTACTCAAGGATTACAAGGACTATGCTTTCAAGCTCTGTCCCATAGACTCTGCTACTCTGCTGGTTAGTAATTGGAAGTTGCCCCTCAGTGTTAACTGTGAGTGCATTGTTACTGTATCATTTAACCTTTGAGAGGGCCCTCCTTAAAAAGTCGAGAATACCACTCCCCCACTCCTCTGTAGTTTGGTGCGTGTCTCACTAGCCTCATCTGTTGGAATTTGGTTGAGTAAGTACTTGTAGAATAGTCGTTTATTTATGGAAGTATTAAGTCTTCATTATTATTGCTTGATTTACAGGTGGATGTTTCATAGTGGCTTCAGGTGAACTCTTGAAGTGGAGGAGCTTGTTTCTTATTGTAGCTGACAGTGTTATGATATGTCAGTATCAGCATGTGGATCCCCTTAGCTTTTACCAGATTTTGATTAGTGAAGAAGATGAAGTCATGGCTTGTAGTAGATTATCTAATGTGGTAAGACTTTGTGTTAAATCTAGTTCTATAGAGCAGAAGGAGGAGCCTTGACCCCATATAGGAAACTGAAGTTCAGTTAATGAGCCCAGTAGTGGATGACTCAGGCAGGGAAGGAGAGGTATGAAGGGGAGTGTATCCCAACCTATCCTGATGGAGAGGAGAGAGGTGTGGGCACTTGGGTCACATATATGGGGCAGTTCTGTTTCCTTAGCACAGACAAGGGAAAACCATTTCCTTTTGTCAGGGGGTAGGAGGGACTGCTTGCAGGCAACATCTTTCTTGGAAATTGGGGGGGGGGGGCGACCAGTGAAGTTAGCCAATTGCAGGGATCCTTAGCAGGACTCTATCTGGGATTTACAGGAAGTGAGGCAGCTCAAGGTAAAAACCCTTAAACCGGCACTAATGGTAGTCTGAATGATTGCTTCACCCAGTTAATCTTCACCCTGGTGATGGGAACCTAATAGGCCAGTTGGCCAGGAGGGAGCAGATTATCAACAGGCAAAGAGGGGAAGAGTGTAGAGAAAAGACTGTTGTGTTTTGTTGTTGCAGCCTGTGCTGGACTGCTTACTACAGCTCATACTGTGGTCTGTGTTTACCTGTTGGGTAGTATGCTCAGGCTAACCCCAGCTGGTAGTGCTGTTTTGTATACACACATTCTTTTCTGGTTCTTATCTAATATTTTCTGTAAGCATTTCCACTGTTTCAGAACATGTGGAATATCCTATAGCTATAAAGATAGTGTCTTATCTGGTTTCCAGGAGTAGGGTGCAGGCCAGCCCACCCACCCCAAATGAATGAGTGTGTATTTTGTCCAGTTGTTCTTGTCTGAAGGAGGCTGCTGCCATCCCTCCTCCTCCTTGCAGAGGCCCGGGTAAGTCCTTTGGGCATTTGCATTTTTGTACTGTAAAATCAGAAGTCTTTCTTCCAGTTAGCTGTAGTATGGTATTACTTCTGGTAGGAGTTACCATTTGATGTTCCCTCAGAGTCTGGAATATATTCAGGAGTTGGCCATTATGGCTAAAGCCTGGGTATCGCATGGACCCATGTATGTTATCTTTTTTTTGGGTGACCAACTCTTGGATAGCCCTGCATCGGAGTTTCCTTAGGAGGCTTCTCCATGATAGTGCCAACTCTTAGGTTGTAATCCCATGGGGTCACCTTTGTTTTATGGATGTAATGCCAGGCTTCTGCTCACTTTGCTTTTTTTTATTTTTTTTTTATACTTCCCATGACCTTGCCCCAGTGTCCACCCTACCGCCATTCATTTAGCCCATTCATTCTGTAAGAGTGGGGGCTGGAAACATTTGGACTAAGCTAGAACCTTCATTCTTACCTGGTAATACCATCAGCCCTACATTCCCCAGTGGGAAGTTAGTGGTACGGAGATGGCCAGCTGGCTGGTTTTGTCCTATCTACTCTACCCCCTGGAACTTCCCCCTCCTTTCTTGGTGGTTTCTCTGGGCCCACAATTGGTAACTCTCAAGAGGAAGTGTACATTAGTGTGTTAGTTTTTCCTCAGCTACTTGTAACAAATCCACCATGGTACAGTAAACTCATCTAGTCACCGTGTGGTGCCAACCATGTGCCAAGTCAGAGCTGCTTCTCTGTCCCTAAAATAGACATGCCATCAGATGGCACTCATTCCCATATTCCCCAGCTAGTTCCTCCAGCCACTCAAGCTGCTACTCAAACTCCACTCACCTGTAACATAATCAGGGCTTTATCCCACTGTGCCACAAGGTTGGCTACACTTTGCTACCTTTTAAAGTGCAGAGCTTTGCACTCATTTTCTTAGCTGTCCCCTCATTTTTTTAGAGGGTACAAGAGGTCTTCGTTTAGTAGCTTGGGTGTGGTTAAGGGCCCGAGTTCAGACCTGACTATTCTCTGGTCAAAACGTATAGTGGCATTCTTCATGGTGCCCCAGCATATCTAAGGATGTGGGTATTTCTTCTGATGGTGTGTAATCTGTGGTGATGAAACCACCACACATTTTGAACATTCTCCAGGTTTTGATTCCTTGTCTTGAGGACCTAGATCAGTGAACATTTTCATTTGAAATGTGGGTGGGTTGTCCCTTTTTCTTAGTATTTTCATCTTTCCCGTTGCTGTCAACTGATGTTTTATCATGGGGGCAAATGATAGGTCACCTATCTTTTTGGCTTGGAGTCAGGCCCCCTCATAACCTTGTGAGCTGTTAACCGCAGTGAACTAAGGGCTTGCGACCATTTTTGCCATTAAGTCTAATTTCTTCCAAGGCCTCCCCTGTTTCATTTCAGCATCTTGTCTGTAGTACATTACTCTACTACGAAAAGGAGCACGAGATCATACCTACTTACCAGGGAGTGGTCACTTGTATAACTAATTGTTATAGTGCCAGGCTTCAAATTCTCAGCATTTTCACATTGATTTGAGGGAGAATATACTGCCTGCTCCTTTAGACCTTTCCTTGAGTTGTTTCAGTGGCCATATTCAGATTGAGTTTCCAGAGGGTGGGTCACTGTGAAGATCAGCCCTCTTACCACCAGAGGTATCATGGTCCTCTTTCGCCTGCTTGGTGCTGCAGGTTTATGGGTGGAGGAGTTTTGAGACAGGCTTGTTATAGTTCATGACTCCGGGTGTTCTGTACAACCTTTTATTACTGGTACATATGATGATTCCACTTCTCACCATAGAATACAGGGAACACTGAACTCCTCCTTTGTGGCTGAGTAGGACATGTATTTGGGCTTCCAGTCCTACAATGAAACATAAAACTCTCTCTGCCTTGGCCTTGGGATGTCTCCTGTTTATTTGGGTGACGAATGGTTGTACCTCAGGGCCTGGTGAGGACTTTTTGCTTTTCCCCCTTTGGCTTGCTCTCTGTGTGTAATGGTGTTTGGTGGCATGATGATGCCTGGAAGCATTACATCCAGGGTTTTGAGTGGAAACTACTATTTTGGACGGAGATTACATTTGCCACTCCAGTTGGTTTTGAGTGGAAACTGTTTTGGACGGAGTGATCCCATTTGCCACCCCAGTTTGTCAGATAAAGGTGATATTCATTAACATGATCATTGCTAGAATGTATTCATAAATGAATGGGATTAGCCATGGAGAGGTTTCAGTTTTCCAGGAAATCTTAGAGCAGTTGGATATTCCCTATACAGGAAATAAGGTTACTTCCCATGAAGCCATTACCAGCAGGAAGTTTGTATGAACAGGAGAGTTCATTGTGCTCTCTCTTCAGGTGTTTTCTCCATTAGTGAATGATCATCTGAAATTTCTGAAATTTGTATTGCTTCCTTGCCAGACTGAAAGAAATCAGTGAAGTACCCTTTAGCTTTTGCCTTTAATTCTTGATAGTGTTTTGCTCTCTTATGTCTATTTTGTCTGTCTGCGTGTGTGCGTTTGGCAGCAATTTTTTTCCCCCATCTGGCTGTTGGTGATTTTATTTTTAATATAAATGTCAAGCGTGCTTTTGGAAGACATATTCCTCAAAAAGATGGTCTTCTTTGCATTGGAGAAGAGCATGATGTGTGATAGCTATGAGCACTAATAAAAATTGAACAAGTGTACTGGTAAAGCTAAAAAAGTAAAGCTTATTAAAGGTAATAACATTTCAAGCAGAGCTGTACTGTTTACTAAAATGTTTTTAAATTAGAGATCTCATATGAACATTGCGATTTAGGTAGTTGGGCAGGTCCCCTTCAGTAGATCGAACATTTAACTAGTTTGAACCTCATATGGCCGAGACCATTTGTTTGAACTTGTAAATGTTCTATCGGACTGAATGGAGATCTCGTGGAATGGGAAGATTTCCCTTTTCCGCAATGTAGTGCGATCTCAGAGTTAGTATGTTAAAGTAAGGGGGGTGTGGGGGGGTCAGGGGGGCATAGTCCCCCTGCTACAGACGTTTAATTTTTTTTTCTTTTTCTTTTTTTACTTCAGTATTCGAACTGTTACAAGTTCGAACAAAGGGTCTCTGCCATATGTGGTTCGAACTTGTAATATTTTCGCTCTACTGAAGTAGATACAGTTGGGCGTAGTCTCTGTAGATTATGTATGTTCACATGAAAAAAATTGTTAGAACTCGTAAGGAAAATAAAGGTTAAATGTTAATTTTTCCATTAACTCTATGCTACATAGAGGGGGCATAGCTAAGATCAAATTAGAGTCAAGTAATTATTTTTTATTAAGAATTATATTTTCATTCTGATTGTACATAAATAGGGGTGTCTTCCGTCTCTTAAAGTTTGATTCATAAAGGAAATATTTTTGCACAAAATTATCTAAAATTGTTTAATTCTGACCATTTGCAACCTTTTTTTTTTTTGTTAACCTATATGGGGGGCGACCACGGTGTTGCAGCAGTTAACATTGTCGTCTCACAACAAGAGGTTTTCTGGTTCAATCCTCGGCTGAGTTGTCTTCTGTGCAGAGTCTGCATGTCCTTCTTGTGGTTGTGTGGGTTTCCTGCGGGTGCTCCAGTTTCCTCCCACATTCCAAAGACATGCAGTAGGTGGATTGGACACTCTGAATTGGCTGTAGGTGCGAGTGTGTGTGAGAGTAGTATAGATGAACTACCGTGGCAAGACTAGCCACTCTGTGGTGTAAACCTTGGCTCAAGGTGATTGATTGTCACTGTTGAAGTGACACCTCCGACCCCATGTGCAAAATGGGAAAAGGGGTTAAGGATGCCTGGATGCATCTAGTTAGTTTGCTACCATTTTCTTATCTGAGATCATCTTTTAAAACACTTCGGAGTAGTTGTTGTGGCCCAAGGGATATCTACTCTTTCTGGTAGGTAAACTGATCACTGGTGTGAAGTTGTCATTATACCCTAAAAAAGCACATGCAGTCCACTGAGCTTCACTGTAAGAATCAGAAGGTGGAGGGGGAAGTAAAAGTAGTTGATTTAACAGTTCACAAGTACATTATTTGAGGGGTATAGTGACCCAGCCGTTCTTGCCATGGTTTAGTTTAACTGGTGCCACCAAGGTTTGTGTGCACCTTCCCCTTGTCCAATGTCTTGGTACTGTGGTGTCTTTCCCTTTCTTAGACTGTTTGGAGGTAGGGAATCCTGTAATGGTTACTGCCGAAGCAAGTCAGGCCACAAAATCAAGTTTTTGTTGCAGCACCACCAGACCTCAGTAATCAGTCCTCTTTATAGGCCATCAACCCTGCTTGTTGAAATTCAGCAAGAGATGTGCCCTTCTCAACAAGCATGCGATATACCAACGTTGTGCCTATTGTAGTAAGTGGGACATTAGAGCATGGCTCGCCTAGGATCCAGCTTGCTTTCTTTACTCAATGAGCATCACTTAGTGTGACTTGATACTTGAATCTCACACAGCTCAGTTTCCAGTGCCTGCTGCACAGATGCCCACTGCTGTTCGCCATTTGTTTGGTTATTAAGAGGTTTGTAGAGATTACCTGATAACATTACATTGGATTGCCCTCCTCAGCTGCCATCCCCAACCCATTCCAGTGATAGAAATGCAAAAGAAAAGTAATTCTCTGGAGAGTTATTTGACTTAGAACTAGAAGAGGAGGCTCTAGTATGGACCACATCTACTTTACTTTAGGCTGTGACTCTGATGGCTACACTATCTTCTTCTCTTTCTCCCACTTTAACATGTTTCCTTAAGGAAGATGGTTAATTTAATGAGGGAATATTTTAAGTTGGATAATCAGAGGAATTATGAACTGTTATATATAGAACAACCCACATCTTGTGCTATTCCTCTGTTGCAGAAGCTTATTGATGATCTGTTTGAACCTCATCTCTTGCTCCTGCCCCAAAAAAGCCCATGGGTCTGACCTATATTAACACACTTTCTAGCTCCTGTAGCTGACTCGGCAGTAATTTACCTGCACAGGTGGTGAAGGTGTGGGACTGAACCAGGTTTGAGTATGTCTCCCATTGAGAGGAAGATTAGAATAATGGACATCCTTGGTAAGATGGTATACACCTCATCTACACTTGGTGTGAAAGCTATCATTTACCAGAATCACATGTTGCAGTATCAGGGTGATATTTTAAAGTAAATTTTAGATGTAGCTTAGAGTATCCAGAACTTCTTGAAAAGTAAGGATGTTCTTTGTCTTTCACTGTTGCAGTCGTCACATTTGGGTTATCCCTGCCAGGGTAGCCCTTGGCCGGCCCGAATACCAGAGACTTAGTATTTCTGCGTCAGTTGCTGTCACTTCAGGACTGATGTCAGGTCATCAATAGTATAAAATAAGGCAGCTGAAGCCATTACATCAGTCTTTCTTGCCATGGAGCCCGAAGCAGAAGCAGTTTGTACGAGTGCCGGTCAGCCGCTACCTGAGTTTTGTCTCCCAAATTGAAGCTAAAGTCTTCTAAAGCCAAGTACCCCTTTGGGAATTCTTTTTTCTTGCACTAACCGATGTCAGAAAAAGTTAACAATTGGTCTCGCCTGTGGAAAGCAAATACTACACAGATACTTTAATTCTTACTGCATCACTTGTCCCCCACCATCGCTTCTGTGCTTTGTTCAGCGCCAGAACGGTCTGTCATCTGGCCCTTATTGTAGCTAGATTTTTTTGCTTACAGTCTTTGAACTCTGACATGGCTTCGGTAAGCCATCCGACAGCAGATCTTCTGAAAAAATGTAAAGATAAAGACAGAGACAGACTGCACAGGTCCAAACCTACTGACGATGCTCCTGTTAAGCTAGTCTTCAGTTCTCCGGTCCTCAGTGAGGTGCTTTTGCAGCCCCTGATGCCTGCTTCTCTAGATTTGCTGGCCACTACCAAGACCCTTTTAGAGTCCAGTTTGCCGCAAAACTCTTCTTTGACTAAGGATCCTGCGGTCGTCTCTACCTTGGATGAGTCCAGAGCCACTGTGCAGGCACCGGCTTCAGAGGAAGTCCTTCGCACTACCAATTCTCAACACAAACTGACGTCTTCTTTTGCGACTACCATTCTTTCAAAAACGGCTGAGTTTCTTAGGCCCTGGGTACAAACCACTCCTAAGAAACCAACGACCCAATCTCAGGCACCTGCTTCTTTGCCTCAGTCTCAAATACTTAAAATGGCAGAAGACCCTATCATGCTGATCAGGGGAAACCAAGCTACCCCCTCCAAAAGGAAAAGAATTCTGTCCCCTGTAGATTTGTCTGATCAAGAGTCTGATGACTCTGATGCATCTGAATATGAAGACATGCAACCCCTTTCTACTTATGAGGATTCTGATGCAGAGGATTCCATCCCTTTAGCCTCTCCCCCAGAGGAGTTTTCCTTTGGGGAAAGTCTTCATACCTTAAGGGAGCATTTCCAGTGGGAGAGTCAGGACTATCCTCAGTCTAAAAAGAGACTCAGGGAATTCTTAGATCTTCCACAGCACAGACCCTTGGCCATCCCCCCAGTCCTGAATGTTGTGGAGGATGTTTTCCTGGAATCCAGCTTGACTCCTGACACACTCCCTCCTGCACCCAGAAAATCAGACAGATACTACAGAGTCCCTGACTCACACAAATTCCTTTTTAATAATCCTACTGCTGACCCTGAGGTAATTTCTCAAGGGCCTAAAGGGATTAAAGCAACTTTTGCTAAGAATCCCACCCCCTCAGATAGGGATTCTCGATTACTAGACAGATGGGGTAAAAAAGTATACACCTCAGCAACTCTTGCTATCAGGGCACTAAATTGTCAGTTCCATATGCTAAAATTTCACACATATACCCTGGAACTCCTCAAACAAAATATTTCTTCCTTTCCAGCTTGTGCAGAATCTAAAGAGTTAATGCATTCTGCAATTCAAGTAACTAAACACACCTTGCACTGTGGTTTTGACGCCCTAGTGGCTTCTTGCAGGGCAGCAGTCACCGGATCTGTCATTAGGAGGCATGCATGGCTTAAGGAACAACCCTTGCCAGACCATGTCATATTTAAATTGTTGGATGCCCCCTTGCACAAAGATAACTTATTTGGCACTAAGGCAGAAGAGGTCGTAAAAAAGATAGAAGAAAATGCAAAATCTATGCAGACAGTTAAGGATTTCTTACAGGTCCAGCCACGCAGGTTCAGCAGCATTGCCCCACCAAGCACTGGTCCTTTCCTGCTCCCATTAAGCCAGTTCAGCCCAGAACCTGAGGAACCAGACCCCCCTCCCCCCCCAGACATCAGCCACAGGGAATGCAGAGACCTAAGCAGTGGACTACCTCCACTTCAAAACAAGGGAGTTCTAAGCCACCCCCTTATGCTAAGAACTCACAATGACTCTTCTCCCCACCCCCTCCCTCTGCCCAACTTCACTTTACCCCTAGGAGGGAAACTCTACTTTCACGAAAGTACCTGGGCCACCATTACCAGTGACCGCTGGGTTCTCAACATAGTGCCCCAGGTATACAGATTTTCTTTCCACACCCTTCGAACCCCAAAAGGATTCCCAGATCTACCTCCAAACCAGTGGGCAGAGGTGCAAAAGCAAGTCTTTTCCCTGCTATCTGAGGGCAGTTCCTGCAGAATAGCAAGGCCAAGGTTTCTACTCCAGACTTTTTCTGTTACCCAGAAAAGAGGGCATCTGGCACCCCATTCTCAATCTATCCATTCTAAACACCTACCTGGTGATCCCGAAATTCAGAATGCTCACCCTCCAGCAGCTGCTACCCATGGTCTCCAAGGATGCTTGGCTAGCCAGCCTAGATCTAAAAGAGGCCTACCTCCACATCCCTATCAGGGAATCATGCAGGACATATCTCAGTTTCAGGGCAGGATCTCAGCACTTTCAGTTCTCTGCGCTTCCCTTTGGCTTATCTCCTACTCCCAGAGTTTTCACAAAATGTCTGCCTCCAGCCATTGCCTTTTTTGCAGACAAAGGAATATCCAGATTTATCCATACTTAGATGACTGCCTTATTCAGGTAGACAGCCAGGAAAAACTGCTCAATCACCTGGCCTTTGTAAAGTCCCTACTGACCTCCCTAGGGTACACAGTCAACAAAAAGAAATCCAAACAAGTGCCCACCCAAAGGATTATATTCCTGGGAGCAACCTTGGACACACCATCCCAGATGGCATTCCTTACACCAGAAAAGCAAATTTTCCTGACAGCCTACTTCCCCCAACTAGCCACCAGAGCCCAGCTATCTGCAAGGAAAATCCTGCAAGCTATGGGGTTCATGGCATCTTGCGTACTACTCATTCCATATGCCAGACTGCATGAGGAAACTTCAGTGGTGCGTAAAAAAGCCTTTGTTTCAACACACTCAAGACCTGGAGACTTATACCTATAATTCCTTGCCTCAGAAAAGATTTTCTTTAGTGGGGAACAGCATGCTTCCCACAACAAGGACTACCTTTCTCACCACCCCTCCGCAACCCAGGCCCTCACCACAGATGCATCAGACTACGCCTGGGGTACGCACCTGGACGGCAAGTGCATACAGGGCCAATGGAGCCCACAGCAAATTCCTCTGCACATCAACCAAAAAGAGATGATGGCTCTCCAGCACGCCTTGATAGCTTTCAGGCCGCTTCTCTCCCCAGGGGCTCTCCTGATCAAAACAGACACCACCACTTTGATGTGGTATATCAACAAGCAGGGCGGGACTCGCTCCTACCCTCTATGCAGGCTGGCCATGACTCTTTGGCACACAGCCTCTGCCATGCAACTCCACCTGTTAGCACAATTTCTACCAGGTTCTCTCAACTCTCTGGTAGACCAATTAAGCAGAAAACTTTTGGACCCACACGAGTGGCAGCTCAACAGAAGAACCTTCACCCTAATAATTCACAAATGGGGCACCCCAAAGGTTGACCTCTCTGCCTCCCACACCAACCAGCAGCTCAGCAAATTCTGCACCAGGGTCTCTGCCTTTCCTCCACTACCTCTCATCCCCAGGGTACTGCTCAAAATAAAGGAGGAAAAATCATGGACAATTCTTATAGCTCCAGACTGGCCGCGCCAGCACTATTATCCCTTGCTGCGCAGCCTGTCCCCACTGCCACCATGGCATATTCTTCAGATTCCAAACCTCCTGACCCAGAGGGAAGGAGAATTCATGCATCCCTAATTGCAGACACTCAATTTGGCAGCTTGGCTTATTCCCTAATTCCTGATCAATCTGGCAACCTCAGTAAACAGGTTCTAGATGTTATACTCGAGGCCAGGCGCCCTAGCACCAGAAAGTCTTATGCTGACAAATAGAAAAGGTTCTGCGCCTAGATTCAGGCTAAGGGAGCCAATACGACACAGCCCTCCCTCCCTCTCATCCTGGATTAGTTAACTGATCTGTTACACAGTGGACTGTCTTTTTCCTCTATTAAAATTCATGCCTCTGCTATTGTAGCTCATTTTCCCACTGAGTTGCCCCTTTTCTCACACCCTTTGATCAGACAGTTCCTACGAGGGGCTAGCAATTTGCGGCCACCAGAAGAGCACCAACCCCAGCTTTGGACCTTAACTTCGTTTTGGAAAAGCTCATCCTGCCCCCTTTCGAACCAGCTTTTTCTGCAGAGCTAAAATTTCTCTCCTGGAAGACAGCCTTCCTTCTGGCCATCATTTCAGCCAGAAGAGTCTCCGAGCTGCAATCCCTCATGGTTGTGGAACCCTTCATCTTCTTTTCTGACAGGGTATCTCTCAGGACTAACCCATCCTTCATGCCCAAAGTGGTGTCCAGTGTGGCTCTCAACCAAGCCATTCATTTGCCCACCTTTTTTCCTAATCCCCAGAACAAGGGGAAAAGGATCTTGCACTCTCTAGATGTGCACAGACATCTCAGATTCTAAATAGACAGGACTAAATCCTTCAAAAGTCTGATCAATTGCTGGTTAGCTTTGCTACAGGGGCAGAAGGCAAAGCCATCTCCAAATAAACCATTTCCAGATGGATAACACACTGCATCCATTTCTTCTACAAACAACATGGAAAGCCTCCCCCCAAGGGGGTCAAGACTCACTCTAGCAGATCAGCCTCCACCTCTGCAGCTTTCCTCAGAGGATTCCCCACCAGGTATATCCTGGAGGCTGCCCCCTGGACATCCGTTTACACTTTTACCAAACATTACCACTTGCCTCTCTCCTCCAAATTTAGAGCAGGATTTGCCTGTGCAGTCTTGCAGGGCATCCTAGCCAGCCCATAGTTTCCTTGACTGCCTCCACCCATTTCCTCAGCTTTGGGAATCAACCCAAATGTGATGACTGCAACAGTGAAACACAAAGCACATTGTACAGCTGTGTACACTTACCATAAATGTAGATGTTCGAGTGTATTCACTGTTGCAGTTCCGGATGTTCTTCATGTTTCACTGTTGCAGTCATTACATTTGGGTAATCTTCTGGCAGGTTGCCCTCCGTCGGACTGAATAACACAGTCTTGGGTCCTGCATCGGTTGCTGTCTCCTCTTCCATGACGTCAGGTCGTCAGGGGTATAAAACATGCAGCCGACGCCATTTTATTCAGTCTTTCTTGCCATGCGGTGCCCAAAGCAGAAGCAGTTCGCAAGTGCCGGTCGGCCGACTCCAGAAATTTTCGCATTCGAGTTTCAGAACCGAAGTCTTCAACTAAAGCTAAGTACCCCGTTGGGGAAACTTTTTCTTGCTCCTTACCGATGTCAGTAAAAGTTAATAATTGCATTACTTGTGGGAAGCAAATACCTCATAAGGATTTTCATTTGTACTGTATCCCTTGCCTAGGCCCAGATCATAACGTGCCTTGCTGTCGGTGTTGTGCTAGATTTAACTAACGCACTATTCTATAATTCCATATGCAAGACTGCATATGAGGAAACTTCAGTGGTACCTAAAAAGTTTATGGAGTCAACATTGTCACAGTCTGGAATCAATGATTCCTCTCATTCCCTGCCTACAACAGGAATTTCTTTGGTGGGCAGAGACATGTCACCAAAACAAGGGACTGTCATTCACTCTACCCCCTGCCACCCAAACCCTAACTACAGACACATCAGACTATGCTTGGGGGGCCCACCTGGCGGGGAGATGCATTCAGGACATATGGAGCCCAAATCAAATGCATCTGCATATCAACCAGAAAGAGATGTTAGCGGTTTAGAATGCTCTGACAGCCTTCAAGGACTTCCTTCATCCATGAAAACTACTGATAAAGACAGAAAACACCACAGTTATGTGGTACATAAACAAGCAGGGGGGTACACATTCCTACCCCCTTTGCAGACTAGCCATGGCATTGTGGAACACAGCCTTGACTTACTAAGTACATCTTCAAGCTCACTTCCTGCCAGGAAAACAAAATACTCTGGCAGACGACCTAAGCAGAAATCTTACGGACCTGCACAAGTGGAAACTGGATCCACAAATCTTCGGCATGGTAACACAGAAATGGGGGAGCCCAGACATAGATCTGTTTGCCACTCCCCAAAATGATCAACTGGACAAATTCTGCACAAGGACTTATCACAGACAAGCATGGAAAGTGGATACCCTATCCTTCATTTGGAAAAATCCATCAGTCTATGCCTTTCCCCCTCTGCCTCTTCTCTCCAAGGTCTTACTAAAGGTCAGACAGGAAAAACCAAAAATGACCCTAATTGCTCCGGCAGCCTCGCCAGCACTGGTTCCCAATCCTAAGGAATATGACTCAACTCCCTCCTTGGTACTTGCCTCAAATACCTCATCTACCGTCTCAGCAGAACGATCAAATTCTGCACACCCGGCTCCAAACTCTGAACCTTGCAGCATGACTGATCATTTCATTATTCAAACACCACCTCTCAGTAAATCTGTGATGGATGTCATTTTGGAACCTAGAAGGCCTAGTACTAGAAAATCTTATGCTGATAAATGGAAGAAATTCTGTGCTTGGAATCAAGCGCAAGGAACAAACGCACCAAAACCAAATATTCCTCAGATTTTACAATACTTGACTGATATGCTTGACAAGGGCCTATCTTTTTCTTCAATAAAAATCCATGCCTCTGCCATTTTGGCTCATTACAACACGGAGCCTCCCATCTTTTCTCATCCTCTGCTAAAACAGTATCTTAGAGGGGCCAGAAATTTAAGGCCTCCCAGAAGATCACCAACTCCTGCATGGGACCTCAATGTTGCTGGAAAAACTCACCCTGCCTCCTTTTGAACCAGCAGCTACAGTGGATATAAATTTTTTATCTTGGAAAACAGCTTTCCTTTTGGCAATCACTTCAGCAAGAAGGGTTTCAGAACTACAGGCTCTCATGGCTGTGGAGCCTTTTATTACATTTCAACCGGACAGGGTGTCCCTCAGGACCAATCCCTCCTTTATGCCTAAGGTGGTATCCAGTGTGGCTCTTAACCAAACTATTCACCTGCCAACATTTTACCCAAATCCGCAGAATAAGGGGGAGTGGATCCTGCATTCATTGGACGTACACAGACAACTAAGATTCTACTTAAACAGGACCAAATCTCTAAGAAGGTCTGAGCAACTACTGGTGGCATTTGCTTCAGGATCAGAGGGGAAGGCTATATCAAAGCAGACTATTTCTAAGTGGATAGGCCACTGCATTCATTTCTGCTACTTGCACCATGTTAAACCTGTGCCCAAGGGAATCGGGTCACATTCCACCAGGGCTGCCTCTACCTCAGCAGCCTTTCTCAGAGGAGTTCCAACCAAAGACATTCTAGATGCTGCTACTTGGAGCTCTGTTCATACCTTCACAAAGCATTATCATTTGCCTCTTCTCCAAGTCCAGGGCAGGCTTTGCCACTGCAGTTCTGCAGGGCCTTATAGCCTCCCCAGTGCTATTTAATTCAATCCTCCCATCCATAGCTTTGGGATTCTACCCAAATGTAATGACCACAACAGTGAAACACGAAGAACATCGTACAGTTGTGTACACTTACCATAAATGTAGATATCTGAGTGTATTCACTATTGCAGTCCAGGTTACCCACCCGCCATCTCCCTTTTCTATATCTTCTCATTCCTTCACTTTATTCTAAAGCCTTTGTGGTGTATTTGCTTTTAGATGAAAGTAAAGTTTATGTTGCTAAAAGTGCATTTACATATATTGCTGTTTGTTTGTTTGTATATATATATATATATATATATATATTTTTTTTTTTTTTTTTTTGCTCCCCATTTGGGGGGCACCTGACATCTGGGGCAAGAAAAACTGAATAAAATGGCGTCGGCTGAATGTTTTATACCCCTGAAGACCTGATGTCATGGAAGAGGCGATGGCAACTGATACAGGACCCAAGACTTTGTTATTCAGGCCGACTGAGGGAACCTGCCAGCAGATTACCTAAATGTAATGACTGCAACAGTGAATACACTCAAACATCTACATTTATGGTAAGTGTACACAACTGTACTTTTCCCTCCCTCCAGCCCCCTTTTTTCTTCTCTTTCCTTGCAAGGGACATATTGGGATTTACTTTCTACTGGTGGGGTTCTTCCACCAGAACCTGGCTCCTACTTGGGGGGGCTCCTGGCAGGCTAGGGCAAGAAAAACAGATGTAATGGCGTCAGCTGCCTTACTTTATACTAATGACTTGATGTCAGTCTTGAAGCGACAGCAACTGATGCAGAAATACTAAGCCTCTGGTATTCAGGCAGGCCGAGGGCAACCCTGCCAGGGATAACCCAAATGTGATGACCGCAACAGTGAATAACACTCTAACATCTACATTTATGGTAAGTGTACACAACTGTACTTCTGTGTAGCAAAGTTGGGCAAACATGCTGCAGTTGACAGAAGCTGCTCTAGGATTGGTGTGCTCTCTCTGATCTCTGGAATGAATCCAAATGAAATCCAAGGCATCCTTTGGAATCGACAGAAAAATAAGTATTTTTATTCACTGTACTGCACTTTTAAACTGTGTATTACTGAATTGCCACCCAGTTTTTACTGTTTTTAAGCTATGTTAACTGTTTTGCTGTTTCACTGTTTGCTCTTTGAGACTGCTTTGCCTGCACTTTGTATTTTTTAATACATGTGTATTTTATAGCATAGGTTAGATTCAGATTTGCTGAATCTAGATTGCTTAGCATTATCTGAGCACTAAAACCTGCCGTCTTACATTGAAGGGCCCCCCTCCACCTTTGTGGCAAAAGTGTAGCAAAGGACCCATTTGAGTTGGAGATTGTTGGAATAAGGCTCAGTATTGAGCATTTCCAATAGCCAGCTTGTTTGAAAATTGCTCAACTTATTTTAAAAAAAAAGGGTTCTCAGATTTGTTACGCAAGCCCCCCATTTGCATGGGTTTGCCCCTGTTTTAACACAGCTCTACAGAGTTTGGCAACTAGCCAATGCTCTACTGACTTTATCTGAGCAATCCAAGGCATCTGTTTGGTTGTAGCACTGTGAACTAATATCAGGTGACACGGTGTCTGGGCAATATTTTTTGGCTAGGCTTGTAAAGGCTCCATGGCCATTAGCCTAATACACACCTATGAACCTTTGCTCAGCACCACACAATGGAGGTAACCATTGGCAGTTAGATGCAAAAACTAAGGTAGATTTATTTTCCCTTAGAAGCTACCTGTACTCCAACTGAGGATTCCCTTAAATTGGGCTTAGTTGCTCAGAGAACATATCAGCTGGGCTTTCTACAGCATTTACCTCTTTAACTGAAATCTTCTAATCCCTAATAGTCTTGTATCCCTTGAGAGTCCCAGTAATATAGACCCAGCATTAAACCCCTAATTAAACCACATTCTTCTTCATTAAAGTAATCAAATTTGCATCTTGTATGATCAGTTCTCCTCCATTTCTCCAGGCAGCCTGATTGACATGGGTATCCTGAGGCAGTGTAGCAATTGCCTCATGTACACTGACAACCCACTGCTCCTAAACCACTCAAGCTCAATTTGTGAGAGATGCATGTACACTAAGAATTTGGAATCCATGCGCTTTCGTTCACAGAACAGTGACACTGAACAGGTTGTTAGCCCTCATACTACGCCTCTTACACAAACCATTCCCTCAACACACAAACCATCATACATGGAGTACTCACTAGAAATTTACCTAAGTACCAGTGACCTCCAAAACATAAACATGCTACACCTAATACAGTACCTACAGCACACAAAACTTCAAGAACAAATGTCTCACCAAACAAGCCCTTAAGGCAAAGAACATCTAAACCAGATTTTTTGCTCATAGGCGACTCTATAATTAGACACACAGATGTCCCACTCACCAGGCTGGATAATGAGAAGGTTACGATCTGCTGTCTGTCAGGTGCCAGGATTTGCCAGATCTCTCACACACCCAAGTCTATCCACAAGTACTGTTATGACTCTGTTGTAGTTCATGTTGGTGTGAATGACTTGAGATGTACCTCGGTGGACTATACGAAGCGAGACATGACAGAGCTGTCTGAATGTGTCTCTCAGGTATGTCCCTAGCCTTGATCAGCATATTACCTTCACCTAAGATGATACACACTCTAAACAAAAAGTGATCGACTTTAACAATTGGTTTAGTTTCTGGTGTCATTCTAAGGGGATCCAGTACCTGTCAGCCTGGGATGACATGGTAGATGGACCACACTACTTTGCCAGAGATGGTCTTCAGCTGTCACCTCTGGGATTTTGGTTACTGACCTAAGGCTGTTGCCTCCCCCATAGTGCCTTTTAAGGCAGTGTCACTAGAACAAAATTCCCAATGTAAAAAGATCTTCAAAACGCAACCTCAAGGTTATGCTGCTAAACGCTAGGAGTTTAAACCTAAAACTGCACTTACTGGTAGCAGCCCTCACCTTAGAAGATGCTGACCAGGTTATAATGCCTTCCACACATTCAGACCATAAACTGAAAGTGCGAGAACTAAAGGAAGAGGAGTGTCAATATTCATCTAGGTTAAATACACCTTCAGATTGGTTAAATATAACAATTCCCTTGAACTAATCCAGGTCTAATTGACTGTCTAGGTAAGACCCTTCTGCAAGTTATTGCCAGTTGTCGGACCCCCCTCCATGAACCAGGATACCCATACTGCATACTTGGATCTACTTCAATCACTCCGGGTACAGCCAGACACCCTGGTTTTAGGTGACTTTAACTATCCGTGCATAGATTGGGTAAATTGTATGTGTACTAACACTTGCCCAAAGGTTCTTGGATTTTATCAACTCAAATGCCCTGGACCATTTGGTTGACACCCCCACAAGGGGCCCAAGCATTCTGTATCTGGTGCTTACTAACATGGAGGATCGTTGCATCACCCCTTGCGTGTGTGGCCCTCCCTAGTGAGGTCTAATCATAAATCAGTCTCATTAAAAGTAACAGTAACATCTGACCCCTCATTAGCAACAACTAAACTAAAATACTTCTCCAAACCTAATTACAATCTAATACGTGACTGCATTAGTAGTTTCATAGCCCCTGCCATCACTGATTGCATGGACACCTGTACTGGGATTTACACCAATGCATTGTATAAGCATTTGTACAAATGTATTGATTCAGCCATACCTGATATGATCCAAACAAGATCCTCAAAAAGGAACAAGCTTGCCTGGTGGACATCCGCCATTAACAGATTGTACAATAACAGAAATTACTGTCCAGGAGCAGGAAGAAATGGTCTCTGAATTGGAAGCATTCCCTTCTCAGCTTAAAGAAGCAAATGAGATACCTCGTAAGGCATTCTAAAGCTAACTATAAATCCAAAATAGCATCCTTCATGAAGGATAACCATATGCCCTTCTTCAGTTATGTCAGAAACCTTAAAGGAAAATCCAGATCTGCGGAGAACCGGTTGTTAATGGCACCACATATTGTTAATGGCACCACATATACTGAACACGCAGAAATAGCCAACCTGCTAGATGACAGATTTAGTGAAAACTATTTTGTCTTGTCCTTGCCATGTATCCCCTGAAGTATCCCTACCACCTATCCTCCAACTAGTATCTCCAAGGAGCAGGTCATAAATGCGCTCTCCAAAGTTAAAACCTCAACCTCTGTGAGAAGTGATAATATCCCAGGCTGCATTCTAAATGGATTAAAACAGGAATTAGATACACCGCTAGGTACTTTTTAACCACAGTCTAAGCTAGCAGTTTAAACCTAAAACCTCACTTACTGGAAGCAGCCCTCACCTTAGAAGATGCTGACCAGGTTATAATGCCTTCCACACATTCAGACCACAAACTGTACCAGCTGAATGGAAAACAACTGTCATCCTGTTACATAAAGGAGACACCTTCACAGACCCTTGGAACTGTAGACCCATAAGCATGACCAGCACAATCTTCATCATAAACCTTATCAACAGAGAGATGGGAGACTTTCAAATGCTAAACCTGACCCAGTTTGGCTTTGCTAAAGGGAGACCCTGCCTCTTGAACTTCGTGGACTTGTTTGAAACTATCAACAAAGCCCTTGACTAAGGCAGATCATGCATACAGCCTACGTGGACCTGGCCATGGCCTTTGCCACTATTCCCCACTTGGGCATCACTGATAAACTCACCCAGCTGGAGATTAACCCATGTATTGTCAGGTGGTTTGAAAACTGGCTCACTGATAGAATGCACACATTCAAAATAGGTGAGTGTACCTCCACCAGCAGACCTATAACCAGTGGTGTTCCACAGAGATCAGAACTGAGGCCCTTGTTGTTTGGAATCTACTTCTCAGACATATAGGCTAAATCAAAAGGCCTATGGCTGACAGTTTGCTGATAGTTACAAACTGGGTGCAGTCATTGTGTCCCCAAATGGTGTCAACATCCTACAAGGGGGACTTCTACAAATGAAAGGTGTCAGTCATGGGCTAAAACTCAATAAAAATAAAATGCATTATCATCCTCTTTGGCAAGGATGATGTCCCTGCAGATTACCACATTAAGAACAACACCCTAAGCATTTAGTCAGTGGTGAAAGATTTGGGCATACAGGTTGATAGCAACCTTTCCTTTGACCATCACTTCTCCACAGTTGTAAGAAAGGCTTTCTACATCGCCCACCTCATAAGTAAAGGGATTGCATCCAGAACAAAAGAGGTTATAACCCCCCTGTACTCCTGACTCATCAAGCCAGTAATAGAGTACAATGCTACCTTTGGTATGTACTTTATCAGGCACCTGCAGCAACTGTAAACGCCTCAAAGGTTTCTTAAACAATTCAGGGTCGTCAGCGTATGTCATAAGTTTCCAGAAGAAAATCAGCCCCAGCATGAACAAACACCAATCTAATAAATCATACTGGAACAGGATACCGGATGGAAATAATTTTAATAAAGAACACACTTATTAAGCACTTTCTTCTCCGCAAAAGCGAGACTTCATCAGAATACATAGTTATACGCAATGACCCTCTAAATATCTTACCAAACAACATGATTGGTTAACAATACAAAACACCTACCCACTTTTCACTTAATATTAATGATTTAAAAAATTCCCATGGAGAAGTAAACTTAAAGTTAAAATGCTGCATTTTAACTAAGTTGACTTCTCCATGGGAATTTTTAAAGTCATTAAGTGAAAAGTGGGTAGGTGTTCTGTATTGTTAACCAATCATGTTGTTTGGTAAGATATTTAAACAGGGTCATTAAGTGTAACTATGTATTCTGATGAAGTTTTGCTATTGTGGAGATGAAAGCGCTTAATGTGTGTGTTCTTCATTAAAATTATTTTCATCTGGTATCCTGTTCCAGTATGTTTTATTGGATATGTCATAAGTTGACAGATTGAAATCACTGTCACTATACTGTGTCTTACAGACTACTCAGAGGTGACCTCTGCCTTGCATATAAAGCAATCTCAGATCCTGCTGTAATGGAAATGCTGCACATTTGTAAATCAAATGGTTAGAAGATGCATTCACTCTAGGGAACTCAACCTAGTATGTGATATCAACAGGATTTACTGGAGAGAGAGGTTTGTCTCACAGATGTTGCCTCTCCTCTGGAGCAAACTTCCAATTCAGGTGAATCAGAGCCCCTTGCTGACCCTGTTTAAGCGTAATTTGGATGATTGGATGGGAAACCGCATATTCACCCAGGGAGTTCCATCTGTATCCCTCTTGGACAGGAGCAGTAGTTTTTGACTTGGTTCCACTTAATGCCTTGATATTCTTGGTAACGGGTTGTACTTGGCTAGGCTTGTAGGCCATTAGCCTAGTAATCCCCTGTGCTGACCTCATTAATTTTTGCTTCTGAGCTGCTGCTGCTGGGAGATGCATGGCTTCAACCCCTCTCAGAGGATGTTAAGATAATTTTTAAATGTACTATTGAACTAAAACTATCTTTTTGTTCTCCTTTCAAGGAAAATTTAAAGAAAAGAGAAATGAGCCAACAGTACAGTTAGTAAGATGCGTCTCACTCACCTATCCATATGTATTTTAGGAAATATCCATCAGAAATACACAACCCTTTTGTAAGAGGTCTATGAGCAAGTCCAGTAAACAAAGGAGGCAGTCTGAGAGTGCACCAGCCATGGAGAGGAGGAACATCCAGATTAACAGCAAGTACATTAGCCAGGGGTCATGTCCTCTTCAGCCAGAGATGGAGCCACAATTAAGATTCAGCTAACCACTCCCCCTTTATTCTCTGAACTTTTTCAGTGGAGAATCTCCAATTTATGGAATCAGTGGTCACTTTTGACCTAATACAGTGGTCAAGAAAGATGCTTTTAATATCAGGAAGATTTGCAGTTAACTTTTTGTTGGCCACCTCTCAAAAGAGCGAGAGAGATTCTTCACTCCATACCCATTCTCAACCTTGTGAAACCGCTGTACATTGTAAGGCAGAAGTCATCACATTTTACTTGTCTCAATCCCATAGAGGAAGAAGGATTTTATTCGACTGTTCCATTGTAGAAGTGGGGCAGCTGGCAAGGACAATTTTTAGTATTCTTCACTTAAGGAATCTCCTACCAAGGACAGCCCAATGTCTGGCCAGTATACCAAAGCCTTTAGTACTTGTAGGCATCGTACATCACATGTATTCTCCCTGCACATGTCATAGGGCATAAAAGTGACATACGGATGCAAACGCTTAGAACTTCTTTGCTGCCAGTCCAAATTACATTTTGAACATTTGTCTGAATGCCCTTCCACTGAGCTGGTTATCGAGCCATGTTTTCAGATAACTGTCCCATTGGGGTTTCTCCTCTCTTTCTTTCTCTGTGCTTATTATGTTCATGTCATCCACAAAGGGAAAATGTCAGTTTGGGAGGCAGATGTCCCATAAAGACTGCCATGACCAATATTTCATCCCTCTGGGTGCTTTCCACGATCATACGCAGTGCTCTGCCAGGCATTTACACCTAAGACCATTCGTAAACATTTCTCCTCCCTGTCCGTATACCTTGAGAATGAGCATCTTAAGTTGTTGGCTCAAGGTCCTATGGCAGAATCCTCCTGTAATGAGGGCCAGCCTTCTGACAAAAAGAAAGCCAGAATTTAGTTTTGATTCAGCTGGTGTCCAGCCCTCCACCCAGAGGTATCTCTCGAGGCTGGTGAAGGCCTGTAGGACCATCTGGTGAATGCTTAGGATTAATCTGCCATGACCCCGTCAGAGGCCGGCATGGAACCAGCTTCTCACACATCCTCGAGGCTTTTCAACTGTCTGTACCTGATGCTGAGGAGGAACTTTGGCTGATAATATCCAAAGGTACAATGGGATTCCTCAGATCTTGGGGAGTAGATTCCTGCAACCATTGTCACGCAAGCAGTCTGACCTTCTGAGGGTGTTTCAAGCAGACATCCTGCAGAAAAATAAACAAAAAGCAAGCTTACTTCCCAGATTGGTAACTATCCCCAGCATGAAAAGCAGTTTTTCACTCTGGGTGTATTTAATGCTTTAATGGCCTTGAAGCTTCTTCAAGTGCTCTGTATTCCTGATCCTCCCTGGTCTTCCACTCCAGTCGAGGCCTAGAGAATTGGATTCCTTGGATGAGGACCTGGACTTAGAGTAATAATCTGTGGCTTATTCTTCTCAAATCCCTTCCCCCTTGGACTACGATTCAGAGGAGGAAGACTCCGTAAGTGCAGATTCTCCCCTGGAGAAACTCTTCTTTGGGAATATCATTGCCTGTATGATTGGCTGTTTTAAGTGGGATTGTTCTCAAGTCTCTGAGATTCAGAAAAAATATTAGGAGACTCCATCTGTAGGATCTGATAAGCCATCTGCTGTTCCTCCTCTTTCTGTCTGCCCTTTTGGATACCTTCTCGGCAGCATCTGTAGCACTTGACTTTCAGCCCCCTCTACCTAAGAAGCCAGATAGAATCTATAATTTGCTTTAAGAATGCAAATTTCTGTATAAATGCCCTTCTGCTGACCCTTCTGTAGTGTCAGTCTCTTCTGACAAGCCATCCAAGTTATTGCCCTCTACCAAGCTGTTGCCTTCTGATAAGGAAAATAGGGCTGTGTCAAGGCTGGGCAAGAAAGTTTACATTACTGCCACTTTATCTTTTAGGGCCAACAACTACCAGAATCATGTGGCCACATATGTCGTGGTTGTCATTTCTCAGGTTACCATGTTTGTTTCTGTTCATCCTGACTCCAAGGGGAAGTCTTTGGACCTTTCCCTGCTGGAATCTACTTCTCAAGTTGCATTCCACTCAAATGTAGCCATGATGCAGCTGATGCCTGTTCCAGGGCTGCTGCCTTTGATTCAGTTATTCTTTGTTATTCTTGGCTTTGTCTTCAGGCTTTGCCTGATGACATTAAGGTCAAACCTTTGGATGCTTCTTTGGATAATAAATATGCTTTTGGATCTGCTGCTGCTGACATTTTCAGTTCTCTACAAGACCAGGGCAAAGCCTTGCAAGAGTTGAAATATATTTTTGTTTCTCTTATTTCCAAATTTCAGAGGAATTATCCCTCTAAGTCTGCATTTGTTCATAGGTAATCTCGTTGCCACCCTTAAAGGCAAGGGTTCTAGGTGAGTGCCTCCTGTTAAGTCAACTCAGACTTCTGCCTCCCAGAAGCCTGCTTTCCGGGACAAGCTGTCTTCTGTTTGACAGTTTGCCTCCTCTTTCCCTCAGTCAGGTTCCACGTGTTCCTTAATATGTTTGTCCCTGTCTCTTCATAGGTTAGTACTAAGCTAACTGCCCTTTCAAGCCATTTTAAGCCTAGCCAATTATCCCTTGTGAGACTCAAACCCTGCACCTTGTGTTTGTAAGGCAAACACCTTGAACATTAGGCCACTCTCCCGCCTTCCAAGTTGGCTATGAATCACTTCAGACTCTTGGGATGTTCATTGTGTTTCACTGTTGCAGTCATTACTCTTGGGTTATCCTGCTGGCAGGCTACCCTTAGTCGGCCCAATTCCAAAGTCTAGGTCCGGCGTCTGTTGCTGTCGCCTCTTCCCTGACGTCAGTGCGCCAGGGGTATAAAAGAAGCAGCCAACGCCATTTTCTTCAGTCTTTCTTGCCGCGCGGTGCCCAAAGCAAAATCAGATGTTCATCGTGCATACAGCTGCAGTAATCACAGATGGGTTCTCTGCCGTCAGGCGGGTCCTCGGTCGGCCGAATTCCAAAGTCTAGGTCCGGCGTCGGTTGTTGTCGCTTTCTTTCCTGACATCAGTGAGGCAGGGGTATATAAGATACAGCCGACACCATTTTCTTCAGTCTTTTTTGCCGCGCGGTGCCCGACACAGAAGCAGTTCGCAAGTGCCGGTCGGCCAGCTCCTGAATTTACGAAAAAATGAAACCGAAGTCTTCTTTAAAGCTAAGCACCCCGTTGGGGAAACTTTTCTTGCCTAAGACCGATGTCAGAAAAAGTTAACAGTTGTATTTCTTGTGGGAAGCAAATACCGCATAAGGATTTCCATTCCCTCTGCGTACCTTGTTTAGGCACAGACCACGACGTTTCGGACTGTCGCTTTTGCGCTACTTTCAATAAACGCACTATTAAGCGTCGGGCGGAGTTCGCCAACACCTTTTTGGTAAAGCCTTTGATTATAAAATGTCGTCGGAGACTCAGACTACCGTTTTGTCCAAAAAACGCAAGGAGAAGGACCGACACGCGAGGTCCGCGGTCTCCACCGACACCACGCCAAAACCGGCTACACGTGGTCCGGTTCTCAGAGAGACGCCTATGCAGTCCCTGACTACCGACGACACTTCTTTGGCGGTGTCTTCTGTAACCGGGACCGCAGGTACCTCGGCCCATACCCAGACTACAACCACCGAAGCCACTGTGAGCGTTGAGCCTCCTAATGTGGACAGGTCCACTTCCACCCATGGTGTCTTTAGACCCTCATCTTCCTTTTCCATTAAGGCCTTTACTAAGTCCAAATCAGCCAGGCATCCCAAGAGGCCTGTTGCACAGGGCCCATCTCCAGGCCCCATGCCTAAAAAGCAGATGCTTAAAATGGCTGAGGATTTAATTACTCTTATCAGGGGTTCCCAACCCCCTCCAGACAAGAGACCCAGAGTGGAGGAAGATTCTACCTCTTCTGATCAGGGCTCCATTTTTTCATAACATTCTGATGTAGAGGAACACTCTTACTCCCCTTTTGAAGATTCTGATGCAGAGCAGTCCATTCCTTCTGTATCTCCTCCAGAGGATTTTTCTTTTGGGGAAACCTTGCACACCTTGAGGGAACACTTCCATTGGGAAGGCCAAGACTTTTCTGATTCCAAGAAAATACTTAGGGAATTTCTTTTGTTACCTCAACACAGACCTCTGGCGATACCTCCTGTCTTGGACATACTTGATGATGTTTATTCGGAGGCTTGCCTTAATCCGGATTCCCTGCCTCCTGCCCCCTGCCCCAGTCAAGCCTGATAGGTACTACAGAGTTCCTAACTCCCACCAATTTCTTTACAAAAGCCATAATGCTGACCCTGAAACCATTTCTCAAGGCCCCAAGGGAATGAAGGCCTCTACTGCTAAGAATCAACTACCTTCCGAAAGAGAGTCAAGATCCTTAGAAAGGTGGGGAAAAAAGGTGTATACCTCGGCCACCCTAGCCATGAGGGCCTTAAATTGTCAGTTTCATATGCTTAAATATCAGCAGTTTCTGTTATCACAATTAAGAAATAAAATGTCTCAACCTGAACAACCAGATTTGAAGGAGTTGCAGGATATGATGCATAGTGCAGAACAAGTGGGTAAACGCACTTTACAATGTGGCTATGATGCCCTAGAGGCCTCAAGTAGAGCTGCTGTTACAGGATCAGTCATTCGTAGACATGCCTGGCTTAGGGAACAAATCTTGCCTGATCATGTGAAAGCTAAACTACTAGATGCTCCTTTACAAAAGGATGTGCTATTTGGTACTAATGCTGAGGAGATACTACGGAAAATGGAAGAAAAAGCCAAATCTATGCAAACTGTCAAAGCTTTTCTACAGGTTCAACCACCACGTTTTAGCAGAAATTGGCCTTCTAAAAACTGGTCCTTTCCAGCCACAGACAAGCCCCAAAGAGGTAGATACAGGCGCACAAGGGGCAGAGGACAATCACAAGGATCATATAGAGGCAGGCAATGGCAAACTCCAGCACCAAGAGGTGGCGAAGACAGTGCACAACAATACAGGAAACAAATCCAATGACTTCCTCCTTTCCATGCCAAGCAAGTCTCAGCTGGCAGCACCCTTGGGAGGAAAGCTGGCATTATTTACAAGAAATTGGCATATTGTAACAACAGACAAATGGATCCTGGACGTTATAAACAGAGGCTACAGATTTCATTTTCACACTCTTCCAAAAATGAGAGGCATGCCGAACCTGCCACACAGTCAAAGGGCAGAGGCACAACTACAAATTTCAAAGCTCATAGACATGAAAGCTATTCAAGAGGTACCTACTCAGGAACAAGGTCAAGGTTTTTATTCCAGGCTATTTCTGGTACCAAGGAAAGGAACCGACTGGAGACCCATTTTGGACTTATCCATCCTAAACACATTCTTACTTGTACCAAAATTCAAGATGCTCACATTACAGCAGCTTCTTCCCATGCTGGGCAAGGAGTTTTGGCTGGTAACATTGGACCTCAAGGGGGCATACCTGCATGTCCCAATCAGACAAAGCTGCAGAAGATACCTCAGATTTCTTGCAGGTTCAATTCACTATCAATTCTCTGCATTGCCCTTTGGCTTATCTACTGCGCCCAGAGTATTCACGAAATGCCTGGCATCAGTAATTGCCTACTGTAGACTTCAAGGGATACAAATTTACCCTTATTTGGACGACTGCCTGATCCAAGCGGACAGCAAGCACATACTTCTGGAACATCTGGCTTATGTAACACGGTTACTAAATTTCCTGGGATACACAGTCAACAAAGAGAAATCCAGGCTAACACCATCTCAGAAAATAACTTTCCTGGGTGCCAACTTGGACACAAACACCCAGATGGCCTATCTTACGCCAGAAAAACAGGGGCAACTAACTCAGTACTTCAAAATACTAGCAAATTGTACCAGGCTTACTGCAAGGAAAATCCTGCAGGCTCTCGGCTTCATGGCATCTTGCATTCTTTTAATCCCATGTGCAAAGTTGCATATGAGGAAACTTCAATGGTACCTAAAAAACCTATGGTCTCAACACAGCCACAGTTTGGAAACAGTAATACCAATAATTCCATGTTTGCAAAAGGAATTTCTATGGTGGGCCCAAGCATGTCAAACAAACACAGGTCTCCCATTCTGCAAGCCTCAAGCAAATCAAGTCATCACAACAGACGCCTCAGATTACGCCTGGGGGGCGCACATGACAGACAGGTGCATTCAGGGCAAATGGTCCCAAAAGGAAAAGCACCTTCACATCAATCAGAAAGAAATGCTAGCAGTGATAAATGCAATTACAGCTTTCAAGGACCTCCTGCATCCAGGACAATTATTGATAAGAACAGACAACACCACAGTAATGTGGTACATAAACAAACAAGGAGGAACACATTCATACCCCCTGTGCAGACTTGCCATGACACTTTGGAAATTGGCTCTGGAATGGCAAATCGAACTTCAGGCACAGTACTTGCCAGGTTTGGAAAACACGCTGGCAGACAATCTAAGCAGAAATATGACAGATCCACACGAATGGAAGTTGCATCCTCAAGTGTTTACAAAGATAATCCAAGCGTAGGGGAGGCCAGACATAGATCTCTTCGCCTCCCACAGGAATCATCAATTGGAAAAGTTCTGTTCAAGGACCTTTCATCCAAAGGCCTGGAGAGTGGACGCCCTTTCATTCAGTTGGACAGCATGGACAGTTTACGCTTTCCCACCTCTGCCTCTTCTGCCCAAGGTACTCTTGAAAGCAAGAGCAGACAGACCGAAGATGATACTGATTGCTCCAGACTGGCCAAGACAACACTGGTACCCACTCCTGAGGAGCCTAACACATACTCCTTCCTGGTCCCTACCTCTAATGCCTCTTCTGCTGACTCAGCACAGCTACAAAACTCTTCACAGTCAGCTGAAAACACTCAACCTCGCTGCATGGAAAATTCCTTAACACCACAACAGACCCTACTCCCCAAAGAGGTGCAGGATGTCATTTTGGAGGCCGGAAGGCCATCTACTAGAAAGGCTTACTCCGCAAAATGGAAACGGTTTTGCTCTTGGAATGAGAAAAAAGGCCAGGACCCTAGAAAACTGAATTTGCCTCAGGTATTACAGTATCTAGCTGAGCTGCTGAACAGTGGACTTTCTTTTTCCTCCATAAAAATCCATGCCTCAGCCATTTCTGCAGAATTCAACACTGATCCACCCTTATTCTCTCACCCACTCTTAAGACAGTTCCTCAGAGGGGCTAAGAATATAAGACCACCAAGGAAACAACCAATGCCAGCCTGGGATCTTAATTACATTCTAGAAAAATTAACATTGCCTTCCTTTGAACCAGCTGCCTCAACAGATTTGCAATATTTGTCCTGGAAAATAGCCTTCCTGCTGGCCATTACCTCAGCTCGTAGGGTTTCGGAACTGCAAGCCCTCATGGCTGTGCAGCCCTTTCTCATCTTCCACCAGGACAGGGTTTCCCTTTGAACCAACCCGTCATTTATGCCTAAAGTGGTATACAGGGTAGCTTTAAATCAAGCCATACACTTACCTACCTTTTACCCCAATCCTCAAAACAAGGGGGAAAGGCTGCTACACTCCTTAGACATCCTTAGACATCCGTAGACAGCTACGTTATTATTTGGACAGAACAAAGCCGTTCAGGAAATCAGAACAACTTTTTCTGTCCCATGCTGTAGGAGCTCAAGGGAAGTCAGTTACCAAACAGACGATTTCAAAATGGATAGGCCACTGCATACGGTTTTGTTACTGCTATCATGGAAAATCTGTCCCTACAGGCATCAGATCCCACTCCACCAGGGCCACAGCTACCTCTACAGCCTTCCTCAGAGGAGTTCCTACCAAAGATATTTTGGAGGCAGCCACTTGGAGTTCTGTGCATACCTTCACAAAACACTACCACCTGCCTTTATATTCCAAAACTAGAGCAGGCTTTGCCACTGCTGTGTTGCAGGGCATTCTGGCTCATCCCAGTTCCACCTAGTGCCTACCACCCTGTGCGTAGCTTTGGGATTCTACCCATCTGTGATTACTGCAGCTGTATGCACGATGAACATAGTACAGTTTTGTACCTACCATAAATGTAGATGTTCGAGTGCTAATAACAGCTGCAGTACAGTTTTCCCTCCCTCCTTCCCCTCTTGGTAAAGGCCTAGGGCCTAACCCCTCTTCATACAACCTGATTGGGTTATCCTTCTATGGTATATTTGCTTGCAACTACTGATTTTTGATTATATTGCATTGCATGTATATAAATATAATTTATGTATTGCCTTCCTTCTGGGGGCACCTGACATCTGGGGCAAGAAAGACTGAAGAAAATGGTGTCGGCTGTGTCTTATATACCCCTGCCTCACTGACGTCAGGAAAGAAAGCGACAACAACCGACGCCGGACCTAGACTTTGGAATTCGGCCGACCGAGGACCCGCCTGACAGCAGAGAACCCATCTGTGATTACTGCAGCTGTATTAGCACTCGAACATCTACATTTACGGTAGGTACAAAACTGTACTTTTGCAAGTGCCAGTCGGCAGACTCCTGAGATTTTCAAATCAGAATTTCAGATCCGAAGTCTTCATTAAAGCTAAGTACCCTGTTGGGGAAACTTTTTTTTTTTCTTGCTCCAGTCCGATGTCAGAAAAAGTTAACAATTGCATTTCTTGTGGGAAACCAATACCTCATAAGGATTTTCACTCTTACTGTATTCCTTGCCTAGGCCCTGACCACAACATTGCTAGTTGTTGGTTTTGTGCTAGATTTAACCAACGCACTATCAAGCGTCAGTTTGATTTTGCTTTCCATTACTTTGGCCGAAGATTTAACTATATAATGCCGTCAGAGCAGCTGACAACTGCAGTTTACAAAAAACACAAGGAAAAGGATAGGCATCCGAGGTCCAAAACCAACGATGAAGCCTCTTCTTGGCCAGTCGCCGGTTCTCAGTGAAGCCCCTGGTGTCCGCTACCTCAGAGCCACTGGCAGCTTCCGACTCCCGCATGGAGCCAACTGGGCCTCTGGATACTCAAGGTACTGGATCCTCGGAAATCATTCCCTCAGATGGGTGCAGAGCCACTGAGCAGGCATCGGCTTCTGAGGGTGTCTTCAGACCTACTCAGCTATACATTAAGCCATCCTCAGCTTCAAAGACTAAAGCAGCATTAAAGTCAAAGAAACAAGTACAACATTCTCCTACTCAGACTACCATGCCTATGAAACAAATGCTCAGAATGGCCGAAGACCTAATTACTTAGATCGGGGGTACCCATCCCCCTCCTGATAAGATGCCTAGGCAAGAGGCAGAGTATGATTCTTCTGATCAGGTTTCCATTTTTTCTGATTCCTCTTCTGAACAAGATTACTCCATGCTTCCCTATGAGGATTCTGATGCTGACGATTCCATTCCTTCAGCCTCTCCTCCTGAGGGTTATTCTTTTGGGGAAACCCTACATACCATAAGGGAACATTTCCACTGGGAGAGCCAAGATTATTCTGAATCTAAGAAAAGGCTCAGAGACTTTCTGTTTCTTCCTCCGCACAGACCCCTTACTATTCCACCTGTACTAGACAGTGTGGACGATGTATTCTCAGAGTCCGGCCTGTCCCCAGACTCTCTCCCTCCTGCACCTGCTAAGCTAGACAGATATTACAGGGTTCTGGATTCTCATAAATTCCTATATAAAAACCCTACTGCTGACCCAGAAACTATATCTTAAGGTCCCAAAGGGGTTAAAGCCTCCACTGCAAAAAAAACCCTGTCCCCTCTGATAGGGATACCAGGGCTCTAGACAGATGGGGGAAAAAAGTCTACACTTCTGCTACCCTGGCTGTAAGGGCCTTAAATTGTCAGTTTCATATGCTTAAATATCAGCAATATTTAATGTCACAGCTAAAACAGAAAATGTTGGCAAATACTGAATGTTCAGAAAACAAGGAATTGCAGGATTTATTGCATGCAGCTGAGCAAGTGGGAAAGCATACTTTACAATGTGGTTATGGTTCACTGGAGGCCTCCTGCAGGGCTGCTGTTTCAGGTTCTGTTATTAGAAGGCATGCTTGGTTAAAGGAACAAAATCTGCCTGATCATGTTAAAGCAAAATTATTAGATGCACCATTACAGCATGATACTTTGTTTGGTACTAAAGCAGAAGTAGTATTGAAAAAAATGGAGGATAAAGCAAAATCCATGCAGACAGTCAAGGATTTCTTACAGGTACAGCCACCCAGATTTAGCAGAAACTGGCCTTCTAAAAATTGGTCCTTTCCAGTGTCAGACCACAAAGAGGCAGATTCAGGCATCCCAGAGGCAGAGGTCAGCCCCAAGGCTCATACAGGCCTAAACAATGGGGTGCTCCTACCTCCAAAAGTGGAGAAGACGAATCACAACCTTACAGGGAACAGTCCCAATGACTTTCCTCTACCAAAACCAAGCACTTCTCTTTTGGCAGTCCCCTTGGGGGAAAACTAGCACTTTTTTCTTCAAATTGGAAAAGGATTACTCAAGACAAATGGGTCCTGAACATAGTGTCCCAAGGCTGCAGGTTCCATTTCCACACTCTACCAAGGTCAAAAGGTGTGCCAGACCTGCCACACAATCAATGGGCAGAGGCACAAAAACAAATTACAGCCCTCATGGACATGAGGGCCATTCAGCAAGTACCGGAACAGGAGCAATGGTTTTACTCCGGACACTTTCTAGTACCCAGAAAGGACAAAATCTGGAGACCAGTACTGGACCTGTTTATACTAAATACATTTCTGGAAGTTCCAAAATTCAAGATGTTGACTCTACAGCAGCTACTGCCCATGCTGGGCAACAAGGCTTGGCTCGTAACCTTGGGACCTAAAGGAGGCATACCTGCATGTCCCAATCAGACAGTCTTGCAGATGATACCTCATATTCATAGCTGGCTCAATGCATTACCAATTCTCTGCACTGCCCTTTGGCTTATCTACTGTGCCCAGGGTCTTTACAAAATGCCTGGCACCAGTAATTGCGTTTTGCAGACAAAAAGGAATTCAAATATATCCCTACTTGGACGACTGCCTAATTCAAGCAGAGAACAAAGACATTCTTCTAAAGCATCTGGCATTTGTAAAGAAATTACTAATTGGCCTAGGGTACACAGTAAATGAAAATAAATCAAAACTAGTGCCCTCTCAAAAGATAATATTCCTGGGTGCAAGCTTAAACATAACTACCCAGATGGCTTATCTCACGCCAGACAAACAAAAGCAACTGACTTCTTACTTCAAGAAATTGGCAACAAAAAAACACTTATCTGCAAGGAAAATCCTGCAGGCCTTGGGTTTCATGGCATCCTGCATTCTACTAATTCCATATGCCAGACTGCATATGAGGAAACTACAATGGTATCTAAAGTGTGTTTGGACTCAACATACCACAGCCTGGAGACAGTAATTGCACTCATTCCCTGCCTGCAACAGGAGTTTCGATGGTGGGCAGAAGCCTGTCACCACAACAAGGGTCTGCCATTCAGATTACCCACAGCCAGACAGACACTTACAATGGATGCATCAGACTATGTCTGGGGGGCCCATATGGCAGGAAAATGTATTCAGGGCACATGGCCTACAAACCAGATGCATCTTCACATCAATCAAAAAGAGATGCTAGCTGTTCAAAATGCCCTGCCAGCTTTCAAGGACCTGCTTCATTCAGAACAGTTACTGATGCAGACAGACAACAATAAGGTCTTGTGGTACATAAACAAGCAGGGAGGTACACATTCCTACCCCCTCTGCAGACAAGCAATGATCTTATGGGACACAGCATTGGCTTTTCAAGTTCAGCTCCAAGCACAATTCCTGCCAGGAAAAACAGATACTTTGGCAGACGAACTAAGCAGAAACCTCATGGATCCCCACGAATGGAAACTGGATCCACACGTCTTCAACATAACAAGGAAATGGGGACGCCCAGACATAGATCTATTTGCCTCCTCTCACAACTGCCAATTGCAAAGGTTTTGCAGAAGGATTTATCACAAGCAAGCATGGAAAGTGGACGCCCTATCCTTCAGCTGGAAATATCTAGCAGTATATGCTTTCCCCCTCTGCCTCTCCTTCCCAGAGTACTCCTAAAGGTCAGACAAGAGAAGCCAAACATGATACTGATTGCACCAGACTGGCCACGCCAGCACTGGTACCCAATTCTGAAGAGCTTGTCTCAAGGTCCAGCATGGATATTGCCTCAAACACTTCAATTGCTGACCCAACAAAACAATCAGATCCTTCACAGCCAACTCAGGACCTTAAATCTGGCAGCATGGCAGATAAAATAACCATTCAGAGCACTCCACTTACAAAAGCTGTTATGGACGTTATCTTGGAGGCCAGAAGGCCCAGTACCAGAAAATCTTATGCAAAATAAATGGAAGGGATTCTCTGCTTGGAGCCAGGAACAAGACATAGACACGTGTGTACCAAATATCCCTCTGATTTTACAATACCTAACTGAGATGCTAAACAAAGGCCTTTCTTTCTCATCTATTAAGATTCATGTCTCTGCCATTTCAGCACATTACAATACAGAATCACCTATCTTTTCTCATCCTTTACTAAAACAGAACCTCAGAGGAGCCAAAAACATTAGTCCTCCAAGGAGAGCACCAGTTCTGGCCTGGGACCTCAATTATGTTTTGGAAAAACTCACACTGCCTCCTTTCAAGCCAGCATCAACAGCAGATATGAAATTCTTATCCTGGAAAACAGCTCTGCTCCTAGCAATAACCTCTGCAAGACGAGTCTCAGAGCTGCAAGCACTTATGGCTGTGGAACCTTTCATCATTTTCCATCCAGACAGGGTTTCCCTGAGGACAAACCCTACATTTATGCCTAAGGTGGTGTCCAGTGTGGCCCTTAACCAAACCATTCACTTGCCAACCTTTTATCCCAATCCACAGAACAAGGGTGAGAAAATCCTGCATTCTTTGGACATACACAGGCACCTAAGATTTTACTTGGACAGAACTAAAGTTTTCAGAAAGACTGAGCAACTTTTAGTGTCATATGCTGCAGGTTCACAGGGAAAGGCTATCTCAAAACAGACCATCTCTAAATGGATAGGCCATTGCATCCGTTTCTGCTATTTACAACATGGCAAATCAGTGCTTAAGGACATTAGGCCTCATTCCACCAGAGCAGCAGCCACTTCAGCAGCCTTCCTCAAAGGAGTACCAACCAAAGATATCTTAGAGGCTGCAACTTGGAGTTCAGTGCACACTTTCACAAAGCACTACCATTTACCTCTCTATTCTAAGTCCAGAGCAGGTTTTGCCACTGCAGTTCTGCAGGGCCTCATTGCCTCTCCAAATCCTATTTAGACCAGCCACCCATCCTCAGCTTTGGGATTCAACTCGAGAGTAATGACTGCAAAAGTGAAACACGATGAACATAGTACAGTTGTGTACCTACCATAAATGTAGATGTTCGAGTGTATTCACTGTTGCAGTCCAGGTTTACCCACCCACCATTCCCCCTTTCCTTTGTGGGACTTATTTACCCTTCTCTATCCTATACTACCTTTTTTGGTGTATTTGCTTGTAGATGAAGGACATGTTATTTTCGTGCATGTATTTTTATTGGCATATTCTTTCAGCCCTCCCAATTTAGGGGCACCTGACATCTGGGGCAAGAAAAACTGAAGAAAATGGCGTTGGCTGCTTCTTTTATACCCCTGGCGCACTGACATCAGGGAAGAGGCGATAGCAACCGACGCCGGACCTAGACTTTGGAATCGGGCCGACTACGGGTAGCCTGCCAGCAGGATAACCCAAGAGTAATGACTGCAACAGTGAATACACTCGAACATCTACATTTATGGTAGGTACACAACCATACTTTCGGTCCATTATCCATCAGAGATATTTCATAGTTTGGAAGTCCCTTCCTCCCTTTCAGGAATTCCTCTGCCTCCTTGGGAAGAGCTCTCTCATTTCCCAGAGGTTCTTTCTCTTTTGGCTGTGGGAACCATTCAAGCTTTGCCTCTTGACCAAGTGGGGAAGTTTTTTTTTTGTTTTTTTTTTCCCCAGGATGTTTTTGTTCCCACGAAAGGAGGGCTGATGGAGACCAAATCTGGATCTTTCCAGGCTCAACACCTTCCTTAAGATTCCTTCCTTTTGGATTTTATCTCTGCAGACATTATTTTCTCTTCTGCTACCACAGACCTTTCAGGTATGTCTGGATCTCAAAGATGCATACCTTCATATCCCCATCCATCCTGTCTTCAGAAATTTTTGTTTGTCTCTTCCTTACATTTTCAGTTCTCTGCTTTGCCCTTTGGTACCTCAACTGCCCCAAGGATATTCACAAAATGCCAATCTCCTGTCATTTCTTTTTGCAGGGTTTGAGGTATTCAGATCTTTCCTTTTTAGACCATCTATTTATTCAAGCTCCTTCTCCCACTATCTCTGCTTCAAGATTTCAGGTTTATTACTTCCGTGTTACAGAGTCTGGGGTTCACCGTAAACTTCAGAAATCAGTTCTGATAGCTTTCCAGGATAATATTTTCCTTGGCTGCAGACTTCAAACAATTCACATCCTAACGTCTCCTCCCGTCTCCAATAACCTTTTTTCAGTACCTCCTTCCTCTGGCGTCCGTCACGGCCAGGGAATTTCTCAGGGTGCTCAGGTTCTTGGCTTCAACCATTCCCATTCTCCCCCTTGCTAGGCTCCATATGAGGAAGCTTCAACGATACCTCGTATCTTTGTGGCCTCAACATTCCCACCCCCTGGAGTTCCCTCTGCCTTTTCCTCCCTGCCTCAGTCTTGAGCTTCAGTGGTAGTTTCATCAACTTTCTCTCAACTGGTGGCTTCCTTTTCAAACTCCAGTTTCCACTCGGGAGCTCTTTACAGACGCCTCATACAGGAGGTGGAGTGCCTCCTGTTGCTCTGTAAAGGTTCAGGGTCTCTGGCCCCCTCATCAGAGGTCAGACCTCATCACCATAAAGGAGATGAGGCTCTGCTTCTGGCTTTGTAAGCATTTCATTCCCGACCCCTCAAAGTTTTCACAGACAATATCACACTGATATGGTATGTCAACAAGCAGTGGAGGTGCAAAGTTGTATCTTCTTTGCAGATTTGCTCTTCAGGTCTGGGTCCAGCTATCCAGTATCAAGTGATGCTTCAGGTGGTTTACATTCCCTCAGAGCACAGTCTGGTGGCAGACTCCTTGAGTAGGTCCAGCACACAGGCTGGCAAATGGATTCTTCACAGAGATGTGTTCCTGGACATTGTCCATCAATGTGATATTCCTTATGTAGATATTTTTACCTCCCCTCTGAATATCAACTTCCTGTTCCAGAGTCCTACATCACCTGGCTTGGAAGGTGGACTCCCTATCTTTTCCTTGGAAGTGGATGTTTCTGTGTGCACAACCCCCCCCCCCCCCCCGTTAGAATGAGTTCTGCACAAGGTAAAACAAGGCTTTCCCAAAACCTTGCTGGTGGCTCCCCTTTGGCCCAGACAGCATTGGTTTCCCCTTCTTTCTCACTTGACCAGGTGTAATCACATTTTACCTCATCGGATGAATGTTCTCATGCAAGACAAGGTGTTTCTCATCCATCCTCACTTGTCCACTCTTTAAATAACACTGTGGGTGGTAGGGTTTTGATCCCTTTTAGGTGCCTAGAAGGGATCAAAACCCTTATCACCCACAGTGTCATTTGTCATCTCTTTTCTGAGGATGTTCTTCGGGTTCTGCAGGAGACCAGTAAACTCACTGCCAGAAAATCATACATGTCCAAATGGAAGCGGTTTTCTGTCCAGTGCCTTTGTCACCATCAGGATCCCGTCTGTGGAGGTTCCTCTGGTTTTCTCTTATTTCTGTGATCTTCTCCATGCTAGGTTGGCATAATCTTCAGTTAAAATTCACCTGTTAGCAATTTCTGTTTGTGTGTCCTTGACTCCTCTGGCTTCTAGATTTGGGGTCAAGCAATTTCTTAAAAGTGTCCTTCCTTCATGTCAAGCCTCCTAGGAAGCCTGTTCCACCTTTCTTGGACCTCCGTTTTGCACTTGAAAATTGACTTGGTCTCCTTTTGAAGACTGTTCATCTTTTGGCTCTCACTTCAGCCAGCAGGATGTCTGAATCTCATGCTTCATGGCTATTTCTCCTTTCTTAGTTTTCCACAGAGACTGGGTGTTTCTTCATATAATCCTGCTTTCATGCTAAGGGTGTTCAGTGAGTTGTCCCTTAATCAGTCTATTCATCTTCCTTCCTTTTCTTTTCCTTCCCCATGGTTTGCTAGTAAGAAGGTTTTTCACTCCTTGGATTTGCATAAACAGCTCTGATATTGTTTAGATAAAACTAAATTTATTAACAAGAATGAGGAGCCGTTTGTCTCTCTACATCCTGGGACTTTGGGTTTGTCTGTTTCTAAACAAGCCATCTCCTCCTGAATTTCTAAGGCCATGTCTTTTGTTCTTTCCTCATCAGTAAAGGCATTTTCTACAAGGGCATTTGCCTCTTGTAGTGCTTTTTTTAAGGGTTTGGACACCAATTCTATTTTTGAGGTTGCTGCTTGGTCCTCTGTTCATGCTTTCACGAAGCATTACAGGTTGGGTGTTATTTCCAGTGCCAGGGCAGATTTTTCCAGGGCTCTTCTTTGACTTCCTTCTCCCAGGCTTCCTCTTGAGCTCTTATACTCTCCCTTAAGTAAAGAATACAGCAGCAGTGATATGGAAAGACGTAGTGCAGTTGTGTAAAATCTTACCATAATAGCAGCAGATATCATTCTCTTCACTGTTGCAGTATTTGCTCCCTTTTTCACCCTCTATTTTAGTTGTTGCTCTGTAGTTTCTTACCCTTCTGGCCAAGGGGTCCTTTGTCTTTAATTTTCCCTTTTTTCTCCTCCTGGATGCACATGTTCTCTGTCTCTAAGGACAGTCTGTTCCTCCTGAGGCTTTTTCACTTCTGAGTGTATGTTTCCATACATCAACCTTTATGCCCTCCACCATGCGTGGGGAATATACTTGTGATGTACGACACCTATAAGTAAGAAACGCTTTGGCATACTGGCCAGACGTTAGCCTATATCTTGGGTAGAGAGTGCAACAGTGAAGTGAATGACATCTACTGTTATGGTAAACTTTTATGCAACTCTACTTTCTCCTTTCCTTTACTCTATGCATAAAGGGCACTACCTGTGTAATGCTTTTTAAAAGGCACAAAGAGTGTACCTTAGGTTAAGGATGGCAAGATTCCATTACCAGTTAATTTCCTTGCCTATTGTGTGCGGTAGAGAAGTCAGGGTTTTCATGAAGTGTGTAATTCCAGTTTTTGCCTATCTGGAGATGGTGGTCATCTGCATTTAACCGTATCAAGTTAATTGCCTGATCTGGGAAAGCTTCACATAGGAGTTGCAGACAACCTTCAAAGACAGTATCCCAGTAGTTCCTAAGTGTAGGGATATCCCTGAAGTTCAAAAAGGCAAGTTAGGAGCCTTTTCAAAAAGAATAATTATTGGTTGACATACTTGATAGCTGAACGTGGATGATCATGTCTTGCTTTATTCTTTTCCTGTAGGGACCCTGCTTTCTGGCCTGTCTGTGCTACTAACTAGGCAGGGACTGTTCATAGGTTCATAGGTTCATACTAGGCTATCTGCCCAAGGGCATTTATAAGCCTAGCCCATAGTTATGTGGCTTTCGCCACCCCTTTAGTTTGAATAAAAACTATGCCTATCATTTTTCTGTGCCTCTGTCAAGCAGTGACACTGAAGTAATCCCTGGGGTATATCTGCGATCTCCCATCCAATGGTCAAGATTCCTCTTGAACAAGGCCAGCGAGGTGCTCTGCCTCACATGTACCGGGATTTTGTTCCACAGCATAGGGAGTCTCTGGGTGATGAATCTGTCCCTCCAGCACGTTCTATTTATAACCGTGTCAAGGTTTAAGTCTCCCGCCCTTGTGGTTCTGAGGGATCTAGATTTTTTGAGGTGAAGCATATTCATCAAATCTGGGTTTGACATGGCCTTATATGTCAGGCACAGGTCACCTCTGAGCAAGCGGTATGAGACTGAATAGAGCTGGAGTTCTTTCAGTCGGGCAGCATAAGACATATTTTTGAGACCCTTTATCCTTTTGGTGAGGAACTTTTGGGGCCTTTCAAGCTGCAGCAGGTGTCTGGTCAGATACATTCCAAACGGGCATTGTACTCAATCATAGGTCTAATGAGTGATGAGTACAGGGGGACGATGACCTCCCTTGATCTAGATGTGAATCCCTTCATGATCAGGTGGGCGATATAGAAGGTTTTCCTAACTACTTTAGCAACATGAGTGTCAAGCGAAAGGCTACTGTCAACTTGGGTCCCCAGATCCCTGATGACTTTTTCTGTGCTCAGTGGATTGCCACCTATATGGTAGCTAGGGGTAACCTTGTTTTTCCCGAAGGGTATGACTATGCATTTTTGGCGTTTAACTTCAGGCCATGGCTCTGGCACCAGTTATCCATTTCTGTGAGGCCCTTCTGGAGGATATCTGTGTCAGATGTGTTTTCGACTATGGCGCCCAGTTTGCAGTCATCTGCAAACTTTGTCAGCCATAACCCTCCTGTGTTTGCTTGTACTTCAGAAAAGTAGATGCCGAACAAGAGTGGACCCAGGACTGAGCCCTGTGGGACACCACTTGTGACAGGCTTTGAGTCTGACATGGCTCCAGCAACTCTGACCCTGTGGGTTCTGTCACTTAGCCAGTTTGCAACCCATCTTGTGATGTATGGGTTTACATTCAAGCTGATGAGTTTTTCGATGATACCTGAGTGGGGTATTGTCGAAGGCCTTTGCCAGGTCAAGGTAGGCTGTATGGACTGCCTTTCCCTCATCAATGGCCTTGGTGACTGTCTCGAAAAAGTCAACCAAGTTTAAGAGGCAGGATCTGCCTTTGACAAAGCCAAGCTGGGTTGGATCCAAAGTCTGCAAGTTGTTGCTGCAGAATCTGTCTTTAATGGGCCTCTTTCTGAAACTGTCTTCCCGAAGTTTCATGAACCTTTATAGTAATACTGTTCATGCAGAAACTGCATCCCTTTTGCTTGCTGATTTACTACTTTAATTTGTATAGTAGTCTTATGGCCAAGCAGATGAAAGACTGAAGAGAAAGTTAGAAGTTCCTACTGAAGCTGGACACAGAAGCAGGTATTTTCTTTTGGGAATCTCAAACACGGCGTAGAATACATAAACATCTATCAGGTTATAGCCTATGGCTTACAGGTCTGATACGGCTTTGCAAAGCGTATCACCAGGAGGAGGCCAGAGGTTTGTTGCCTTTTAAGAGTATGGTATGAACTACTTAGGCACGTGTTTGAGATGGCAGTTTTCATCCCTGCTTTCTACATCCTTTGCTGAATTCTCAGCATGTTCATGGAGATTGAGCTCTCAAGTTGTCAGACTGAGAATTGGGTACAGATGCCCTAGAACAGGGAGTCTTTAGAGATGCTTTTACTACTCATTTGGTATGCTGCTTGCATAATGATTTGCATTAGCTTGCATTTTCTAAAGAATAATAAGCCTCTAACTGTAAAGTTTGACTATATTTGCCTGTTGAACTCATGAACATTTTATCATAAAATCCAAGATTTTAAGAAAGTCTTAAAGATTTGAGCCAAAACTCAGAGGTGTCCTTAAAAATCAGGGTCATTTGAGAGGTATGCATGGTGATGAATAGGGGTGTTTGTCCATAAAGAGAAGTCAGATGGGGGATGGATATTGCGAGCTACTCTCAGGGCTCCTCTTATGACAACAAGTGCAGGAGGGACTATTGTATGCTGAAGTCCTGGCTATCCTGAATGTGAAAACAGCATAATGTATGCTAATAACAAAACATTGCCTGTTAATTAAAAATGTAACCCCCTCCAGCATGTTGATAAAACTTTTCAGGAGGAGAGGGAGAGGTTCAAAATGCATCATCCACCAGTTTAAAAAATCTCACCAGTTTAACAACACACCAGTAAATAATGAAAAAAAATTAACACACCAGAAAATAATGAGAAAAAAAGCACCTAATCAATTAAACATTCCCAAATTAATCTCTTTAAGGCTTTTTGTTTTATGGTAATCAGTTTTAAAATGCATATACTTTCTGTGAATAATTTTTGTTGAACAGATATGCTTTCAATGAAGTTAGATGAAACTTGCAACAAAATTGAGGCACTCCAGAACTCTAACCTGTATTGTATTGAGCACTAAAATGTTCTCCCAAGGGCTCTTTGTTCTGCCGTGTCTGCAGTGTACATTTCAATTATCTTTAGGTGTCACCAATACAGTAAAGATTATGGTGGCACCTGAGAACATAAAATACTTATTCAGACCCAAAGAAAACCTCCCCTGAACTTGAAAATCAGACCTAGTAATAAGTAGGTAAATAAATTGATAATATTTTGACAAGGACTTTCGGTATGGTATCTAGCTTAAGTGACACATTTCCTGCCGCCTTCTCCTTATAAATGGTAAATTAAGAGATACAGTCATAGATTGTGCTAAAAAAGAGTGATGATATTTAGCGACCAACATCCCCTATAGATATTCATGATGAGGGGGGGAAAAATCTGCTGCTAAAAAAGCCTGCTGTAAATAGAGAAATTGGGACAGCTGATGAGGGTCAGCAGAGTAAGATGGGCACAAGTGCAGACTTAGCAATACATGAAGTAACACAGGAAGATGTATTGTTTCCAGGGATTAACAAGAAAATACAATATATAAACAGAAAAGTGGGTGGTGCAGTGGTTAGTGTTGTCACCTCACAGCGAGGGGTACTCCAGTTTGATTCTCATCAGGGGTGCCTTCTGTGCAGAATCTGCACATCCTCCCTGCATTCATGTTGGTTTCCTCCAGGTACTCTGGTTTCCTCCCACATTTAAAAGACCTTAATCTGGAGCACTTTTCTCCAGGCCTCTGCTGATTATGGGCTCTGTCCCAGTTGGACTTCCCCGGTAAACAAATGTTAAATAAAATATATGAAGTGTGCTGATTGACCTATAATGTCACACAACCCATCAACAACACAGATTCAAAGACTGAAAGAAGTTGAACAGACTTTAAAGGAGAACCACACTGACAGATTAAAAAAAACATGTTTATTTCATCGTGGGTTGGCGTTTCCTACATTTTAACACCACTCTGGGTGTTCTTCCCACAACCCTCCCTCAAGTTTATACCCAGCATTATAGAGTGATCCAGATCAGCTGATTGCTGCACCCCCCCCCCCCCCGAACACTTTGTATCCGGCAGTTGCCCCTCTTGCCCCACCCTAGCTATGCAATTGGAGACTAGGAGAAGGGGGGACACTTAGGTTGATAAGATGGCAAGTCCCATGTCAGATAGAGAAGAGTAAAGTAGGTGAACAGAGAAACATGTTTTTGTACAAGGTTATTGGGAGGGCGGAAGGGTGACTCTAATTTCTACATTCCCCCAGGTGCATGAATATATGAAATTAAAAGTCTTACCCAGGATTTAATAGAGTTTACCCAAGGAATAGTTCAGATAATGGGAGACTGGAATTTAATTACGTTTAGGGCAGATGCTAGTGGTAGCTCTAGATGACAAAATTTGAGTAGGGAAAGTATAATGTTTAAAAATATGATACAGTTATATTACTTGAATGATGTAGATGAAAATTTTAAAAGAAACAACTTTGCTTATAGGTTGGGGAAGTGCCATACTTGCTGTAGACCAGATAGGTGGTGTATGGCAAGGTAACATGACGAAATAGTTCAAAATTTGGTAATCTACCCAGTTTTGATCTCAAGTTATAAGCATGTCATATTGAAGCTTGCCAGGCCTGAGCCGATTTAGGGCCCTCAGACACTGAAGAATGAGGCTGAGCTGGATAAGAAATATTAAAAAAAGGGAAAATAAACAAATGGATTGAAGAACTTGAGAGGGGAAGACCTAAAGAGTATTCAGAGGATTATAAAAGATCTGGACAGATTTAAGGGGATATTGAAAGATGAAGTTAGAAAACTGGATGTTGCAGTGTGACAAAGTCTACACCTTGGGGATAGAATTATGTTGCCTAAATTAAGAGCATTGCTAATGAAAAATGGGAACTGCATAAAGAGCAAAGAGAACTGGAGGACCTTTTAGAGGAATGGGGGGGGGGCTCTTGTGCCTGGGCATATGGTGATGAGGGGCAAGTGACCCCTAAACAGTGGAAAATGTTGGCCTATAGGCTGTATCAACAGAAGATAGATGAGACTTTTATAGATGAAATGACTGAAAAAATAGGATTGTAGCCCAAACATATAGGGATATTGGTTGCAGGATATTATCAGCTGTGTAGGAGAGTGGGGGCCACTGTATGCTGGCTAAAAGCAACAGATATTTTTGGAGGGGGTGGAGTTGCCCAAACTATTGGAAGTAGAAAGTGAGGAGTTAACAAAAGCAACATCAGTGGTAGAAATACAGGAATGGATACAAAAGAAGCAATGGGGAAAACACCAGGATCTGATGGCTTTCAGTAGAATTCTGGAAATCTTTTAAAGAAAAGACATGACCAAGATGGAGTATAATATTCAACATCTTGGCGCAAGGCACTGATATTGATGAATTTTATTAATATTCATGAGGATTGTTTTGTATAGTTTTTTATTGGCTAGTTTAAAAGGTTTGTCAGCATATATATATATATATATATATATATATATATATATATATATATATGTATATATATATATGTATGAATTGCAATTTGTTAGTGTCTGATGAAGTCATAGTTTATGACGAAAAACATGGTGATTGTTCAAACGTTTAACCTTACAATAAATCTTATAGAACATCTTGGCTGTCCTGTGCGGTTTGTCCTCTTCACAGTGTTTTTTTTTTTTTTTGTTTATTGGTCTATTTTGCACTGTGCCTCGTGGTTTGAGGTTATTAGTACATATGGAGGGTGAGGACAGCTGTTCCCCCTGTCCGTATGGACGCAGCTACATTGCAGGGTAACCAGTTTTCGGCACTCATTGGGCAGCTGAGTCAGCTAGTTGCTTTGTTGACTCCTTTCTGTTATTCACTCGTACGCCAGGGCGGCAACGAGTCTCTTCCTGGTAATCAGAATGCACTGTTTTTTCATGGTGACAAGAACGGAGTTAACAGAGATGGACATGGTTTGAATAACAATTCTACAGAGATTGCGAACACAGGACCTGGTGGTGCTAATAATTATCCGAATATTTTACTTCAGGGTACAGATTCCAGAGTGGATTACAGTGGACATACAAACACTCGCAAACCACCAGGGAATCAAGGTGACTGTGCGCATAATAATATTTCTTTGAATGAGTGGCTCAAACGAAAGATTGAGCTTAATGACGTTTTGTCTACTGAAAATGAAAATGTTTGTTCATATGCTGACAATATTAACAAGCTTAAAGATTTGCTGTTTAAGTTTAAGATTTTAAATATTGACAATGCATATTTAAAAGAGTGCCTTCATGCTAAAATTATTCCGAAAGGTTTGCGTATTTACAAATTTCCCAATAATGTGAAGGAAGGCACCAAGTTTTATGATAAGTTATTAAATATGTTTGATGGATGGGGCTTTGAGCTCCTGAGAGCTGTTATTAAGAACAATGAGGATGAAATTGACTGTTTAATGAAGCAGATTGACATTATTAATGGTAAGATCACTAATGACCTTTTATTTTCTGTAGAACAAGAGAAAAAGAAATACTTAGATTTAAGAAGGGATATAGATAAGAAATGTGGACAAATTTTAGAAAAGAAAAAAAGAAAGATAATGAGAGATACATTTGAATATGAACAAGGGATTCATTATCCCAAACCTAGAACTATTTTTAATTACAAGAATGAGAGATATTTGTACAACAGTACATTTAGATATGATCATATTGATTACCACAATGAAGGACAGGGTGATTTACAAGATACTTTTGACCCTTTAGACTTCCCCCCTCTTCGGAGATCAGAAAGGATCAAAAATCAGAAAGAAGGGAATTTTCAAAGGAATGGATGGGGGGAGGGGAGGGGCAGGATATATTAGACCTTGAATTTCCAGATGATATTTTTGACAATATTGACACTGATAATGATATTATTGATAGAAATCTGAGAAATGTATGTGTTAAATCTGTTATTTGTACACATGCTAATTTTAAGAATTTTAATATATTTAATTACATTGAACTTGATATTAATGACACCTACTTTGAACTGTTTTCTAAAGGTCTCAGTTTCGTCCCCAGGACTAAATGTGATATTAGTAGACTAATAATTGATGTTAAGATGTTTTTGAGGAAAATTAATTTAGAATTAATTTGTGGTGACACCTCAGTAGAAGTTGATTATTCCAAAGAATTGAAGAAAAAAAGCACTTGGAACCCACCTACACATATACAATTAAGAAATTTTGAGAATATTATTGAGAATGAATTTGAGACAAGCTATTAGAAAAAATAGATTTATTCCTAAGCTTACATCAGGAGAACTAGCATTACTTAATAAATTGAGAGAATTCTAATCTGAGAATAATGAAACCAGATAAAGGGGGAGGGGTGGTACTCATGAATTCTATTACATACGAGGGCAAAATGTTTAATATATTATTAGACGAGTCTAAATATGGTAATGTTTCGGTATTCAAAAAGTGCACAAGAACTTAGAAGATCCCCCTTTACGCCCCATTGTAGCAGCAGAAGGTTCTGTTATTTCCCCTCTAGAAAGGTACATTTGACATCAAATTAAAGAATTTAATGTTCAAGTGCACATCCTATTTGAAAGATTCATGGGATTTTTTAGAAAAAGTGAAAGGTATCACTTCGAACAATGAGATTATTTTTGTTGATATTGATGTGGTAGATCTGTTTGGTTCAATACCACATAATACAGGAATAGAATGGTTTGAAGAAGCTATAAGATCCTTCCTAGAACTAAAAGATGATGAAATTTATGTTTGTGTAAATTTAATGGAACTGGTTCTGAAATATAATTATTTATTTTTCCAAGGGGAATATTTCCATCAACTAAGTGGTGTAGCCATGGGAGCAAGATGTGCCCCCATATTTGCTAACATGGTTTTAAACACTTGGGAGGAAAAATTAATTTACGATAGTGTGTATAAAGAATGTTGGAGTTTATATAAACGTTTTTTAGATGACATTATTATATTGTGGAAAGATAGTATAGAAAAGTTAAATGAATTTATTACATACATTAATCATACCACTACCCTTCTCAAATTTACCCATGAAATGGATGCACATACTATTAATTTTCTCGATGTGACACTAGAAAAAGATGGAGATAATTTCAAGTCAAAAGTTTTTAGGAAAAAAACTTTTTCTAATTCATATATACATTTCAAAAGTAGACATCTCTTGCACCAAAAGAGAAGTATTGTAAAGGGTCAAATGGTTAGGATTTCAAGGATGACATCGGATGATCAAGACTTTATTAATGAAATGGAATTTTTAGTTGACATGTTTTTGGATAGGGGTTACCCATTGGACTTCTGTAACTGTATTAAAGAAGAAGTTATTCAAGGGAGAAAAATTAAGTTTGCACCTATTTTGAATTATAGCTCCCCTATTAGTGACGATCGTAGAATATTTGAATCTACAGATTCAAGGAAGGATAAAATATACAGCCAGTCATTTTATTACTGATTTCAGTGGAGATGCTGGCATTATTAAACAAGTGTTTTACAGAGAATGGGAGAAATTTCTTAACATCACTGATCTTAATTTTAACAAATCAAAAGATTCCTTTAATATCATTTTTAGGAGGGGACGTAATGTCAAAGACTGGTTGACAGCTCAATATAAAGTGAATAAGAAAAGCAGGGGGCACTTATTCTTGTGGAATGTGTTCACAGTGTTCATTTATGTTTAATTCACACAACATTTTTATTGAAGCAAGAGAAAGAGAGATCACAGGCAGAGTATATAGTAATTGCAATTCTTTTGGAGTAGTGTATATTGCGATTTGTGAAACATGTTCAGCCCTCTATATAGGGAAGATGGAGAGGAAGTTAAAAAGGAGGGTTTATGAGCACTTGAACGACATCAAAAATAAGAAAGAAGTCAATGCACTATACAAACACACGAACACCTGCCCCTTAGCAAAGTACACATTTTTCATTTTAGAAGAGATTCAGAAAGATGAGAGAGATGGTTTGTGGGAGACCCACATCGAATACCAGGAATTATACTGGCAGATTGTCCTAGAGGCAAATAAATTCCCAGGTTTAAATGACATCTCACTCACCCCAGTTTTGAAATTGAGAGCAGCAAAATTATAACAATTTTATTATAATTTAATCACAGATGTCATATGTCAGATTTCATAGATGTTACATGTGTATATTTATATATTTAATAGATTACATACTTATTTTTATTATATTCATTGTATTTATTGTATATATTATGTATTTATTATTATACATATACAGATATATTATACATATATTTTATTCAAGGTGTCACCTATATTTAGACAACAAAAGTTTTTTTAATTAATTTATCTTATATGTATATTATATTTATATTTATATCCATTCCACATATTTATTATAAAAGAGGAAATTTATATGCATACAGTATTTTGACCACTAGATGGGAGTATTGTTGCACTAATGAAAGGTTATCTATAATACATGGTAAAAGGTTTCATATATAATCAAAAATAATAAAATGTTTTTTATCAAATGTTTTTAATGCATCATACATCTCAATACATATTAAAATATACGTTATATTGATATACACAAATTAATTCAAATTATTGATAGGTCATTTCGATTTTCATGCTTTTAGTTACAAATGAATTTTATTAATATTCATGAGGATTGTTTTGTATAGCTTTTTATTGGTTAGTTTAAAAGGTTTGTCAGCATATATATATATATATATATATATATATATATATATATGTGTGTGTGTGTGTGTTAATTGCAATTTGTTAGTGTCTGATGAAGTCTTACAGTTTATGATGAAAAATGTGGTGATTGTTCAAACGTTTAACCTTACAATAAATCTTATAGAACATCTCAGCTGTCCGGTGTGGTTTGTCCTCTTCACAGTGGTTTTATTTACACTGATATTGATGACAATAAAGAGGGGGAAAGATCCTAGTAATCCAACCTTATACTACCCTATTGCTATTCTGAACTGTGACTATAAAGTGTTTATTTTGATCATTTCAAACAGATTGGCGTAATACCTTCCAAAAATGATAAAGCACGATCAGTATGGTTTTATAAAGGGTAAATAAACATTTGATAATTTTCTGAAAATGCGTATTAATTCAATAGGATGCAGTATAAGCCAGTGAGAGACTGGTGCTTTTAGGGCTCGATGTAGAAAAGGCTTTTGATAGAGTGAGATGGGATCATCTTTATGCTTTTTCTATGTAAAATGGGGTTTGGGAAGATTTTTGTAGACCTTTAAGAGGAATATATAGAGCAGCAAGGGCAACAGTAAAAGTAAATGTGTTACTCGCGGAAGACAGTTGCCCTCTGTCCTCTTTGTTGTTTGTCCTAAATCTAGAGCCTTTAGAACAACAATGAAAAAAATAGCTGTTTTTCAGGGATGACAAGGAGCCCAAGGAGATGAGCAAGCTGGCCCTGTTTGCTGACAAATGTATCAATATATATAACAAATGGTATAGAAAGGCTGTCTAGGATACTGCAAGATTTTGAGACAATCACAGGATGTAAAATAAACAAGGATAAAACCAAGGCGTTATTATGCATGAATTATGCTCCCACTCATGAACTTGTTCAGATATACCTGTATCTCTTGGGATATTATCGATTCAAAAACCTAGGGATTTTGATATCTAGGACAATCAAGGGCACATTGGAAGAGACATGGAGTGAGGTGGGGGACAAGATTCATGGTATGTTTAGGAAATGAAAGTCCTACCAAGTGAATTGGATCAAAAGTTGCATTGAATAAAGATATACATAGTTCTGTGTGTTTGTATTAATAGGTAATAGGGGTGTTCTTGGGGTATTTTTTCTTTGTTTCAGGATTTTATTAAAACAAAAGGTCTTCTATGTGACATATGTTCTAATGTTGTTAAGAAAAAACTGTAAAAAGGATTAACCTGCTAAACACTAATGGGTTCATGTATCACAAAAGCTGGAGATAGACTTTAAAAGAGCAACCGTATGTAATAGATGGGAATAATGACATCTTACCATAATGGTGACACTTTCTATATTATCTTGGAATGTAAATGCTCTCACAGGTCTAGAAAAAAAGGAAATAATACTTAATTATTTGCTCTTTGCTTTTCTTAATGTAGCAATGCTACAGGAGACATATTTGGAGAAGACTAAGCATGTGAATTTGATAAAGGATTCCAGGGTGGATATTCTGCAGAATATCAGGGCCAAAGGAAAACAGGAGTTACTTATATTAATTACTAGAGGAACTCCAGTAGTGATAAAAGATGAAAAAGAGATAGTTGTAGATTTGTGGTAGTAAGGGGCTACTGACAAGGGATGAAGATTACATTGGCATGTAGTTATATTCTACCTAAAACTGCTGTTATGGAGTTTAAACATTTTGGGAGAAATCAGCTTTCAGCAGGAAATATTCCGTATAGGTCGGGACTGGAATTTGATTTGCACCAATGAGGATGTATCTGCAGGCCTAGAAGTGAAAATATATCAAAAGACGATAGATTTCTGAATACATTTATGAAAATATTTGGTATGAAAGATGTGAGTTCAGCAGTAGGAACTATGAGAGAATTTACTTATTTTCCCTAAGATACAATAACTGAGCTAGACCAGACAGAAATTGTTTCACAGGAACATATGCATTTTATTGAGAATTTTGTCACACATCCAATAATTTCAAATCCTGCACCAATAATTACTAAGATAAAAATGCAGGGTAATGAAGTAAAGATGAGACACTGAAACTTCCCCACTTACCTGTTAACAAATGGAGAATTTGAAGAATGATTAGTTAAAATTATATGGGAGTTAAGGACGATAGAAGATGCTCCAAAATTTACAGTTAGTGAATGGGATAAAATGAAAGTAGAGTTCAAAAATAGAGAAGTAACAGAAAAATAACTGGTTAAGAAGTAATTATTTAGAGGGTCTCTCAAAGGGTAGCATGTTACAAAATAAGTAGAATCTCACAGAACAAGAAGTGCCACAACTGCAGAGTGCTAAAAAGAAAAGAAGCGTTACTTAAGTTTAGAAAGATTGCTGCTAAGCAGCTGCTTTTTGATCATATCTCCGGAGCACAAAAGCTTTTGGCACGGCAACTTAGGCTACAGAAAGTAGAAAGGGTTGTTGATAAACTTAGGGAGCCTATAAGAAGAAAAATAACCAGAGATAATGTAGAGGTATTAAAGGTATTTTGGAAACTTTATGAAAAGTTGAATAAAGTAGAGAAGTGGAGAAATCGCAAAAGATCAAATGGATATATTTATGGAAGACTTAAATATGTCAAGGTTAGAGGTCACTGAGGCTCAGCTAACAGTTAAGATGGGATGAGTTGAGATAAAAATGGTGATATATATATATAACCGATCTACAGGAACGTCTCCAGGAACGTCTCCAGGAATAGATGGTATTCCAGTGGAAAATTGGAAACTAGGAGAGAAGAAAGTGATAAAGATCTGGCAGGTTTTGTTTTAACAGTATTTTAAAAGGGGGGGGATGCAGCAACATCCTGGAAATAAGCTATTGTGGCTGTTAATACCTAACAATGGAAAATATCTATCTGATCCACCTTTGTATAGGCCCATTTCGGTTTTAAACCATGATTATAAAGTATTTGTCTCTAATGGTTAGAAGAATGGCAGTAGTGATGTGAAAATTGATAGATATGGACCGGTGTGGTTTTGTGGAGGGGAAGCAAATATATGACAAGCTGAGCAGTGATGATCCAGAGGCAAAGAGTGTAATAAAATACTGCATTCAACAGAGTAAGGTGGGATATTATGATTAAGACAATGGAAGCATTTGTACTTTCCTGATGCATCTTCTAATTAACCTTATTATTCTATGAGGGGCTGGAAGGAAAAGTCAAAGTGGGGAGAGGTTTCTTTCTGATAAGTTCTGTGTGAACACAGGCACCAGGCAGGCAGGAGTGTCCTCTTTCCCCTTTGTTATTTGCATTATATTTTGAACTATTGACAAAGAAAATAAGGTACCCAAGAAATGCAAGGTTATAATTGGTATGGTAGTCAACAAGTGTTGCCTTTATTGGCAGATGATATTTTATATCTGACCAGGAAAGGGCACCTCAGTATTGTAGAACATTCTGAGACTGTTCCTATATTTTTGGGATATAAAATTAATGAAAGGTAAAGGCTATAGTTATCAAATGTGTACAGACACATGATTTGGTTCAGCAATACCCATGTTTATGGGGACATGATAAAATGAAGCATTTAGGAGTAAGGATTAAAAAGGATTCTGTTATGGCAGCTTAAGGATATATAGGAAGAGACTAATCAAAAGAGAGTACAAACACTGAGAAACTGGAAGCTCTTGCCTATGGATATGGATGGCAGAATACCAGCAGTAAAAAATCTTTAGACCCTTTCACAGGTCCTATTTTGTTATCAGCCAGAGGAGAAGTTGTGAATAGTACTTAGAGTTCATAGGTTCATAGGTAGGTACTAGGCTATTGGCCCTAGGGCGTATATAAGCCTAGCGAAATGGTACCCTGGCTTTGGCCAAGAAAATTATTTTCCTGTGCCCCTGTCAAGCAGAGCCACAGAAGTGATCCCTGGGGTGAATTTCCTATAATCCTATCCAATCATCAACATTTTTCTTGGAGTGCTAATGAGGACTTTGTTTGATATATATAGGTAGTTTATTCCAGAGTATGGGAAGTCTCTGGGACAGGAATCTATCCCTCCAGCATGTTCTGTTTATTGTGGTGACAAGGTTTAGGTCCCTAGAGCATGTAGCTCGGAGGGATTGGATTTCTTTAAGTGGAGCATGTCCAACAGCTCTGGGTTTGACATAGCTTTGTATGTTAGTCAGAGATCGCCTCTGAGTAGCCGATATGCAACAGAGTAAAGCTGGAGTTTTTTTATACGGTCAGTATAGGGCATCTGCTTTAGGCCTGTGATTCTTTTAGTGAGGTATTTTTGCGGCCTTTCCAGTTGTTGCAGATGTCTTGTGAGGTACATACCAAACGGAGCATTGTACTCTATAATTGGTCTAATGAGGGATGAATACAGTGGGACAATGACTTCCTTTTTTCTGGATGAAAAGCACTTAGTAATGAGGTGTGCCACATAGAAGGCTATCCCGACTGTTGTGGCGATGTGGTTATCGAAAGTGAGACTACTGTCCACCTGTGTCCCTAAGTCTCTCATCACACTTTCGGTGTTTAGTGTACTGCCACCTATGTGGTAATTCATGGGTACATGGTTTTTCCCAAAGGGGATAACTATACATTTCTTGGCATTAAGCTTGAGCCCATGGCTCTGGCACCAAGCATCTGTTTCTGTAAGACCCTTTTGTAAAATATCTACTTCATTTGGGGATTCAATAATGGCTCCCAGTTTGCAGTCATCTGTGAACTTTGTTAGCCAGAGTCCCTTAATGTTGGCCTGTACTTCAGAGAAGTAGATGCCAAACAAGAGCGGTCCCAGGACTGAACCCTGAGGTACTCCACTTGTCTGGAACTGGATTTGGAGTCAGCTACTTTTACAGTCTGGGTTCTGTCAGTAAGCCAGTTGGCAACCCATCGAGTGACATAGGGATTTATGCCCAGCTTAGTAAGTTTATCTATGATTCCAGAGTGGGGGATGGTGTCAAAGGCCTTGGTGAGGTCCAGATAGGCTGTGTGGACTGCCTCACCCTTGGCCACAGCTCTGGAGACTGATTCGGAGAAGTCAATCAGGTTCAGGAGATGAGATAAGGCCCTTCACGAACCCAAACTGGGTGGGTGCCAGTGTTTGAAGGTTCCCAATGTCTTTGTTTATAAGTGCCATGATAATGCTTTTCATGCCCTTGCAGATCAGGCTTGTCAGACTGATGGGACGGCAGTTCCCAGGATCCAAGATGGATCCCCCCTTGTGGAGTGGGATAACTGTAGCTGTGTGCCACTCAGTGGGCACAAAGCTTGAGGTGAGGCTATGATTAAATATGACACTTAGGTGAGGTGCCAGTTCATTTTGTAGTTCATGTAGTACACAGCCCGAGGTGTCATCTGGTCCCATGGATGCTGTATTCTTAGCTTTGGAAAGTGTGGTTTCCATCTGTGTGGCCATGATTAACGGAATTTGGCAATCTTTTGGTACTGAGATGGGCCCTTTAGGGGGTGAGAGGGGGGTGAAGTTTGCACTAAATCGATCTGCCAGAATATTGGCAGTATCCTTGGGATCAGTATATTTAATGCCATTCTGTTGTAGCTCAGAGCATATCTGAGCATTGCCATTTAGATTCTTGACATAACTTTAGAATGCCTTGTGGTTGTCTTTGGAATTTTTGGCAATTTTATTTTCGTAACTAGCTTTGGAGGATTTTATGAGGGATCTCCGCTTCTTACTGAGGCCGATAAGGGAGTTTTTTCCATCCTGGGATTTTCCTCTTTTCTGCAACAGTTTCTTTCTTCTGTTGGTATAGTTTGTTTATGGCAGGGGACCACCAGATTGGCTTCATTTTTTTGGAAGAGAGCATCTTGGTTCTATTTTGGATGGCATGATTCATGTGCAAGTGGATGTGCTCGTACAGTGCCTTAGTGTAGGATTTAGCAGTAGAACTTTCAGCTCCCATCTGCATGGGTGTCATGAAGTTTGTCACATCTGACTTGAGTAACATGAAGTTGGATTTGGAGAAGTTTTTTTATGGAGGTTTCCTTACTGGGGGGGTAGGGGTGGGATGTGGATGTCAAGGGTGATTTGCTTATGGTCAGACTTGACCAATGAGGGGGTGACCACAGGTCTGGAGCATCTCTCTCCCATGTAGGTAATGACCAGGTATAGGATATTGGAGCCCCTGGTGGGACAATGGATTAGTTGATCCAGGGCATTGGAACTTATGAATTCCAAGAACCGTTGGGAAAAGGTGTTGGTACCCAAGTAGTTTTCCCAGTTAATGGCAAGGTAGTTGAAATCACCCAATATTAGGGTGTTTGGTTGTATCTTAATATTGTCCAGTATGTTTAGAAAGGTGTAGTGAGAATCTTGGGGCATGGTGGGGGATCTGTAGCAAGCTACAATTTGGATTGCAGTCTTACCTAGTGTTATAGAGGTGGCGAGAGCTTTAACCAGTAACCTGAATCCCAGGGATGACAGGTGCAGACCATCTCTGGCAGAGCATCGTGGTTTGTCGATCATGTCATCCCAGGCAGACAGATACTGGATCCCCTTTGAATGACACCAGAAGCTTAGCCAATTGTTGAAGTCAATTATTTTGTCCTTCTTTTGTGGTGGTATTCTGGGTGAAGGCAGGATGCTACTCAGGGCTAGGGTCATACCTACCTACCTATGCCACATGATCCGAGAGCTCTTCCATGTCTCTCTTCATGTAGTTCAGAGAGGTGCATCTCAAATCATTCACTCCAACATGGACAATGACAGAGTCATATTTGTACTTTTTTTGGAGTGACTTGAGTGCATGCGTTATGTGGCGGATCCTGGCACCCGACAGGCAGCTGACTGTAATTTTCTCCTTGTTCAGCCTGTTGAGTGGGACATCAGTGTGCCTAACTATAGAGTTACCTATGACTAAAGTTTTGGGTACATTGTCTTGCCTTAGGGGCTGCTGTTGAGTAGCACACTGGTGTGAGCTATGTATCACTTTGGTTGTGATTGGCGTTTGTGTATCAGCTTCTGAGGTCCTTGTTCATAGGTTCATAGGTTAGTACTAAGCTAACTGCCCTTGCGAGCCATTTTAAGCCTAGCTAATTATCCCTTGTGAGACTCAAACCCTGCACTTTGTGTTTGTAAGGCAAACACCTTAACCATTAGGCCACCCTCCCACAGAAAACAACACCAACGTAATCGACAGGATTCGAACCTGTGCGGGGAAACCCCAATGGATTTCAAGTCCATCGCCTTAACCACTCAGCCACGATTACAACACCCCTTGTTGCTTGGGCAGGTTAACGTTAAGGGCTTCTGCATATGTGGGTTTAGTGTTGCTATGTGTGGGTGTTGATGGTGTGGGTTTAGAAGGGCTATGTGTTGCTTGAGGTGTGGTGCAGGTGTTGACCTTCTTCTCTTGACTATTTAGCACAATCTTGGCTGGAGAGAGCTTTGCTTCCAGTTTGACTATGTAAGTACATCTCTCACAGGTTGTAGTGTTGGGTGATAGGAGGAGAGGGTTGTCAGTGTACATGAGACAGTTGCTGCATTGCCCCAGTATGCCCAGATTCACAAAGTGGACAGGAGAAATCACCGGAAGCTGACCTTTGGACATGCCTGTTTAGGTGCTTTTTTTGTAAAGTACAAGAGCTGTTTTCCCTTACCTTTACAAGGTACTTTGCAGTTATAGGCTGTTTAGTGCCTATGATTAATTTCTCTTAATTAACAAGGAGAGTTGAGTTCTTGTGTCAGTTTAAGGTTTCCTAGTGCTTTTCAGCAGGTTCTAGAGCAAGTGCTAGTCACAGTGGCTCAGATGTTAGTGCTTCTACTGAGAAACCAGCTAGGTCTAAGGGAAAATTTGAAGAGCAGACTTTCTGGCACCTGTAATACTTTAACTGTAGCTCCGCTGTGTTGCACAATGCGAAAAATGCACAAACACATGTGTTTTTAAGCCAGAAAGTTGAAAGGGATAGAAATCAGCCCAAAAAAGGCTAATAAAATTACAATTTCAGAGCTGGAAACCACTCCTCTAGTGCTACATAGGCAGTATAATGCTCACCACTCCCACTGGTAAGCAGTAGGACTTCCCTTTACCACAGGAAGGTCTGGATAGCTCTGAACACAGAAAATAAAGTCCTGAAATGAGCAAAGCCTGGGATCTGGATTATACTAGCTAGGAAAGGCGGGAAACAAGCAAACAAATTAACCAGTTAACCAATAAAAGCTAAAAACTGAGCCCTGTTCCAGCAGTCTTCGATCAGTCAAGTTCTGACTGCACACTCCTACCATTAGAGTGCAGGGGAATCTTCTCTAAAAAAAAAAGATGGCCTGGATTAGTGCTCAAGTTATACAAATAAAACTAGATTCAGCAGGTCTGAATCTAGTCTATGCTACAGCAAACAAGGCGTACCAATTTCCGAAATAAGCAGTTCAAATAAGCAGGCGCAATAAGCCTTTAACCAGAAATTGCCAGCTCAGAAGGGCAGAATAAAGCCTCTCCTCCCACAGGAGTGCAGACCACAAACCTTCTTAACGTAAAATAACTGGCCTGAAGCCGAAGTGCTTAACTTGAAATGCTGCATCCATTACTACTTTTTTCAAATTACAAACACTTACATGTGGAGAAAGCCATCTTTCAGGAATGTTTCTGGCGAGTATCTGCCTGTCTTCTACATAGGCATCCATTTATATTTTCTCTAAAAACTACACTGAAGCTTCCCAAACTGGGGAATCACCCATATTGTGGCTGTGAGAGCACTGAATCCTAACCAGTAGACCACAAGGGACTCCCATTATTTGCATTCCAAGTCTAGGAGTACTTCAGTCTTGTGGAGCAAAATACATTTTCTGTAAGGGTAGTGTTTGAGAAGGAGGGTCAGTGTTGCAGCCAGTACCCATCTTTCACCTTGTAGTCCTAGTGGTTTAGACTTGCCATCTTAGTTTGTATGTATGTGCATAAGGTTAATGTGTATAATTGTGGTGCTGGTGGGTATTACTTACCTTTAGAGCAATTATCTACCTCACGACTAGCAAATCTGCGGCCATTTAGCAAGGTCTGTGACCACACTGAAAATACCTACTGCATGCGTACCTCTCAACCTCTTAGCACAAGAAATCTGGACAAAACCATGGGGGGGCCTAAGGCACAAAAATAGGGACAGATTTTAAATGTTGCTCTTAATAAACCCAGAAAGTTGCTAGCATAACAGGAAAGATAGGAAGTCTTAAAATCAAATGTATATGCCGTTATTTAGTGACCTCAGTCCTGAGGTCATCCCAATGAATTGCCAGAAAACAGCAAATTTTATGAGGACCAAAAATGTGAAGCAGAAATCTGGACAGTTGAGAGGCATGACTGAATGTCTGTTAATATTCAAGAAAATAGTCACTTCAGTAGAGGTGTTCAGAGGAAACGGCTAGTTTTTGCTTCTCTCTCAACTTCCTTTCAGCAATTTACACACAACACCCAGATCACATTCCCTGATACACTAGTACAGACATACCTTCATTATTCACTTACCTGTTTTGTCAAGGTCACTGTCATTGGAGAGCTGTAGCCTCTCCAGGCTTGTAGTGGTAGCAAAGTAGAGAAACTAATTCCAGTCACAGACAGGATGTGCTCTTACACACACACACACACACACACACACACACACACACACACACACACACACACACACACACACGCCTTGGAAACCAGTTTGCCTGTAGTTTCTCTCAACTATGGCGAACACTATAGCAACTGGCCAAGTCCTGTGTGGTGACAGGAAGGACATGCACGTTCGCAAAGAAAGCACCCCAGCTGAAAGCTGAACTTGAGACAGCATTACTAACTACTGTATCACCAAAGTAGTTGATACAAATATTGGTTCATAAGCACCTGACATGGCAAGCCAGGTTTCCATTCATTCTTTCATTGTTCTAAACCACACACCTAACATTTATTCATGCAACACTTAGTTACACATATCCACGCACCCTGGTTGTAATTCATTTGCACATTTTGCAGTCACACACCATTTACTTGTGTAGCACATGTATTAGTTGCATGCTGCTGTACTCGCATGCACATTACCCATTCATTCATTCTCACTTTGTGTCATTCTCACTTTGTGTCAAAGTCCAATATAAATGGGAAAAAGTACATGTTCAGGTTGGGGAAGTGGGGACTTTCTGGTGATAATTCCTGTTTCTGCAAGTATGTAGAACATGTCTTGAATGATGTAATGTACAGGATCTGAACTTTTTAATTCTTCAGAATTAGGGTAGGGAATTCTGGTGAAGATTTTAATACTATAAGTAACCAAGAGTGTTCAGGCTTTCATAATATTGTTAGTGATGTGAATGCTAAGTGTGGGACAGCTGCAGATTTTAAAGGGCAAGTTCTGTTAACACAGTGTGTAACCACACCAGTTAAATAGTTGGTATTATGATCAGAACTGTCTGCTTTGTTTGATTTTTATGCTCCAGGTTCGTCTGGCAACAGGCAAACCCCCCATTAACTGACTGCTCAGATTTCAGGAATTAAACCAAGGACTACATGGCAACATTTATTAGAGGCTCAGTCCTGTGTTCTAAACTGTCAGGAGCTGGACATTTTGGAAGTCTAATATTAAATGTTGCTTTACCTAGTCCAAAAAAAAAAAAAAACTGCATACCCAGGATGGCCTGCCTTTAGCCCCGACTGGCTTAAAGCATGTATCACTGAATGAATTAATGAAAAGTTTATCTTTCATACCGAGCCTTTTTTGCCTGGTATAAGTACATTTTCTCTCTTGGACACAAACTGCTGTGGTTATGCGTTATGTTGGACATAAATTGACAAAGCATGATGTTCCAGCTAACTGATATTGTGCAGTCATAACAGACAGGAAATTACTAAACTTGAATTGCTTTAAGACCAGCAGAATTAAAATATGCAGTTTAACACTTTGGCAAGTAGGTGGTGACCTGTGTTTGAAGTTGTGGTACAGATTTTGAAGGGTTGGTGCCTTCACAGAAAATATTTTTCCTGTTTTCTTCTGTATCCGTCTGTATGACAGTGTTACTACATTCTTGCCATTAATTATTACACTATCCAAAAAAGACTAGCTGAGAAAGGAGTAGGAGCATTCAGTGAAAATAAGGAAAATTTGTATTTTTCACAGGCATGATAGGGGAAATTAAGTGCCTTGTCAGTAAGAATCAGTAAGAATGCAGTTTGTGCATGTCAACACTATGGCACTGTATCAAGAAAAGGATACTGCAAGTAGAAAATTAATAAAGACGCTTATTGATTTATCTGAGGATTTGCAAAAACAGCTTGATTATTTTTTTGTTTTTGTAATATTAGTAAGGTTAGCAAATATTCACTAAGGCTTAGTTCTGTGGTAAGTGAAATAACTAAATTTCAAAACCATTTACAGAAGGATTTAAAGACAAAAGAAATAATGTCTTGAAAAGGTACTTGATGTGTTATATCCTGATAACGAAGAATGAGAAAAAAGAATGTATATTAGAAAATAAGCTAGTCTCCTGGTACATTTGCCTGTTGGATCACTGAATTAGATGATGTAGGGAAGCAATTTGATTAAAACAACAAAGTATGTTGCGGTGCAACTCAAGAATAGCTACATTTGATCCACTGAAAGGCCCAACAGGCTGTGAAATGGTTCAAGCAGTGGAACAGCGCAGGTGCATGTATTTGTTTGTGTTTAACTGGAGTAGAGCACCGATCTCCATAGACATTTTTCATATTCAGTACAGTAGTGCTGTCCAGTTAGCTGATGTGCTCTGAGTTACACAGGCAATCAAACCATATTTGGACCACAGGAAACAGCTCATTAACAGCTCATTAATCTTCTGCACCAGCTGCCAGACTGAAAAGTGCATTGAAAAGGCTGAATTGCCGTGAGGCAAACCTGTTTCTGTGACTGCAAACAGGGCCCCCATCATTGTACTCAGATAATGTTGGTTTTGTTGGATTATTAAAAACAACACTGAAGCTTAACCACGTGTCCTGTATTTTGCATCAGAAATCCTTGTATAATAAAAGTTTGAAAATGAGAAACATTGTAGATATAGCTATTACTGTTCATTTTGTATGTGCACAAGGGCAGGTCCTCGACATGGAATTTGACGAACTACTGCATCACACTGAAGTGGGTCTGTCTTAGTCATGAAACATTTTTGATTTTTTTCCCCATTGGAGCAGAGATTCATTTTTTCATGACAGAGCATTAAAAATGAGGTCCCTCACTTGCAGATTAGTTTTTTTTATCTGCAGTTTTGTTTTTTTATCAGATGTTATGGATCACTTGAATGCACTCTATTCAAGGTGCAAAACAGATGACAGCTCAGCTGTACAACACTATCTAATGTAAATAGTTAAATGTTTGCAGTTCAGTACATTTCTAGTTGTGAAATTCCTAGGAAAAAATTGAAGCCCACAGTTTGAAAGAATGACAATAAAATTTCAGACTCAGGTAAACCATTGGATGTGAGGTCAAAAATGTCCTGCACTTAACTGAAAATGTCATTCATCTTCCACGTTGTTTACCGTGGTTGATTTGTGTTGTAGAAAGTGTGCCGATGGAGTTGATAAAGTTTCATTGTGAAACAGTTGAGAAACTAGTGTGTGTGTGTATGATAGAATTCCTGAATTTTACAAGGTTATTCCATAAGAAAAAAAAAATCCTAAGCTACTTTCAGCTTCTTCAAGAATAATGACCATGTCAGAAATACTTTTGTGAGTAGTTCTCCACTGTGAAGATTAACAAATTAGTATTGAGATTGCAGCTGAAGGAGCTCTGAGAGGATATTCTTATGAAGATATCCATAGATATCTGACCTAATATTGCCACAATTGTTGAAGCAAAATTACTTTGGCTATTTGTGCTAAATGATAACCATAGATGTCAGTATTCTTAAGTACACTTTCTTGCATTTAATACATATCTTGAGATGTCTTGTGTCCTTTGACCGAATGTGCTAGTTCACATGCAGTCATCATGGATGTTTAAGGTAAGTGCCTCTCCCCACCTTAGAGTTTCTATTTTTTTGGCTGATGTATGCATTTTTCTTCCCTAGTAACATATGTTTGTATATAGGGTGCCATTAAAACAGATCATTCAAGTTAGGGGGGAGTTCCAAGATGTCTGCACACTGATCGGGGACTTCCAAGATGGGTGTATACTGATAAATAGCTTAACTTCAGCTCTCCACCTATCCCAGTATGAAAACAAACAGAGAAATAGCAGTCAGTGATGTCAGGTTGAGTAAAATTCAATTATTGACTGTTATGTACACTGCCTGAGTGCCAGCAAATAGGAAACTGAGTGCCTGAAATAAAATCATCTAGAAAAAGGGAAGAGAAAAAAAATGACTTGGATGAATCCTTCAGCTGTCAAGAAAAAAAATAGTTCAAGTTCTAGCTTTGGTGCAAGATGTGGCTACCAGTAATCTAGAGGAAAAATAAGTCTAATGTGCTCAGAGCTGATTAAAATAAATGAATATATTAACTCTAATAACAAAAGATAGGAAAAATGGAAGAATATTTAAACAGATATTCAGAAGAGCTGATAAAACTACAACAATCAGAGCTAAAAAAAAAAAGGCTGGCTGAGTATGAGACTGCACAAGAAAAGATGTTTCAAAAAATGGTAGACTTAGAGGAATAGAGCAGGTAGGGAAAATCTGGGATTTTCTGCTGTATCAGAGAAACTAGAAGCAACAAACGGTATTAATTTTATGAGGGCACTGATAAACAGAGTTGTTGATTGGAAGGGGCAACTGTGTGTATGCCCCAAATCTGCCCATGAGAAACCAGCTGAGACCTTTATTAGTAAAGAAGAAATCCTACCAATAGAAAGAGTTGATCCTGCCAAAACTGTGGCAAAAGGACAAAGTACTGAAGCTGGAGATAGTAAAGTATTTCTGGAAAATGATTGTTCACTGTACACCAGGCTGAAGAGAAACAGATTTATTCCAGTAATCAGGGAATGTCAAGAGGCAGGTTTGAGAGTCAAGCTGCAGTATCAGGCTATCTTCGTAATATTTTTTGCTTGAGGATCAAGGATCAAAGTCATTTTTTGATGCAGCACAGGCTAAGGAGGAAATGTAAAAGATGTTCATCGTGTTACCCTACTGCAGTCATCACACTTGGGTTATCCTGTCGTCAGGCGGTCCCGCAGTCGGCCTGAATTTCAAAGTCTTGGTCCGGTGTCGGTTGCTGTTGCTTCTTCCCTGACGTCAGTGCGCCAGGGGTATATAAGAGGCATCCAACGCCATTTTCTCCAGTATTTCTTGCCGCGCGGTGCCCGAAGCAGAAGCAGTTTGCAAGTGCCGGTCGGCCGACGCCTGAGATTTTCGAATCAAATTTCAGTCCAAAGTCTTCAAAGCTAAGTACCCCGTTGGGGAACCTTTTCTTGCCTCAGTCCGATGTCAGAAAAAGTTAACAATTGCATTTCTTGTGGGAAGCAAATACCTCATAAGGACAGTCATTCTTATTGTATACCTTGCCTAGGCCCAGACCACGACGTCACTGGTTGTCTGTTTTGTGCTAGGTTCAATAAGTGAACTATAAAGAGATGCTTTGATTTCGCATGACAGTACGGTAGGAAATTTAATTACACTATGCCGTCGGAGCAACCGACTACCGGCGTGCATAAAAAACGCAAAGATAAAGACAGGCAGCCTAGATCCAAGCCAGACTCCGAAGCCTCGGCTGGGCTGGTCACCAGTTCTCCGGTTTTCAGTGAGGCGCCTACGCAGCCCCTGACGACCGCAGAACTGGAACCACAGACCGCTTCGTATTCTCAAGCAGAGAGTTACAACACAGCCATTTTCTTTAGGCCCTACCGACAACATTGCGAAGGAGAAGCCAGTGCTGCGGAAACACTTTCGGTTGCAGAAGGTGTCTTCAGACAGACTACTCTCACCATAAAATCTTATGCTAAGCTTAAGACTCCTCTAAAACCGAAAAAGACTGCACATCAGTCTCCAGTTCAAGGCCCCATGCCTAAGAAACAGATGCTTAAAATGGCTGAAGATTTGATTTCTTTAATCAGGGGTTCCCAACCCCCCCCCCAACAAAAGGCCTAGACAAGAGGAGGATTATGCCTCCTCTGATCAAGTGTCTATTTCCTCAGGCTCCTCTGAGGAACAGGATTACTCCTTTCCCCCTTATGAAAATTCTGATGCTGAAGATTCCATTCCCTCAGCTTCTCCCCCTGAAGACTATTCCTTTGGGGAAACTTTACATACCATGAGGGAACATTTCCACTGGGAAGGTCAGGACTACGACTCAAAGAAAAGGCTCCGAGGGTTTCTTTTACTCCCCCAGCACAGACCACTTGCTATCCCTACAGTTTTAGACATTGTGGATGATGTTTACTTAGAATCTAGTCTAAATCCAGATTCTCTGCCTCCTGCTCCAGCCAAACCAGATAGATATTATAGAGTACCTGACTCACACAAATTCCTTTACAAAAGCCCTGTTGCTGACCCAGAGACTATCTCCCAGGGTCCCAAAGGGGCTAAGGCTTCTATGGCTAAAAATCCTGTACCCTCTGAAAGGGACTCCAGAGCACTAGATGGGTGGGGGAAGAAGGTTTACACCTCAACTACTCTGGCTATGAGAGCAGTAAAATGTCAGTTTCACAGCAATTCCTAATGTCTCAAATAAAACAAAAGTTGAGCACACACCCTCAACAGTCTGAATTCAAGGAAATGCAGGATCTGTTGCATGCAGCTGAACAGGTGGGCAAGCATACTTTACAATGTGGATTTGATTCCTTGGAAGCTTCCTGTAGAGCAGCTGTTACTGGGTCTGTTATACATAGGCGTGCTTGGTGAAAGGAACAAACTCTGCCTGATCATGTTAAAGCAAAGTTACTAGATGCACCCATACAGCAGGATGTACAGCAGGATGTCTTATTTGGGGTTAAAGCAGAGGAGGTTTTAAAGAAAATGGAGGATAAGGCAAAATCTATGCAGACGGTCAAAGATTTCTTACAGGTACAACCCCCACACTTCAGCAGAAATTGGCCAGCAAAAAATTAGTCCTTTCCAGCTTCTGACAGACCACAGAGATGTAAATACAGATGCCCAAGGGGCAGAGGACAAGCACAAATCCCTTACAAACCTCGCCAATGGGGCACTGCAACACAGAAGGGAGGAGAAGACAGGTCCCAAACTACTAGAAGACAAACAGAATGACTTAAACCTCAAACTGCCAAGCAAAAGTCTCTTGGCAGCTCCCTTGGGAGGAAAATTAGCATTTTTTTATAGACAACTGGCGCATAGTCACAATGGACAAATGGGTCCTAGACATTAACTCTCAAGGATACAGATTCCATTTCCACACCTTGCCAAGGATAAAAGGAATGCCAAACTTGCCACAAAATCAATGGGCAGAGGCACAAAAAAAATTACAGCTCTCATGGACATGAGAGCCATTGAACTGGTACCTACACAGGAGCAAGGCCAAGGATTTTACTCAAGGTCCTTTCTAGTCCCCAGAAAGGACAATGCTTGGAGACCCATTCTGGACCTTTCAATTCTAAACACCTTCTTGCAAGTACCCAAATTCAAGATGCTAACACTACAGCAGCTTCTTCCCATGTTGGGCAAGAAAGCTTGGCTAGTAACATTGGACCTCAAGGAGGCATACCTGCATGTCCCTATCAGACAAAATTGCAGAAGATACCTCTGTTTCATTGCAGGTTCAACCCATTACCAATTCTCTGCACTGCCCTTTGGCTTATCTACTATATCCAGGGTCTTCACAAAATGCCTGGAACCAGTAAATTGCATACTGCAGACAAAGAGGAATTCAGATATACCCATACCTGGATGTCTGCCTCATCCAAGCAGAAAGCAAGGACATTCTCTTACAACATCTGACTTTTGTAAAACACCTTCTAAGTTGCCTATGGTACACAGTAAATGAAAATAAATCAAAACTAGTGTCCTCACAGAATATGACATTCCTGGGTGCCAACTTGAATACAAAGGCCCAGATGGCTTATCTGATGCCAGACAATTGCAACTAACTCAATACTTCAAAATAATGGCAACAAAGACCCAACTCCCTGCAAGAAAAATTCTGCAGGCCTTGGGCTTTATGGCATCTTGTATACTACTAATACCATTTGCAAAACTGCATATGAGGAAATTACAATGGTACCTGAAAAGCGTATGGACTCGACACAGCCACAGCTTGGAAACAATGATACCTCTCATTCCCTACCTTCAACAGGAGTTTCTTTGGTGGTCACAGGCATGTCTCCTCAACAAGGGTCAGCCTTTCACCTTACCCCCAGCCAGGCAAACTATGACAACAGATGCATCGGACTATGCCTGGGGGGCACACATGGCAGGACGGTGCGTTCAAGGCATATGGACTGCAGATCAAAAGAATCTGCACATCAATCAAAAAGAAATGCTAGCTGTACAGACTGCTCTGATAGCCTTCAAGGACCTCTTACATCCAGGACAGTTTATAATAAGGACAGACAACACCACAGTAATGTGGTACATAAACAAACAAGGGGGTACACACTCCTACCCTCTATGCAGGCAAGCAATGACCTTGTGGAATACAACACTGGCTTACCAAGTTCAATTACAAGCTCAATTCCTGCCAGGAAAAAAGAACACATTGGCAGATGACCTAAGCAGAAACATCATGGATCCCCATGAGTGGAAACTGGATCCACAAGTATTTGCAATGATAACTCAAAAATGTGGGTGCCCAGACATAGACCTGTTTGCCAACCCCCAAAACCATCAGCTTTCAAAATTTTGCACAAGGACATTTCACCATCAAGCTTGGAAAGTGGACGCACTCTTATTCATTTGGAAAATGCTGACAGTATATGCCTTTCCTCCATTGCCCCTTCTCACAAAGGTGCTGCTGAAAGTCAGGATGGAGAGACTTTGAATGATACTCATTGCCCCGGACTGGCCACGCCAGCACTGGTACCCACTACTAAGGAACATGGCCCAGGGCCCACCATGGATTTTACCACAAATTCCTCATCTACTCACACAGCAAGGCAGTCAGATTCTACACAGCCAGCTCAAAACCTTAAATTTGGCTGCATGGCACATCACCTAAGCAACCAGCCAGCCCCTCTTTCACAAGCTGTTATGGATGTCATTCTGGAGGCCAGGAGGCCCAGCACCAGGAAAGCCTACTCAGACAAATGGAAATGATTTTGTGCCTGGAACCAAGCTAAAGGCCAAAATACCCTTCAGCCAGACATGCCTCAGATTCTACAATATTTAACTGAGATGTTATACAAAGGACTTCCTTTTTCATCTATTAAAATCCACATCTCAGCTATTTCAGCTCACTACAACACGGATCCTCCCTTATTTTCACATCCACTTCTAAGGCAGTATCTCAGAGGGGCAAAAAACATTAGGCCTCCCAGGAGAGCGTCAACACCAACTTGAGACCTAAATTTTGTTCTGGAAAAACTTACGCTGCCACCTTTTGAGCCAGCTTTCTCAGCTGACTTAAAGTTCATATCATGGAAGGCTGCCCTGCTGCTAGCAATTACTTCAGCCAGAAGAGTCTCAGAGCTACAGTCACTAATGGCAGTAGAGCCTTTCCTCATTTTTCATCAAGACAGAGTTTCTCTATGAACTAACCCCTCCTTTATGCCAATGGTGGTATCCAGTGTGGCTCTAAATCAAACCATCCACTTACCCACCTTCTTTCCAAGTCCACAGAACAAAGGAGAAAGACTCCTGCATTCAACGTTACTACTTGGATAAAACTAAGGCTTTCAGAAAATCTGACCAACTTTTTGTATCCTATGCTACAGCATCACAAGGAAAGGCTATCTCAAAACAGATCATTTTCAAATGGATAGGACATTGCATACGTTTTTGCTACACCCATAATGGAAAACCAGTTCCTGCTAGCATAAGGCCCCACTCCACCAAGGCAGCAGCTACATCTACAGCCTTCCTCAGGGGGGTGCCAACCAAGGATATTCCGGAAGCTCAACTTGGAGTTCAGTACACACCTTCACCAAACACCATCACTTACCACTTTACTCTAAGACTAGAGCTGGCTTCGCCACGGCAGATGTTCTTCATTCCACATTGCTGCAGTCCTAACCATTGGGTAGTCCGCTGTCCAGTCGGCCCGAATACCAAAGTATATGGCTGACGTCGGTCAAGGCGCATTAGACTGATGTCAGGACGTCAGGGTACTAATGCGCATGACCGACGTCATATCCTCAGTCTTTTTTGCCGCATGGTCCGATGCAGAAGCAGTTTTGCGAGTGCAGGTTGGCGTTCTGAAAAATTTCCGAAGTCGGAGTTTCAGACAGAATCAAAGTTGGCTAAGTACCCCGTTGGGGAACATTTTGGTTTTTTCTTGCCTCAGTATTTAACCGGATGTCAGAAAAAGTGAATAACTGTATTTCTTGTGGGAAGCAGATACCTCATAGGGATTACCATACTTTGTGTATACCTTGTTTAGGGCCTGAGCACGACGTTGTTGGGTGCCGCTCTTGTGCTAGATTTAACAAACGCACTATTAAGAGAAGGTTAGACTGTGCCAGGTTAGTGTTTGGGAAGCGTTGTAATTATAAAATGCCGTCGGATGCTCCGACGCCCGCTTCGTCCAAAAAGCGCAAGGACAAAACAGCAAAGCCTAGGGTTGATGAAGTGGCAGTCCCGGACGTCGGTTCTTTAGAAGGCTCAGTGGAGCCAGAGGTTTTGCCAGGAGTTTCTTTGGAGTCTCAGGCAGAGACTTTACTGTTACAGGATGTGCCTTCTCAGGAGGTAGGCCAGGCTGAGGGGGCTTCTCAGGTAACTGTTCTTCCCTCTCTTCCCAAGGTAGTTAGAGCCTCTCCTTCTGTTTCCAAAACTTCTTTGAGAGGTAGGCCAAGTTTAGCTTCAGTGGGGGCTTCTCCTAGCACTTCAGGTTCTGTGCCTAAGAAACATATGCTTAAAATGGCAGAAGATTTAATTACTATGATTAGAGGCTCTATGCCCCCTCCGGATAAGAGGCCTAGGGTGGAACCTGAGTTTGAGAGTTTTGAACAGTGTTCAGAGGCTTCTGAGTCTTCTGCGGAAGACTTGCAGGAGTATCCTCCTTATTCTGATTCTGATGTGGATGATTCCACTCCTACAGCTTCTCCTCCTGAGGATTTCTCATTTTCAGAGACTCTGCATTCCATGAGGGAGCACTTTAAATGGGAAGGCCAAGATTACTCTGATTCCAGGAAAAGGCTTAGGGAATTCTTATTTTTACCCCAGCATAGGCCCTTAGCTATACCTCCTGTGTTGAATGTGGTGGAAGATGTTTTTGCAGAGGCGTCCCTGAACCCTGATTCTTTGCCTCCTGCCCCTGTTAAACCTGATAGGTACTATAGGGTGCCTGAAGCTCATAAGTATCTGTTTAAGAGTCCTAGGGCAGACCCAGAAACTGGTTCCCAGGGGCCTAAAGGTGTTAAGGCCTCTGTTGTTAAAAATCCTGTTCCCACTGATAAAGAGGCAAGGGCTTTGGATAGGTGGGGAAAGAAAGTGTATACTTCTTCCACTTTAGCCATGAGAGCGTTGAATTGTCAGTTTCACATGCTAAAATATCAAAATTATCTCCTTTCACAATTGAAATCTAAGGTGGATGCTTTGGCGGAAGGTATAGAGTGTAAAGAGTTGCTGGATTTAGTTCATGTGTCTGAACAAGTGGGTAAGCATTCTTTGCAATGTGGTTTTGATGCTGTGCAGGCCTCCTCGAGGGTGGCTGCCACTAGTTCTGTTCTTCGCAGGCATGCCTGGTTGAGGGATCAGAATTTAGCAGAGCATGTTAAGACTAGGATTTTGGATGCTCCTTTACAGTCTGATGTGTTATTTGGTTCGCCTGTGGAAGCAGTTTTAAAGAAAATGGAGGACAAAGCTAAGTCTATGCAAACTGTTAAAGATTTTTGCAGGTGCAGCCACCAAGTTTAGTAGAAATTGGCCTACTAAGGGATGGACATATCCTGCTTATGATTCCCAGTCTAGGGGTAGGTCTAGGCGTGGTAGGGGCAGAGCTCAAGGTTCTTTTAGGCCTAGAACAGGGGTTCACCTGCTCAGACTTCTGGTGAGGGCAGGGGTCAGTCCTTTCGTAAACAGACCCAATGACCTGCCTTTTCAGCTGCCAGTAGATTCTCGTCTGGCAGCTCCTTTGGGAGGAAGACTGTCTCTTTTCAAAGAAAATTGGGATTTAATCACTCAAGACAGATGGGTGTTGGATATCATTCACCACGGTTACAGGTTTTATTTCCATACATTGCCCCCTTTCAAAGGCATGCCAGACGTTCCCCTCCACAAAGGAAAGAGGCTCACAAGCAAATTTCTCTGTTACTCCAAATAGGGGCCATTCAGCCAGTCCCTGTACCAGAAAGGGGCCTAGGATTTTATTCTCGCCTGTTCCTAGTACTAAAGAAGGGGAACACGTGGAGACCAATTTTGGATTTATCTATCCTCAACACTTATCTGGACATTCCCAAGTTCAAGATGTTGACGTTACAACAGCTTTTACCTCTGCTGGGCAAAGATCATTGGATGGTAACTTTAGATCTCAAGGAAGCTTACCTTCATGTGCCTATAAGACTAAGTTGCAGGAAGTATCTGCGTTTTCGAGCTGGAAATTCTCATTATCAGTTCTCTGCATTGCCCTTTGGCTTATCTACTGTGCCCAGAGTATTTACAAAGTTCTGGCTCCAGTGATAGCTTACTTCAGGCTAAAAGGAATTCAAATCTATCCTTACTTGGACGACTGCCTGATTCTGGCTCATGAAAAGGAAGACCTTCTACAGCATCTGGAATATGTCATAGCAGTGCTAAGATGCCTAGGGTATTCTGTGAACGAAATAAAGTCCAGTCTAGTACCCTCTCAAGACATGTGCTTTCTGGGTGTGAGACTGAATACAGCAGCCCAGATGGCCTTTTTAACCCCGGACAAACAAATGAATCTTTCCAGTTACTTCCATCAACTATCTCTTCAGTCCGGGCTGACTGCAAGGACAGTCCTTCAAGCCTTAGGGTTCATGGCATCTTGTATTCTGGTGCTTCCCAATGCCAAACTGCATATGAGGAAGCTGCAATGGTATCTCAAAAATGTGTGGACACAGCACTGCCAGGATTTGGACACTGTCATTCAAATAATACCTTGCATTCAAAAAGAATTTTTGTGGTGGGCTCAGGAATGTCACCTAAACAAGGGACTCTCTGTGACCCGGCCAGAGGCGAGTCAGATTTTAACGACAGATGCCTCGGACATTGCTTGGGGAACTCATCTAAATGGAAAGTGGATACAAGACAAGTGGCCTGCCAGACTACAGCATCTACATATCAACATGAAGGAGATGTTAGCAGTCCAGTTTGCATTAATGGCTTTCAAGGAGTTACTTCTTCCTGGGCAGGTGTTGATTCTAACAGACAACACAACTGTCATGTGGTACATCAACAAACAAGGGGGAACACATTCTTATCCTCTATGCAGGCTAGCAATGATTTTATGGGAGACTGCGCTCAGCTTGCAACTAACTCTTCAGGCAAGGTTTCTGCCGGGAGCACAGAACTCCTTAGCAGATGTGTTAAGCAGGCAAATCATGGATCCCCACGAGTGGAAACTGGATCTTCATATATTTCAGAAATTGACAGTGTCATGGGGAACTCCAGACATAGATCTGTTCGCTTCTCCGCTAAACCACCAGCTGCCAAAGTTTTGCACAAAGGGGTTTCATCATACAGCTTGGAAAGTGGATGCTCTTTCTTTCAGTTGGAAAAATCTTCATGTGTATGCCTTTCCACCTCTGCCTCTTCTTCCAAAGGTGCTCCTAAAGGTCAGACAAGACAAGCCAAGGATGATTTTAATAGCTCCAGATTGGCCTCGGCAACACTGGTACCCACTACTAAGGAGTCTGGTAAGGCAGCCCCCATGGCTTTTACCTTTGATTCCACATCTGTTATCTTAGAAGGACGGTCACCTGCTCAATGTCAAGCTTCACTCTCTTCATCTAACAGCCTGGCATATTCTGTGTTGAAACACAGCAGGTCTCAACTTCCTCAACAAGTTTTAAATGTGATTATGGAAGCTAGAAGACCTAGTACAAGAAAAGTGTAGAAAAATGGAAGAGATTTTTATTTTGGAGTGCAGCAAAGAATTTGGAGATTTCTGAGCCTAATTTGAGTGTGGCTCTTCAATATCTTACTGAGTTACTGGACAAAGGTTTGTCTTTCTCTTCCATTAAGATTCATGCTGCAGCAATTTCAGCTCACTATGATTGTGACCCACCATTGTTTTCGCATCCTTTGTTCAAGCAGTTTCTTAGAGGGGCAAAGAATATAAGACCCCCACGTAGAGCTCCTACTCCTGCTTGGGATCTCAATTTTGTGTTGAAGAAACTTACTCTACAACCTTTTGAGCCTGCGGCTACTGCTGACTTGAAATACTTGTCATGGAAGACTGTTTTTTTGTTGGCTATTACTTCTGCAAGAAGGGTTTCTGAGTTGCAGGCCCTTATGGCAGTAGAGCCCTTTTTGATTTTCCATAAGGATAGGGTATCATTACGTACTAATCCTTCCTTTATGCCTAAGGTGGTTTCTAGTGTGGCTTTAAACCAAACTATTCATTTGCCTACTTTCTATGCAGATCCCCAAAATAAGGGGGAAAAGATTTTGCACACTTGTAGATGTACATAGGCAGTTGCGTTATTATTTAAGCAGGACTAAGGATTTCAGGCAGTCTCAGCAATTGTTTGTTTCTTTTGCTTTGAGTTCTCAGGGCAAGCCTGTGTCTAAGCAAACTATTTCTAAGTGGATTGGGTTTTGCATTTCATTTTGTTACTCCCATCATGGCAAGGAGATTCCAGCTGGGATTAGGCCTCATTCCACTAGAGCTACTGCCACTTCAACAGCATTTCTAAGGGGGGTGGCAACTAAGGATATTTTGGAGGCAGCTACTTGGAGTTCAGTGCATACTTTCTCTAAGCATTACCACCTTCCTCTCTACTCTAAATCTAGGGCTGGTTTTGCCACAGCTATTTTGCAAGGCATGTTGACAGCTCCTGCTTCCTTATGATTTGCCAGCCTCCCTTACCTCTGCTTTGGGATTCTACCCAATGGTTAGGACTGCAGCAATGTGGAATGAAGAACATAGTACAGTTTTGTACCTACCATAAATGTAGATGTTCGAGGATCCACATTGCTGCAGTCCAATTTACCCTCCCTCCTTCCCCTCTGTGTTTAGGGGTGGTGGTGTGGGCTAATATATATATATATATATATATATATTCTTGTACATTTGTATATATTGTATGTATGTTTGATGCAGGGCTTTTTGGTGTTTTGGTTTGGGCCTTGTCTTTTTAGGGTCTTCTGACATCTGGGGCAAGAAAAGACTGAGGATATGACGTCGGTCATGCGCATTAGTACCCTGACGTCCTGACATCAGTCTAATGCGCCTTGACCGACGTCAGCCATATACTTTGGTATTCGGGCCGACTGGACAGCGGACTACCCAATGGTTAGGACTGCAGCAATGTGGATCCTCGAACATCTACATTTATGGTAGGTACAAAACTGTACTTTTTGCAGGGCCTTCTAGCCTCCTCTAACCCTGTTTGACTCCACCTCCCATCCTTAGCTTTGGGATTCTACCCAAGTGTGATGACTGCAGCAGGGTAACACGATGAACATAGTACAGTTTTGTACTTGCCATAAATGTAGATGTTCGAGTGTATACCCTGCTGCAGTCCAGGTTACCCTCCCTCCATTCCCTCTGACCTAACTAAAACCTTCCAATACCTTAAAATCTGATGCAACCTTTGTGGTGTATTTGCTTATAGCTGGAGGGATGTTTTGTTTGTGCTAAGCTTTTATTATTGGTACTATCTACTGACCATCTTTTGGGGGCACCTGACATCTGGGGCAAGAAAAACTGAAGAAAATGGCGTTGGATGCCTCTTGTAATACCCCTGGTGCATTGACGTCAGGGAAGAAGCAACAGCAACTGACGCCGGACCAAGACTTTGGAATTCAGGCCGACTGTGGGGACCGCCTGATGACAGGATAACCCAAGTGTGATGACTGCAGCAGGGTATACACTCGAACATCTACATTTATGGTAGGTACAAAACTGTACTTTTGTCCAACAAAAAGTTGAGACATAAAGCAGAAAGAGACTCTTCTTGTCATTCTTCTGGTAATAAGCACTTGGAGACTTTACCAGTGTAGCTTTGTCTACTGTTCCAGAGGAAAATGCTTGAGAGATGGAGAAAAGCACAGGAGTTGACCAGAATAATTGGGAGTACCTTGGATTTGAGCTGAAATCTGGAAATGAGAGGTGGAGGTGAACAGGAAGACCATCAACACAATTTATTGAATAAATATGAGACTGCAAAACATCAGTCATGTTTATGAAATATGACTGTAAATGTATAAGTAGAAGTAGTGGACCTTCATTGACCTTGTTAAATTTGTTGGGAACTGAAAAACATTTGCTTCACTTCATGTCCTCAATGGTTGGAAGGACTCGGAGGGGAGGAGAAGAGGAAGGAAAAAGGTAACTGTAAGTGAAACAGTTTCTGTTCTTAGTATTTGTATGAAACTTTTCACAATATAAATTGCATATTTTATAGTAAAGTATTTTAATTCTTGTATGTGATAGTTACTAAATTATACAGATACCCTTTTCCTCTCTTTTTCTTGTTTGATATTAAGAATTGTTAAGTATAACAATACAAAAGAGAAGAAAAGCTTGACAAAAGCATGTTTAAATTAATAGGTAGTAATCTTGGGCTGTCCAGCAGGGAATGTGGTGTAAAAGTCACAGATCATAATATATAGAGAGCTAAGTTTTCTGTTACTTTTGCATAGATCAATGTCTATATTATAAGACCCTTGGCTTAATCTAATAATTTTTTTGTGGAACCAAGTAAATATGGGAACACCAAATGAAGAGTTTTCCTTTAGCAGTAAATGCTTTAGCTTGTCTTTTAGGCTGCAGTAGAGGACTACATTTTTCTTTTTTTCTCTTGCATTTCCACAGAGACAAACTGATAGTAGGACAATAAAAGACACAACACTCGTTTCTTCACAGTTAAAAGTTAATGATTTCTGAAACATGCAAGTTGTTTTCACAGGGGGGGGGTAAAGAAAAAGGAACAGATATCAATTTGTGTAAGAAGAAGCACAAATAGTAACATGCATCTTAGCATGGATAACATTAATTTCAGGTTAATTAGAGCCTGTATTAGCAGCTGTATGGTAGAAATGTCTCTATTAGGAGGGTTAAACTTCATTATTTGAAAGTATACACAATTGTGTGCTTGTTTTTAAGTTAACAGGTTATGGGTGTGTTCTGTGGGTGTGGGTGTTTTTTGTTAAAAATGTAAAATGTGACAGATATTAATTAAAAACTGTTTAAAGGTTTAACCTGTAAAACAATGTTGCATGTATCACAAAAGCTGAAAGCAGACATTTAAAGAAGCTGTCATATGTAATAGGTAGGAATATTTACTTTTTACCCCATTAGTGATACTTTCCATATTTTCTTGTAATGTGAATGGTCTCAGGAAAGTATACTTAGTTATATTAAGAAATGTAGAGTGCAAATAGCAATGCTACAGGAGACACATTTGGAAAAAAATGAGCATGTGAATTTGATGAAGAAAGGATTTCAGGATGGATATTCTGCAGAATATTGGGGATAAAGGAAAAGAGCAATACTTATATTAATTGCTAGAGGGGCTCCAGTAGTGATAGAAGATGATAAAAAAAGATAATGGTGAATCTGTGGTAGCAAGGGGCTACTGGCAAGGAATGAGTATTACGTTGGCAGGTGTTTATATTCTACCTAAAACTGCTATTGTGGAGCTTAAAAACAATTGGGGAGAAATAATCTGCTTTCATCAGAGAATATTACGTATAAGTGGGAACTGGAATTTGATTTGCAACATTGATGATGTATTTAGGGGGCCTAGAAGGGAAAATAGAACAAAAGAGGGTAGCTTTCTGAAGCAATTTTTGAAAATGTTTGGTACAAAAGACTTGAATTCAATAGCAGGACCTTGGAGAGAATTCACATATTCTCCAAGGTACAATAACTGGGCTAGAGAATTAGATTTCACTGCAACATATGCATATAATTGACAGCTTTGTCACACATCCAATAACTATTTTACTTCAGGTGGCGGTAATTACTAAGGTAAAAATGCAGTTTAATAAGGTAAAGATGGAGTACTGGCACTTCCCTGCCTACCTTTTAGAAAGAGAGAAATTTAAGGAATGAGTAGAGGAAATTATCTGGGAGTTTAGGAAAGATGGTAAGTACTCCCATAAGTTATAGCTATTGAGTTGGATAAAATGAGGGTGGAGTTTAAAAATAAGGTAGAAGTAAAAGAAAAAAAGAAATCCGGTTAAAAGGTAATACAAATTATGTAGATGGGCTAACAGAGGTTAATGTATTACAAAATAAGGGGAGTATCACAGAACAAGAAGAGGCGCAGTTGCAGAGTACTAAATAGAAAATAAGGGAGTACCCAGATAATATGCATAACTACAGGAAGATTGCTATTAAGCAACTGTTTTTTTTGATAACTCTAGAGCACAAAAACTTTTGACACAATGACTTTGGCAACAAAAAGTAGAAAGGGTGATTGCCAAACTTAGCCTATAACAAGAAAAATTACAAAAGGTCTTGTAGAGCTGTTATATATTCTATAAATCAGAGAATGGATAAATCAATAAAAAACACAAATGGAAATATTTATGGAAGACGTAAATATGCCAAGGTTAGAGGTAGACGAGTCTCAACAACTTGTAGTTTAGATAGGAAGAGATGAAATAAAAATGGTAATGCAATCAATCTGCAAGAATATTCCCAGGAGTAAATGGTATTCTGGTGGAAGCTTTAAAGCTAGGAGGGAAGAAAGTGTTTACAGGTTTGGAAGGTCTTAAAGGTATTTTAAAAGGAGGGGGAATCCAATATCCTGAAAAAAAATGGTGGCTATAATACCTTAAGGTGGTAAATACCCATCTGCTCTAGCTTCATATAGGCTTATTTTCATTTTAAACCAGGATTATAAAGCATTTGCCTGTAATGGCTAAAAGAATGGCAAAGGTAATGCCAGAATTGGTAGACATGGGCCATTGTGGTTTGTGGGGGGGGGGGGAGACAAACATTTGGCAATTTAATAGAAAAGTGATGATCCCGAGGTTAGCAGAATGTAAGAAAATACCACTGTTATTAGTGGGTCTTGTTGCACAGAAACTACTTGTCAGAGTAAGATGGGATTTTACAAGTAGGGCAATGGAAGCATTTGCATTTCCTGATACAATAATAAGGTTAATTAGATGGATATATGAGGGATCAGAGGCAATAAGTCAAAGTGGGAGGATTCATCTCTGATAAGTTGTGTAAACACAAGAACCAGGCAGGGGTGTCTTCTTTCCCCCTTTGTTATATTTGTGAAGATAGGTGAAGGCTGCCAGCCTAGCCAGATAGAATTTTGTAGATAATTCTGTCATTTGTGAATATTAATAAAAGCCGCAGGCTTATTCCCTTAAATGTGAAAAGACTGTAGTGGATGTTGAACTGCAAAAAAAATGTAACAGTGCTCTCTGCTGTAAGGACGCTGATAAGTCAAGCATTTCATGACTGTCTTTGATCTCCGGGCTCGGATCCGAAATGTCTGGATGAAGGAATTCTGGCTATTGCTTTGAGGCCAGAGTTACTTGCTAGAATTTGCATGTATAATTTATTTTATTGCTTTGGCTTCCTGACCAGCTGCAAGATCAAAAGGGCTGTTAATGAGTTTCTGTTAGCCTGGGAATCAGAAAGAAATGATGTAATCTGAAATGAATCAGTGGTATTGTGCTATCAATTTAAGGACAGAAAGAATGAGAGAAATTGAGTATTTGTCTTGAGAACATCCAACATCAACAACACTGTCTTGCTCTATATGTATGTTTATTTTAAAACTGTGTTTTCTCTTAGATATAGCTAGGAAATAGAAAGATTAGATTAGTTTTTTTCTGTATTGATGTCAGAACTTTTCTACTGGCTTATTTTAAGTAGTTCTATGTGATCTCTCTGAACTCTTGACTAGCACTGTGTAGTAAGAAGTATTGTCTGTTGTTTTTATTATTGTTAAAATGTTTGTAAACGTTTCAACTGTGGCTGTTTTGTGTAGCGATAATTTAAGCTCTAGATTACATTGTATATACATGAGTGACCACGGTGGTGCAGCGATTAGCTTTGCCACCTCACAGCAAGAGGTTCCCTGGTTCGATCCTCTGCTGGGGTGCCTTCTGTGCGGAGTCTGCATGTCCTCCCTGTGGTTGCGTGGGTTTCCTCCAGGTGCTCCAGTTTCCTCCCACATCCCAAAGACATATGCTGTAGGTGGATTGGACACACTCATTTGACCATAGATGTGAATGCATGCATATGTGTACCTTCTGTGGAAGGTTGGGTGCTGGGCTGGCAACTCGACACCATAAAACTCCACTGTCAGTCATGAGCGGACAGGTGATCTGCTGTGGTGACCCCTAACTGGGAAAAGCTGAAAGAAGTACATTGCATATATATAGTGATACTGTAACAAGCCACTCCAAATAAGCCTTGGCTGTTCAGTTGCACTTACCATTTACTTTTTATTATTTTTTTTTTATTTTACATTTGTTGACTGGGCTAGTCTAGCTGGAGATATTTCCATTTTCAGTAGAGGCCTGGGGAGAAAAGCTCCACAGAGAATACATAAAGAAAAACATCATAGTGTTTGTAAGAAAGTTCGTAAAAGACAAAACTAACAACTCTACAGTTTCATATTATTACTAAATGAGATAGTTACTAACCCACACAGTTGCAGTCAAAAAAAACCTTATACAAACATAAAATACTTTGCATGATAAAGATACTAAATTATACTAAATGAATTAATTACTACCACACATAGTTATAGTCCAAAAAACATTATAGAAAGATAAAAAAATACTTTGTATGATAAAGATACAGGGTAGGAAGTAAGAGAAAAGAGAGCTAAGAATAAGGGAAGTTAGAAGGGATTAGTTATGGAAAGGAGAGCAAGACAGTCAACAAGCAAAGAAGTATTAGGAAGACAAGTGGGAGTAGAAGAAGAAAGCCAAGTGGAGGATAGAGTCAGCGAGAAGTAGGAGGTAGTTTTAAGTAGAGTATAAGTAGTGGAAAGTTAATCAGGTTTACTACAGGAGCACAGCCAGTGGTTTTGGAAGTGCAGTTTAATGTTTTGTTTGAAAAGAGACAATGATGTAATCTTTGTTATGTTGCTAGGTAATAAATTCCATTTTGTACCTACCGAATTGGTAAAAAGGGAGTCACCAGCAGTGTTATTTGATTTTATAGAACTAGTCAATAGTTTACTAGAAGAGCGGAGAGAGTTAAGATTGTTATAGGGGATTATGAGTTGAGAGAGTATAGGGGTGTTCTTTGGTTGGTACAGAATTTTATGGACAATAGTGAGTTGTTGGATTGCAAGATAGTTTTGAAACTCTAGCCAGCCTAGTGGTTTCAGGTTGAGACAGTGATGGGTTCTGTAGGGGTTACCTGTAGCGAAGCGAGCAATGTTATTGTAGCAGGTTGCCAATTTGGTAAGGTTGTTTTTCTTGAGGTTGGTAAAGATGGGAGAAGCATAGAGAAGAGTAGAAAGAAGATGGGAGTGAGCAATCCTAGTTCTAGTGGAAGGCGTCAGAAATGGTCTAATACGATATACGGATCCTATTTTTCTATTGACAAGTTTTATGGAGTTGTTAATGTGTTGGCTGAAAGAGAGATTATTATCAATTGTAATACCTAACAGTTTAGTGGTAGAGTCGGGAGAGATGATAGTGGCATTGTTGGAGGAGATGGTGAAGTTTAAGGGGGGGTCCTGGAAGTGGGGGTGAAGAGAAGTTTAGTTTCTTTTTAGCATTTAATAAGAGGAATCGACTGGAGAACCATGTTTCTACGGTATTAAAGATTTTTTGAGTATAAGAGATAAGTTCTGAGGTGGAAGATGCTGAGCAGATGAGTGTGGAATCATCGGCATATTGAATGCAGGTAGCTTGAGGGATTATTGTTTGGAGATCATTAATGAAGAGGGAAAAGAGAAGTGGGCCAAGAATGGAGCCTTGTGGAACTCAGAAACAGGCAAAAGAGAAGAAATGTGGTTATTCCAAAGAACTGCTTGTTTTCTGTTTGTAAGATAAGAATTAAACCATCTAATGGCTGAGATATCAAAAGATAGGGATTCAAGAGTATTGATTAATAAAGAGTGGTTAACCATATCTAATGCTTTGGAGAGGTCAGTGAAGATGGCAGAAGAGAGTAGGTTGTTACGGTTCAGATTAATAGTGTCTACAAAGGAAAGCAGGGCAATAGTAGTACTATGATATGGTCTGAAGCCATGTTGACAGTTAGCTATAATGTTGTGGAGAGAGAGGTGTTGTACAAGCTGATGGTGGATACATTTCTCCATAATTGTGGCCAGAGGAGAGCAATAGGTCTGTAGTTGGAGTAGTCTATGGAGTTACCACCTTTATGGAGTGGGATAATATGAGAGACTTTCCAGATATCTGGGATGATTCCTTCTTTGATTGTCCTATTTATGAGAATAGAAATAGGATATGCGATAACCTTGGCAGCCTTTTGTAGAAAGAGTGAAGGGAGCTTGTCAGCAGAGGGGGTACAAGGTTTTAGTTTGAGAAGGAGTCTGTATATGTAAGATGTAGAGATAGGATGTAGAGAGAATTTAAAGGAAGAGTTTGTAAGGTTACATGGTGGGTGTGAGTTGTTGGCATTCATTTGTTTAGCAAGAGCTTGTATAGTTTCAGTGAAGAATGTGTTGAAAGCATCTGCAGTTTGTTGAGGGGTATCAGGATCAGCATTAAGTGGGGAAGGTGTTTTAGAACTTCCTGGGAAGAGGAGTCTATTGACTGAAGACCAGAAAAGTTTAGAATTATTAAGGTGAGTTTGTTGTAGATCGAAGTAGAATTTTTTTTTGTCAGCTATTATTGCCTTTTTGGTTAGATTTCTAAGCTGGCGGAAGTGTAGAAGATCAGGGTTATTTCTGTGGGATCTCCATGTGGCCCAGACTTTATTTCTAGTGAGAATAAGTTTTTTGGTTTCATGGGAGAGCCAGGGGGCTGCATTAGATTTAATTCTAATGATACGTTCAGGAGCATGAATGTCAAGAATGGATAAAAAAGTAGAGTTAAAGTATAGTACTGCATTTTCAAGAGGGAGTGTTTTTAAGGGGTTCCAGTTACATGCACTAAGTTCAGATTGAAACAGTTCTGGATTAAAATGTTTGATGGTGCGTATATTTCTTATAGTGCAGGGGTATGCACAATCAGACTTTTCCCTTGTTATGAATGTTAAGGAGTGATCGCTAACATCATCTGACAAGGTTCTTACTTTGTAACTATCTTTGACTTTGTTTATGAGAATCCAGTCTAAAATGCTTTCTCTATTACTATGTTTGTTGAGCCTAGTAGTTGAGGTAATGGTTTGGGTAAAACCATGGAGGTTGATATGAGAAGAAGGATTATCAGCATTAATGCTATTCCAGTCTATGTTCAGGTCACCTAGTATAATGGTTTCTTGGGGATATGTGGCAGATACCCAACTAAGATAATCTTCGAGGATTGGTATATTATTACCAGGTGGTAGGTACATACATATAATATAAAGGGATTTTTTGGAATTTAATTGGAGTTTTGCAATGATTGCTTCTGCCTTGCTATCTTGAGTTGGAGAGGCAGGAAGGGTAGTAATATTCAGATGATTTTTAAAAAGAATTGCAACTCCACCACCTTTGCGGTTGGGACGGTCAAGTCTTACCATATTGTAGCCTTGGGGAGTAATCTCAGTGTCTTTAGTGAAAAACTTTAGCCAGGTCTCAGAGGCGCAGAGAATGTCAAATGCATGTATGTGAAGGAGGGAATGCAGGTAGGGTATTTTGTTGTTTATGCTTTGGGTATTAAGATGTCCTATTAGGAAGGTGTTATTGAGTTTGGGTATGGATACTAGGGGAGAAGGGAAAGTAGGACCAGGGTTAGGGTGGATATCTCCAGCTTGAAGGGTAAGATTAATATGTTTCATAGTGAGGTTACCTTTTAGAAAGGTTAGTAGTTTAGTTTTGTTATCAGAAGGCAAGACATAGTTGAGATGTGAGAGTCGGTGGAATTTAGGTAGTTGATAGTTAGGGGTAGAAGAAGTATATGGATATGAATTAAGTGGATTGAGAAATGTTGTAGTGTGTTTATGTGGATTGAAAGGTTGGACATACAATGGTTTCTCATAGAAGGATAGGAGGTAAACTGAGCATAGGGTGGAAAAAAGTAGACTTAAGAGTAAAAGCTGGGTTGGCAGGTAAGGAGCCATAGTAAGAGTAGGAATATTACAAAAAGATGAGAAAAGTATGAGAGGAGGAAGCAGAAAGGGGTATTCTATTGTTAAGTAAAAGTATAGAACAACTTAGGATAAGAAAAGAGAGGATGGGAGTAAAACAGAGAAAGGAGTAAAATGTAAGAGGTAGTTCTAGTGTATAAAGGAGTAAAATTAGGAGGGGTAAATGGAAGAAATTAGAGGGAGCAATAGATAGAATAAGTGTGTATGGTGGTGAAAGGGTGTGAGTGGGTGTGGGAGAAAGTTGGAGTGGGAAGGAGAAGGATTGGAAGATCAGAGTAGGGGGTGTGTCCAGGGAGCTATAAGGTTAGGACCCCTGGGGGTGGGTGGGAATTGGGGGTAGGGAGGGGAGCGGAGTGAGCCCACAGGGCGAACGGAGCGGGTTGAAAAAGGTAGTAAAATGGCTTGACAAGAAACAATCAGTAGAGCTGGATACTAAGGATAAGGTTGGTAAGTCAGGAGTAGGTAAGAGCAGAGATAAGCAAGGAGTCTGAGATGGAATAGGTGGTTGTAGACAGTAGTAGTACAGGGTGAGGAGAGAGTATAAAGGTATGGTCTGGGAGATCCAAATGTTAGTTAAGGAAACAAGAGAGCAGAAGGTAAATCAAGAGGTGAATGCTGGGTTAAGGGTGCCACCTAGTGGTCGGGTCTGCTATTGCAGGTGAGTTAGAGAGGGAGTTAGCTAGTTGTAGTACTGGGAGGGGTTGACTGCAAGTAATAGGGGTTGCTGTGTAGGTTAGGAGGTGGGTGATAGTAATGTTAAGAGAGGGAGGTAGAGACTGCTGGCTGTCCTGGCCTAAAGCCTGCGTTAGATCCCCTAAAGGGTTTAGTACAATGGTTTACAATGTTACTGGCAGGATATGGAGACCAACAACATGCTTTCTTATTTTCTTGAAACAGGATGCAGGGAATTTAGGCTGTGAGATGCCACTGCAGTGATTCTGATAGGATTCTTTCCACAAGGCAAGTTGGTTTCAAGAGACTAGTGCAGGAAATAGCACAGGAAGAGTATGGAACTGAGAGGGGAGAGAAGAGACAAAGTGGTGTGGGGGAAAAAAGAGTTAGCATATGTTAAGGTAGGACTGGTACTACTTCACAGTAGATAACATAATCACATAGCATATATAGCAAGCATGTAAATATTCCCTTAGGAGTAGCAGCAATAGATATTACATTTAAACCAGCAGTTCAGCAAATCAGTACTGTAGCAGGACACTGTTTTCAGGCTCAGTAGGACTATCATCCACATTTAGGATATAAGCTATAAACATACCCTATTCATTAATAGCAGCATCAAAATCAGCAGTTCTAAAATCAAACAATAATATAGCTGGGCCTTGTTTATATGTCCAACCATATATTTGGATAATAATATTGCACAGTATAATTGGACACACTTTCATAAGGGCCTTTTGGTACCTGATAAATAGTGGGTGGTGGCAGTGATTTCTACCATGTAGTCTGGGTAAAATGGGCACAGTTGGAGAACCTGGGCCAGCCTTCCCCAGGAGTTTGTGTGGTTGTATATAACTCTCATCTCAGTGTGTGTGTGTCAGCTACTTGTGCAGGGACATGAAGCAATGGTTGGACAGAGAGGGTGCTGGAAGTTTTAATTTGCCCACTAGGCTGAGATCTGGACCCTATAGCTGTGCCAGTGGGGAGTCTTATTGGGGACCTGGAGAGAAAGGGAGAAACCAGCCCCAGACTTGACTGACTGATCTCTGTGTGCACTTAAGGGAAATTGTACTTTACTGTGTGTGTATTTATTATCCTTTCCCTATATGGACGCCCCTCACTGGTGTTAGTGGTGAGGATTGAGGCTCCTTGATTGCTGGGTCTGTGCACAGGCGTCAATATTTAGAAGCATTGGCAAAGAAAACAAGGGAGCCAGAAATTCAAGGAAATATTGGTATGGTTTTCAAGATAAGTTGGCTTTATTTGCAGATAATGTTATTTTATACCTGACTGAACTAGAAAAGGATATCTCAGTGTTGTGGAACTATCTGAGACAGTTCTGTGTTTTTTTGGGTTATAAAATAAATGAAGGTAAAACAAAGGCTATAGCTATAAGCTATGTATACTCTCAGGAATTGATTCAGCAATACCCATATTTCTGGGGACATGATAAAATGAAGTATTTAGAAGTATGGATTAAAATGTATTCTGTTATGGCAGCTAAGGATATGTTGGAAGAGACTGAACAAAAGATAATACAAAAACTGAGAATCTGGAAGCTCTTGCCTATGCATATGGATAAATGGATAGCAAGATACAAGCAGTAAAAATGTTTAGTCCCTTTAGTTATATACACAGGTTAGGCATATTTTTATCAACCAGAGGAGAAGTGGTTAGTAATTATTAGAGTTGAAGGATTTCATATGGGAGGGGAAGAGGGCAAGAATCAAATGTTGTAGGTTGATCCTGTCAATAAACGAGGAGGTTTAGGATTACCTTATTTGAAGGGATATTTTAGGGCTACACAGTTAGGGACACACAAAGAAAGCTGCAATTCAAAGTGGAAAGGGATGATGAAGTGGAGGGGGGGGGGTAATTCAGGAAATAAGCAAAGAATAGGATTTCAGACACAGATCGTTAATGGGAATAGCAGTCGCAGTATATTATGTTCATAAAGTAGCAGAAAGTATACTAAGAACTAAGCTAACATGGAAATGGAGAATGGAAATTCTCCCAAGAGGAATGACTGCAGTCAGGGGTACAGAGAATAGGTAAAAGGGAGCAGGAATTCACTGGTGAAAGTTGGCAAAGGAACCAAGGTATTAGGAATGAATAATTAGAGAGGGGAAGGTAATAGAATGAGAAGAGGCCAAGAAGACATTTTGATTTCAGGCTAGTTGATTGCCTTCCCTGTTGTGGCTTGATATCAGAATATCAACAAAGAGAACAGGGTAGTGTAATCCTAAGTGAAAGTCCTGCACTGACTGAGTTTTTAATTGACTCTAGAACAGAAGCTGCCTTTAAAAATGGATAATTAGTAGGTCATATAAAATATTATATGTTAACTATAGGAATCAATTGGAAGAGGTTAGAAAAGATTTGAAAGAGATTAGATGTGCATTTCACAAAAAAAAAAAAAAAAAAAACAATGGGAGGACATATTTATGGATCCCAAATATGCAATAAAATTTGGAAGAATTAGGATTTTTGCCTGTGTTTCCCAAGCGGACTCCAAAGAATTTTTCCTCAGGTAGAATGGCATATGTTGGAGCTGTAATGGGAAGGAAAAGAGGTATCTGGGAGCATTTGTTGGAGTGTAATGATCTGGCAGACCCTGTAGGATACTCTGCTAGGAGTACTGGGTGAGCAGAGGAGTGTTACTGAAAAAATATTTTTGATTTAGGATACTGGATTTGAATTGTCGAGGCATAGTAAGTTTTTTTAAGTTTAATTCTTGTTGCTGCCAATAAAGCAGTTACTAGAAAATGGAAATCAAAATCTAAACCAACTGTACATGAAGTATTGAATGTTGTAACAGAGATAAAAGAACATGAAGTGGGATCAGTAGAAAAGGGTAGGAGTAAATTACATTAAAAATGGAAATTTTGAGAATATATGCAGAAAAATGTTTTGGAGGAGGAACAAGGTTTAAGAGAAGGCAGGAATTTAATAATTTATGTAATGTTGCTTTGATTAAATGAGAGAACGTGTGATGTATGTTTGTAAATGTGAACTTGTTACTATGGTTGGATTACTTTTATAGAAACATAAATGTACCCAGATATCAAGTGATGATTCAGTAAAGGTGTTTTAAAAAAAAATAAAAGCATTCAGGTTAGGGTACAAGAGCATTTTCTGGCGTCGTCTTTTGATTTGTAGGTTTGCAGCACCAAAAAGCAACAGGTATTAAAGCTTACACTACTTTTAACATTCTAGCTGCCTGCTGATGGCCTCAGCAGGAGAGGCAGCCTCACAACCCATGGGTACATCTGACCATTTTTACAGTCTAACTTGAAGACATTCAGCCACCTGTAGCTTTGTCCCAGGCATCTTGTAAATGTCCTCCAGCAGTGATTCTCCTGTTCCAACATTTCCATTTATGGTGGGTACTCTCATGTGTTTTTTTTCTTTTCTCTTTGTAAAGTGGGTTTATTCGTGGCCTGAAGGAGCACACCAGGTTATTTGAGACCATAACAAGAATGCAGAAGGATTGTTATACTACACTGAAGTGAAGTCACAACCCACAGTGCTTGACATGTACACAAATAAAATGCATTTAACTTCTCCTGTGTAACAGTTTGACTTTGCTTGAGAATTTTAATGGTACCCATGCAGTGTATTTGAATATTACTTGCCTACTATTGAAACTTTTTTACTTCTTTCAGGCTTATGCAGAAGATGTGAGAGTACAGAATGACAAACTGAGCTGGCTCAACAGGACAATGCCTGAAGTTGTTTCAGATCGCAGCCTTAGTCTTCAAGGCAGGGAGAATATTTCTGCTAGGTTAAGGGCAGCCAATCTGAGCTGGAATAAGGTATGAACTGTAGAACATTTTTCATACTGTCATTACTTTTTTTTGTTTGTTTGTTTGTTTGCACTAAGGGTGTGTGAAGAATTTTCAACTTGATTGAAAAAGCTGATCATGTGGGTATCGTGGTCCAGCAGGTTTTCAGTTTTTTTTAAATCCTTTGTTTTATACTGATCTTTATTGGCCTTATAAACTTCCTTTTATAACACCATATCCAATGGCACTCCATTTTTGCCCACAGTATCCCTTATGATGCTTGTTTATTCTGTGAATTGGGTTTCCAATGTCTGCATTAGCCAAGACAGGAATGGCAAGATGAGCGATTTTCTGCAGAGAACAGCCAACTAATCATGTCTGTGTTTAGTCTGATCAAAGGCTAAATGCCTTTGTTGTATACGTTTGTGCTAGGCATGAGGGCTTCCTTCCTCACCCTGCAGAGCTACGACTCAGCCACCAGATTCGGAGCCTGAACTGCTGTTTCAGTCCATGTCACTGTCTACTCAGTGTGACCAAAGTCTGCACTAACAGTACGTTATTGAGGAAACATAAAAACGCATGCTTCACTATAATGGTTTATGTTCATGCTTGTTTGCTTTCCTGAAGTGCAGAGAGTTTTGTGCTAGGGAAGTAAGAAGCATCAGATGGAGCATAGTCCTTAGGAGTTTATGTATACCTGCCAGCTTATAGAAATGGAAAATAACAGTATTGAAAGTGAGTAGATAAATTGTGATGGTGGACAGTAGTATTAGCAACAGAAGCTGAGCTGGAGATGGTATTGCAAAGATCTCTATAGAGTACTTTCTAGAGTATCTTCATCAAAACTCTTTGTTGGAAAGAGAGAGAGAGAAGCCAATGAGGTGCTTTATCTATGTATGTATGAATTATGTTAACTGGATACGTGAACTAGTCCTTGGACCCTTTATAGCCGCACTTAGAGCACCAAGGCAGTAGTACATAAAGTAAATAATATAACAAGGGTGTGTATGGTTTGTCATAGAATATCAATATTTATGACTATCTGATATATAGTTAAGCTTTGTAGTTAAGTAATATCAATGGGATGTTAGAAGTAAACAGTCAATGAATTGAAGCACTGTTTATAAAATGTGCTGTACTGTGGGCATACTGCTGAATTTTATAATTATATTAGCAGGAGATAATTTTGTGAGTTTATTTTGACACTTGTTTAAAATCATTACGTCTTAAGTTGCTACATGTTCACCTACATACATAGAAAAAAAATAAACCTTTATATGTCACCATTATTACCAGTGTGCTTATGTTTTCTTTTAAACAATTTTCATTCACTCCAACTTTGCATAAATTGCTTAATTCCTTCCTTCCATTAAAGCTCACTCCTCTCCTCTTGAACATTGTTATGCATGCAGTGTTCCCACAGATTCCATTATTTCTGTGAAATTTGTTCATTCCCCTTTCTAAATATTCCACCACTGTTTCATTTATTTGCTGCACAATATTAAATTATCTCATTATAGTTGGTTTAGCTTTTGAGTTCCATTTTCTAGTAATTGCTTTTTTTGCCCACCAGTAGTATTAAATATAAGATCTTAATCAATCTAAGCAATTCAGATCCAGTATTCCAGCAATCAAGTCATTTCCATATTTTATCATTACCCCTTGCCCCCTCCAACATTTCTGTTAAAAGTACTGTGTAGGTCATTTTTAAAATATGCCAACTCGTTGCGTTTCTAAAAAAACATATTCTCAGTTCCTTTCTGTCTTTCCCATCACATCTCCAACATTTCAGGTGTATGCAGGGAAATTTTGGTAGATGTGTACTTGGAATATAAATATTCCTCTGCAGACACTTGCATTCTAATTTCCTAATCATTCTGGACTTCTTTTGCATACTTTGGAACATGGTAGAGTTAGTTTAATTTTCATTTCTATTCTCTCTTCCCAGACTTTTTGTAACATCCTCCTGACTGATTCTTGTAGTTATTATGCAATATTTAATGTGACCTACTAAGCATCTTTTTAAAAGAACCTTTTGTTCCAGACTCAACAACAAAAAAATTTACAAAACCCATGCCTTCATTTAGTACTTCCCTATCCCTTTCTCTTTGCCTATACTCTATGATCAATCCCTGATAGGGAAAGCCATTTCTGATCTGCAGTCCAGATGTCTGCTTAGCCGTATCACATCCCATTTCCTTTCCCTCCTGAATTATTTGCTCCCAATTCCTTCGTTCCTCTGCCATTTTCCTTAAGTATTAAGTAAAGTTAAGATTATTTTCTGTGTATATGCTGCAAACATCCCTTTTGGTGAAATCTCCATTCTCCCTTCTTCCACTTACTTAGTTGTTTTTATATTGCAGAAAATGTTCTGTTTTGTGTGGTTGTTACCATTCTCCTTAAGGACTTGGCATCCAAAGTCCTACTTTGTCTTTATCTCCCAACCCCACACAATTTCATCTTCTTCCTTTTCCACTTTGAGTTATACCCTTCCACTTTACTTTTGCATATGTTTTAAATATGCAGCTTTAAAGTACCCCTTCAAATAAGGTAACTTAAACCACCTTGCTGTATTGGAAGAATAAATGTATCCCTCTTAACTTTTGTTCTTTCACCATCCCATATAAATTCCTTCAACTGTTTGCCATTCACAACTTCTCCAGATGATAAAAATAGACTCTACCTGTACATAAGACTGAAGGGAATACAGACCTTTTCATTGCTTATAACTTGCTATCCAAATCTATAATCAAGGACTTCCAGTCTCTGTTTTTGTATTATCTTTTGTTTAATTTCTTCTCACAAACCCTCATCTACCACAGCAAGATTCTTTTTAATCCGTGCACCTAAATATTTCATGTTATGTTCCCAAAAAATATGAGTATTGTTGCACAGTTTAATGCATTGCTGCATAGTGTACCTTTATTGCTTTTGTTTTATATTCATTTATTTTATGTCCTTAAAAGACCCCAAACTATCTGTGTTCTCCAGCACATCATGTCCCTTTCTGGAGATTTCAGCTGCAAAATATCTACAAATAAGGTTAGCTTTCCTTGATTACCATACCAGTTGTAATTTTGAATTTGTGAATCCCTTACTTTCTTTGCTAACTACAGAAAGTATAAAAAAAAAAGACTAAACTGGAGACCAGTGCTCAGAGCTAGGAACGCCAACTAAAATAATGTAAAAGCACTGTAGGGATGCAGGAGAACCACCGACACAGCAAGCTTGTCTAAAAATGTCTAGAAACTTTAATAATGTTACAAAAACAAAAAAAACAAAACGCTTAACTTTATCACTGCATTTTTCATCCCTACAACTGGGACTTCCTCAGATCCAGTTACAAATCCCATACCTCCCTTCCTTTTAAAACACATCCAATTAAAATTACTCAGTAATTCAATTAACTACCTACAAAAACTTAGTGGTTCTTTTATTACAGAAATGTATAAAGCAAATAAAAATAGGAAAGATAAGTCCCTGCCTGGTTTCTCTATTCAGACGCAGCTCATAAGAGAAAGGCCCCTACCACCTTGGTTTTTGACTCTGACCTTACGTAATATCCCTCTTTAACTTAATTCTAAATTCTGTCAGAGCCTGGCAGATGCTACTTTTGTCTACTCATAAAATCCCAGCTGACTTTGTCATATACTTTCTTTACATCAAGACTCAACAGCAGTGCCAGTGTTTTTTTTAAACTCTGCTTCCCTCTGGATCATCATTGTTCTGTTAATGTTATCAGATGCTTGCCTGTCTATCATGAAACCACACTGATCAGTAGTTATCAAACTTAGTGAATTTTTCCATTCATGGGCTAAAATCAAAATGGGTCTGTATTATTCTGGATTTCAGGTCGTCTCGTTCAATAGTACAACTGTTGTTGCTTTCTTTCTTGGAAGGCAAAAGTAACAGTAATACTGCTACTTCCTTCCAAGATGTCTGAATCACCTCTTTGTTTTGGTGTGCAAAGCCTTCCAGATCTTGGTCATCTCTTTCTAATTTCTGAATTTCCACAGTAATACACCTCTCTTACTGTGTTAGTGATTTATTGTTGATCCTCATCTTTGTTTTACTTTGGAGTAGTTAAGTCTTTTATAAATGTTTCTGTCTATACCTTTTCTTCATGTTTTATTGAAATTTCATGGAATTTCTGAAATATCTCTCATACCTCCATAGGATATTTGGTTATTTTTCTTGGCATAGACTGCCTGTTTGGCTACAGCTATTTTTGCTTTCTATTGTCTAAGTTTTTGTGATTTTTTTTTTTTTGCACTCTAGAGTTGCTCTCAAAAAGTAGGTGTTTAACAGAAATCTGTCTAAATTCATGTATACTGGTCAGCTATTCCCTTATTCCTTCAGCACACTGTAATTGCTCATGTTCTACTAGATCTCCCACTTCTGCAATATTTTAACCTTTTTCAACTCCTCTATGTAATTCGTATTACTTTTATCCCACATATCTTTCTCTGTCTTACTTCTACCTGCTTTTAAAATCAATTTTCATGTATTTCCACTCAGTATCCCTTCTGAAGTATGTCTTTCTTCCACAATAACTTTCAAATCATACTCCTTTTACATCATTACCCTGCATAATTAGTTTAGTTCTTATTAGACCATGATATGATTTAGCTATTGAATATGTCTCAAAGCTTTCAATTAAATACACATGGTCCTGTTAAATATAATTTCTATCCAGTAGATCCCAGTTATTGTATTTTGGGGAATAATATGTAAATTCTACCAAGTTCCTGTTACTGAATTCACATCTTTAGTATCAGATTTTCTCATGTGTTTCTTCAGAGCTACAACCCTTCTTGCTATATTTTTCCATGTAGGTCCCAACAATACAGCTTTACATTTGGAAATCTGGTTCCAGTCATGACCACAAATAATAATCTCTGCTGAAAGCGTATTATTTCTCCCAAAATCCTACTAAATTTGATAGCACTAATTGTAGTTGGAGTGGAAGTGCATGCCTGCATATTCCTCCTTCCCTGGCAGTATCACAAATCTGCCATTATTCTTTTTTTCCTGTTCTGTCACTACTAGGAGCCCTCTTACAATCAGTTTTGCTACTCTCTATAATTCCGCTGAATTGTCCCCCTGACAGCCTTTCTTTATTAAATTCATTCATTGTATGTAGTTGCTTGGTTTCATCTGTTTAAACCCAAGTCAATTTTCCAAACTTTTTGCTTCAATAAAACACTCAAGAAACAAATTAAATACATAAAAAATCATTGTATTCATAGCAGACACATTACACTGTACACTTTCCATAAAGAAGGCTACCTCTCCAAATAAGACAAGTTGCTTCAAATTGACTGCTGCACCCACATATATTGCATCTCTGAAAGTTAAAATTAAATATGCTAAAGCATGTTTGCATCGGTTCTTCCAGATGGAGAGAGCAACTTGCATGCTTTTTACGTAAGCAAACCAACTCATTAAAATACCTCTGATTGTGGTTAGATGAGTGACTAACATTACATACCTGTATTGAGGAAATCAAGGGCAAAAGTTAACTCTCTTCTCTACTGGGCTAGGAAAATCTTACCCTGTCTATCAACCCTGACCATGGCAGCCATAAGCAAAGGAGTCCTTCTGGCACAACTCAAATATGTACTTAACCATAATAGTCACAGCCTCTAAGAAAAACTTCTTCATACTACATACTATCAGAACCAAAATTTGTTACGCTATCAATATCCAAACGATTCCCAGTGTGGCAGAGAGTAGACTACTTGGCTTTCTAATCTTCAGATTTCTCCAGCCTAACTCATTCCTACAACTAGCTGCCAGACTTTTTTACCAAACACACTTTACAACCTTAGACAATTCTCCGTAACAACCCACCTGCTCCACTTGCCACAAACCAGACAACATTACACAGACCACTTTTTTCCTTCCTTGCCTCTACACTATAGGAATCTCTCCCCATCTAAAGGAACTATAGTCCCTCTTCCCCACCTTCAGAACTGAACTTAAAAAAAGATCCTCCATACCATATCAAACTGTATTTATCACACAGAAAGCCACATCAACTAAGGTCATCTCAACCTCTTGCCTTTCTCTCTCTCTTTCTCTCTCTCTCAAATACTAACCTTCTTAACTCCACCTCCTCTGCTCTGATTCTCATTGCCCCACATCTTTTCCACCATGATGTAAGGCTGAAGTATAGTCCTGTGCAATTGTAAAATGTACATCTCTGTCATAATTGTTGCTACATCTATTAATAGCTAACATACATTTTGGCTATATATTTTACTTTCTTTTCTGTTTGATATGTACAGCTTACTGCCTCTCTCTTCCATTTTTTTCTTCTTTGTGAATTATTTCACCCAGACAGTACATGCAAATGTTCAGTTCTGATCAATGTACTATCCCAGTAAACAAATGTAAAATAAAATAAACAGCATTCATACTTCAGCAAAAGTACATTGGCTAACCTTAAAGAAACTAAGTTGTACAATGTTATATTTAATGCTTTAAGGTGCTAAGACTGAAACATGCATGTGTAGTTTTTCACTTCTCACACTTAACTTTTTTTACACTCTCTCTTCACTGAGCTACTTACTATTTTCCCTTTAATAGTTAATTACATTAAAACTAGTTAATTACATTGTATTTCATAGATTTCACCCAGCAAATATTCTTTCACTGCGTTATTTGCCAATATCCTTTTAAAAGGTAATCACATTTTACTTGGCATATTTCAGAGCACACTGTTCAGACATCTCATGATTAATTACTTGCAGATGCAGGCTGCTTGTCTTCTGCCAAAGGCAGGTTCTAGTGGAAAACTCTAGCTAATTAATTTACAAGAAAAAAACTACAATTGATCAGTTTTTCTTAATTGTTTTTCTTTTTGTAGTTATGCTGAAAGGAGAACATTGCTTAACTTAAACTCAGAAAATTAAACTAGACAATTTTCTGTATGTTATGATCAGTATCCATTTACATTCTTCACTCCTCTCAGCAGCCAAAGATCACAGTGTTATATTATCTATAATTTGCCTTTTTCCCAGCCTTTCTTATCTTGTTACAGTGTAAAACCTTGGTTATATTACAACTTTCTTACATTAATATCAATATCTTTTTCAACTGTCACAATTTGTCCAAGTGGAAGAGATTTTCTGTCTGGTGCCTTTCTTGTAACTAGGAATAATTTTCTGTGGGATCACTCTGGTTCTCTCTCATTTGTGTGAATTTCTCCATGCTGGGTTTAGCTCACCTCGCCTTTCAGCTGTTTTGGTTTGTCTGCCATTGACTCCTCTTCTTGTTTCTACTGGATTTGATGCCAAACAATTTCTTGAAGGTGTTTTTCGTATCAGGCCTTCCAGGAAGCCTATTCCACCCTCCTGGAACCTTAATTTGTACTTGAGAGGTTGACTCGCGCTCCTTTTGAGCCTGCAGCTTCGTTTTCCTTGCAACATTGTACTTAGACGGTTTGTTTGGCCATTACGTCAGCTAAGAGAATCTCTGAACTGCAGGCTCTTTTGGCTGTTCCTCCTCTGTTTTCTTTTTCCATAGGGACAGAGGATGTCTCTTCATACTAATCCTTTTTTCTGCCAAGGTGGTTAATGAATTGTATTTTAATCTATTAATTTGCCCTTCTTTTTTAGCTCTCCACAGTCTGCTAGTGAGAAGATTCTTCACATTCAGATGTTTGGTCAAGATAGGGCTCTTTGCAAATCTGAGCAAGTTTTTGTTTTCTTTCTTTCCAGGTCTCTAGTTTTGGCTGCTTCTCAGCAATCTGTATCCTCTTGGATTTCTTAAGGCCATTTTTTTATTTTCATTGTAAATGTCTTTCTATCTCTGTTAATGCTTATTCTTCTAGAGCTGTTGCTTCCTGTGGTGCTTTTCTTTTCAAAGGATTGGACACCAATTCCAGTATTTGAAGTTGCTATTTGGACTTCTGTTCATGCCTTCACTAAGCATCACAAGTTGGATGTTGTTCCCAAAGCAAGGGCTGGCTTTGCCAGAGCTATTCTGCAAGAGTTTCTAGAGGGTTGTTTATGCCTTCTCTTCCCAAGTTTCCTCTTGAACTTTTGTGTTCTCCCTTATGTAAAGACTGCTGCAACAGTGATATGGAAGGACATAGTACAGTGGTGTAAAACCTTATCATAAAAGTACAGTGGTGTAAAACCTTATCATAAAAGTAGATGTCCTTCCCTTCAGTGTTGCAGTATTTGCTCCCTCCCTCTTCCCCCTCCGGCTGTGCTTTCTTCCTGGCTTGGAATATTTTTCCTCTTTCTTTTTCTGGATGCACATGTTCCTCCCAGTTCCTAGAAATATTTGTTCCTCCTGGGGCTTTTCATTTCTGAGGTATGTACATCCATGCATCACATTTATGCCCTGCACTTTGAGAGGGAAGCATACATGTGATGTATGTCATCTGTATTTTCCTAAGGCTTTGGTATATTGGTTGGATGTTGGGTTGCCCTTGGCAGAGATTTCTTTATGTAAAGAACACTGCAAGGGTGAAGAGAACATCATCTAATGTTGTGGTAAGATTTTACACAATAGTACTTGTCCAACTTGCTCATTAAATTCACTTTGTTGCTAGTCATCGTCTTAATCATCTTGATCTCCTGATACTGGTCTGTAGTTCAAGTTTAGGGTAGTCCTGTTTTTTCTTTTAGCTCCTGGCTTTTTTACTGTCACTCAGGTGTTTTCCTTTGGAACAATGAAAATTATTTTTCTTATTGTTCAGAAAATTGAGAAGTAGTGTACTCTTCATCTTGCTTGACTCGCTCTTAGCTGGTTAAACTTCATTTACTCCACAGCCTATTCTGCATCAAAAAATGTGTTTGATCCTCCAGGAAGTAAATATTGCGAAGTCAGTTGAAAACAGCTTGAATCCCACACCTGCCTGTCGACTTAACCTGATTGCCAGAATAATCATAATTCTCTTCTGTTTGGTGTGAAGTAGATAATTGTCTTCCATGTGCACTCTGCCATCTGCACCCACTGCCTGTTGATTATCAGCCCTGTCACAGCCAAACAGATTCCCCATCACTGGGCAAGGGTCAAACAGGAGGGCCATCTTTTAGACAACCATCAAGAATGGTTTGAGTAATTTTCTTTTTCTCCTGAGCCTAGTAGCACACACCGGTTGAAGCATATTCAGACAGTATTTCCTTTATTACATTCACTGATTTCTGTAATTTTATCACCTCATCCAAATGGATACTTCTTTTAATTTTTTTTTTCTTTGATTTTGTATATTATTCCCATATGTCACATAACTGAGGTGGTGCACTGATTGTAGTGGATTAATTACAGGCACGTCACAGGTGAATAAGGTCACATAAGAAATGACAGTCATGTATACAAATGCAAGTAAGTGCAAAAATCATAATTATATATTTTTCCCAGCCAGAGCTTTTTCTGCTTTTCTGGTTCATTTTCTTTCTTTTTTTTTTCAAATTCCTTCTTTGCTTCTTTATTAATGCTCTGGAAGTGTAATTACTTGTCAGTGACAGAACTGTACCCAAATTGATAACTTGTACTTGATTTTTTAATAATTTCTTGACTTTTTTCACCCAAAGACAGCTCTAATCCAACATGTTACTCAATCAGTCACTGCCTTAGAAATCTGCCATATTGTCTGTCTTATTCAGCTACTAAGCATTATAGCCTGGACATCCACTAAGGGCTTAGGGTGCTGTTTGGAAAAGGAGTCTTGAGGTCTACCCCCTGTTCTCCCTACCCCTCTGTCCTAAACTAACTCAGAAGTTTCCGAACTAGATAATAAATTTACAGCATAAAGTTTCTGATAAAGGTAAACTTTCATATATACATAAAATTATCAGACAAGAAACTTTTTACAATGTAGATTCATACTGGAATTATTTCACCTCTATTAATGGGGACCCACCAACTCAACAAGATAAACAATATATATTGGAATCTGCTTATAGAACTACATCTTCCATTGTCTGGAGACTTTATACATGGAAAATTTTACATAGATCTTTTTATACACCTTTGATGATGAATAAAATTAATAATAAAGATAATCTATGTAAGAGATGTAATGTAGAAATTAATGCTGACTGGGCTCATATGTTTTATGACTGTATGAAGTTGAAAGAATACTGGAAGTCAATTAATGAATTTTTGCAGGCTCTTTTTACAGATAATTTCATTATTTCTAAGTCTCTTATATTATTCAACACACCTGTACCTCAATGTGTTAAAAAGATTAAGCTTCCCTTGTTATGGTCTATCCTAGCAGTGGCTAGGAAAATAATAACTAGAAATTGGATTTCAGATACACCTCCTTCGTTCAATGAATTTAAAAACTGTTATGAATATAATGTGTCATATGGAAATAAGCACAATTAGAATGAGAACAACTAGAAAAACATCACATTTTATTGTATGGGATAATTTACAAAATTTGTTAAAAAAATTCTAATTTCAATAGCACAGTATTTTAGTTTAATTAATTGATCTGATTGTAGTGGATGTCATTGTAAATACTTTAGTTGTTTTGTTGAATATTATAATAATACCTATTTTTAATTATTTGTATAAAATTGTTATGATATTTCTCTTATATGTTAAAACAATAAACTTGTTTTGAAAAAAAAAAAAAAACAAAAAAAAAAGAAGTTTCCTAACTGGTTAAAGGACCTGATGGCAGAGATTGCTGTAAACAATGTAGATTATATTATGTGGGAAACATTCAATATCTCTTAATCTTTGAACATCAGTCAGCTTTTTTGCAACCCCCTCACTTTGCCATCCCCAGGAGGAGTTACTGGAGTTGATTTTTTTCAACCTTCTGTTACTGTTTGGTTTCTCTCATCACTGGAATCTGTCTATGAAGAATTAGTGAAAATGGCATCTAGCACCTCTCATAACCCTTCAGCAACAGCTGAGTTTTGATGAGAAGGCTAGCTGGAAGTCATAGGAAAAAAGAAAGTCATAGTCTCTGAATGCCATCTGAAAAATAATTAAAAAATGTGTATATATATATATATATATATATATATATATATATATATATATATATATATATAGTGTAGGTTTTTAAATAATCCCCTTTATGAAGAGATCTACCATACATGCAGTCTTTTGACAGTATCTCAAACAATAGATCTCACCTCCCATCCACTGTTTGGATTTTTTTCTTCTTTTGATCTTTCTTCTTCAACGCTTCTTTCTGTTGGAAAAGAACCAAAATATAAATGGGCTCCTCCTCCAGAGTTACCTCACAACTAAGGACAGAGGTGTGTGTTTGGAGAGGGCTCTTTAGGGTAAACTGAAAGCTGTGCCAGGACAGACCTTCTGCTGGAGAGATATGAATGAATAATTTATAACCTGCTTGGGTCGGTGTTTCTTCATTATCTGGAGTTTCTTTTGGCTTCCTATTGAGCTTGAAATGACAGTAGGCACAAGGACTGTTTTTTTTTTATGTTTTGTGTCTAAATACATATTTGTTAGTAAGTGTACTGCAGTTACATTTTTTGCTACACATTCTGCAGCTGTGATGAGTAAGATACTAACCTGTTCCCATTTTATCTTTTTTTCTGTGTACCTTGTATTATGTAGGTGACCAGAGAGTTGCCTGAGAGAATAAAGGAACATGAAATGAGTCTTCATAATTATAATCTAGCGACACCTGTTAAACCATATGGTAAGTGGTGTTTGAAAAGTTTAATTATTGTTGTAATTGGGGATTGTTTGTCAATGAAAGTAGAGGGGTAGAGCCATGGTTGTCAGCTAGGAGATCTGAATCTGAGTATTCAGCTTGTAACTAGAGGGCATGGCTGGGAGGGGATGGACTGAGTGACTACTGCCAGCTCTCTTTCTGTTGGCAGGACTGGCCTTTAGTCAACTGGTACCCTGGGCAAAAAGTCTCCACAGTGCCCCCCAACACCATCCTATGCCCCCATCCTGGACTGTCTACACCATTCAGATTACTGAAGAAGCATCCCTGCTAGAGTAGCACCCTAGGCGGCCTCTTAGTTGGCTTATGCTTAAGGCCAGCTATGTCTGTTGTAGGAAAGTTGTGGGGTTTTGCCCCCATTGAGGCATCCTCTAATAGATGCCAAGATTCATTATGTCCATAGTACAGTGAGTGATTGATGACTGAGTCCTTATTAATGGGAATATTGTGAGGCAAACATACTGTCTTTGCATGCTCACTGACTTGAGGAGTTCTCACCTATACAAAAATTCCATGTCATTAATATAAAACAAAATTGTCCTGGACACTACATGATAGCTCCTGCCATTTGAAGAGGAAGTACAAAAGGTCTGTAATGGAGGCAAGGGCCCCCTAAAATGTTAAATAAAAAGGAAGTACCACAGAATGGTTGGAATCTTTGAAAGCGAGTAAACGTGCTCAGCAACAAGTCTGTTAACCTTGCTGCCTAGTAACACTTGATGCATAGTTTATTTCCTGGCTCATTGCATAATTTTGGAGTTTGCATATCCTTCCTTTGTCTACCTGAGGTTTTTCTGTGGATTTCTGCTTCCCCCATTATTCCAACAACATATCAAAAGGTGAACTTTGCTATCTGATGACTGCATCCATCATAGAAGTGTATATGGTGCAAGTGTTTTTGCATCTTTTGATGATTGATGTCCCATCTAGAATTGTTTCCATGACTTGCTGATATAAGCTGCGACTCCTCACAGCCCTGAAACAGAATTAATCATGTATCGGAAAATGAATGAATAGGGCTCAGCTGGTTACTTTTTAAACACCTTTCAGCTGGGAACTCAATGCAAGAGAGCCTTTACCCGGCGTCACTTGACAGGACAGTGTTTTGCATGGGAATAGATGTGGTACATGACCTTTCTCTGAGGTTCAGTTCTTGCTTGCTGACATCTAGCATACTGTCATTCTGAAGTGTAAGAATATATGAGGCAGTGATGCAGAGCTTTGACTTTCTGACCAGTTGTGATTTAGTGAGGTTTGTTTCATGGAGTATGTGCTGATGTGCATGTCCATTTGCTTACCTTTAAAGCACAGTTTCTTCACACAAACATTTTAGTATAAAAGTTGTGAGATGGTTTGCTCTTAGGGAAAGCCATTAATAAATAAATAATTAAAATGCATCTGAGTGCACAGTGCACCCCATTAGGTTAGTAGATTAAACTAACTAGTGAAACAAAATCGGAAGTAAAAAACACAAAACTGCCACCAAAGCTTTAGAACTCACTTGTCCTGCACAAAACAGATCCAGAATAAAAAGCAAAACACCAGGACTTTGAGATGGTTGTAAACTCCAGTATAAAAATCTTTATTCGACACTAGTGCTTTCGTGGGTCACCCCACTTCTTCAGATGTCTAATACATTTTAAAAACAGCTCTTGGTTTAAATATACACCCTCTTGGGACATATGATTAAAACCAGCCAATACATTGTTCTAGTGTGAACAAGCACTTTCAATTTAAAGCAACATTTCATAAGGTACATGCCATTAACTGGACTAGAAGTCTGAGGCAATCTACCAGCTTCTGGAAAGTGATTCCATAGACGACACAAATAAACTGTCATGTTGCAAGGCAAAGACTGAAAGATAAAGAAGATAGCCAGACACCCTTCATAAGAGATGCCAGCAACAACTGCTCACCAGTCCACAGGAAATCAAAGGCAGACTAAAGGAGTACTTCCAGCATCTTCTGAATGAAGAAAACCCCACATAAGCTGTATTTCCTCACACACAGTGAGAGAAGAGGAAGAAAGATCCCACCATAGAAGTAGTAAGAACAGCACTAAGGAAAATAGTCCGGGAAAGCAGCAGGCTCAGATGACGCCACAGCAGGTATTATAAAGATTTTTTTTTTTACAATTTTTATTGAATTTATCACTTGACAGAGGCAAATTTATGTTTATGTAAAAGTAATCAAACTGTGTTAACAAGTTCATGTTTGCACACATTCTACTTCACATATATTGCTGTATATCATATAAGCTAAGCAACATTAATTATTCATTTCCTGCCCCTCCCCCTTTTTATACAAGAGTTATCTTTATTAAACCATCACTTATGACAGTGGCAATCATACATTTACATAAATGAAAACAAACCACACTAACATAATCCTAGTTGCAAGCGTTTTCCATCACAGACCATACTGACACTCCCAGTTGCAAATGTTATGCATCACTTATCTACCCAATCATTTTCAGTCAAACATTACATAGCTCATTTAAGTTCAGCCTTCTTTTAAACCTCATTCTTCCCCTGTATGTATTGTTCCCACAATTCCCATTTTTTTCCTATGTAGTTTGTTCCTACCCTTTTCTAAAGATCTCAGTTACAGCTGTTTTAACTCTATTACTATATTCACTGCTTCTAGTTTAGTTGGTTTAGGTTTTGGTTTCCATTTTCTAGTAACTGCTTTTTTGGTAGCCAACATAATTACACATAGCAGGCAGTTCTGATTCTGTATCATAGCTCAGAAAAATCATCTCCCTCATCACGCCAATCTGCCCACCCAGCATCTCTGACGGTGCATCCCGCAGGGAATCCTTAAAGTCCGCCAACTCATCTCATTCCCAGAAAATGTTTCCAGTTACTGCTTTCTTCCCCATCACACCTTCAACACTTGCTGTCTACCTGAGGAAAAAATCTTTGAAGTCTGTTTGGGGTGTAAAACATATCTATGTAAACATTTCCAAGGAAAAATCCTAAATTTTGTTGCATATTTGGGAGATGCACACACATCCTCCCACTGTTTTTGTGAATTGCTTATCCAGTCTCTCTTCCAAATTGTCTCTGACCTCCTCTGATTGATTCTTATAGTTATCTTGCGATGTTTTATATGCTGCACTAATTACTCCTTTTTTAATGTCAGCTTCTGTTCTAGATTCTACTAAAAAATCTACCAGTGCTGGTCTTTTGTTTAGGACCCCCCCCCATTTCTTTCTCTTTGCCTATACTGTGGTATCAATCCTTGCTAGGGAAGGTGATCTCTAACCTGCAGTCCAAATAAATTATTGGCATCCTCCCATTCTATCATCTTTCCCTATCTAGTTATTTGCTCCCAGTACCTTGGTTCCTTTGCCAGTTTTCTCCCAATAAATTCCAGACTCTCTTGCCTATAGTCTATATCCCTAATTGTCATCCCTATCGGCAGAATCTCCTCTCCCCATTCCCATGTTGGCTTAGTTCTTAGGATACTTTCTACTACTACATAGATGATATATTGTGTATGATTGTTATTCTCCTTAAAGGTCTGCATCCAAAGTCCTAGTTTCTCTGTTTCTTGAGTTTCCCCCGTTTCATCATCATCACTTTCCACTTTGAATTATAATTTTGTGCTTGTGCTGTGTATAGGAGCCTTAACAGTGTAGCTCTGAAATACCTCTTCAAATTGAGTAATCCCAAACCACTCTGTTCTACTGGAAGAATCATCTTATTCCACTTGCCTCTTGCCATCTTCCCCTTCCAGATTCATCTTATTCCACTTGCCATCTTCCCCTTCCAGATAAAGTCCTTCAGCTCTTTATTAATTGCTATCCACAACTTCTCTGGTTGATAAAAATATGCCTGACCCTGTGTATAAGGTTATTGGGACTAAATGCATCTTAACTGCTTGTATCTTACTTTCCATATAACAAAGCTTCCATTTTCTCAGGTTTTGTATTATCTTTTGTTTAGTCTCTTCCCACATACCTTTAACTGCCACACCAGAATAATTTTAATCCATACTCCAAAATACTTCATTTTATCATGTCCTCATAAATATGGATATTGCTGAACCAATTCATATGTGGGTACATATTTTACCGCTGTTGCCTTTGTTTTAGCTTCATTAATTTTGTATCCTGAAAACATTTGAAATTGTCCCAAAATGTTCCACAACACTGTAATGTCTCTTTCTGGTTTTGTCATGTCTGACATCTGCAAATAGATCCAGCTGTTCTTGACCACCATACCAATTATCTCCTTGAATTTCTCTGTCCCTTATTTTCTTTGCCAGTGGTTCTGAATATAATAGGTGAAAAAGGACGTCCCTGCCTGGTTCCTCTGTGCTCAAGCAGAAGTTATCAGCGAGGACCCCACCCACTTCAGTTTTCACCTCTGATCCCTCATATATCCTCCTAATCAAACTTGTATTTTTTTTCAGGAAATGCAAATGCTTCCATTGCTCTGCTCATGAACTCTGAGCTTACTTTGTCAGATGCTTTCTCTGCATTAAGACTCACCAGCAACCATGGTATTTTCTTACATTTTGCTTCCCAGTAGATCTTCAGTGTTCTGTTAATGATATCAAATGTTTGCTTCTCCTCCACGAAACCACATTGATCCATAGCCATCAATTTTGGCATTATTTTGCCATTCTTTTAGCCATTATAGACAAGAACACTTCATGAACATATTTAGTATTGAAATGGGCCTGTAGGAAGCTGGATCTGATAGATCTATCTTTATCCTCTTTGTGTATTAGTTACCACTCATTTCTTCCAGGATGTTGGTACTTCTCCTCCTGTTAAAATACTATTAAACAAAACCTTCCAGATCTTTATCAGTTTTTTCCCTGATGCTTGCAAACTTCCACAGGAATACCATCTCTTCCTGGTAAACTTTCTTGTAGATTGGTTATACAGCACAATTTTTATGTCGTATCCTCCTATCTGAACAGTTAGTAATTGAGCCTCATGTGCATCTAACCATGGCATATTTAATTCTTCCATAAACATTTCCATTTCTATCTTTTCCTGATTTCCATATTTCTCTGCTTTATACATACTTTTATAAAATTTCCAAAATATTTTTAATAACGCTGCAGGATCTGTCATTACCTTCCTTTGTTATAGGCTCCCTAAGCTTGGTAACAGCCCTTCATACTTTCTTTTGCCTGTGTTGACGTGCTAAACGTTTTTGTGCTCTAGTGTTATGGAAAAACAGTTGCTTAACAGGAATCTTTCTAATAATCGAGGTAATCCCTTATTTTCTGCTTAGCATTCTGCAGTTGATCCTCCTCTTGTTCTGTAAGATTCTCCCTATTCTGCAATACTTGAACGTTTGTCAGTCCTGCTAAATAATTCTTATTTCTTAACCATAGCTTCCCTTTCTTTTATTTCTACCCTGTTTTTAAACTCCAACTTAATTTTATTCCACACCCTAGATATATTTTCAGAAGTAATTTCTATCCACTCGAATAGCTCCTGAATAGTCTCCACTACCCATTCCTTAAATTCCTCTCTATTCAACAGATGGGTGGGAAAGTGCCAATGTCTCGCTTTTTATTTCATCACCATGTGTTTTTATTTTAGTAGTTGTTGGCACTGATCTGGAATAATTATTGGGTGCATATCAAGACCATCAGTTAAATTCACATGTTCCTGTTAAATGTAATTTCTGTCTAGCCTACCCAGTTTTTATATGTTGGAGAATAATATGTAAATTTACTCTTAACTCCTATTGCTGAGTTCACATCTTCTATGCCAAATATTTTCATAAGTTTCTTCAAAAATCTACCCTCCTTTGTTATACATGTTCTTCTTCTCACATTGCTGCAGTCCTTACACTTGGGTAGTCCGCTGTCCTCGGTCGGCCCGAATATCAAAGTATTAGGCTGACGTCGGTCAAGGCGCTTAAGACTGACATCAGAACGTCAGGGTACAAATGCGCATGACCGACGTCATATCCTCAGTCTTTTTTGCCGCATGGTCCGATGCAGAAGCAGCATTGCAAGTGCCGTTCGTCGTTCTGAAATTTTTCGAATTCGGAGTTTCAGACCGAGTCAAAGTTGGCTAAGTACCCCGTTGGGGAATATTTTAGTTTTTTCTTGCCTCAGTGGTTTACCGGATGTCAGAAAAAGTGAATAACTGTATTTCTTGTGGGAAGCAGATACTGCATAGAGATTATCATAGTTTGTGTATTCCTTGTTTGGGGCCTGAGCACGACGTTGTTGAGTGTCGCTTTTGTGCTAGGTTTAATAAGCGCACTATTAAGCGAAGGTTAGATTGTGCCAGGTTGGTCTTCGGAAGCGGTGCAATTACAATATGCCGTTGGATGCTCCGGCCCGCTTCGAAGAAGCGCAAAGACAAAGCAGCTAAACCCAGACAAGAAGAGTCGTCCGTACCGGACGCCGGTTCTTTGGAGGCGTCAGTGGAACCGGTGGTTCCGCCGGAGGCTTCTCTGGAGTCCCAGGGGGAGACTTTGATTTTGCAGGATGTGGCCTCTCAGGAGGCAGGCCAGGCTGAAGGGGCTTCTCAAGTTACTGTACTCCCCTCCCTTCCTAGGGTGGTTAGGCCCTCTCCTTCTGTTTCCAAGGCTTCTCCCAGAGTCAGGCCAGGTTTAGCTTCTGTTGGTGTCACTCCTAGTTCTTCAGGATCTGTGCCCAAGAAGCACATGCTCAAAATGGCAGAAGATTTAATTACTTTGATTAGAGGTTCTTTGCCTCCTCCTGATAAGAGGCCTAGGGTGGAACCAGAGTTGGGGAGTTTTGAGCAGGTTTCTGATGTTTCAGAGTCTTCGGCTGAAGACTTGCAGGAGTATTCTCCTTATTCTGATTCGGATGTGGATGATTCTACTCCTTCTGCTTCTCCTCCAGAGGATTTTTCTTTTTCAGAGTCTCTTCACTCTATGAGGGAACATTTTAAGTGGGAAGGTCAGGACTTCTCTGATTCCAGGAAAAGGCTTAGGGAATTTTTGCTTTTACCCCAGCATAGGCCTTTGGCTATTCCTCCTGTTCTGGATGTTGTGGAAGATGTGTTTGCAGAGGCTTCACTTAATCCTGATTCTTTGCCTCCTGCTCCTGTTAAACCGGACAGGTATTACAGGGTGCCTGAAGCTCATAAATATCTGTATAAGAGTCCTAGGGCAGACCCAGAAACAGTTAGTCAGGGACCTAAGGGTGTCAAAGCCTCTGTGGTAAAAAATCCGATTCCTCCAGATAAAGAGGCCAGAGCTTTGGATAGATGGGGAAAGAAAGTCTATACTTCTTCCACCTTAGCTATGAGGGCTTTGAATTGCCAGTTTCACATGTTGAAATATCAAAACTATCTTCTTTCTCAATTGAAGTCTAAGGTAGATGCTCTGGCGGAAGGCATTGAGTGTAAAGAATTACAAGATTTGGTACATGTTTCTGAACAAGTGGGTAAGCATTCTTTACAGTGTGGATTTGATGCTGTACAGGCCTCGTCTAGGGTGGCTGCCACTGGGTCAGTTCTTCGTAGGCACGCCTGGCTGAGGGATCAGAACTTATCTGACCATGTTAAGACAAGGATTTTAGATGCTCCTTTACAGTTTGATGTATTGTTTGGTTCACCTGTGGAGGCAGTTTTAAAGAAAATGGAAGACAAGGCTAAGTCTATACAGACTGTTAAAGATTTTTTGCAAGTTCAGCCTCCGAAGTTTAGTAGGAATTGGCCTGCTAAGGGGTGGACGTACCCTTCTTATGATTCACAGTCTAGGGGAAGATCTAGACGTGGTAGGGGTAGAGCTCAGAGCTCTTTCAGACCTAGAACAGGGAGTTCACCTGCACAGTCTTCGGGTGAGGGCAGGGGCCAGTCCTTTCGTAAACAGGCCCAATGACCTACCTTTTCTGCTGCCAGAGCCTTCTTGTCTGGCAGCACCTTTGGGAGGAAGGTTGGCACTCTTCAAAGAAAATTGGAGTTTGATTACCCAGGACAAATGGGTATTGGATATTATACACCAAGGTTACAGGTTTTATTTCCATACCTTGCCTCCTTTCAAAGGCATGCCAGACGTTCCTCCTCAGCAAAGAATAGAGGCTCACAAACAAATTTCTCTGCTGCTGCAAATAGGGGCCATACAGCCGGTCCCTCTGCCAGAAGTAGGCCTAGGATTTTATTCTCGCCTGTTCCTAGTACCAAAGAAGGGGAACACGTGGAGACCAATTTTGGATTTATCTATCCTCAACACTTATCTGGACATTCCCAAGTTCAAAATGTTGATGTTACAACAGCTTTTACCTCTGCTGGGCAAAGATCACTGGATGGTGACTCTGGATCTCAAGGAAGCTTACCTTCATGTTCCTATCAGGCTAAGTTGCAGGAAGTATCTGCGTTTTCGAGCTGGGACTTCTCATTATCAGTTCTCTGCATTGCCCTTTGGCTTATCTACTGCGCCCAGAGTGTTCACAAAGGTTCTGGCTCCAGTGATAGCTTTCTTCAGGCTAAAAGGAATACAAATCTATCCTTATTTGGACGATTGCCTGATTTTGGCCAAAGGAAGGGACGAGCTTCTTCATCATTTGCAATACGTGATAGCAGTGCTAAGATGCCTGGGGTATTCTGTGAACGAAATAAAGTCCAGTCTAGTACCCTCTCAAGACATGTGCTTTCTGGGTGTGAGACTGAATACAGCATCCCAGATGGCCTTTTTGACCCCGGACAAACAAAAGAATCTTGCTCTTTACTTCCATCAATTGTCTCATCAGTCCAGGCTGGCTGCAAGGACAGTCCTTCAAGCCTTGGGGTTCATGGCATCTTGTATTCTGGTGCTTCCCAATGCCAAACTGCATATGAGGAAGCTACAATGGTATCTCAGAAATGTATGGACACAGCACTGCCAGGATATGGACACTGTCATTCAGATAATACCTTGCATTCAAAAGGAATTTTTGTGGTGGGCTCAGGAATGTCACCTAAACAAGGGACTCTCTGTGACCCGGCCAGAGGCGAGTCAGATTCTAACGACAGATGCCTCAGACAAAGCTTGGGGAGCTCATCTAAATGGAAAAGTGGATACAAGACACGTGGCCTGCCAGACTACAACATCTACATATCAACTTGAAGGAGATGTTAGCAGTCCAATTTGCATTAATAGCTTTCAAGGATTTACTTCTTCCAGGGCAGGTGTTGGTTCTAACAGACAACACAACTGTCATGTGGTACATCAACAAGCAAGGGGGAACACATTCTTATCCTCTATGCAGACAAGCAATGATTTTGTGGGAGACTGCTCTCAGTTTACAGCTCTATCTTCAGGCAAGGTTTCTGCCAGGAGCACAGAACTCCTTAGCAGATGTGTTGAGCAGGCAATTATGGATCCCCACGAGTGGAAATTGGATCCTCATGTATTTCAAAAATTGACAGTGTCATGGGGAACTCCAGACATAGATCTGTTCGCTTCTCCACTAAATTACCAGCTGCCAAAGTTTTGCACAAAAAGGTTTCATCCCACAGCTTGGAAAGTGGATGCTCTTTCTTTCAATTGGAGCAATCTTCATGTGTATGCCTTTCCACCTCTGCCTCTCCTCCCAAAGGTACTCCTAAAGGTCAGACAGGACAAGCCAAAGATGATTCTAATAGCTCCAGATTGGCCTCGACAGCACTGGTACCCATTACTGAGAAGTCTGGTTGGGAGCCTCCATGGCCTTTGCCTTCGATTCCACACCTGCTGTCTCAAGAGAACAGTCATTTACTCAATGTCAAACTTCACTCTCTTCACCTAACAGCCTGGCATATTCTGTTTTAAACCCTGGAGGGTCTCAGCTTCCAGCAAGTTTTGAATGTTATTTTGGAGGCCAGAAGGCCTAGTACAAGGAAAGTATACGAGATAAATGGAAGAGATTTTTATTTTGGAGTGCAGCAAAGGAATTTGATGTTGCTAAGCCTAATTTAAGTGTGGCTCTTCAATATCTTGCTGAGTTACTGGACAAAGGATTGTCCTTCTCTTCTATTAAGATTCATGCTGCAGCAATTTCTGCTCACTATGACTGTGATCCACCATTGTTTTCTCATCCTTTGTTTAAACAATTCCTTAGAGGGGCAAAGAATATAAGACCCCCACGAGCTCCTACTCCTGCTTGGGATCTCAATTTTGTGTTGGAGAAACTTACTCTACAACCTTTTGAGCCTGCAGCTACTGCCGAGTTGAAATATTTATCATGGAAGACTGCTTTTTTGTTGGCCATTACCTCTGTGAGAAGGGTTTCTGAATTACAGGCCCTTATGGCAGTTGAGCCTTTCTTAATTTTCCATAAGGATAGGGTATCTTTACGCATTAATCCTTCCTTTATGCCTAAGGTGGTTTCTAGTGTGGCCTTAAACCAAGCTATTCATTTGCCTACTTTTTATGCAATCCCCAAAATAAAGGGGAAAAGATTTTGCACACCTTGGATATACACAGGCAGTTGAGATATTATTTGAGCAGAACTAAAGGGTTCAGGCAGTCTCAGCAGTTGTTTGTTTCTTTTGCTTTGGGTTCTCAGGGCAAGCCTGTGTCAAAACAAACTATTTCTAAGTGGATTGGGTTTTGTATTGCTTTCTGTTATTCCCATCATGGTAAGGAGATCCCAGCTGGGATTAGGCCTCATTCCACTAGGGCTACTGCCACTTCTACAGCTTTTTTAAGGGGGGTGGCAACTAAGGATATTTTGGAGGCAGCTACTTGGAGTTCAGTGCATACTTTCTCTAAGCATTACCACCTTCCACTTTACTCTAAATCTAGGGCTGGGTTTGCCACTGCTATTTTACAGGGCATTTTGGCAGCTCCTACTACTTTATAGTTTTGCCATCCTCCCTTACCTCTGCTTTGGGATTCTACCCAAGTGTAAGGACTGCAGCAGTGTGAGGTGAAGAACATAGTACAGTTTTGTACCTACCATAAATGTAGATGTTCGAAGATCCACATTGCTGCAGTCCAATTTACCCTCCCTCCTTCCCCTCTGTTGTTAGAGGCGGTTGTGTGGTTTGGGTTGTATATTTTGTACATATTGTATATACTGTTCTTATGATTAGTGCAAGGGTGGTTGGTTGTTTTTTGCTGTCTTTTGGTTTTGACCTTTCTGTTTAGGGTCTTCTGACATCTGGGGCAAGAAAAGACTGAGGATATGACGTCGGTCATGCGCATTTGTACCCTGACGTTCTGATGTCAGTCTTAAGCGCCTTGACCGACGTCAGCCTAATACTTTGATATTCGGGCTGACCGAGGACAGCGGACTACCCAAGTGTAAGGACTGCAGCAATGTGGATCTTCGAACATCTACATTTATGGTAGGTACAAAACTGTACTTTTCCCTTCTGGGCCTCCAGAAACATCTTCATTGCTGCATATCAAATTCCATTCCCTACCTATAAGTAATATTCCTTGCGGAATAATGATTATTTCTCCCAGAATTTCTTAAGCTCCAATATAACAGCTTTAGGTGGAATATAGATACATGCCAGTATAATCCTTCTCCCTTGACAGTAGCCCCTTAGCACTACAAATTTGCCATTACTGTCTTTTTATCCTCTTCCATCAGTAGCTCCTCTTGCAGTTGATATAAGTTCTTGTCTTTTCCTTTGTCCCAGATATCCTGCTGAATAACCACCCTGAAAACCTTTCTTTATCAAATTCACATGTTCAATTCCTTCCAAGTGTGTCTCCTGTAATATACCTATTTGCACTCTATATTTTTAATATAGTTCACTATTCTTTCTTTTTGGTATTTTTCTTTGAGATCATTGATATTTAAAGACATTACAGAAAGCATCATTGTATTAAAATGTTGTTCTTCCCATCTTTTATGTATAACACCTTTTTTGTTAAATATATAGTTCCAACTTTTGTGTTACATGCACACACTGTTTGGCAGTTTGAGCTTTTGTATAGTTTCTTGTCATATCCATTTGATCCTATGTCACATTTTACAAAACTTTTTGTGTTATTGAAAAACCTGAAAAAACAAACAAGACCCAATAACCCCCTAAAAGCTATTAATTTAAAACAAATGCAAAAAACTGTATACATCTTTAAATATTAAAGTTTTACCATTCTAATAGGAACAGATGTCCCAAACTGACAGCCACACTCAGACTTGAGTTAACCTAAAAGGAAGGTTATCCATTATAAGATGCGTGGTGAAACCTATGCTTCTACTAAGTGCTGTTTTTTATTGTCTTTCTAGCTCACACAGCTGGGGAAAACCCCTGAATGCTTTCAGGGAACATTATCTCTTAGCCAGTTTCTTTTGTTTTTCCCCACCCAGTCACTGTCCACCAGACTGTAACTAGTTTCTCTCTATCAGATTGTTTCCATGGAGACATGAGGGCCAGATACAGAATTGTTACTAAAACATTAATTTACTAGGAAAAAAGCCTCATAATAATCAATATTCTTTTTCATTTATCTCGTCTTAATACTTGTTACTAAATAAATCTGAGGTCCTTAATCCAGTTACTCCCCTTAAAAGAATGATAAAAGCAAATTTTTTTCATTTGTCATGCTCTTTTAACCAGATTTTTTAGATTGCAGTCCCTACAGTCCTTAAAACTGGATAAGAATATGGAGAGAAGGGAGAAAGAATGGAAAAAAAGAACAGCAGCATCCATTCACAATCCCCATTACACTTAAAAGTAACTAAGAAAACATTACTTTATAGTATACAAAAAAACCTTATACCACAAAAATAGTATTAAGAAAAAAAATGTTTTCTTTACTTAGTTAACTTTCTCCTCTCTTTCCTCTCCGAAGTATTTTTCCATGTATGAAGTAGGGCATATACTTTAGTCTCCCACAAGTCCAACAAATTCTGAAAAAGTCCATTATTTCCAGATTTTCTTGTTCTGTTGTATTTTACAAATATAATTGTTGTATTGTGATCCCACATGAAGTTACTGGCTTTATTACTGTTCATGTTTATCTCCATCTCCCAGATACTGTCTCTGCTTTATTTCCAACGTACTCTATTCTTCTAGTCAACACTCATGCTCCCTTCCTTCTCTCCAACATTTTTTGTTGAAACAGTGGAAAAGATTTCACAGGTACAGTCTCTGTGTGGTCTTTATTACCAGAAGACCAAGAAGCAGAATCTCTTCCTGTTTTGCAGCTCGCTTTTTGTTGGACAAACATTTGTATTTCCTCCTTAGCATGTACTTCATCAAAAATAATGTTGTCCCTCCAGGGAGGAATACCTTGAAGACAGCTGGGTACAGTAGTTTCACTCTCGCACCTGAGTCTGAACATTCCCTGAATAGTGAAATGAATTTACTGCTCTTCTGGCTGGTGTACAATGAGTAATCATTCTCCAGAAGCACTCTGCTGTCTCCCACCTTTAGTATTTTGTCTTCCTGCCACAGTTTTGTCAGAATCAACTACTTCTGCTAGTAGGATTGCATCTTTACTATTTAAAGGTCTATGTTGCTTTCTCATAGCCAGGTTTGGTGCATGCACATGTGCCCTTTCAATTAACAACTCCTGATGTGGAATACCAGTCCAGTTGCTTATTCGTGCTTTCATAAAATTAATGCAGTCTGTTTCTTCTAGCTTCTCTGATATAGCTGAAAATCTCAAGTTTTCCATATGCAAATTGTCTTCCAATTCTATTATTTTTTTGGAACATCTCTTCTGAACAGTCTCGTATTCATAGGTTCATACTAGGCTATCTGCCCTAGGGCATTTATAAGCCTAGCCAGAGTGTGTTTGGCTTTCGCCACCCACTTTAAATGAATTTTGCTATGCCCTTTTTCGAGGTTAGTATACTGTGCCTCTGTCTAACAGTGACACAGAAGTGATACCCGGGGTAAACCTATGATCTCCCATCTACTCATCAAGATTCTTCTTGAAGAGAGTCAATGAGGGACTCTGCCTAACCTGGACTGGGATTTTATTCCAGAGTGAAGGGAGCCTCTGGGTTATGAATCTGTCCCTCCAGCATGTCCTATTTATTTCAGTGCTGAGGTTCAAGTCTCTCAAGCACGTGGCTCGATGGGATTTGGATTTTCTGAGGTGCAGCATGTCCATTAATTCCGGGTTGGACATGGCTTTATACGTCAGGCACAGATCGCCTCTGAGCAGGCGGTATGCCACTGAGTAGAGCTGGAGTTTCTTTAACCGGGCAGCATATGGCATCTGTTTGAGCCCTTTGATCCTCTTTGTGAGGTACTTTTGGGGTCTTTCCAGTTGCTGCAGGTGTCTGGTAAGGTACATCCCAAAAGGGGCATTGTACTCAATTCAGCCAGCCTTTTCTTCAGTTCAACCTCTGATTTTTGTAGCTTTCACCTTATCTGACATAAACAAGCTTCTTCCATTTTTTCCAGCCTTTTGTTGTTTGTGTTGATATATTCCATCAGTGTTTTGTTTATTTTAACCAGGTCTGTGTGTCGTTGTCTTGTATCTTCCTGTATGTTCCAGGAAGTCACGTCTAGAGGTTGCATTGCTTTTTGATGAACAGCTGCAGAACTTTCCACAGTCATTGTTTCTTCCTCAGTTTTTGTAGCTGATTCACAGTTACTAGCCAGTTCCTGAAATTTTCCCATAAACACAAATGTCTACTATCCTTCTCTGTTTTCATACCAGGAAAGCTAGAGTTAAGCCGTTACTCAATGTGCAGCCATCTTGGAAGTCCAGTGTTATAAAGATGTTGGGTGGTACAGGGGAGAAGTGGCTCCTGAGGGTACTCCTAGCAGTATGTCGAGAACGGTGTGTCCAAGGTGACTGGAGAATAAACATATTAATGCCAATATTCAAGAACAAGGGGCATTCACAACTGTGGGCGGTACAGAGGTGTCATTCTCTTGCCACACTGCATGAAAATTCTGGAGAGGGTGATTGATAAGTGAATATGCAGAATAATAGAAAGTAAGATGAGTGATGAGCAGTTTTGATTCCGATCGGGATGTAACACAACTGTCCCGACATTTTCAGTGAGACAGGTAATTGAGAAGAAGCAGGAAATGACAAAGGAGTCCAACCGAGCATTCGTAGACTTGGAGAAAGCAAATGACAAGGTTCAAGAAAGCTGATGTGGACAGTCCTATGGTTCGAAGTCCCAGAATTAGTGCAAGCTATGTACAAAGACCCAATGACTCAAGTGTGAACAGTGTTTGGTCTGTCAGATGGGTTCCCAGTGTGAGTAGGTGTGTATCATGGTTCTCTGAGCCCCCTGCTGTTCATACTGGTGATGGAATACATTATCAAGCAGGTTATAGAAGACAGATCAACAGAGTTGCTGAATGCCGATGATGAGGCATTACAGTCAGACTTAGAGCAAGTGTTTCAGCAAAGGATGGAGGAGTGGAATGTAAAAGTGAAGGCACATGGGATAAAACTGAGAACAGATAAGACAATTGTAATGGCAGCAAATGGGGGGGGGTCAGAAGAAGTGGAGAATTGAGATAGGAGGGAAATAGTGGAACCAAGTTAACATCTTCAATTATCTGGGAGGGGTGAAAGGAAGTTTGAATGAGGAGGCAAGAGCTACAGTCAGAGGAGATGCGGCTAACTGGAAGAGTGTCATGGGTAGTGTTTGACGGAAGAATGCCAAAGAAACCTGGGCAGTAAAGGCAGAACAGTTGCGAAAGCAAGAGGTGATGAAGTGCCTGAGATGGGTGATAACATTTATACTGTGGGCCAGACGAAATGAGGAAGTAAGAGCAGAAGCCAAAGTTGCTCCAATTGCAGAAAAGGTCATCGAGATTAGATTACTTTAGTTTGAGCACATGTGCAGAAAACAGACAACAATCTGGTAAAGACTATTTGGGATGGACAGGAGGAAGGCAAAAGGCACATCTCTCAACCTGGAGACATCAAAAATCTGGACAAAGCCTATGAAAAATTGGTACAAATCTGTATGCTGATTAACAAAATTTGCATACATAATTATGTAACCCCAGTCACTGCAATGGAATTGTGGGATACCGACTTTCAAATGCAAACTGAAGAACAAGCAACCAAAACATGGCCCCAGAGTCCCCCTGCAGCCATTCCAATGTCCATTACCTGGCTATTATGCCCCATTTACCATAAACACTAATGTGCATACTGCTTTACTTCTACAATGATTACAGTTTATTTTCCATTTTATAGGACCAACACTAATTGACATCTGATAAACAAAGCAATACAGTCTCACAATGAAATTAGACTTGGCATTAAAACTTCTCTGCACTTAAAACTCTCATTCATAGAAACAGCATTGAAACCCACATCCAAAGAAAAATGCATATGGCCAGTGGCGGATAAAGATTACCTGTGGGCTGTTTTCAAATCATAGGCCCCTTGCACACGAAACAAGAAACATACATGTGTTCTTTGATACACTTTCCTGACTTTATTAAATTATATTCCTTGTATAATACAGCACACTTGTTAGAGCACATTTTACATTTGTTTGAACATTTTTCCAGTAAGCAATGAAGCAAAATGCATGTGCCAGTAATGACCAAATTGCCCAGTTCAGAACATTTCCATCATAAAAGTCTACTCAAACATCTACAATCCACCAGTATCAGTAAATATTCACAATCTCTGCAGAAGTAAAAGTCGACTAAATTCCACATTGGAGATCTGTAACTAGGTTGCTGCTAGCAAACACCTTTCTATTTCATTTGTCTTACAAGTAAGTGCCTGTTGCCCTTGAAGAATAATTTGTCTGTGACATAGAAAAAATGATAAGCTAGTAATATTTCAATAGGGAATGGATGGCAAACTGATAACAGGTTTATAGTTAATAGATATCTCTACCAAAGGAGGACATTCTCAGGACTGCAGCGTCCACCCCTTTAAAAGTGTAACACAGTACAGTGTCAGCACTCCATCTACAGACTGTGAGAGTAGAACCCACAACCTTTTGCAGCAAAAGCAAGTATACTACCTGTTGTAATACTAACAATGCAAGCAGACTTTGCATAAGCAGCACTAAACTTCTCTTTCCCTGAAGAACTGTGCAGCACAAGAAATCAGGGCAAAGGCCCAAAACCGGGGACACATTTTAAACATTGCTTGTATAATCTTAGAAAGTTGCTAGAATAAAATGTGTTACCATGTGTTTCCTAAAAGATAGGAAGACAAACTTAAATGGCTATCATTATTTAGTGAATTCAGTTCTCACTGATTTGCCAGAGTAAAATAAAATTTATGTTATTTAACATTTGTTTACTGGGAAAGTCTGACGTGGAACGAAGCAAATTTTCAGCAGAGGCCTGAGGAAAAATGCTTCAGACGCATATCTTTGTGTTGTGGGAGGAAGCTGGAGCACCCAGAGGAAACCCACACAAACACAGGGACGACACCATGCAGACTCCACACAGAAGGCACTTCAGCCAAGAATCTAACCAGAGAACCTCTTGCTATGAGGCAACAACACTACCACCGCACCATCCAAATTTTAAGAGGAACAGATCGAAAATATGAGCCAAATACATTGCAGACATTATGGGAAAATTTGTAGAGTTGAGAGATATAACACCTTCAACCAAAAGTGGATTATGCTGCTGTTCTGGAACTCGCATAAATAGAAGGTTGGCTGGATCCCACATGTGATATCAGATTGAGTAATAAAAAATATGAAGTGATACAATGGAATAACATATATATATATATATATAACAAGCAAACATGCCCAAGGAAAAACAGAAGAAACAATCCCATTCCTGCGTGTATAAAGGTAAATTCTGAAAAAAGGACTGATGCATGCATTACCAAAATAAAAAATGTACACAAATGCAAATAAATACAGCTAAAGAAATTCCTCACTAGTAATTAAACATTTAGGAATTACATATATGGAATTGTAGTACTCCATATGCAAACATGAAGTATTAATAAGTAGCTATCTTCTCTCTGATATATATCACCTAGTATGGTGTTCTTGTGATGATTGCAGGGCAATCTGATGATGATATTTAGGCTAAAAGGTAGCTGACACTTCAAGATAAACCATAATTTTCTTTGCATTAGTCAGACTCGTAAAATCCATAGTGATGGTCATGTTGAATGAAGTGGCATGTTATTATGTGGGTTTCGCAATAGTGGTGACTTTAATTACTGATTTTTTTTGCATTTGCATATCAGCTGCATAGTTTACATTTACTCTGGTTTCAAACAGATCTATGTAAACTTATCTTCAGGCCATATGAGTAAATATATAAAGAACTCAGGCTCTTGCTGCTTGTACCTAAGGTACCAGGTTTGAGCCCAAGTAACCTTAACCACCAGGCAGTTCTATCTGGGGCATTTCTCACTCTGTCACACACACACACACACACACACACACACACAGGCACACGCGCACAGACACACGTGCGCACACACACACGCACACACACACACGCATACACACACACACACACGCACAGTCTAATATATAAAGAGCCAGCAGCAACGAATATCTAATAAACCACACACACAATCCATCTAATATATAAAGCAGCAATCCATCTAATATATAAAGAGCCAGCAGCAGCGGACATAAACCACACATGGTAAATGCAGCAAGAGATGTATAGAAATGCAAATGTATGTTCTGAATTGCAACAACCAACTAAAGTGCTTTTCCTGGAAAGTCAGTGTTCAGGCTTTGCTACACACACACACACACACACACCACCCACCACACACACACCACACATTTGTGCAGCAACAAATATAGAGCCAGAAGCAGACATCTATGCAGCAACAAATATAGAGCCAGCAGCAGACATCTATGCAGCAACAAATATAGAGCCAGAAGCAGACATCTATGCAGCAACATATATAGAGCCAGCAGCAGACATCAATGCAGCAACAAATATAGAGCCAGCAGCAGACATCTGTGCAGCAACAAATATAGAGCCAGCAGCAGATATCTATGCAGCAACAAATATAGAGCCAGCAGCAGACATCTGTGCAGCAACAAATATAGAGCCAGCAGCAACAAATATAGAGCCAGCAGCAGACGTCTAACTGCAGTAAGCAGCTAAAGTGCTTTACCTGGAAGTTGGTGGTCAGGGCAGGCTTTGCTTCCTCAAAATGAATACAACTGACATCTGCTGCTTGTAAAACTTAAACTCATTCTGGCCCAGAGCAAGCCCTCAGCTGAATTCAGACAAGCTGCTCGTGAACTGACATCACCATGCGTGCCTCCACATGATGACGTCACTCTAAAAAAATTTTTTAAAACAAAAAGCCGGGAAATCGGAAATTAAGGGGTTCCACTCGGAAATCATGGCACCCCATTATTTGGACCTCAAAAACTGGTAAAAACCGAGAGATTCGGTACGGTTGAGAGGTATGGCAAGAGGGAAAGAGGGTGTCCAGCAAAAGGTGGGTGGATTGTGTGAGAGAAGACCTGCCACAGTGAAGCATAAGTGTCGAAGAAGACAGGAGAGTGGTATTGGATAGAGAGAGAATATCTATAGTATCCCGGCCCCATGTAGAAAACTGGAAAAAGTGGAGTTGATGATGAAGACAGTTTTTGTAGTATTGATTCTGCTAAATCAGTGTAAATGGTTGTTTTACAATTTGTTCTGTCCCAGGGTGGCTTGGGGACATGATCAGTAAAGTCAACGTAAGCATTTTTGCAAGGAGAGCCCCCTGTATCCCTGCACCCCCTTTGTCCTGTATTATCTAATTCCAAAATCATACAATCTGAAGTAGTTAACTTCATTTGATCAGCAACCTGTGGGTTTTGGATCCAACACGGATCTGAGCTGGCAGCATACCAAGCAAAAAGATCCGAGCTCCAAGCTCCTCCCCCCTACCCATACTACACTGCAACCTCCTTCCAATCCTCAGATCTTGTTTGCCGCAGCTTTGCCAGCATGGGATTTTTGAGCTCCAGGCAAGTTTTGTCAGGAGATTTTGAATTGTATTGGTCTGTGTGTGCCTGTTTGATTGATTGGGAGGGTGGCCTAATGGTTAAGGTGTTTGCCTTACAAACACAAGGTGCGGGGTTGGAGTCTCACAAGGGATAATTGGCTAGGCTTAAAATGGCTCGCAAGGGCAGTTAGCTAGTACTAATCTATGAACCTACTAATCTATGAACCTATAAGTTTCTCTCTCCTTACCAGGTTCTTTTCCTCGCTAGATTTTTGCATTTTGTGAGTTAGAAAGTTGTTAACTTTCTGTCTGTGTAAGCTCCCCTTCTCGCCCGTAGAGTGTGTGTGTGTACATGTGCTATGTTGGAAAGTCAGAAAGTGACTTTCTCTAAGTGCACAGTGTGTGGCCACAAGCTGTCGCCAGTCGATGGTCACACACTGTGTGTAGTTTGCTTGGGGGTGCCTCATTTGTCATCCGGCTGCAAAATCTGCGTAGCCTTCAACCCCCGAGCCCTGCGGGATCACAGGAACAAGTTGATTCTGGCAGATCTTCTACCCACGAAATCAACTTCTGCTTCTTTTGCTTCCACAGCTTCTTTGCTGTCCAGCCTTTTGGCCCTCCTCCCCTGTCCGGGACTCACCCTCCCACCTTGCCACAAGGAGAGAGAGAGAGAGAAGAGACCAAGACAGATAGAATGAAAGAAAAACACAGGGAGACAGACAGAAAAGGAAAAAGGTAGAGATGGAGAGAAGGGCAGCAGGACAAGTTGGATCCAACGGCCCCTCCTGCTAAGGTGATTTTGTCTCCTGTCAAAGTTACTACATCCTCCCCTCTGCTCCGTTCACCACGTTTTTCTCCGGAGCCGGAGGAGGAGGCTCGACCAGCCTCGAGATCGTCTTCGTGTCGGCTGCGTCCTAGAGATCTACTCGGAGTATCTCTGAAGCAGACATGGATCGGATGATGCGAAGGTTTCCACAAACTCTACTGCCGATGGGAGTGTTGCTAGCTTCCCCCACCCACCGGTGCGGTTAGTTTGGCTCCATTTTTCACCCCGATAGCTGCTCCTCCAATCCACCATTGGATTTCGCAGTCTATGGATCTGACGAGCCCTGGACTTGGGGGGTTGGTGCCTTCTACCTCGATGCCGGCCATGCCCTTGAGTCTGTTGAATCCGCTTTTGGACCCGGGCTCTCTGAGCCGAGAGTTGGACGTCGGATCCAAGGAGATGTATGTCATCAGCTCCGTTGTGGTCAGGGCATACCATCCCTTTGGGTCTGGCCGTTCCAACTTTGGCCCCGATCCCTTCGTCGGATCCGAGGGTCGCGGCTACCCACACCACCAGTTTTCAGGGAAGCTGGTTCTCCTTCGGCGTTAGATGTTGTGGAGAGGGTTTTCTCTGAAGGATCGAGACCCCTCACTCTTTCCTCGGGGTCCATCCCTGCCCCCTCGCAGCTGGGTTTGTCTTCCGTCATCCAGTCCCCCCAAGGACAGCCTGTGACTATTGCGCCCCAGCCAGTTCCCCTGGAGGAACACAAAACCATTTGTGAGCCCTCCCTGGAGATTCCACCCGAGGAGGTTCCACACAAACGCCAGTATAAAAGGAGGCACTTGGACTCCCCCGAGTCCCTCACTGAGGATACCGACTTGGAGGAAGGGGAAGGTTCCCCCAGGTCACCCCCGAAGACGTCTCCTTCGGGGACATAATGGAAATCCTTTGCCAGAGTGAGGGGTGGTCCACCCAAAAACCTTTTTGTGACGAGTCGGTATTCCTGGAGGCTGTCGACATAGGTCCATCTACCTCTTGGATGGTCCCCCCCAGCAGACCCTTTGGTGGTCCTTATCACCACCAGAGCTTGGAAGGAACCGGACACTGTGGAGCCAATACCCAAAAGGCCCAACAAAATATTGAGCCCCCTGGCAGATAAAGCTTCTTGGAGTAAAGGTTCCCCAGTTGATGCCATGGTGGTGGCAGCGGCCACAAAAAAAGGAACTCGCCCAAGAAAGTTCCTCGGTCCACCCCCCAGACAAGGTGTCCAGGGCGATGGACCATCTAGGAAAACGGACTTTTGCTTCAGCTACCTTTACTATAAGGGAGCTGAATTACTTGCCCACATAATTCGACTGCAACGGGACCTTGTGAAAGAGTACGCCATGTCTCCCCCGGAGTCCATGTCGGCCGAGGATAAACGGACCTTCTCGGCTCGTATAGCCACTCTCAAGTCTTTGTCCAATACGTCCATGCGTTTACTCTCTCACGCCACCGAGGGAGCTGCTAGGGCTAGTGGGTCCAGTATCGCCTTAAGGCGACACTCCTGGCTCTAGCTTTGCGATTTCTTTGAACCCTTCAAGGCGTCCTTCGCTAACGCACCCTTTGACGGTTTGACCTTGTTCGGGAAGACTGTCCGTGATACACTTGTTCAGAGTGAGAAAGATGGGAAAATGCTGTCAGCCATCAGGATCTGCTTCTCTAACCCTCAAAGGTCCTTTTCCAGGAACCAGCGAAGGCAAAAGAAGCTGTGATTTTGGAAATCTCAGCAGTCCCGGAACGCTCAGGACTCCTCCTCCCCCAGAGGCAGAGGGGGACAAGGTGGAATGTCGGCCCTTAGGCAGAGGGTGGCTGAAGAACTTCAGGTCATGGGAACCATTTTCAGATCGACCCGCACAACAACCCTGAGGGGTTGCCTGACTGCTCTCCTCTGGAGGCAGTCGGGGGGGGAGTTTTTCGATGCACCTAGCCCAATGGGAGTCCATCACGACGGATCGCTGGGTGCTTCGAATAATATCCAGAGGCTATTCTATTCCCTTCACAAACAAGCCCCCTTACACAAGGCGCCTCCTGGATGTCCCACCCACTCAGAGGGAGGCTGCGGGTTTGGAAATACAAAAGCTGCTAGAAAAAAAGAGCCATCCAGCAGCTGCCCCCAGACCAGTCTGGATCAGGCATCTATTCCAGGTTAATTTTGGTGCCAAAAAAGACGGCGGAACCTAAGGCCGATTCTCGACCTATCAGCAATGAACCTGTTTGTTGCCAAGGAAAAGTTCCGGATGGTCACGCTTCAGTCCATCCTGCCCTTTCTTGCAGGAGGAAGACTGGTTGTGCTCCATAGACCTCAAGGATGTGTACTACCATATCCTCATGGACAGGTGATCCAGGAGGTTCCTCCGCTTTCGGCTAGGGGCAGTCATTATCAATTCGGGGTCCTCCCCTTCGGTCTCGCCACAGCCCCCAAGGTGTTCACCAAGGTCATGGCAGTTGTAGGGCCTACCTGAGACTTCACGGCATTCAGGTCTTCCCGTACCTGGACGACTGGCTCCTCACCGCTCCCACCAGGCATCTACTCGTACTAGCCAGAGATTTCTTTCTCATGGTATCACCTCGGCTGGGGATCACCATAAATCTCAGGAAGTCCTCTCTACAAACCTGTTCATGTTACACTTCATAGGGGCGAGAATAGATTCTCTTCAGGCCAGGTCATTTTTGACTCCAGACAGACTACACAGCCTGGCACTTCATGTGTTAGCACTTCTGCAGTCCCCTGCCCCCCCCCAGCAGAATTAGTCCTGAGAGCCTTGGGGTCCATGCAGCAGCTGTCAACCTGATCCCTTGTGCTCGTCTGCATATGAGAGTATTACAGTGGACATTGCAAGTTCAGTGGTCTATACTACGTTAACCTCTAGATTTTCCGATCCCTTTGAGCAGTGTGTGCAGAAATTCTCTTGTGGTGGCTTCGATCCTGGGATTTGCTTGAGGGACGCCCCTTTGTTATGCCCCAACCCCAAGCCACTGTGACCATGGACGCCTTCCACCTAGGATGGGGGGGGCACTGTTCGGGCGGGACTGTCCAAGGCACGTGGACTCAGAGCGAGACCGTTCTGCATATAAATGTTCTAGAGATGAGAGCTGTCCTTTTAGCGTTGCATGCCACTCATGCTCATCTTCCTCTGGGAACTATTGTGATCCAGTCAGACAATATGTCCGTGGTCCGGTATATCAACAAACAGGGGGGGAACCAAGTCTTATCCCCTTTGTCAAGCAGCCATGAGAGTTTGGGAATGGGCGATCTCCACCAACCACTTTCTGATAGCAACGCACATTCCAGGTCGGTCCAACATCTTGGCAGACAAATTGAGCAGAACTATCCTTTCTCCCTATGAGTGGTGTCTGAACCCTTGAGTAGCAGAACAGATCTTCCTCAAGTGGGGTCAGCCTTGCTGCAATCTCTTCACATTGCCATCCAACGCGAAGTGCAGTGGGTTTTTTGCTCTAATTCTCCCAATGGGGGAAGCCCCCAGAGACACTCTTGTTCATGCTTGGCCACCCGGTGGTCTTTATGCGTATCCTCCGCTCCCGCTCATGACAAAATTCTTACAGAAAGCTAGTTGGTTGGGGAGCAGAATTATCCTCCTAGCCCCATTCTGGCCTCGTCAAGTCTGGTTTCCCTGCCTGCGGTCTCATCTCATAGCTCCACCCTGGATCTTGGATCCCATTCCAGATCTGATTCGTCATCCCTTGGGAATGCTTCCTCCGAACCTGGACAGCTTGAAGTTCACAGGTTGGCTGCTCCAGTTCACCTAGTTGCTAGGACTCCCAGTATCTCTTCCTCTGCTAAATCCGTCTTGGTTGAGGCACATAAATCCTCTACCAAGAAAATTTACTGTAGCAAATGGAGACGTTTCTCCATTTGGCCTTCACAGAGAAATCTGGATCCTTTTACCGCGCTGATCCCAGTGGTATTAGACTTTTTTGTCTCATATCTTCCAGCAAGGAGCCAGCTCTTCCACAGAGAAGATCCAGCTGGTGGCTGTTTCCCATTTCCATGTAGAAGACAATTTAGGCTCTCTCGCTGCTGCCAGAATTTGTAAGACCTCCTATTAGGAGTCCGTCCTCGCTGTGGGATCTGACTTCGATTCTTCAGGCCTTAGTTGCACCTCCATTCGAGCCCTCAGCATCAGTTGACTTAAAATTCTTGTCATGGAAGACTGCTTTTCTGGTAGCTATCACCTCAGCCAGGAGAGTGTCAGAGCTTCAGGCTCTTTGTATGAAACCCCCGTATCTGTTGTTTCATAAGGATAGGGTGTCTCTCGGGACTAATCCATCTTTTCTCCCTAAAGTTGCTTCTGAGACCAACATTAATCAGTCTATTAATTTGCCTGTTTTTTCCCTAATTTTCAGAACAAAGGGGAATACAAACTTCATTTGCTGGATGTTCACAGGCAGTTACGTTTTTATTTGCACAGGACGGCAGTCTTTTGTAAATCTGATCAACTTTTTGTTTCCTTTGCTAAGCCTTTTCTAGAGAAACCAGTTTCAAGGGTGACTCTCACTAGGTGGATTTCCCTTTGTATCCTACAAGCATATAGAGAGCTTGGTTTACCAGAACCAGTAGGAGTTCATGCTCATTCTATGCGTTCTATGGCATCGTCTACTGCATTCTGGTCTAGAGTTTCCCTGGATGACATTTGATGTTCTTCGTGTTTCCCTGTTGCAGTCAATACATTTGGGTAGTCCTGCTGGCAGGTTGCCACCTGAACCTTTAAAGGAGGTTTCCAATTGCCCCCAATTTTCCCCTAAGGGGCCTTTTTCCCCTTATGGCAACCCCCGCCCCCAAAGGGGGCCCAAAATTTCTTTTTGGGGGTTTCTAGGTTTTTCCCCCTGGGGTTTTTGCCCCATTTTAAAAAATTTGGGTTTTTCCCCCGTGGTTTCCCCCTTTTTTTTTTTTTTTTTTTTTTTTTTTTTTTTAATAAAAATTTTTTTGTTGTTTTTTTTTTTTTTTTTTTTTTTTTTTTTTTCATTTTTTTTTTTTTTTTTTTTTTTTTTTTTTTTTTTTTTTTTTTTTTTTTTTTTTTTTTGGGGTGGGGGGGGGGGGGGGGGGGGGGGGGGGGGGGGGGGGGGGGGGGGGGGGGGGGGGGGGGGGGGGGGGGGGGGGGGCGTAAATTTTACATTTGGGTATTTTTTCCTTGCCTTTGGAAAAGGGGGTTTCCCCCAGTGGGCCAAATTCCAAAGTTTTCCCGGGGTTTGGGTTTTTCCCCCGACCAGGTCTCATTAAAAAAGTGGGGGCCCCTTTTTCTTTTTTCTTGCTCCCGGTGCCGAAAGTTTATTGGGAATTTTTTTGGGAGAAACCCCCTTTTCAAAAAAGTTTCCCCCATTAAACTTTTTCTTGCCCAGCCTGCAAAAATTTTAAATTGTTTTTTGGGGGAAAAAATACCCAAGGACTTTACTTACGATTTTCCCTCCCCGACCGGGGTTTTATTGTCGGGGGTTTTAACCAAACCAAAACGGATTTTTCCAAAAAGGGAAAAGAAAAAAAGCAACCATCCAACGGAGTTCCCCAAAAAAAAGGCGGGAAACCGGGGTTTCCAAAACGGACCCCTAACCCCCTTTAGGGGGCGCAGCCCCGCCCCACGAGTCGCGGGCCCGCTAAAAACCCCCCAAAAGGATTGGAGCCTCGGAACCCAAGGGTGAGCCCGACACCCTTTCGGGGGGGTTTTTAAAATCAAAACCCACTTCAGCTTCAAAGGAAAGACTAAAGCACCTTTAAAGCAAAGAAACAAGTTCACCCCAAATGGACAGGCCTCCATGCCCAAAAACAGATGCTCAAAATGGCAAGACTTAATTTTGATCAGGGTTCCCACCCCCTCCTGATAAGAGGCCTAGGCAAGAGACAGACTATGAATCTTCAGATCAGGTTTCCTTTTCCCCGATTCTTTCTGATCAGGAATTTCTTTTCCCCCCCTATGAGGATTCTGATGCTGAAGAATCTATTCCTTCAGCTTCCCTCCTGAGGACTATTCTTTGGGGAAACCTTGCATACCATGAGGGAGCATTTCCACTGGGGAAACCAAGATTTTTAGAATTAAAAATCAGGGGGTTTTTTATACCTAAAAAGGTTAGATTAGGGAAATTTAGATTTTTTCAGACTATCACCCCGATTTACCTCCCCTTGTTAAACCGACAGTACAAGGGTTTCCCCCTTTAAAACCTTTTTAAAACCCGCCAGACCCCGAAACTATTTTTCAGGGGCCCAAAGGGTTGGGTTCCCCCAAAAAAAACCCCCCCACAAACTACAGGAAAGGGGAAAAAAAATTTCCTCTGCACCGGCTATAAGGGCCTTTTGATTTCATTCTCAAAATGCAATTTAAAATTTTTAAAAAGAAAATTTTAAAATTTAAACGAAAAAAGGAAACAGGTTTTTGCTGCAAACAATTGGAAAGCTCCAATTTTTTGACTGGGGGGTCCCAGGGGGCGACGGGTTTTATTAGGGCTCTTGGTTAAAGGAAAAAAACTGGACATTTTGAAATTTTAACACCTTTCGAAATTGTTTGGGTTTGGCAGGGGTGTTAAAAAAAAAGGCAAATAAACTAAAAGCAAAATTTTTCAATCAGCCCCCTATTTAGAGAACTGGTCAAAAAATTTGGGCCTTTCCATTCGACGCCTGGGGGTCCGACCCCAACAATCCCGCCAAGGTTTTTCTAACAAGGGTCCTTTTTCCAAAAGGGCAAAAACCCAAAAAGGAAAACCCCAAAAAACCCTGCCCAAAACTTTTTACACCCTTTTGGGGGGAAAAAAAGCATTTTTTAAAATTGGACTTTCCCCCGGGAAAAAGGGTTCAAAAGGTTAAATACAATTCCATTTCCTCCCGCCAAGGCAAATTCCAGATGCCAAAAAAAAGGGCAGGGCCAAAAAATCTCACCCCCGGCATGGGGCCATTCAAAAATCCCCAAAAGGGAGGGAAAATTTTACCAAATGTTTTTGGACCCAAAAGGCAAAGCCTGGAACCCAAAATACCTATTTTCTAAAATTTTGGTTCCCAAAAAAACAAAAAGCAGCTTCTCCCAGCGGGCAAAAGGTTGGGTTTGGGTTTTGCCTGGGCCCCATGCCCAAAGCAATCAGCAAAGGTCCCCAATTTAACCCAATCAAAATTCTTGCCTCCCTTTTCTTTTCGCCCCAGGGGTCCCGGACCATAATTTTTGCAGACAAAAGGAAAAAAAATACCACGGGGCCCCCTTTCCGAGAACAAAGGCTTTAAAGAAAGATTACGTAGGGACAATCCAAAAAAAAAAAACCCAGGTAAAAAATTTCCTTTGGGGGGCAAAAAAGGGCCCCTTTTAAATTTTAAAACCCAAAAAACTGCCCCGATGGTTTTATTCAAGCCAAGAAACCCCCCGGGGCCCCAAACGGGAAAAAAAACCCATTTCAAAAAAATTGGCCACCCCAAAAAAAAAGGGCCCCCAAAATCTCAAGGGGAAAAAATCCTTCCCCCTTCTGATTCCCCAATGGCCCCCCAGAGGACCAAAATTTAAATTTCTAATGCCCAGCCTGGCCTTACCTAAAATCCTATGCCCAGCAAAACAATCAATCCTAAACCCAACTCAACAAACCCCACAAAAATTGCAACAAACCACCCTCTAAACTGGAGGATGCTTTTTGGGAAGCCAAAGGCCTTCTAGAAAACTTTGGGGAAAAGGGAAATTTTGGCGGAACCAGCCGGGAATTAAAAGCTGAAAATTTTTAAATTTTGAAATTTAAGAATGCGGACAAACCTATTTTTCATAATTAAAAATTTCCCCCGCCATTTTCTCATTAAATAAAAGGCCCCAATTTCCACCTTTTTCACCAAAAGGGGGGAAAGGCCCCCAAGGAGAAAAAATTCCCAGGGACCCAATACTTAAAAAACTCATGTTTTTTACCACCTACTCTTAAAAGTTTTATTTTGGAAAAAGTTTCCCCTGAAAACTTCTCAAGAATTTAAAGGCTCAGGCTCAGGCTTAATTTTTATTTTTTTATAAAATTCGGGGAAAAACCCAAAACCTAATTGCCAGGGGGGGTTCCAAAATACTTCCAATTTTTTCCCAAAATAAAAAAAAAAAGGGGTTTTTTTTTAAAGAAAACAGATTCTATTTGGACAAACCCAAAGTTTTCAGAAAGACAGAAAAAACTAGTGGCATATGCTGCAGGATCAAAAAAAGGCTTCAAGCAGACTATTTCAAAGTGGATAGGCCACTGCATTTTTCTTCACGGCCAGTGCCTGGGCATTAGGCCACATTCAACCGGGGGCCCCATTTTCCCTTTTCCCGGGGACCAACCAAAGACATTTTAGGGTGCTACTTGGAGTTCAGTGCACCCTTTTAAAAAAAATTACAACCCCTTTACTCTAAATCCAGGGGGGTTTTGCCACTGCAGTTCTGCGGGGCCTCATAGCCTTTGTTTAGCTCCACCCCCCAACCATAGCTTTTCTCCCCAAAAATGACTGCAACAGTGAAACACAAGAACATAGTACAGTTGTGTACACTTACCATAAATGTAGATGTTAAGTGTATTCACTGTTGCAGTCCCGGTTCCCCCCCCCCCTTTTTTCTAATTTTTTTTTTATTTATACAACCTATTGGGGTATTTGTTGTAGATAATTTTTTTTTTTGGTTTTTTTTTATAATAAAAAAAAATAATTTTATAAAAATAAATTGTTTTTTTAATTTTAATAAAAAAAAAAAAAAAAATTTTTTTATTAAAAAATTAAAAAAAATTTAAAATTTAATTTTAAATCCCAAAAAAAAAAAAATTAAATTTTTAATTTAAATTTTTTTTGTATTTAATTTTAAAATTTTTAAAATTTTTTGTTTTTTGAAAAAAAGTAATTAAATGTAATATAAAAATTTTTTTTTAAAATTAAGAAAAAAAAATTATTGTTTTTTTTAATTATTTTAAATTTTTTTAAAAAAAAGAATAAAAAATTTTTGTAAATTTTTTAAAAAAAAAGAAAAATAAAAAAAATTTTAAAAAAAAAAAAAAAAATTTTTTTTTTAAAAAAAATTTTTTTTTAAAAAAAAATTTAAAAAAAAATTTAAAAATTAAAAAAAAAAAAATTAAATTATATTATTTTTTTTTTTATTTAAAAGTTTTAAAATTTATTTTTTTTTTAAAAAAATTAAAAATTTTTTTTTATATAAATTTTTTTTTATAAAAATTAAAAATTATTATAATAATTTATAATTATTATTTTAAATATTTAATTTTTTATAAAAAATTTTTTTTTAAAAAATAATTAAAAATTTTTTATTATATTTATTTTTTTTTTATAAAAAAATATTAAATTTTTTTAATTTTTAATTTTAAAAAAAAAAATAAAAATTTATTTTATTTAAAAAATTTATATAATTTGTATATATTTAAAATTTTTTTTATTTATATATTTTTTAAAATTTTTATATTTTTTTTTAATTTAAAAATTTAAAATAATTTGTTAATTTTTTAAAAAAATTAAAAATTTTGGATAAAAAAAATAATAATTTATTTAAAATTTTTTAAATTTATAAAAAATTTTAAATTAAAATTAAATTATAATATATTTAAAATTTTAAAAAATTTATATATATTTTTTTTTTTATTTTATATTATTTTTTAAAATTTTATATATTATTTTATTTTATGTTTATTAAAAAATTTTTTTTTTGGATTATATTATTAAATATTTTATATTAATTTTTTTTTATTTGTAAATATATTATAAAATTTTTTTGTTTTTAATATATATTTTTTATATTTATTTTTTTTTTTTAAAAAATAAATTTTTGTTATATATATTTATTTAATATTATAATTTTTTTTTAAAAAAAAATTTTTTTTTTAAAATATATATAATTATTTTTTAAAAAAAAAATTTTTTATTTTATTTAAATTAAAAATTTTTTTTAATTTTTAAATTTTTTTTTAAAAAAATATGAAAATTTTTTTTTGTTTTTTATATATTTTTTTTTAAAAAAAAAAATATTTAAAAATATATTGGGGTTAAATATTTATTTATGATTGAATTTTAAATAAAAAATTTAATTTATTATTTTATTAAAATTTTTTTTATTATATAAATTTTATGAAAATTTTTTAATATATATTATATTTATATATTTTAATATTTTTTATAAAATTTTTTTGAATAAAAATTTTAAATATATTTTTAAAAAATTTTTTTTAAATTAAATTTTTTTTAAAAAAAATGTTAAAAAATAAATTTTTTAATTTTAAAAAAATTTTAAAAAAAAAAAAAAAAGGAAAAAAAAAAAAAATTTTTAAAAAAATGAAAAAAAAAAAAAAAAAAAAAATGAAATTTTAAAATTTATTTAAAATTTTTAAAAAAATTTTTTTATTATAAAAAAAAAATGTAAAAAAAAAAAAAAAAAAATTTTTTTTTTAAAAAAAAAAATTTAAAAGTTTTTTTTAAATTATATTAAAATGATAATATAAAATATTATAAAAATTTTTTTTTTTTTTTATAAATTTTAAAAAAAATTAATTAAATATTAATTAAAAAATATATTTTTTTATTTTTTATAATATTAAGTAATTTAAATTTTTTTTAATATTTTATTTTTTAAAAAATTTTATAATTTTATTTTATTTTTAAAAAATATATTTTTTATAAATATTTTATATATTTAAATTTTATATATATTTTTTTTAAAAAAAAAAAAAGGGTTTTTTTTTTTATATTTTGGTAAAAAAATTTTATATATTGTTTTTTTTTTTTTAATTTAATTTAAATTTTATTTTTTAAATTAAAAAATTTTTTAAATATATATTAAAAAAGTTTATATAAATTTTTTATTTTTTAATATTAAAAATATTTTATATTATTAAAAAATTTTTTTATTTAATTATTTTTTTAAATATAATTTTTTTTATATTAAATTTTTATAAGTAAAATTTTTATTTTTTTTTTATATATGTTTATATAAAAATTTTTATATATAAAAATTTATTAATATTTTTTTTAAAATTTTAAAATTTAAAAAGGTTTTTTATAATTTTTTTAAAAGAATTTATTTTTGTTTTAAAAATTTTTGATTATTTGTGTAAATATTTTATAAATTTTTATTAAATTTTTAAAAATAAAAAAATTTTTAAAAAAAATTTTTTTTTTATATAAATTTAAACATTTATAAATTTTTTTTTTAAATTTATATTAGTTTAAATTTTATTATAATGGGAAAAATTTTTAATAATATATATTAATTTATAAAAAAAAAATATTTATAAAATTATTTAAAAAAAAATTTTTTTATTAAAAATTTTGTATTTTTAAAATATTTTTTATTTTAATATATTTTTAAAAACATATTATATTTTAATTTTAAAATGTTTTAAAAATAAAAATTTTTAAAATAAAATTTTTTTGGAATTAAAAAATTTTTTTTGAAATTTTTTTTTAATTTTTTTTTATTTATAAAATTTTTAAAAATTTTTTAATATTTTTTTTTAATATTTAAAAATTTAAAAAAAAAAAAATTTTTTTATTATATTTTTGGGGTATAATATATATTTAAAAAAATTTTTTTTAAAAAATAATATATATATTATTTTATATTTTTAAAATTAAAAATTTTTTATTTTTAAAAAAAATATTATTTTTATTTAAAAAGTTTTTTTTTTTAAAAATTAGATTTTATTTAAAAAAAAATATTTTAAAATTTTTAAAGAAATTTATTTTTTTTTAAAATTTATTTAAAAATTATAATTTTTTTTTAAATTTTAATATATTATAATAATTTTTAATTTTTTAAAATTAAAAATGTTTAAAAATTTTAAATTTAAAAATTATATTTATAAAATTTTATTTAAAATATTTAAAAAAAAATTTTTTTTTTTTTTTTTTTTTAAAATTTTTAAAATATTAAATATATTTAATAATTTTTAATGTAATTTTAAATTTTAAAAATTTTATATGAATGTATTTATATTATTATATATTTATTATAATATTATATATAAAAAAAAAAAAAAAATATAAATTTTTATTAAAATTTTATTTTTAAAAATATTTTTTAAAAAAATTTTTTTATAATTTTTTTATATTAAGTTAAAATATTTTATTATTGTATTAATAATTATAATATAAAATATATAATTTTTTAATTTTTTTTTATTATATATATTAAAATATTTAAAAAAATATTAAAAAAATTTTTATTTTAAAAAATTTTATATGTATATAAAAAATAAAAAAAATTTAATATTTAAAATTAATGTTAAATTTATATTTTAAATAAATTCCCCTTTTATATTAATAAAAAAAAAAAAAAAAATTTTTAAATTTTAGTAAAAATTTTAAATTAAAATTAAAAAAGAAAAAAAATTAATTTAAAAAATAAAAAAAAAAAAAATAAAAAATTTTATTAATAAAAAATAAGGGGTTTAAAATTTTTTGGTGAAATAAAAATTTTAAAAAAAATTTAAAAATTTTGTATAAAAATAAAATAAAAATGTTTTTTATATTTTATTTTTAGGGGAAAAAAAAAAAGGGGGAAAAAAAAAAATTTGGGTTTTTTAAAAAAAATTTTTTTTTTTTAGAAAAATTTATAAAATTTAAATTTAAAGAAAAATTTTTTTAAAAAAACCCCATGAAAAAATTAAAAAATATTAAAAAAAAAAAATTTTTTTTTTTTTAAAAAAAACAAAAAAATTAAAATTAAAAAATTTTTTTTAAATTTTTAAAATTTTTTAATTTTTTTAAAAAAATTTTTTGGTGTTTTAAAAAATGGGTTAAAATTTTTTTTAAATTTTTTATTTTTATTTTTTAAAAAAAAAATTTTTTTTTTATAAATTTTTTAATTGGGTTTAAAAAAATTTTATTTTTTTTTTTTTTTAAATAATTTTTTTTTCCTTTTTTTTTCTTAATAAATTTTTTTATTTTATAAAATTTTGTTTTTTAATAAATTTGGGGTTTTTTTATTTTGGGGGGGAAAAAAAAAAAATTTATTAAATTTAAAATTTAAAATTTTAAAAAATTTTTTTTTTAATTTTAATTTTTTAAAAAAAAAAAAAAAAATTTTTTTTTCTTTTTTTTTTTTATTTTTTTTAAAAATTTTAAATTAAATTTTAATAATTTTAAAAAATTTTATATTTTTTATAAAAAATTAATTTTATAAAAATTTTATTAAAAAAAAAAAAAAAAATTTTTTTTTTTTTTTTTTTTTTTTTTTTTTTTTTTATTAAGTGAAGTTAACTACATCAGATAAATAAGTTATGTACTCACCATAATGTTCCATCTGAGTAGGTAAACTTAATTTGTCAGCAACCGTCCCTCCCTCCTTCCCCCTGACCTTGGCGGTTATTTCTGCTGAGCTCGATGTCCGGAGTTCATGAGCTTGATGTTTGTCCTTGGTTCAGAGATCTCAGGTTTTAGTTTGTTGGTTGTCACGTGTGGAGTGGCAAACTCGATCTGTGGATTGGAAGGAGGTTGCAGTGTAGTATGGGTAGGGGAGGAGCTTGGAGCTCAGATCTTTTTGCTTGGTATGCTGCCGGCTCGGATCCGAAGCCCACAGGATTGCTGACAAATGAAGTTTACCTACTCAGATGGACCGTTATGGTGAGTACATTACTTTGTTTTGATGATGATGGAAAAAATCATTACTCCTACGGTTACATTCAAAAGTACAGCCAAAATGTGCAACTGTTTTTATCTCTTATGTTACAAAGACTTGGTCAAACTCTCTGTTCCCATTCTGCATTGGCTGCTGCTTTCCAAAGTGCACTGGGTTCCCACAACATTGTTTTCCTTTCATTCTTTTCACTCTTGCAGTTGACAGAAAAGGCGGTACCCCAAATTTATGCTTTTGAGTAACTTTACATGGGATATCAGATTCTTTTCAGTGACTCTGTTTAATAATTTTGTTAGCTGAATGCTGCTAAACGCTTGTGTTCTTTTTCTTGTTTTAGAAAAAGATTGTAGAAAGATGGCATGCTTTTATAAAAGTTTGTTTGTTGTGGATGTAGGAACCCCTCTGACACTAGAGTGAAGTTTTCCTGTCATTCTTGCTTTTGTTGTTCAGTCTCTTGTGGTTAACAAGTCAAGATGGCAGAACTTACTTTAGTGGAAGAAGTGATGTTTCAGATACTGAGAGTCCCATACCCCTCAACTGTCCCTGATTTTGCATTTCTAATTTTGCCTTCTGTCATAAATATGTTGATTTTCTGTTAAATTACTAGGGATTAAAGTCAGTCAGTAATGCCAGACTTCAGTTTTATACTACTTAATATTCAGAAAATTCACGTTGATGAAAAACTTGTCTATTAACTTTTTAGTAAGTGAATTAGAGTAGCATTTAAAAATCGTCCTTGGCTTTGGGCCTTTTCTCAACCTTGATTTAAACTTTGTCCATATTTTTTTTTTCAAACATTTTTATTAAAATTGACAAGGGTAATCTTATATTTATTTATATAAACAAACACATACTAAATATCACTTTAGTTGCAAACAATTTACATCATAGACACCATTGAAACAACTGTAGTTGTAAACATTACACATCACTTGTAAACCATCCAGTCATTGTCAGGTAAGCATTATATAGCGCAGTTAAATCCTGCCTCTTAAGCCTCATCCCTGCTCTGCATATATTGTTCCCACAATTCCCATTTTTCTTATGTAGTTTGCTCCTTCCCTTTTCTAAAGATCCCAATTTCAGTTATTTTGTCTGTTACTATATTCGCTACTTCTAGTAAAGTTGGCTGCAGCCACCATAATTAGACTCATCAACGTTTTACTTTGTCTACGCAATTCCAATTCTGTAGCATAACTCAAAAAATTCATCACCCCAGTCAGTCCAATCTGCTTACCCAGCATCTCTGACAGAGTGATCCACAGGGAATCCCAGAAGTCTGCCAGCTCATCACACTTCCAAAATATATGTTCCTAGCTACCTCTTTCTTGCCCGTCACACCACCAACATTTGCTGTCCACCTGAGGAAAAATTCTTTGGAGTCTACTTGGGGTATAAAAATACTTATATAAACACTTCCAGGCAAAGATCCTAAATCTTCTAGACTTTGTTGCATATTTGGGAGATATATATGTATCCCCCCATTGGCTTTGTGAATTGCTTATCCAATCTCTCTTCCCAATCATTTCTAAGTGTCTCTGATTAATTCTTATAATTATCATACAGTATTTTATATGCCTTACTAATTATTCCTTTTTTAATGGCAGCTTCTGTTCTAGATTCTACTAAAAGCTCTACCAGTGCTGTTCTTTCATTTAGGATCCCCCTGTTTCTTTCTCTTTGCCTATACTCTGATATCAATCCTTGATAGGGAAGGCAATCTCTAACCTGTAGTCCAAATAAATTCTTGGCCTCTTCCCATTCTGGTATGTTTCCCTTTCTAGTTATTTGCTCCCAATACCTTGGTTCCTTTGCCAGTTTTCTCCAACAAATTCCAGCCCCCTCTTGTCTGTTATCTGTATCCCTGACCACAGTCAACCCTACTGGCAAAATCTGTTTTCTCCATTCTCGTGCTGGTTTGGTTCTTAGAATACTCCTTGCTATTTTATGAATATAATACTCTGTATGATTTTGGTTGTTTTTTCTTGAGTCTGCATCCAAAATACCAACCTCTCCTTATTTATTTAGCTTCCTCCCTCTGTCAGCATCATTCCTTTCCACTTTGAATTATAGTTTTCTGCTTGTGCTATGTATAAGAGCCTTAAATGCTCTAAAATACCCCCTCAAATTAGGTAATCCTAGTCCTTGTTGTTCTGTTGGTAGAATCAGCTTGTCCCACTTGACCCTTGCTGTCTTCCCTTCCCAGATAAAATCCTTCAGTTCTTTTTTAATTGTTGTTCACAACTTCTCCGGTTGATGAAAGTTTGCCTGACCTGTGTATAAGACTAAAGGGACTGAAAACATTTTAATGGCTTGTATCTTAGTATCCGTATCCATGTAACAAAACCCAGTTTCTCAATTTTTGTATTATCTTTTGTCTCTTTCCACATATCCTTAGCTGCCACCACAGAGTCGCTTCTAATCCATACTCCTTAATATTTCATTTTATCATGGTCCCATAAATGTAGATACTGTTGGACCAATTCATGTGTGGATACATAATTTACCACTATTGCCTTTTTAGCTTCATTAATTTTGTATCCTGAGAAGATTTTAAACTGTCTTAAAATGTTGCACAACACTGTAATGTCCCTTTGTCATGTATAAAGTAATATAATTTGCAAATAAAGCCAGATTTTCCTGACTACCATACCAATTATATCCATGAATTTCTGAGTCCCTTATTTTCTTTGCCAGTGGTTCAAAATGTAATGCAAACAGCAAAGGGGAAAATGGAGAACCCTGCCTGGTTCCTCAACTCAAGCAGAAATTATCGGAGAGGACCCCATCCACTTTAATTTGTGCCTCTGATCCATCATTCTTCTAATCAACCTTGTAATTGTATCAGGGAAAGCAAATGCTTCCATTGCCCTGCTCATGAAGTCCCAGTCTGCTCTGTCAAATGCTTTCTCTGCATCAAGACCCACCAATAAAAGTGGTACTTCCTTACATTCTGCTTCCCTCTGGATCATCAGTATTGTGTTAATATTGTCAAATGTTTGCCTCCTGTCCACAGAGCCACACTGATCCATATCTATCAATTTTGGTATTACTTTTGCCATTCTTTTAGCCATTATAGACATAAACACTTTTTAATCATGGCTGAACCAAACCACGGCTAGATGAAGGCATAAAACTCAGTCCGTGAATATGGTAAAACAAAGAAATGTCTATTGTTAGTGCTTTCACAGTTCATCATCAGACAAACTTCTAAAACTAATCCACCCATTTACCCTCTTTAGGTATTACCGTCACCACCACCTTCCTCCAAGATGCTGGTAATTCTCCTTCTATTAAAATACTGTTAAAACCTTCCAGATCCTTATCAGTTTTTTCCCTCCACTTCCAGGATTCCACAGAAATACCATCTATTCCTGGGGACTTTCCTGTAGCTTGGTTATAAGTAGCCATTTTTATCTCATCCCTTCCCTATCCTGTTAGTAATTGAACCTCATGTACCTCTAACTTTGGCATATTTAATTCTTCCATAAACATTTCCATTTGTACCTTTTGTTGATTTCCATATTTCTCTGCTTTATACAAATTTTCATAACATTTCCAAAATATTTCTAATACTTCTACAGAGTCTTTTGTTATATTCCTTGTTATAGGCTCCCTAAGCTCGGTGACTGCCCTTTCCACGTTTTGTTGCCTGAGTTGTTGTGCTCTAGAATTATCAAAAAACAGTTGCTTAACAACAATCTTTCTAAACTCATGCATATTATTGAGGTAATCCCTTATTTTCTGTTTAGTATTCTGCAGTTGTTCCTGTTCTTGTTCTGAGAGATTCCCCCTATTTTGCAATGCTTTAACATTTGTCAGTCTGTCTAAATAATTCATGTTACTGTTTAACCACATCTCCCTTTCTTTTAATTTCAACCTAGTTTTAAACTCCACTTTAATTTTATCCCTCTCCTTAGCTATGTTTTCAGGAGATAAATCTGTCTTCTCTAGCAGGTACTGAATTAATTCCACTACCCATTCCTTCAATTCCTCTCATTTCAGCCGGTAGGTGGGAAAGTGCCAGTGTCTCATTTTCATTTCATTCCATTGCATTAGTTTAGTTATTATTGGTGCATGATCTGAAATAGTTATTGGGTGCGTATCAAGACCTTCAATTAAATGCACATGTTCCTGTGAGATATAAAATCTATCTAGCCTAGCCCAGTTTTTGTATCTCGGTAATATATAAATTCACTCCGAACTCCTAGTACTGAATTCACATCCTCCATGGCAAACATTTTCATTACTTTCTTCAAAAATTTACCCACCCTTGTTATATTTTCCCTTCTAGACCCCCAGACACACCTTCACTGTTGCAAACCAAATTCCAGTCTCCACCTACAAGTAGTATTCCTTGCTGAAAGCTGATTATTTCTCCCACATTTTTCTTGAGTTCCATTGTAGCAGTTTTAGGGGGATGTAAATGCATGCCAGTGTAATCCTCCCCCCTAGCCAGTAGCCCCGTAGTACTTGAGTACTTGCTATGTTTCTTCCATTATTATCTTTTTTCCTTTTCTATCACTATTGGAACTCTTTTTGCAATTAATATAAGTACTCCTGTTTTCCTTTGCCCCAAATATTCCACTGAATAACCATCCTGAAAACCTTTCTTTATCAAATTCACATGTTCAGTTCTTTCCAGGTGTGTCTCCTGTAGCATAGCTGTTTGCACTCTACATTTTTAATGTAGTTCACTACTCTTTCTTTTTTACATTTGTCTGTAAGACCATTTAGATTGAAAGACATTGCAGAAGTCATCATTTTCTTATGTAGTTATCACCACTTTTTATGTACAAGTGCTCTTTCGCTAAATGTCTAGTTCCAACTTTTATGTTACATGTATATACTGTTTGGCAGGATGGTCTTTTATACAGTTGTTTCGTGTCATATCCATTTGCTCCTATGTCACATTTTACATAACTTTTTGTTGTTTTGAAAGCCCTCAAATAGAACAAACCCCCCCCAAAAAACCCTCCTAAAAATCTATGAACTTTACAATAGCACACAGAACTATGTACATCTTCAAATACTGAAGTTTTCCTTCCTAATAAGAACATAAGTTTTAAGTTGATAGCTACACAGTCAGGCTAAAGTTAACCTAAAAGAAAGGTGGTTAGTCATGCTAAGATGCATGGTGTAAGCCTGTGCTATTAGTAAGTGCGATTTGATTTTTTGTATCTATGTAACTCTCCCAGTTGAAAAAACACTTGAATGCTTTCAGTAAACAACTTCTCCAAGCCATTTTTCTTTATCAAATTGTCTTCTGGTGACATGCAAACGAGACAAAACTGCTAAGGGGTTTCTTGTTTATCAGAAAAAAGTATTCAATATTCTTTTTCATTTACATGCTCTGTAATAAACTTGTGATGTAATAAACTTGTGACTGGGTAATGCCTAGAGTTTTTACCCAGTCATTCCCCTATGCAACCATGGGAAAAAAGCACACTGTTTTTTTTCTTTTGTCATACTCTCTTAATCAGACCCTTCCACTCCCCACCCCCCCCCATCTCCTCCCCTCTTCATTCTTTTTTTCATTGCAATGCCTACATTTCTCAAAACTGAACAAAGAAAAAGAGAGAAGGGTAAACAAGAAAAAAAAAACAAAAAAACAAAAGCACCCGTTTATATTAGTATCACCATTGCATTTAAAAAAACTGAGAGAACTTCAAGTCTAACTGGTTTTGTATTATCTTTAAAGCTGTCACACCTGGGAAAACCAGATTGTTTTCAGAGAACATTATGTCCTAACCAATTTCTCTGTTTTCCTTCAGCCAATCCCCTTCCACCAGACTGTCTCCAGTTTCTCTTTATCAGATTGTGCCCATGGAGGCATGAAAACAGCTGAAGAAATGCTGCTTATTATACATATTTGCAAGTGCTAGAATGAAACCCTTATAATAATCAGTATTCTTTTTTTCATTTACTTGCTCTCTCTCTTAAAGCAAAGGTCCTTAATCAGTCATTTCCCATCCAAGAATGAAAAAAGCACATCAGTTTGAAATCTGTCATGCCCCCCTTAATCAGGCTCGCTTTTTCTTTTTTCTTTTGGTACTCGTTACATTGTCTTATGTTTCTCAAAACTGCACAAGAAGAAAAAGAGAAGTGTGGTGAAAAATAAAAACACCTGTTTTACAATCCCCATTACATCCAAAAAGTAGCATGCAAAGAAAACTATGCAACACATATACAGTACTATTAAGAAAAGAAAGGGTTTTCTTTACTTACAGTTAGCGTTCTCCCCTCTCTCCCCCTCCCCAAAGCTTTTTTCTGAACATTAATGACATAAAGTAGCTCATATACTTGAGTCCCCCACTCAGCAAACAAATTTTGAAGAAGTCCAGTGTTTCCAGATTTTCTTGTGCTGTCATATTTCACAAATATAATTAATAATTTGTAATCCAACATTAAGTTACTGATTATATTCCTGTTCTCCATCACCCAGATCCTGTTTCGGCTTTATTTCCAGCATACTCTCGATTCTTCTGGTCAACTCCTGTGCTCCCTTCCTTCTCTCCAACATTTTCCATTGAAATACTGGAAAAGGTTTCACAGGTGCAGACTCTCTGGGCTTTATTACCAGAGGAGCAAGAATCCGAATCTCCTCCTGCTTTACATCTCAGTTTTTGTTGGACTAACTTTTGTATTTCCTCCTTAGCGTGCACTTCATCAAAAAATGATTTTGTCTGTCCAGGGAAGAGTACCTTGAAGACTGCTGGATACAGCAGTTTGAATCTCACACCTGTGTCTTTGCATTTTCTGAATAGAGGGATGAATTTACTTCTCTTTTGTCTGGTGTACAATGAGTAATCATTCTCCACAAACACTCTGCTGTCTCCTACTTTTAGTATTTTGTCCTGACACAGTTTTGACAAAGATCAGTTCTTCCTGCTGGTAGGATTGCATTTTTATTATTAAAGGTCTAGGTTGCTTTCTTATACCTAGATTTGGAGCATAGACATGATTTTCTCATTAAAATAATAAATCCTGCTCTGGAATACCAGTCCAGTTGCTTATTTGTGCTTTCATAAATTTAATGCAGTCTGTTCCTTTCAGCTTCTCTGGTATAGCTGAAAATTTCAAGTTTTCCCTCCATGCTATGTCCTTTAATTCTATTATTTTTTGAAACATCTCTTCTTGATCAGTCTCCTATTCAGCTAGCCTTTTCTTTATTTCGACCTCTGATTTTTGCAGCATTATCACCTCGTCTGAATATGTTTAAAACTTCTTCCATTTGTTCCAGCCTTTTGTTGTTTGTGTTAATATACTCTGTTTTGTTGTACCAGATCTGTATGCAGTTGTCTTGTATCATCCTGTAGGTTATTGGAAGTCGTGTCTAAAGGTTGCATTACTTTTTGCTGAGCAGCTGCAGAACTCTCTCTCGTCAGTGTTTCTTCCTCTCATTTTGTAGCTGATTTTTTTTCCAGGTCTTCTGTATTTCTTTATTCCTGGCTTTCCGGCAGTGTACTTAGTAGTGAGTTACTGAAATCCATCCATAAACACAAGTCTACTGGCCTTTTCTGCTGGGTTTCTTTTTTCACACTGGGAGGGCTAAAAACAAGCTGTTGCTCAGTGTGCAGCCATCTTGGAACTCTCTAACTTTGTCCAGAGTTCTTGACCAAAGAAGGTGAGAGGTATGGCTGTGACAGAGTAAAAGAATCAAATAGCTGAACTTCATAAGAAGTCAAAATGGTTTGCAGGGAGACTGCAAGTTTGGTACAGACGAGAAACATGGAGAAATACTTAGGTTGTGCTTTCCTTGTATTTTGGGCTGGGGGGGTGGTGGTGGTCAGATTCATGGGAAGGAAAAGTGCTTTGTGATGAGAAACACTGTCATCCAGGCAACCACTGCTGCTTTTTTTCTTTTAAGCCCTAAGCCCTTTACAGACCTTCATAGACATCAAGGGCTAGAAATGCAGTGGATGTAATGAGGGTGTATCATTTGCCTGTGCAAGTGATATAACCCCAGAGTAGCCTAAATTCTTTGTAAACCAAATGCATCCCAGCAGATTGCTTAGTCTGCACTGTATATTCATTATTTTCCTGTTTGTCCCAAAACATATGCTCACCCCACACCGTCCAAAGAGGAGAGCAGGGTTATCCTGATCACTCCCTTCCCTTCCAAGCAGACTCCCCCAGTGTCTAGATAACTGATCAAACCCAGGATGTCTAAGAGGTTGTCAGGCAATCCTACCTTTGTACCACATAGCAAGCTTACCTTGATGTTTACAGATTGCTGTGTTATTTTTTTACACACAAAGCCATCATTTCTTTAAACATCTTTTCTGGGATTGCTTCTTAACCTGTTTCACTAGTACTGTTAATAATTGCCCTCTTGTAGTGACAGCAGGCCTTGCTCAGTAGTTGGGAGCATGTGTCTGATTCCGAACTGAAACGATTTTGTTTAAATTTCAGAACACTGTTGGTGTAATCATGCAATGCTGTGTTAGAAATGAGGTTATTAAAGGCAACCCACCTCCATGGCATATTACTGTGACCCAGACAGTCTGAGATCAACATCTTGGAAGTTGGAGGAGCTGGGTTTGGGGAGGATGTTAGCAGCCAATGTTGGCTCATCCATCTTCGGGAAAATGAAATGGACCAGCCGTCTCTAATGTTGGTGCCTACTGGTGAAAGAGTAGAATAGCCAACAACACTTTTTCCTGGAACTTGTTCTTGGCTTTGCCAAGCTCTGTACATGTTGCAGCCTTTATCTGGTATGGGAGAAAAACTGGCACATCCACAGGGTGAAATGTAGCAGGCCCTCATCAACCACTTGGAAGGTGATAGGCCAGAATGACAGCTGTGATATGAATATCTGAAGTTTTGATGGTGGAGAATGAATGGATGTTAGTGGTAGCTAGATGGTCAGCAGGTACAGTGGATGGGAAAAGAAATACTTAAATTGGTACCTCTTTTTTAAAACTTCTGTCATTGAGTGAACATAGGTTCATAGATTAGTACTAGGCTAACTGCCCTTGTGGGACATTTTAAGCCTAGCCAATTACCCTATGTGAGAATCAAACCCTGCACCTTGTGTTTCCAAGGTTAACACCTTAACCATTATGCCACCCTCCCTCCCTCATAATGTAAGGTTCTGTAGCAGGTACACAAGTGTTGGAAATTTTCAGCACTTGATGTAGACAATACACCTTAAAGTTGAAAAGTTTTGGGACTGTGTGTATTTAACTGATGAAAAAAGCATTCATTTAAAATGTACTTTATCAAAAAAACGTGATGCATGTCTGATTCAGGTAATCATATTACCCAGCCACAGCTCTCTACTACAAGTAGCAGTTCATAAAATTCTTAGCAGTTTTGAAGCCAGAAGCTTAGTTATTGAAGTGTTTTTTTTATTCATTGCTATGATTTCTGAAAGCCAGACTGGTTTAATGCTTGACTGTAATTGTACTTGTGTATATGCTGTAAAGGCAGTATTGATGTGTGAGGACATGTTAGTTAACCACACTCAGGATTTTGTCGTGTGTGATGATGATGATGTGTGTGTGTTTATCCACACACACACACACACACACACACACACATATATATATATATATATATATATATATATATATATATATATATATATATATATATATATATATATATAAAGACACACACACACGTGTTGTATGTTTTTGTAATTCTTTTTTTACTGCATAGTTTTAAGCGAAGTTTTAGACTGTAACCATTTTCTTTTCTCTTCTCCTCAAACTGTTTTATAGACCAAACTGTCACACTAGTTTCACAGGGGCCAGCAGCTGTTACACTGATGTCACCTGTCACAACAGTAGTTTCTTTAACGTCACCTGCACCATCTGGAGTCACTGTGATGCCATTCACTCCTACCTCAGCAGCAGTCAGTATGACATCACCTTCCCCAGCACTAGTCTCTTTAATGTCATCATCTCCGGCATCAGAGTCCACTATGATGTCCCCGAGAACATTTGGAAGCGGCATGCCTACTGATCTGGACAAGACTGCCACTGAACTTGCAGACTGGTTGGTCTTGATTGACCAGATGTTGAAATCCAACATTGTTACTGTGGGCGATACCGAAGAGATCAACAAGACCATCACAAGTATGAAGGTATGTACTTGAGCAGGAAAGGTGCATTGCTGAAATTGTTGATTGTGAGTACTGTTCAAGGAACAATTCACACAGTAAGTCAGAAATTAGAATGCTGTCATTTATCATGCAGGGAGCATTGTTCGTCACGTTCTAATTAATGCTAACAGTTTACCACAGAATGCCTGGCCCCATGTTGCAGAGGGATAAAGCCCTGATTACATCACAGATGACCAGAGTCTGGCTAGTAGCACAGGCTCTGGAGGGGACCAGGTGGGAGAATGATTTGAGTTAGCAGTCAACACTGGCTCTCACCCATGTTGGGAGAAGGGTAAAGCTTGGCTTACTTCATTGGTGATTCCTGCAGGTATATTGCTGCAGCAGTGTGCCTCTTGGTCGGGAGGTTGTGCATGCACTTCCCCCACAGTAGCTATAGTAGAACTTGCCGGCTGCTGAGGGGGGTTGGGAAACTATAGTTTGCAGGGTTTGGTGACTGGCCCACTTCCTAACATCTGACTCTTGCCTCACCAGGGAATAATTAGGCCAGATGGCTTATGCTTCGATGGAGGAATGACTACGTCAGCTGGGAACAGGAAGAGGGGCCACTGGGCTGATAGAGAAGACAAAAAAAAAGTTTTCCTCTGAATTTGCTATCATTTGAACGTTGTGTATGAGGGCTCTTGAGTCTTGTTTTGCTTTATACAATTCAATACCCAGTTTGCAAGTTTAGTGCATTTTTTTCTCTGGTTATATGTCACTTGTATTTTGACATCATAACCCCCTTCACTTTCAGGTTTTGGTTTAGGTTATCCTCCGCATTCATTTTATGTAGTGTAGGTAATTTGCTGTGTTTAAGCAACATTTTGCAAATTATCTTTATGTTAACAGATTTCCTGTGTTCTGGAAAGACATTTTATGACTGAACAGTTCCATTGATAAGACGAGTATCTCTCACCCTTTTGTTTTGTCGTTCTTGCCTACGTGACAAAGTAGTGAAGTAAGAAAATAAAGTACAGCACAAGCTGTGTATTTGCTGATGGCTGTAGGGCTGTTTCTTTGTAATAAAGTTGCACACAGTGCATTGCCTTTGTGCTTTTGCAGCTTTCTTTAGTAACCAAGCTTAACCCCCTTTATTAGTTGGGGGTGGCATTAAGTGTCTGTCTCCACTATGAAGCCTGGTTTGATTATTTTTTTCCGTTCTTTTAGATAAGTTTTTTTTTTGTCATCATTTTCAGTCTGATAAAGGAAAACTCACCCAAAATTGAAAACAAAATGTGTTCCACCATAACCTCACCCAAAGCTGAAAATAAAATGTTTTTCACACTGTCTTTATTTGCAATACTGTTGTCCCTGCATCAGTCATAACTGGTTAGTATTGTCGCTAATATGTCCCAAACTGGCCTGATGGTGCATATCTTGCTGATATTACATTGTTTTTCAGACAAGGCTGATGCAATCCACAGTGCATTCTGTGTCTTTGTGAAGATTGCATCATGAGGGGACAATGTTTTCATTGCTCATTTTTGTTTATGTACATTGGTATCATAACTTGGGGATTCTTTCCGTTTTTGACAGGCATGTCACTTTATATTTCTCGTTGTTAACAGTCTCTTGTTTTTTAGTAGCTATCTTCTAAACAGTCTTCTGTGTGCATATGAATGATGAGTTTGAAGGATTAACTTCTTTCCATGTAGTCTCAGAACGTCTTCAGGTATCCTTCACCTACAGTCTTCACCTGATGTTTGAAACTGGTTATCAGTGACTGACAGGTTGCCCTTGCAAATTAGCTTTAAATGTTCCTAAGGAGGAGTCTGCACCTGTTTTTATGCTTAATGTAGTTTTTTCATGTATAATTTAAAAGTAATTAAAGTCTGGCTTAAATGCGTACCTTCCAAGTGAATGGAAGCAAGAATTGTGTGCATGGTTCAATAAAAGGACATTAGTGTAATGCTGATCTATTGTCAAGGATGGGCCTTTGGTTGGGGTCTTCTCCAGTAATCACTGTTCGGGGGAAAAAAAACAATTGGAAGATTCTCATTCAATGACTTGCTTCTGTTTACTTTTTCCAGTGCATACTATGATACACTGTGTTGGTCACACAGGCAGGCTTACTTCCCCAGCTTATCAGCTCACTTTTGCAGCTGTAACAATTTTGAATTGTGAGCCTTGATATACAGGCACCAGAACTGTGCTTAAAGGAAAATTCAGTTAAAAACACATGAATGTCCCAACGACCAGATTGCCAACGTCGATATCCTCTTGATGAAAGATATAATAAATCAGATGTTTGTGTCTGAAATATATAGAAAATCCACTTATTCTAACAGTTTCCTTCACTTTTCCAGCTTTTATCCATTAAGTCAAAAGAGCAGTAGTGAAGGGACAGTTTGTTCGGGCTGCAAGATTTGGTGATAGTTGATGAAACTTTTTGGGATGGATGTCAGAGGCTGAAGGACGTGTTTAAAGTAAAAGGGTATCCAAATGACTTCATTGACAACTTTAATGTATGAAGTCATGAGTAAGTGAGAAGAAAAGGTATTTAATCCAATTTTGAAAATAAGAAGGCTACCTTCCACAACAATGGGAATTGAAATAAGTGGACTGAGCTTTCTACTACCCAGACTTCAACCACACCCCCAAATCAGAAGGCTTTTAAGTGTGCCTTTATTACCAGTTTGATAACTGACAGTATGGTGATAAAGGATATTTTGGTAAAAAATTATCCCATCATAAGGAGTAAGCAGGGGATAATCGAAAAGGTTAGCTCACGTCCACATGTAAACCACAATACGGTCAACTCCCTCACCAAAACCAAGAAATCCAAAAAAAGGAGTCCAAAAAGGAGTTGAGAAGCTGTAGTTCACCACACACTCTCTTCCACAAAATGAACGCTTTATTAAACATCCGCGTTTTCGTCCCACAATGGACTTCATCAGATACAAAAGCCATAATGAAACTTCATTAATATACTTTAACTTGATCTAATTGTACCAATCATTTAATGCTTATTAGTTCAAACTGACAAATGAACTTGCATTATTAATCAAAAGTTAATTACACTTAATTCTTAGTTGTTTAAAAGATATTTTATATATATATATGTTTGAAATCAAATACTTTATTATAAATAGTCTTTTATACTTAATATTTTAAAACCATATTCAGATTTTATTAAAACAACACGTCCACATGTGATATATAAAAGGGAGAAGAATTTAAATGCAATATTTGAAAAAGGGTTGAGTATTCCCAAGGTAATTATCAACATCAAAAACCTTGTTTTGCTTTTATGTGGGAATGACTTCAAGCTTTCGCTTGAGAATTGCACTCAATGTCAGCATAAAGAAACGCATAGTAATGCTCTGTACAAACATTGTTTACACACATGCTTCATTCATATAAATTTGTTGTTATTGATTTGATTGTAATAGGGGGAAACATGACAACAGTTAGAGTTAAGCTCTTTACTTAAAAAGAAAAAAAAAAAATCATCAAACTTTTTGTTTTGTTTGCACCTGGTCTAAATGATGAATTCTTGTGTTTGTTGGGGACCGGGGTTGGACTGGACCATATATATATGTTATGTATGTATATATACTTTTTTTTTCATTTTTGTTTTTCTGAAGAAAAGGCTCTGAGCCGAAACTTTTTGAAAAGATGATGCTTATTTTTTTTTTTTTTATTTTTTTTTAGCAGTTATTTTAGAGAGGTTTTTCTTTTCCTCTTGTTAATAAATATTTTTTGATATGGTGACTATCAACGCTTGCTGGCTTCTTTCTTGGTTGTTGCCTTATCTCCACCCATGAAATCGCAATTAGAGGGCATTTCGACTGCAATACAAAATGAGCGGTATACTGTGCACTTTATTCGGCATGTACATGCTATTACACTGATAAGACAGAGAGAAAATTCGGGGAGAGAGTCTATGAACATATTTATGATATTAAAAACAGAAAAGTACAAGTGCACTGTTTAAACATGTACAGCAAAACCCTACCCATTGTTTTAAATTCATCATACTTGAACAAATTGCAGTGAATGAAATAGGGGGGGCCTTGGATTTTAACCCTTGAAAAGCGTGAACTGTATTGGAAACTTTATTTGAATCTGATCTCAGACAGATTTAAATGAAAATGTATCATTAGCTTGTTTATTAAAAATAAAGGCTCAGCAGAGATAGTAAATGTATTTAAGCTGGTTTTATTGAGGAGCAACATTCAATTTTAAGGTTGAACTTGTATATTTATAAAAGCTAACTTTTATGGGTGGGTGCTGGGTGCCATGGTGTGGCATCTGGAGCCCTGGTGGCTTGCCCCAGATGAGAGCTTAACCTTGCATCTTTTGCTTGTGGGGTGGAGACCTAGACTGCTAAGCTAACCTCACAAGTGTGTGTCATTTGAGTTTTGTAAACTGTTATGAAGTGAAAGTTTTTTATGAATTGAATGGAGCTTGTTGGGAGCCTTGAAAATCACATGATTTTGTTAAGTGATTTTTATTGGTCTAAATTACTTTTTAAGAGTGTAATTTGATTGTTTGATGAAGTCTTTCATATAAAAAGACAAAAGTGCTCATCATTTTATGCCTAAATAAAAGGACTGGACTTTAAATCTAGAAGCAGTGATTAAAAAAAAAAGTTTTTAACTGAATTTTCCTTTAAGTACAATTCTGGTGCTTGTATTTCCAGCTTTCAGCAAGCAGTTTGTTCCAAGTATGTGTTTGGTGTTTTGGATTGTGATTAGATAGTTGTGAGCCTTGATGTCATCAGTGGAGTTCTTTATAGATTCTTTGTTGGGCTAGGGTCCTCACTTAAGTTCTGATATGGTGCGTGATGATGGAGGGTTCCATATCAACCACTTGGAGCCATGACACCCTTGGAGGCAGATATGCTTCTGGAAAACTCCTCTTCTAGTATGTCATAGGTTCATAGGTGTGTACTAGGCTAATGGCACTGGAGTCTTTACAAGTCTAGCCCATAGGATTACCCTGGCATCATGCCACCTGACCTTAGTTCCTAGTGCCTTTGTCGATCAGAGCCACTGGAGTGATCCCCGGGGTGAATTTTCTATTTCCCATCCACTCATCAAGATTTCTCTTGAAGAAGGCCAGTGAGGTGCTCTGCTTGACATGTATGGGAAGTCTATTCCATAGCATGGACAGTCTCTGGGTTATGAACCTGTCCCTCCAGCATGTTCTGTTGATTGTGGTAATGAATCCAACTGTAGTTGAAACACGGAACCAAGAAAAAAAGATTTCAACCACGGAACTGAAGCACCAAACAATAATTATTCCAAAAGTAGAAAACTTTTATTGCACACGAAGACAAAAAACTGGTATCACAAGCGCTTTCACTCGGATGTTCCGAGCTTTCTCAAGTTAGTGCTTTGCTGTGTAGCAACTGCTTATATAGTTGCTTACATCAATTAGACCTCTAAACTCGTGATTAATTCACGATATAATTATATAAATATATATTAATATATATTATATATATATAATATATAAATTATATAAATAATATTTATGGTACATGTATGTTTATTATTTTATGTTTTTATTTGTTCTGCATAGACTAGAAATGTTATGAGTAACATGGTCAGGGGAAGTCTTTTACTTAACCACTTTTTAAGAACATAAAATTGCATATCTACATAATGAAATGGAGTGAAAACAACTTTTAATTTTTGCAAACACTAACTGTAGGAGTGTTACAATACACTTTAAATTTTACTGGCATGCTTCGTGTTAAAAAGCACTTGGCAACTGTAAATATTTGATTTATGAGTTTAAAAAGAACAACAGTTTAGCCAAACTATATATTTTTAACAGAGATCTGTAAGAGTTTAATTAAGTACTTAATTGCATAATGGTTTAATTAATCACGAGTTTAGAGGTCTAATTGATGTAAGCAACTATATAAGCAGTTGCTACACAGCAAAGCACTAACTTGAGAAAGCTCGGAACATCCGAGTGAAAGCGCTTGTGATAAGTTTTTTGTCTTCGTGTGCAATAAAAGTTTTCTACTTTTGGAATAATTATTGTTTGGTGCTTCAGTTCCGTGGTTGAAATCTTTTTTTCTTGATTGTGATAATGAGGTTGAGTTCTCTGCAGCTTATGGTACGGAGTGATTGAGATTTGTTTAGATGTAGCATTTCTAACAGAGCTGAGTCAGACATGGCTTTGTAAGTCAAGCAGAGATTGCCTCTAAGTAGGTAGGCGATATGAGACCGAGAATAGTTGGAGTTTTTTTGAGTCTATCCATATAGAACAAGTGTTTAAGGCCTAGGATCCTCTTTGTGAGGTACATTTGTGGCCTCTCCAGTTGTTGCAGGTGTCTTGTAAGGTACATGCAAATGGGGCGTTGTAATCGATGATTGGCCTAATGAGGGAAGAGTAGAGGGAGACAATGACCTCTTCCTGGATGCCTTACCCTTAGTAATGAGATGTGCCACATAGAAGGACTTTCTGACCACAGTGGCAATGTGGTTTTCAAAAGAGAGGTTGCTGTCAACCTGTGTTCCCAGATCTCTTACACGCCTTCTGTGTTCAGTGGACTACCATCGATGTGGTAATTCAAGGGAACCTGGTTTTAAACAAGGGGGATGATGACACATTTTTTGGCATCGAGGTTAAGGCCACGGTTCTGACACCAGTCGTTGGTCTCAGTGACTCCTTTCTGTAGGATGTCAACATCACTTGGGGAGTTAATATCTCCCAACTTGCAGTCTGCGAACTTTGTCAGCCAGAGTCCCTTTGTGTTGGCTTGGACTTCAGAGAAGTAGATACCAAACAGGAGTGGACCCAGGACCGAACCCTGTGGGAATCCACTCGTGACTGGTCGGCAGCCTGACTTGGAGTTAGCTACTTTCACACTGTGGGCTCTGTCTATGAGCCAGTTTGCAACCCACCTAGTGATATAGGGGTTGATGCCCAGCTTAGTGAGTTTTTCTGCGATTCCTGAGTGGGGAATGGTATCAAAGGTCTTGGCCAGATCAAGGTAGGGTGTATGAACCACCTTGCCTTCATCCACAGCTCTGGTGACTGACACAGAGAAGTTGACCAAGTTGAGCAGGCAAGATCTACCCTTCACAAAGCCAAACTGTGTAGGATCCAGAGTTTGGAGATTCCCTATATCCTTGTTTATTAGGTCCATGATGATACGTTCTGTAGCCTTGCATATCAGACTCATCAGGCTAATGGGGTGATAGTTCCCAGGGTCTGTAGTTGCTTCTCCTTTGTGGAGAAGCATGACTGTAGCAGTGTGCCATTCGGTAGGGGCAAAGCCTGAGATGAGGCTGTGATTGAACAGGGCACACAGGTAAGGTGCCAGTTCACTCTGTAGTTCATGTAGAGCCCAGGCAGGGATATTGTCAGGTTCCATAGCTGTATTCTTGGCCTTGGATAGTGCTGTTTTAGTCTGTGCAGCAGTAATACTGGGTGCCTGGCTATCTACTGGTAGTGTGATTGGTCCTTTGGGGGGGGGGGGGCGGTAACATTAGCACTGAATCTGTCTGCCAGTATATTGGCAATATCTGTTGGCTCTGTATAAGAGGTACTGTTGTGCAGTAGCTCAGAGCAAATCTGGGTATTGCCATGGAGATTCTTTACATAACTATAGAAGGCCTTGTGGTTGTCTTTACCATCTGCTGCAATTTTGTTTTCATAGCTAGCTTTAGAGGATTTGAAGAGGGATCTCAACCTTTTGTTGAAGCTGATAAGGGAGTTTTTCCAGTCTTGGGACTTCACCTTATTCCGCATCAGTTTCCTCCTGTTGTAGAGTTTGTTTATGGCAGGGACCACCAGATTGGCTTCCCTTTTCTTTTTGAGGAGATGAGGAGAGCGTCTTGGATCTATAGGGTATGGCAAGCTCTTTGCATTTGTGTACTTGTTCGTACAGTGCATTAGTGTATGATTCAGTGGTCGTGCAGCTATTCTTCATTTGCATAGGTGCCATTCTCTGTTTTTAGGAGCCCAAAGTTAGCTTTGGAGAAGTTTTCATGATGGTTACCTTTGTGGGGGGGGGGGGGGGGATTTCCAAGATGATTAGTTTGTGGTTGGATCTATGTAGGGATGACTTGACTATTGGTGTAGAGCAAGGGTTGCCCATTTTAGTAATGACCAGGTCAAGGATGTTGCTAACTCTAGTGGGAGTAAGAACAAGGTTGTCCAGGGCATTGGAATTAATGAATTCCAGGAAGCGTTGGGCATGTGTATTGGTACATGAGTAGTTTTCCCAGTTAATGGAGGGGTAGTGGAAGTTGCAAAGTATGAGTGTGTTAGGTTGGACCCTAATATTCTCAAGGGTGTTTAGGAACACGGAGTGTGCGTCTTGCAGGCTACGACCTGATTCGCTGTCTTACCTAAAGTTAGCTGCACCTGAAATATCTCAGATGCGTTATGTTGGGTTACCAGTCTGGAGGTATGCACATCCTTTATGTATATGGAAACACCACCGCCTTTGGAGCGTCAGTCCAAGTTCCGGGGCCGAAAGGTGTGGAATGAGTTATAGCCTGGTAATGCAGGGGTGCTTTCTGCTGCCATGAACCAGGTCTCCGTTACAGCACAAATGTTGATGTTCTCCATTTTATGGAGTGCTTTGAGCGAGTGCATTTTGCAATTTAGATTTCTAGCATTGAGCAGCATAGCCCTCAGAGTGCATTTGTTTGTAGCTGTTATGGTGGTAATTTGGTATTTGAAACCCTGCCTAAAAAGGCACTAAAGGGGTGGCAAGACCCTTGGCCAGTATCCGGAAGCCCAGGGGTGACAGATGCAGGCCATCTCTGGCAAAGCATCGAGGTCTGTCAATCATGTCATCCCAGGCAGACAGATACTGGATCCCCTTAGAATGACTCCAGAAACTTAGCCAATTGTTGAAATAATTTTCTGCTTGTACTGTGGGATCATTCTGGGTGATGGCAGGATGCTGCTCAGGGCTAGGGTCATACCCACTTGAGCTACATAATCCCAAGAGCTCCTCCATGTCTCCAATCATGTAGTCCACGGAGGTACGTCTCAAGTCATTCACACCTACATATACAGTGACAGAGTCATATTCGTACCTGTTGTTGAGGGACCTGAGTGTGTGCATTATGCGGCTGATCCTGGTGCCTGACAGGCAGCTAACTGTTACTTTCTCCTTATTCAACCTAGTGAGTGGGACATCAGTGTGCCTCACTTTTGAGTCAACTATGACTAGTGTGTTGGGCATGTTGTTTTGCTTTGGGGCTTTGGTTGAGTGGCACACTGTTTAGGAGAGTTGTGTATCTTGTGATTAGGGTTATGTTGTGTTGGTCGAGTGCGTTTCTGCTTTGGAGGTCTGGAGGTCTTTGCTGTTTGGTTAGTTTTTTGAGAGCCTGCGAAAGTGGGTGTGTGGTTTGTGTTTTTATGTGAAGGCATTGCTGGTGTGTGTTCTGTAGGGATGTGTGTTTCGTGTGGTGTGGTGCAAGTTTTGACCTTCTCCTCTTGACCAGCTATTCCGGTGTTGGCTGGAGAGTGTGTGGCTTCCAATTTGGATATACAAGTGCATCTTTCACAAGTCTGAGTGTTGGGAGGTAAGAGGAGAGGGCTGTCAGTGTACATGAGGCAGTTGCTACATTGCCTCAGGATGCTCAAGTTCAAAAGGTTAATAGGAGAAAGCACAGGGAACTGACCTTTAGACATGCCTGGAGGGGTGGGCATTAATAAGTAGTACTGGAGTTGTTTCCTTGTAGAACGTTTAGTGCTGGTAGCACTTTTGTGTGCTACAATAATTGCTACAAGAAGTCTCTTAAAGTGCTAAACTAATAAGCTAGTAAAAGTGCAGGAGAGAAGAGAGCTAGCAGATCTAAGGGCAGGGCCGGCCTTAGCTGAAATGGCGCCCTAGGCGAAGTAGTGCTGCAGTGCCCCTTAAGCCCTGCCCACACCATAGTCAAGGAACACCCCCATTTGAGCCACGCCCACAGGCATAAATGAGTTTATTAATGACAAAAACACTGCTGAAAAGGTAAGTTGTCATCAGTTTATATATAAACCAGTGCATATGAAATGCTCAGTGCTGTGAGATACAATGAGCATTCACTCAGAGTGCTACAAATAGAAAACAAATTCACCTGTTTGATATATTTTATAAAGTCACACAGTAGAAATATGAAATCTTTTACCCCATGTTTACAAAGTTCACTGCTACTGCTGTACATTAGGTCTGAAAACATCACTCAGACCCACAGATACACACAGTGCTATTTGTCTGCTATGGCAAGAATGCCAAGTAAATTTAATTATTTTTTCATTTATATTTTAATCAATAGGTATTTTTAACTTAAAAACTTCAGCAGCATGTGATCTATGAAACCTTCCACCACTACCAAATACCTTTTCAGGTAACTGCACTGATTAACTTCCCTAGAAAATTTCAAAAGGAAAATTACAACTAAATAGCCAGGCACTGTGGTGTACAAATATCACACACTTAGTAAATATAGCATGTGTACAGTAAGTCTACATCAAAAACAATCAGTAACGTCATTCTCGAAGCAGAGCAGAATCTCAACAGCTTGTTAAAAAATTTCTGAGTGTTAGCAACTCAACAAAAAGCAAAAACGGTGCAGTGTGAGAAAACAGACTCAAACCATAAAAATAAAAAAAACTGCACTGTAACTCTACGGTACTGAAAGTACAAGTTTGAATACAAAATGCAGTTCAGGGAGCGTTAAACTCAACTTTGGCAATACTGACTGCATTCTTTGAGTGATATCTCAGTGGCACACAACAGCATTTTGAACAAATTAAAACTCAAGTGTATGCATGCCCATTGATGCTGTGTTTTTTGTTTTGGAGAGGGCAGCTCTCACCTGTGCATCTGTGATCTCAGGAAGGCTACACTCTGCTGGGATAGACATTTGCTCTTTTTGGGGGGGAAGGGGGGGGGAGAAGTTTGCACTGAACCTTTCTGCCAGGATGTTGATGATGTCTGTGGGTTCAGTGTATTTTTTGTCATTTTGCACTAACTCAGAGCATATCTTGGAGTTGCCTCCCAGGTTTCTGACATAACCAAAGAAGGCCTTGTGATTATCTTTAGTGTCTTGTGCAATTTTTCTTTCGAAGCTGGCCTTAGATGATTTTATGAGGGATCGTAGTTTCTTGCTAGTACTGATCAGAGACGCCTTCCCTTTTTGGGATTTTGCTCTATCATGTAGTAGCTTTCTCCTTCTGTTGTATAGCTTATTTATGGCTGGGGTCCACCAGACAGGTCTCCTGCCTTTGGAGGAGTGAGTCTTGGTTTTATTTGGGATAGCATGCTCCATGCATTCCTGTAGGTGTCCATAGAATGCTTTTGTAAAGGATTCTGCATTTTGGGCCGTATTTTCCACTGGCCCGGGGGCTTTGAAGGATTCCACCTTGGTTTTGAGAAGTGTGAAGTTTGCTTTTGAGAAGTTTTTCACCGTGGTTTCCTTGGCTAGGGGTGGGGACGGAATATGGATGTCCAGTGTGATTTGTTTATGGTCTGATCTTACCAATGAGGGGTATACCTCTGGTGTGGAACATAGAGACCCCATGTTGGTGATGACCAGATCCAATATGTTTTCCCCTCTTGTGGGAGTGGTGACCAGTTGTTCATAGCATTTGAGTTTATAAGTTCTAGGAACTGTTTGGCGAGGGTGTTTAGGCTTGAGTAGTTTTCCCAATCAATGTTTGGGTAGTTGAAGTCACCCAATATAATGGTGTTTGGAGAGACCTTCGTATTCTCCAGTGTTCTCAGGAAAGCCGAGTGAGGTTCCTGTGTTTGTGAGGGTGGTCTGTAGCAGGCTACAAACTGAAAGGCAGTTTTGCCCACTGTTAGTTGCACATGGATGGTCTCCGATGCTTTGTGCAGTGCCACTAACCTAGAGGTGTGGGTATCTTTGATAAATATGGATAATCCCCCTCCTTTTGATGTTCGGTCCGAGTTTTGGGGCCGGAAAGCATGGTATGAAGTATAACCTGTTAGTGCTGGGGGTGCTCCCGGGAGCCTTGAACCAGGTTTCCGTTACTGCACAGATATCGATATTCTCCATACTGAGGAGAGACTCGAGTGCATGCATCTTGAGGTTTAGCCTTCTGGCGGTGAGCAGCATTACCCTTAGTTTTATGTAGTATGTAGTTGTATGTATAAAAGAAAGGTTAATACAAGCATAGTTCCTGATGAACAGTACTCGCATAACATCTGTGCCATCTAAGATGGCATGTATTCTAAGAATTAAATAGCAGTTATTTACATTGTTACAGTAAAGAAAATTACAGCAGTATTACAGCACTTATATATACTTTCATTGTATTACTTTTGACTCGCCACATACATTTTCGGTGAATCAAATCTACGTTTTGTCCATGTGACTTCACAAGTCACTGCATTTCTTAGAGAGAGTACAGAAACCCTCATGACCACTAAAATCATAGGTGTTGTGGATTGCCCCCACATAACAGAGGTTAGTTTGATTTGAAAGGCTGACCCAGTTGTGGTTCTGAGGAAAACCTGGCACTGTACTACAGCCATTCTGCAACTTCAAATACTACATTTACTGTCCTAGAAAACATCGAAGTCGGTTGTCTCTAGCGCCCTCTTAAAACGGGCACACCGGGATCCCACTAACAAAATGCATATAACTTTTTTCCAATTTGGGTTTACAAAGAGGAAACCGTGACTTTGCCCCCCCTCACTATAGTTTCTACTCAACTGTGTAGACCACATACCCTAGTACAACACTCGAAAGCAGCAGCAGCAACAACTTGTGGGGTTTGCACCCCACCACCACACAATATAAGAATCGATGTCCCTGGTAAGAAATTTTCCCAATACATACTCCAGAATTCACCCCAAACTCTTTTCTGCTTACCAAGATACTGCAAACTGCCATATAAAAAAGTAGTTCTAAAGTGTTTTTTTTTTCTAACATAAAAAGTAGTCGTCTGTACCTCACACACGCACGCCCATCTATCTACACAATATAGACTTCAAAACCATACACGCCTATGTTTAAAACCTTCACTCTTACTTTACACCTGCTATGCTTTAACCATCCCACCATGGAATTGGACAAGTACAGCTTTAGTGTCACTATGATTTGTATCAGCAGGGTAATCCAGGGTGGTGCATCTTTGAGAAAGGGCCACCAGAGGTAATGTTAAGTGCAGTTTTCAGTCTCTATTATTAAGCCTCTACTTCTCCATACAGTCAGCACACACGCAGCATGACAGGTTAATGTATGCTCCTGAACACTTATCCGTTCAGGATAGGAATATTAGAGGAGAAGGATCCTATCCGACCCAGTTAAACTCTTTGCAACCTCAGCTGCCCTCAGTCCAAAAGGGATGACTAATTTGGGCAAGCACTTTTCTCTTATGATAACATACCACACTTGCAAATAACCTGAGCTGTGGTCAAGAAAGATGGTCTAAAATCAGCCAGAACCGAGAAAAGTAATAAATGTGAACTCAAACCAACTAGGATTACGCATAAATAAATGCGGGCTATCACGAACGCGCATAGATTAAGCACTAATATCCAGGTATTTTATAATCGCCATCAAAAACCGGCCTTCTCCAATTTGATACCTAGGAGTATAAATTATTAGTTTACAAACATGTTGACATTCACAGTAACAGAAAATAAAAAAGTCAATTCCCTTCGACGTTCCCCTCGCCAAGATGACCTCCAAGAGAAGCAAAATACTGAACAAGCCATCGCTGGTACCAAAAGGCCGGATGCAATGATGAGGCAACGATTCCACCAATGAACATGGGAAAGTAGAAAATAAAATTGTATTAAAACAAAAAATAAATACCATCTTCACAACATAACACTGATCGAAGAAAACGGAAAAAAAAAGTGTCCAACCACTGTCGACCCGAACAACCATCACACATTTACACTACAGCAAAAGCAATAAACACTATTATATATATGCACTATTATATATACACACACATATGCACACAAACAGAACGCTCAAACCCACTGCTTTCCTCTTTACCGACAGTTAAGCTTTCCTTTCAAGGGAGTCCTCTCCTCGTGTTAAGCTAACAAATAAGTAAAACCACACAATTACTCTCCTTAACACAACATGTGAGCTAAAACGGACTGTGTTCTAAATTACTTTTTAACTCACCAACAGAAAAAAATTCTCGGTGTCTCCATTTCTCTTCATAAAAACCCATACTCAAGACCCCTCCCCCACTACCAGATATAACAAAAGTTGGAAAATTCTTACTATTTACCTCTGACATCAATGCCATTATGTCCATGGTGAAACCTGCCGCCCAAACTGATCACATAGATGTGGCGGGGGGGATGGAAGAACACAGTAGGGGGCCATGCTATTTGCTGTGGAATCGTGCTTTGGACTATGGAAGTGGGGGAGGGTGCAAATGCTACAATATGGGCATGGGTGGTGAAACTGAAAAGTGAAGAATTAGTAAAAGAAACTAAGTAAGTTAAGTCAGTCAATTTGCGCCCTTTATGAGGCCAGAATGTACGGCGCCCTAGGCGGTTGCCTAGTTCGCCTATGCCTAAGGCTGGCCATGTCTAAGGGAAAAATTAGAAGAGCAGACTTTGGTACTGCTCAGAAGCTTGCAAACAGTCCTGGATACACCAAATCTTTATCTGGACTAGACTAGTTACAGGATATGCGCGAAAAGCACAAATATGGGCTTTTAAACCAGAAAGTTGAAAGAGATGGAAAAACTGCCCAAATGGCCAATAAACTACAATTTCTGGGCCAGAAACCACTGCTCTTGTGGTAGGCTACTTAGTGCTTACCAGTCCCACTGATCAGCTAGAAGGCTTCCCTCCAACACAGAAAGGCTTAGGGGGTTGAGAAGCTTACCAGCAGTCCTGGAATACAACAAGTCTGTGTCTGGATTAAGGTTGTTACAGGAAAGGCAGGAAATGAGCACAAACATGGGCTTTTACACCAGAAAGTTGAGAGATGGAAAAACTGCCCAAACGGCCAATAAACTATTTCTAGGCCAGAAACCTCGCCTTTTGTGATAGATAGGCTACCTAGAGCTTACAACTCCCTCTGATAAGCTAATCATGTGGTTTCTAACCACTCAAGGGCCTACTAGGTTTTAACCCCCTTAAGATCCAGTTTTCTTCAGGTAGTGGGCCAGGGGCATCACTTTCTTGAGACTTCATGCAGTGGATGTAAGTGTACACACACCTGTTAAAATGCCAGGTTTTTGTGATATAAAAAAATGAGACCACAATAAATCATTTCAAAACTTTTCCCACCTTTAATGTGACCCATAACCTGTACAATTCAATTGAAAAACCAACAAAAGGGGAAAATATAAAAAATGTACAATAAGCTAGTTGCATAAGTGTGCACACCCTTAAATTAATACTTTGTTTGCATATCCACTGTATCCCTGCAGAGGTAAATGAGCTTCAAGTCCTGTAGTCCTGTCCTGGTGATGTAGATGCAAAGGCCATGCCCTGTCTTATTCTTTCAGATGTAGGGCAGTCCATATGTGACCCTATTTACTTGCATCTTCCCATCTTTTGCTTTGTTTACCAGGACAAGATGAAGGCAGCAGGCAGTTGATGTGTTCTATTTCTCATGGTATGAAGTAATCCTGAATGCATTTCTTCTCATTCCAATAGGTTCATAGGTTCATAGATTAATACTAGGCTGACTGCTGTTATGGGCCATTTTAAGCGTAGCCAATTATCCCATGTGAGAATCAAACCCTGCACCTTGCGTTTCTAAGGTAAGCATCTTAACCATATGCCAGCCTCCCGCCCCTCATTCTTGTTGCCCTTTGGTTGACAAGAGTATGTCTTTCAGGCTGTCAAGTCACAATGTAGCAGCACTTCCTCTCCAAGTCAAAGATATCATCCAAAGCTGGGTGTGATGTCCATCTCCTTAGGGCTTGGATTCTGATTTTGAACCCTTGATTTTGTTAGATTTACCTGCTGGGGTGTCAAAGGTTATTGAGGCTGTAACAAACCTTCCATTTTGCAGGCCTATGTCTCAAAGCAGAAACAGTTTTCATTTTGCGCAGAACCATATTTTTTATCTGGTCTTGGCTATTGAAAAATCATATCCTGAAATGGCTAAATATTGCAAGTAAAACATGTAAATGGAAAATTACTGAACAGCTGCATTTTCGAAAATAAATTAATTGAATGGCCATAGTTGGCCAACAACCAGGAAGTAGTGTGATGCATAAGGTAAGTGAAGGAAACCTTTTAATTTACAGTATTTCATATTGTTGTGCTATCTCAGAGTTGTTATATATAGTGAGGGGTGTGTGGGGGTTCTGCCCCACACATTGGGGTGTGTGGGACGGAGTGCTCCACATTAGTTGGTTGTGTTTGGGATGTTGGCCCACTATGGCCATTTAATGTATTTTCGAAGTTATACATGGTTGGTAATTTTCCGTTTAGATGTTTTACATAGGATATTTAGCCATTCGAGGATCTGTGTTTTTGATAGTCGAACATGGACTCCCTCTAGCACCCCTTGTCAGCTTGCAGGTAGTCTTCTCTTATTTCAGACACCTATATGATTTCGGCCCACAGTAATGATGCATGTATTAAAGCACCACACTAATGTGATGAAATGACTGGCTGGTAAAACAGTTATTTAAAGGGGTGTTACAGTTCCACCCTCCTTTAGAGCTCCTTTCCTCTCCTCTCTGGAATTGTAACTTGACGCTTGTCTATATTTGAGCCTTCTAGCTTGGTAGTATTCTGTGTTTAGTGAGGCTTTTTCTTGTGGCCATCAGGATTTAGGCCATTACGACTAGGGAGCCATATCTGATCTTTCACAAAAGCAGAATATTCCTTACGGCGAACCCATATTTCTTCTTTTAAGTTTTTTTCAGTGGCAGAAAATGGAGTGGGCCTTTGATACTTGTGTGTGTGCCTGCTTGCGCTTGTGTGTACGCACACGCACACACACACGCACACGCACACACACACACACACACACACACGCGCGCGCGCACACACACACACACACACACACCAACAGCTCAGTCTTACCAGAAAGAGATGCACAATTTTAGAAAGGTGGAGCAGTTCTGTGTAGTACACCAAGGAGAGAAGGTTCTTATTGCTAAGCAAACATTTCTCAAGTGGATTTATACAGCTGCCTTTTTTTAAATGGCAGGTGGTTAACTGCCCCCTGTGCTGCTTTCAAATTTCACTGCTTTAAAAATGTTTCCACAGCAAGATAGCTGTAGCTCAGCCAATTGTTCCTCAGTATGCAGCTTCAGTAAGCATTACTGTCCCAAGTACAGCTCTAAGAGTAAGCTTCATTTGGGAAAAGTGTTTCAGGACTCTGTTTTCTGAGCTCTGTCCATATGTATTCATCCAGCTGCTTCTGCTGTACTGGGATTTATACCAGCTTGTAGATCCTATCAAGAAGAGTTCTTGATGTTAGTTGTAACATACATGTTCTTCTTTGTATCATTTGATGTCCTTCTGTGTGTCACTGTTGCAGTATTTTTCAAAAAAAGGGACGATCTGCTAAGGAGAGTCCGTCATCCAGCCAGTATACTAAAGTCTTTGGATTTTATAGGCACTGTACATCACATGTATGCTCCCCAATTAGGGTATAAAGGTGATGTGCAGAAGCAAATACTCGGAACTTATTTGCTGCCATTCTGAATATCACTATCGAACATCGGTTTGAACACCTGCCTGCTTTGCTGGTTACCAAGCCACTACACCTAAGTGCCCCATTGGGATTTCTTTATTTTTTTCTCCGTTTTGTTGTTACTTTTGTTTGTCATACAGGAGGGAAAAATGCCAGTGTGGGAGGCAGATTACCTATAAAGACGATCACGACCGGTGTCTTTTTTTTGCCTAGGTGATTCCCATGACCATATGCAGTTTATCTGTGAAACATTTGTCCTCAAGACCCTCTGTATTTGTTTATCTTCCATCTACTTGTACCTTCAGAACCAGCATTTTACATTGCTGGCTCAAGGTGCCACTGTGGAATTATTCTGTCATGAGGGACAGCCTCCTTCCAAGAAGAAGGCCAAAAGAAAAGTCTATGCCTGATCCGGTTGCTGTCTGGCCTCCCCTGGATGGCTTTTTAGAATCTATTGAAAGCCCTGAAGAGCAACGGGCATTTACATAAGATTCCTCTGCCACAAGCCCATTGCAGACCAGCGTGAATCTGAGTTACTGCACATCATCTGAAGCTTTTCAAATGTCTTCCTAGGACATTGAGGGGGAACCACAGTTGAATTTACCCGAGGGGGATTCCTGAAATTTTAGTCCGTGAAGACATTCCTAATACAATTATTGAATCCCACCAAGGAGTGAGCCACTGAGGGTTGTTAGGGTAGATGACCCACTTAAGAAAAAGCAAAAGACCAAACATAATTACCCCTGTTAAAGATCCCCGACATGAATGGCATGATTTTACTCTAGGCTTGTGTAATGCCTTGATGACCATTAATCCTTCTCAAGGGGTGTTTAATCCCTGCTGTTTCCTGGTTTTCTGAAATTCCTTCTCCTGTAGACTGTGGTTCAGAGGAAGAGGATTCTTTGAGCCTGTATTCCCCCTGGAAGATCTATCCTTTTGGGGATACTGTTACTCATATGATAGAGTACTTTAAGTGAGATTGCTACTAGGTCTCCGACATCCAAAGAATATACTAGGAGCTTCCACAAATGGAGTCTCCCAAGTCCACTGCAGTTTCTTCTGTGTCGGCAGCACTTCTGGACACTGTCACTGCTGCTTTTGTAGTTCCTGACTCTCAGCCCCTGGCCGCTAAGAAACCTGACATACTACAAGGTGCCCAAGGACTGCAAGTTCTTGCTTAAATGTCCTCCTGCTGAGCATTCTGTGGTTTCAATCTCAACTGATAAGCCTTCTAAATTTTTGCCTTCCTCTAAGTTCCTTCCTTCTGATAAGGATAGTAGAGCTATGGAAAGGTCGATTTAAAAGGTATATAATGCTGCCACCTTTTCATTTTAGGTTATTAATTACCAAACCTATATGACCAGGCATGTCTTGGCTCTTTCTCAGGTAGCTAAAGTTGTGTCTGATCTGCCTGATTCAGAAGGGAAAGCTTTCAGCTCATTCTCTGCTTGGGTCCACTTCCCAGGTCACTCATCCCTCCATAAATTGAAGTCATGATGTTACTGATGCCTCTTCTAGGGCTGCTGTTTTTGGGTTCTGTGGTGAGGTGTTATTCTTGGCTTCATTTTCAGGCCTAGCATGACGATATTAAAGTCAAACTTTTGGAACCTCCTCTGGATAATAAAAATATTTTTGGGACAGCTGCTGCTGACCTTTTTAAGTCCCTTTGGGATAAGGGTAAGGGCTCAGATGGAATTTTGTCTCCCGTATTACCCAAATTTCAGAGTAATTACCCTTCTAAAATAAAACCACTATGAACAGTAAAAAAAAATGTTATCTATTTAAATATAAGGATTTCATGTTTTTGCTCTATAAACCATATTTTTTATAAAAGGAAGGGCGTAGCATAAGTGACATGATAGTACATAGTTTTTATGTTACCCTTGTTGTTTTTTTGTTAAATTACACTAATTTACAGTCAAACTAGCTCAGTTCACTCAGCGACTACCCAGTGGTATAGTCGCGGTGATATAGAGTTCAAGCCAATCAATTTAAAGCATTTAGAGCTAATTCATCATTTTTACAGTCAAGAAAAGCAGTTTACTCAGCGACTGACCCAGTAATATGGTCCCAGTGTTTTACAGCTAGTGACTTCAATTTTAAGCTCTTTAGTAATCACATAAGCGGTATTTAGTACAGTATCAGCAGGTTCTGTTATGCATTCAGGTACACACAAAACGTAATTTTTAAGCGTATGCCAGAGCGGGGCTAATACAGACACAAGTTACATACAGCCTCTGAAAGGATTTTATTTTATATATTTCAGTTTAGATAAGCCAAATAGTTCTAACTCAGGGTTTTATGATATGATTTTCAATTTAAATTCACCAAATTGTCCTATATCCTGTGCTGGTAAGTACTTTAGTCTAATGGATTTAAGTTGTTAATTTTACTTGTTTATGTCCAGTCTCACATTTGTTGAATTGAGTTGAGTTATACTAGGGATTTCACTAATAAAATGTTAGGGACACCTCCAGTGCTGTAGACCTAGGGCTTTAAATGAAACAGTACAATGTTTCACAATATTAACCTTATAGAAGTAGGTTGTTGAGGGGCAGGACAGTTTAACTCTCCGTATTTCAGTTTCAGCAGGGAGATCCTTCCTATGTTGCAAGTTCTGGGTAGTTAGGAGGGGGTTAGCACTTAGTCAGAAAGTAGTACGTTAGTCTAGTAGTACACAACAAGTTTTATCTTATACTAGCATGTATAGGATTGTGCCAATATATAGATTATAGTAGCATGAATAGGTTATCCCAAGGTCCAGAGCATTATTTTCTACTTAAGTTTCAAAGTCAGTTGGGTTGACTGTTGCAACAGTAATGCCATATATCTGTAGGGCTATCAATTACCACTCATAATCATTTCTCTAGCGGTTATGGTCAGCGCAACAATTTATTGTTCAATTACATTAATTTACAGTCAAACTAGCTCAGTTCACTCGGAGACTATCCCAGTGGTATAGTCGTGGTTTTATAGAGCTCAGGCCAAGCAATTTAAAGCATTTAGAGCTAATTCATCATTTTTACAGTCAAGTAAAGCACAGTTTATTCAGCGACTGACCCGACAACACAGTCCCAGTGCTTTACAACTAGCGACTTCAGTTTTAAGCTCTTTAGTAATCACATAAGCAGTATTTAGTACAATATCAGCAGGTTCTGTTATACATTCAGGTACACACAACATGGCATTTTTAAGCATATGCTTCGTATCCACTAATGCATGTTTTTTGGAAATGCAACAAGTTGGTAGATTTGAAAAATTCCCTACAGGGTGCTTTGTCATAATTTTTGTGGAAGAAAGCTATTGTGACTAAGGAAATTATTTTTTGAGCTGGAATATAGAAACTATTGCCCAGACAATCCATAGTAAGGAACTGCTAGGTTTAATACAGTTGTCTCCCAAAAAGATAACTAGAAAACTGAAATCAAAATATAAACTAACAAACAAACAGTTACTGAATGTTGTAAAGGAGGTAAAAATTGGTGGTGGGATCTTTAGAAAAGAAAAGGTGCAAATTACATAGAAGTAAGTGAAATCTGTAAGAACAATACATGCAGAATAATCAAGAGGAGGAGAAGTGAAGTTTAAGGGAAGGCAGGAATTCAACAATTTAAGTAATGATAAATTGAGTAATAATTAATGTCCTTCCATATCACTGTTTTGCAGTATTCCTTATATTGGGGATTCCCCTGCCAAGAGTAGCCGGACATCTAGCCAGTATACCAAATCCTTAGGTTGTAATAGAGAAGTTTTATATAACACATATGCCCCCCGCTCACGGCATAGGGCATAAAGGTGATGTATGGGTGTTCCTACCTCAGAACTTCTTTGCCACTAGTCCGAATAACCACTGTGATCATTGGTCTGAGCACACTTTCATCTGCTTTTTGCCAAGTCATTTTTCAGACAAGTGCCCCTTTGGGGGTTTTCTTATCTTCTTTTCCTTGTGGTTGTTGGTTTCATGTTATCTAGAATGGGGAAATACCAGTCTAGGAGACAGATTCCCCATAAGGACTGTCACAAGCAGTGTTAGTTTTCCATGCGTGCTTCTCACAATACACCATGTCCTATTTGTCAGGTGTTTGACCCGAATGCATTGCATAGTTGTTTCTCTTCTTTAGCTATTTACCTGGAGAACCAACATCTTAAATTGTTGGGTCAGGGTACTGAGGCAGAATAGTCCTGTGCCGAAGGTCAGCTGACAATAAAGGTGGCCAAGAAAGCTTGATCGATCGGATTCTTCGGCTCTACTGCCTCCACCAGGCATCTCTGTTGAGGCAAGTGAAAGCCCGCGGAAGGCCCGGTTCTTCAGTCAGATTCCTTTGCTGCAACCTCTTCAGAAGCTGGCATGAATCTGACTTCTCACATGTCCCTTGAGGCTTTCAAGACATTCATTTTGGTTGTTCATGGGAACCGCGGCTGATTATTTCTGAAGGGCCTAGGGGTGCTCTGCAAGTCTTTGTTAGGGAGGAGAGTCCCACTATGCTAATTGAGTGTTGTCAGGGGTCTGAACTGCCCAAGATATTTAGGACTGACATCCTCTTGAAAAGGAAGCAGGAGACTAAGCATATTTCTCTGCTCCTAAGGATCTTCAGCATGAATGGCAGGATTTCACACAGGGCTTGTTTAATGCCCTTATGGCCTTGAAGCCCTCTCAGGGGGGTTTCTGTCCCTGCTCCCCCGTTATCTTCAACTCCTCTTAATCTGCCAGGGAGCAGGTTTCCTCTGATGAGGAAGTGGATTCTGATGAGGAATCCTTGGCCTGTTCCTTCCAGATTTCCTATCCCTTGTATTATGGTTCTGAGGAAGAGGATTCTATTAGTCCTGATTCGTCTTTTGAGGAGATATCCTTTGGTGATATGATTTCCCATGTTATAGAGTTTAAGTGGGATTATACCCATGTCCTTTATGGCCAAAAGAGGGATTATGAGCTCATTCAAATAGAGTCTTACAAGCCCTCTGCTGTTCTCCTGTTCTTGCTGCTTTGTTGGATACTTTTTCTGCAGCTTCTCAAGTTCTAGATTCCCAACCCCCCTGCTCTTAAAAAACCTGATAGGTTTTATAAGGTGCCTAATGATTGTAAATTTCTGAAGTGTCACTCTGCTGACCGTTCTGTTATTTCTGTTTCTTCTGATAAGCCATCTAACCTTTTACCTTCTACTAAGCTGCTTCCCTCTGCCAAGGACAACAGAACCAGGGAGAGGTTAGATAAAGTATATACTGCTGCTACTCTGGCCTTTAGGGCTGTGAATTACCAGACCCACATGACCAGGTATATTTTGGCCTTTGTCAGGCTTTTCAGGTTATTTCTGACCTTCCTGACACTGAGGGGAAGATTTTTGCTCTTTCTTTAATAGGGTCCTCTTTTTAAGTGGGTCACCATTCCATTAAATGCAGTTGTGATGTACCTGATGTGTCATCTAGATCTGCTGCCTGTGGTTCTGTGTTGAGAAGGTATTTCTGGCTTTGCCTCCAGCCTTTGCCTCATGATATTAAGGCCAAATTGATGAATTCTCCTCTTGATAATAGTCTGTTTGGTTCTGCTGAGGCTGAGCTTTTTAACTCCCTTCAGGCAAAAGGTAAAGCTATGCAAGAATTAAAACATATTTTTGTTTCCATTGTTCCCTAATTTTAGAGGAATTACCTTACTAAACCTGCCTTTGTCCATAGCCAAGTCTCTCCCTCCTCCCAAAAGTAAAAAAGGTGGTAGATGGGTTTTTCCTGCTAAGTCTACTGGAATTGCTACTGCTCAGAAACTTCTCTTTCCAGACAAGCCAGCTTCTGTCTTCTTCCCTGTCTTCTCCATCAAGTTCCTCTATCTCTTTGTCTTTCCCTGTCCCTTCCAAATTGGCTAAGGATCACTCAGAATTATTGGGTTCTGTCCATCATTTATCAGGTGTATTGCATGGTTTGGAAACCCCCCCCCCCCCCTTTTGGGCATTCTTCAACCTCCTCAGAAACAGATGCCCTTTTTTCCAGATGTTCTTCAGAACCTTTTGTTTCAAGGGACAATTCGGACAGCTCCAGCTCCTCAAAGCTCTCAAAAGGGGAAGTTATTTTACTCAAGAATGTTTCTAGTTACCAGGAAAGAAGGCACCTGGAGACCCATTCTGGATCTCTCCCAGCTCAACACTTTTTTTTGAAGGTTCCTACTTTCGGTTGTTACCCCTTCAAACCTTGTTTCCTCCTCTTCATTCTCAGGCTATACTAGTCTGTCTGGATCTCAAGGATGCCTATCTTCATATCCCTGTTCATCCCCTTTACAGGAAATTTTTATATTTCTCTGTTGCTTCCTTGCATTTTCAGGTTTCTGCTTTACCCTTTGCCTTTCTACTGCCCCTAGGGTCTTCACCAAATGCATTGCTCTTGTGATTGCTTTTTGGAGGATGAGGGGAATACAGATATTTCCTTATCTGGATGACCTGCTTATTCAGGCTTCCTCTCTAGAACTTTGCTTTAGCAACTTCACTGTGCTGTTTGTCTCCTGCAAAGCCTAGAGTTTACAGTGAATTTCCAGAAGTCCTGACTCCTCCTATGGATCATGTTTTTTTCAGGTGCAAGCTCCAGACCATTCCATTGCTGGCATCGCTGCCTCCTCCCAAGGCATTTACTCTGATTGCTTACTTTCATTCCCTTCTTCCTCTAGCTGCTATTACAGCCAGGGAGATTCTAAGGGCTCTGGGTTACATGGCTTACAACATTCCTGTGCTTCCTCTGTCCAGGCTTCATATGAGAAAGTTCCAGTGGTTTCTAAAGTCAGTCTGGCTTCAGCATTCTCATCCCTTAGACTTTCAAATTCCCCTTCTGTCATGCCTCAAGCTGGAGCTTCAGTGGTGGATTCATAAAATTTTCCCTAAACCCAGGGCTTCCTTTTCAACCTCCAGTCCCCGCTCAGGAACTCTTTTCAGATGCCTCAGACATGGGGTGCAGGGTCTCCTTCAGCCTTCTGACAATTCCTTTGGTCTCTTCAACAAAAGAAGGACCATGTCAATGTCAAAGAGATGAGAGCTTTTCTCCTGTCCCTTCAGGCCTTTCGTTCTCTCCTTTCCAGGGCCCCTCAAAATCTTCACAGACAATACAATAGTGATGTGGTACATAAACATGCAAGGGGGAGCATGGTCTTAACCTCCTGTGCAAACTATAGCTCTTCAGGTTTGGGAGCTAGCTGTCCAATGTCAAGTGACCCTTCAGGCTGTTTGTTACTTCAGATCAGAACATTATAGCAGACTCTCTGAGCAGGTCCATAACACAAACTCATAAGTGGATGCTTCACAGAGATGTTTCTGGACATTGTCCACCCCAAGTAGATCTTTTTGCCTCCCCCCTGAATAGGCAACTTCCTCTCTTTTGTACCAGAATCCCAAATCCTCTGGCTTGGAAGGTGGATGCCCTATTTTTTTCCTGGAAGGCGATGATGTTCTTCGTGTTTCACTGTTGCAGTCATCACATTTGGGTTATCTCTGCCAGGGTAGCCTTCGGCCAGCCCGAATACCAGTGGGCTTAGTATTTCTGTGTTGGTTGCTGTCGCTTCAGGACCGACGTCAATTCGTGAGTAGTATAAAGTAAGGCAGCCAATGCCATTACACCAGCCTTTCTTGCTGAGGAGCCCGAAGCAGAAGCAGTTCACACGAGTGCCGGTTAGCCGCAACCTGAGTTTCATCTTCCGAATTGAAGCTGAAGTCTTCTAAAGCTCTGTACCCCATTGGGGATCCATTTTTCTTGCTCTAACTGATGTCAGAAAAAGTTAACAATTGTCTCGGATGGAAAGCAAATACCACACTGAGATTTTCATTCTTACTGCATCACTTGCCTAAGCCCAGGCCACGACGTCCCTCGCCGTCACTTTTGTGCTTTGTTCAACACCAGAACTATATGTCGTTGGGCCCTTATTGTAGCTAGATATTTTTGCTCACAGTCCTTGAATTCCAATATGGCTTCGGTAAGCCATCCGACAGCAGATCTTCCAAAAAAAGTTAAGATAAAGACAGAGACATCCCACACAGGTCCAAATCTACCGACGACGCTTCCGTTAAGCTAGTAGTCAGTTCTCCGGTCTTCAGTGAGGCGCTTTTGCAGCCCCTGATGCCCGGTTCTGTGGATTTGCAGGCCAATAGCGAGACCCTTTCGGAGTCCGGTATGCCACAAAACTCTTCTTTGACTAAGGATCCTACTGTTGTCTCTACCTTGGATGAGTCCGGAGCCGCTGTGCCGGCACCGGCTTCCAAGGAAGTGCTTCGCACTACAGATTCTTGACACTAACCGACTTCTTTCGCATCTACCGTTCTTTCGAAAACTACTCAGATGTTCTTCATCTCACATTGCTGCAGTCCTTACACTTGGGTAGTCCGTCCCGGGCGGCCGGCCCGAATATCAAGTTATTGACGGCCGGGAGGCCGCGCATTTGGACATCAGGACGCGGGGTAGGTACGTAAATGACCGACGCCATTGCGTCATTTCGAGTCTTTATGTCTCCGCAGTCGCAGCAGTGCCAGTGCCGGTACGGTTGGCGTTCTGAAATTTTTTATTTTTCTTTTTTTTAGTCAGTTTAAGTTATTTCTGTAGAATTTTTAATATTTTTTCTTTTTTTTATGGGTTTACCGATGTCAAATGTAGTGAATAAATTTATTTTGTTTGTATGAGAACGATCATACGAGACATATCTTAGTTTTGTATTGTTCATACTTTGTGTATTCCTGAGTTTGTTTTGGGCGTCGCCTGTGCTGTGATAAAATTCTCCGCACTAGAGAAAGGTTAGGTTGGGAAGAGGTTAGGTTGGCGTGCTGGGAAAAATGCTGTCTCGGGCCTATGCTGTCGGAATGTCAGAAAGCAGCTTCTTCCGGCTAAGAAGCCGAAGGAGTAAGTTAAGCCGTAGGTTAGAAACCGTCCGGGCATGCAAGTTCCCCGGTGGGGGTGGGGTAAATTCAGTTTCCGTGGTTCAGGGAGAGACTTTGGGAGAGGGAGAGACTCTTCTCACAGGATTGCAGGCTTCAGGCAGGGGCTAGGTAGCAGGTACTCAGGTTATACCCTCCCCTCCCTCCCTTCCTAGCCCTCTCAGGCTCTCTCCTCAAGGCTTCCCAGAGGCCACTTCCAGGCCAGAGGCCCACTCTGTTAAAGTCAGTTGGTGTTCACCCTAGTTCTTCAGGAACTGTGCCCAAGAAGCATATGCTTAAAAATGGCAGAAGATGATTCTTTGCCCCTTGAGTGGCTCCCTCCTGATAAAAGTGATGTTCTGGAGCTTAGGTGGAGCCTCTTGAGCTAGGGAGTCTTGAGGAAGGTCTTGACTGAAGACTTGCAGAGAAGACTTCTCTCCCTGGATGTGGGATGATTCTACTCCTCTTGCTTCCTCCTCCTGATTCCTTTTTTCTTTTCCTTTCTCTTTCATTCCATGGTCAGAAGCATTTTAAGTGGGAAGGGGAGACTTCTCTGATTGAAGGAAAGGACTCTCTGGAATTTTTGTTTTCTTTTTGAAGGCCTTTTTTTACCAGCTGTTTTTTTCATGGTGGAAATGTTTTTTACAGAGGCTTCTCTTTAATCGATTCTTTGCTCTCTTAATCCTGGATTCTTTTGCCTATTGCTCAGGGGTTAAACCGGAAGTAGGGTTTTAAGAGTCCTAGGGGGCAGAGAAAGAGAGGTAGTTGTCCCAGCCTGTTTAGGCAGGAAGAAGTCAGAAGTTGGTTTCCAGAGATATAAAGAGGCCAGGCTTCAGATATGGATAGGAAAAGAAAGTACTTTTTCCCACTCAAGTTATGACTTTTCCACTGAGAGCCAGTTCCATTATGTTGAAATACCAAAACTATCTCCTGCAAAACTAAAGTTTCTAAGGTTGATGCTTATTGAAGGTATTGATTGTAAAGAGTTACAAGATTTAGTACATGTTTCTTGAGCAGGTGGGTTTTCTTCGTGGGCAATGCTTGTTGCTGCCTGTACAGGCTGATGCTGGGCACGCTGCGTCAGGTGGCTGCCACTGGCCTGGCTGAGGGATCAGAATTTATCTGACCATGTTAAAACAAGGATTTTACCATGTTAAATGCCTTTCTTTGTGATTGTTTGTTTTGGTGTGTGGTTGTTGGCTAAAGAAAAAAGGAAGTTAAGAAGAAAAGTAGTCTATGACTTAAAGTAAGATTTGCAGGTTCAGTTCTCCAAAGTTTAGTGAAATTGGCCAAAGTAGGGGTGGACTTATCCCTAGTTATTCCCAGTCTTCTAAGGTATTCCTAGGTAGGGGTAGATCTAGACGGTAGGGCTCTTTCAGGCCTAGAACAGGCCCAGAACAGGAGTTCTCTCCTGGGGCAGGGTGTGGAGGTTCTTTCGCCAACCTTTCACCTCACCTTTCATGCCAGCTCAGCCAGCCTTCTCATCTGGGCACCCTTTGGGAGGAAGGTTGGCACTTTTCAAAGAAAATTGGAGTTTAATTACCAGAGACAGGATGGCATGGATACCATAACACAGCTATTTATTTTTTACCCCAAACTTTTTTGCCTCGCATGCCAGCCGCTCCTTCTCAACAAACAAAGAGAAGTTCAGCACACAAAGCAATTTCTCCTAACTCCATAGGCCCATCAGCCGGGGTCCCTATGCCATAAGTGTAATGAGATTTTATTCCTTCTCTCTTGCTCTAGTACCAAAAGAAAGGGGAAACCAAGGAGACCATGGACTTATCTATCCTCAACACTTATCTGGACTTGATTCCTTCAAAAATAAATGTTGATAAACAGCTTCATTTTCTGCTCTCTGGATTGAGATGGATGGAACTTTGGATCTCAAGGAGGCTGTTCTCTTCATGTTCCTCAGACTGAGTTGCAGGCGAAGTAAGCTGGAAAGCTGACTTCCTTATTCTGCATTTTCCCTTTATCTATCTTTATCTTCTGCAGCTTCCACGTTTCCACGAAAGTTCTGGCTCTTTCCATAGCTTGATAGCTTTCTAGGATACTAAATTATCCCCTTATTTCCTCCTTTTTCCTGATTCTGGCTCATGGCTCTTCTTTAGGACCATCTGGATCATTGGGATTATTGGATAATGTGTGATGCTCATTGTGATTGTGAATCAAGTCCAGTCCAGTACCAGTCTCTAGGCCTCTGTGGACATGTGTGATGAGTGGGTGTGGTGAAGCATCCCATGGCCCTTTTGAGAATTTGGGACAAACAAAGAACACTTTCTTTTTACCTCTCTCTCATCAGTTGCTCCACAGCCAGGCTGTCCTTCAAGCCTTGTCCTTCAGTCCTTCTTGTATTTGGGTGCTTTGGTTCTGGTGCCTCCAATGCTTGCCAAATTGGATAAAAGGCAGAATGATATCTCAAATGAATGGACACAGCACTGCCAGCACAGGACTGCCAGGATTTGATAATCTGATGCATTCAAAAAAAGGAATTGTTGCAGGGCCAGTGAATGCTGGCTTGTGTGGGATCTCCTGTGACCCGGACTCTGCGAAAGGCCAGAAGACAACAGATGCCTCAGACAGCTTGGGGGAGTCTATCTTGGGAGAAAGTCTGAATGGAGAGAAGTGGGTACAGAGACTACAACATCTACACATATCAACTTGAAAGATGTTAGCAAAGAAGTTTTTGTTAATAGCTTTCAACAGGAAGTTCTTTTTTCAGCTTCTGTTTCTTCTAACAGACAACACACAATGATTGTAACAGACAACACAATGGCATGGAAACACATTCTATATCTCCTCTGGCATTCTAGATTTTGAGGGTGACTGCTCTCAGTTTTTAGAGGAGAAAATCTCAGGCAAGGTTTCTGCCAGGAGCACAGAAACTCCTTAGCAGATGTGTCATAGAGAGCTATATGGGATGAGTAAAAGGGAAATTACCACTAGTGAGAAATTGATCCTCAGGCCACAGGGAACTCCGGAACCATAGACATAGACAACCCACCACTAAAACCAATCTCCACTAAAGTTACCAACACTGAAAAAGTTTTACATGTAAAGTCTTCTCCAAATCTTCAGCTTTCTTCTACTGAGCAATCTCTTCATGTGCATGCCTTTCACTGTTGCCTCCCCTCCCCAAGGTCCTCCCAAAGGTACTACTAAAGGCCAAGCAGACAATGATTTTAATCATTTTGACAGATTGTCATTGATTACCCACCATTAAGCACCCATGTTGGAAGCCTGGCCTGGCCTGCTAGCATTCTCTCCACTGCTGTTGTCTCATGACCTCTTTTCATCTCTCTTCAAGCTCAACTCTTTTTCTCTTCACAGCCTAACATATTCTGCCTTATCACATAGGGGGAACCATTTGACAGCAAGTCCACTTCCAAGGTAAGGTTTGAATGTTATTTTGTATTGGAGAAGCTACAAGGAGAGTGTATGAAGATGTTTTTTATTTTGAGGAAGAGATTTTTTTTTTGAGTGCAGCAAAGGATTTTGATGTTTCTGAGCTACATTCCAGTGTGGCTCTTTACAACATTTTGTTGTTCTCTGTGTGGTTTGTCCTTCTTCTAATTAAGGTTCATACACTACTATTTCGCTACCCTATGATTGTGACTCCCTTGTGTTTTTCAATTTCTTTCTCAAGCAAGATTTGAGATGGGCAAAGAATATAAGACCCCCCCTACTCCTCTCCATGGGATCCTGGAATTTTTCACTCAACCTTACCCACCTAATAAAAGTTGAGCCTACAGCTACTATCATTTTCAGCTACTTTTGATGGAAGACTGCTTTTGTGCTTTATTACCTGAATTGTTTTGCCTTACCTTTTGCAGGCCCTGGCAGTTCTTGAAGGATTCTTTGCTACTACTAGGGTATCTTTACGCATCATGCTATCCTTTTATTCCTTTTAAAACTCAGTTTGGCTTTTGCCTAAAAATTTCAATGCAAACTATTCATTAACCCTTTACAAAAAAATTTTGCAAGCAAAGGAGATACAATTTAGATTAAGACAGATATTTGGACAGAACCAAACAGGCAGTTGCGTTCAGATTATTTTGGCACTTTTGTTTTTTGTTGGTCAGGGCAAGCCTGTGTTCAAAACAAACTATTTCTCTATCAATTGGCCTATGCATTGTTTTCAGCCTATTGGCATTGGCATTGCATTATTCCAGGGCATTATAGGATTTCCTGAGATTCCAGCCGCCACTTGCCTCTTTGAGGGGTGGCAACTGCTGGATATTTTTGGGGCAGCAGGGAGGAGTCTGGGCTTCTACTTCTGTGGGCATTCAGTACATACACCTTACTCTAAATCCAGGGCTGGTTTGCCAGGGCATTTTTGCAGCTCCTTTTGGCAGCTCCTGGCCATCAGGGGGTTGGCCCGCTCCCTTATAGTTTAGTTGACTGCCACAATGTGAGATCTGCTTGATAGTATGATGTAGAAAGGTACCATGCATTGTTTGTACCATAACACACATTGTTTTTTCCACCACAATTAAAAAGTCCAGAATATCTTTCTCCACAGCGATGCAGGGCCCTGTTGTCCTCTGTTGTATGAGGCGTATATAGTGGGTTGGGTTGTCAATAGGATGGTATTATATTTGATTGTTTGTATATATTTCGACCTTTGGTTTTGACTTTTCTCTTATTTCTTTTCTTGTTGACTTTTTTTTATTTGAAAGAAAAGCTGTCTTTCTAAGGCCCAGGGTACGAACCACTCCATGAAACTGATGACCCAATCTCAGGCTTCTGCTTCCTTGCCTCAGTCTCAAATGCTTAAAATGGCGGAAGACCTTATAATGCTAATCAGGGGAAGACAAATGGGTTTCCTGGGAGGCTGAATATGAAGGACACCTTTAAGTAATTGTTTGACCTCAAATCTAGAAGCCAGAGGAGTTAAAGGCAGACAAGCAGAAGTAGCTGAAAAGGTGGGCTTTAACTGAAGAGTGCCAACCCAGAATTGAGCAATTCACAGAAATAAGAGAACCAAAGGAACTTCCACAGAAAGTGGATGCAGGTTATGAGAAAGACACTAAACTGAAAATCTCTTCCATTTGGACAAACAAAACTTCCTGGTAGTGGGTTTCCTTGCCTCCTGCAGAACCCAAGGCACGTCCTCAGAACAAAGATGTCTAAAATGGATCAAAGCCCTATCCCCACAGTCACAGTTGGAGAGTGGACAAGTGGGGGATGGATGAGACAGTCCTTGTCTTGTGTGAGAAGGTCCACACTGAGAGGTAACTTGTGATTATTGAACTTGACTAAATGCAGAAGAGGGAAACAAAGAAAAAGAGATCTGTCTCCAGTAGTTTTGTCTGAACAGGAGTCTGATGACTCATGCATCTGAATATGAAGACATGCAACCCCTCTCTCCTTATGAGGATTCTGATGCAGAGGAATCCATTCCTTCAGCCTCTCCACCAAGGACTTTTCCTTTGGGGAAACCCTTCATACTTTTAAGGGAGCATTTCCAATGGGAATGTCAGGACTAACCTCAGTCTAAAAAGAGACTCAGAGAATTCTTAAATCTTCCACAGCACAGGCCCCTGGCCATTCCTCCTGTCCTGGATGATGTTCGTGTTTCACTGTTGCACTCATTACACTTGGGTTATCCTGCTGGCAGGCTACCCGCAGTCAGCCTGAATTCCAAAGTCTTGGTCCGGCATCGGTTGCTGTCACCTCTTCCCTGACGTCAGTGCGCCAGGGGTATAAAAGATGCAGCAGACGCCATTTTCTTCAGTCTTTCTTGCCATGCGGTGCCAGAAGCAAAAGCAGTTCTCAAGTGCCAGTCGGCCGACTCCTGAGATTTTCAAATTCAAATTTCAGATCCAGAGTCTTCATTAAAGCTAAGCACCCCATTGGGGAAACTTTTTTCTTGCTCCAGACCGATGTCAGAAAAAGTTAACAATTGTATTTCTTGTGGGAAGCAAATACCTCATGAGGATTTTCATTCTTACTGTATTCCTTGCCTAGGCCCTGATCACAATGTTGCTAGCTGTTGGTTTTGCACTAGATTTAACCAACACACTATTAAGCTTCGGTACAATTTTGCCTTTCATTACTTTGGCCGAAAATTCAATTTTATAATGCCATTGGAACAACCGACGACCGGAGTTTATAAAAAGTGCAAGGAAAAGGACAGGCATCCGAGGTCCAAAACCGATGAGGCTTTGGCTAAACCAGTCGCCGGTTCTCAGTGAGGTGCTTTTGCAGCCCCTGACTCCCGCTACCTCAGAGTCACAGGCCGCTGCAGATTCCCACGTGGAGCCAGCTAGGCCTCTGGATACTCAAGGTATTGGACACTCGGAAATTATTCCCTCAGATGAATCTGGAGCCGCTGAGCAGGCATTGGCTTCTGAGGGTGTTTTCAGACCTACACAGTTGTATGTAAAGCCTACCTCAGCTTCCAAAGCAAAGACTACAGCAGCTCTAAAGACAAAGAAACAAGTACAGCATTCTCCTGGACAGACTTCCATGCCTAAAAAACAGATGCTGAAAATGGCCGAAGACCTAATTACCCTGATCAGGGGTTCCCATCCCCCTCCTGATAAGAGGCCTAGGCAAGAGACAGAATATGAATCTTCAGATCAGGTTTCCATTTCATCTGACTCCTCTTCTGAGCAGGAATACTCTCTTCCTCCCTATGAGGATTCTGATGCTGAAGAATCTATTCCTTCAGCCTCTCCTCCTGAGGATTTATCTTTTGGGGAAACCCTGCATACCATGAAGGGAGCACTTCCACTAGGAGAGCCAAGACTACTCAGAATCAAAGAAAAGGCTTAGAGATTTTCTTTTACTACCTCAGCACAGGCCGCTTGCTATTTCCCCTGTGTTAGACATTGTAGATGTATTTTCAGAGTCCGCTTTTTCTCCTGACTCTTTACCCCCTGCCCCTGTAAAACCAGACAGATACTACAGGGTTTCAGACTCGCATAAATTTCTTTATAAAAACCCTGCTGCTGATCCAGAAACTATTTCTCAGGGTCCCAAAGGGGTCAAGGCTTCTAATGCAAAAAACCCTATCCCCTCTTGACAGGGATTCTAGGGCACTAGACAGATGGGGGGAAAAAGTTTACACTTCTGCTACTTTGGCTGTGAGGGCTTTAAATTGTCAATTTCATATGCTTAAATATCAGCAATTCTTAATGTCACTGCTAAAACAGAAAATGTTGACAAATTCTGATTGTGCAGAAAATAAGGAAATGCAGGATTTATTGCATGCAGCTGAACAAGTGGGAAAGCAATACATTGCAATGTGGTTTTGATTCTCTAGAGGCCTCTTGCAGGGCTGCATTTACGGGTTCTGTCATTAGGAGGTATGCTTGGTTAAAGGAACAGATTCTACCTGATCATGTTAAGGCAAAATCATTAGATGCTCCATTACAGCATGATACTTCATTTGGTGTAAAGCAGAGGAGGTGTTGAAGAAAATGGAGGACAAAGCGAAATCTATGCAAACAGTAAAGGATTTCTTGCAGGTACAGCCACCCAGATTTAGCAGGAACTGGCCTACAAAGAATTGGTCCTTTCCAGTGTCAGACAGACCACAAAGAGGCAGATACAGATGCCCTAGAGGCAGATCCCAGCCCCAGGGCTCATACAGGCCTAAACAGTGGGGCGCTTCTACCTCCAAAAGCAGAGAAGACAAATCACAGCCATACAGGAAACAGTCCCAATGACTTCCCTCTGCCAGCACCAAGCACTTATCTTTTGGCAGCCCCCTTAGGGGGAAAACTAGCACTTTTTTCACGAAACTGGCTCATGATCACCCAGGACAAATGGGTGTTGAATATAGTGTCCCAGGGCTACAGGTTCTACTTTCACACCCTGCCAAGGGCAAAAGGTATGCCAGACCTGCCACACAATCAATGGGCAGAGGCACAAAAACAAGTTTCGTCCGTCATGGACATGAGGGCCATTCAGCGAGTACCACAGCAAGAGCAGGGACAAGGATTTTACTCAAAGCTTTTCTTGGTACCCAGAAAGGACAAAGCCCGGAGACCAATACTGGACCTGTCTATTCTGAATACATTTCTGGACGTTCCAAAATTCAAAATGTTGACTTTGCAGCAGCTTCTGCTCATGCTGGGCAAGAAGGCTTGGCTTGTAACTTTGGACCTAAAAGAGGCATACCTGCATGTACCAATCAGAAAATCTTGCAGAAGATACCTCAGATTCAGAGCTGGCTCAATGCACTACCAATTCTCTGCACTGCCCTTTGGCTTATCTACTGCGCCCAGGATCTTCACAAAATGCCTGGCACCAGTAATTGCATATTGCAGACAAAGAGAAATTCAGATATATCGTTACTTAGACGATTGCCTTATTCAAGCAGAGAACAAGGATATTCTACTAGAGCACCTGGCGTTTGTAAAAAGATTATTGATTTGCCTAGGGTACACAGTAAACGAAAAGAAATCAAAACTAGTACCCTCTCAAGAGATAATATTCATGGGTGCAAGTTTAAATACAACTGCCCAGATGGCTTATCTCACGCCAGACAAACAAAGGCAACTGACTTCTTACTTCACAATGTTGGCAACAAAGAGACTGTTATCTGCAAGAAAAATTCTGCCGGCCTTGGGCTTCATGGCATCCTGCATTCTACTAATTCCATATGCCAGACTGCATATGAGGAAACTACAGTGGTATCTAAAAAGTGTTTGGACTCAACATTGCCACAGCCTGGAAACTATGATTACCCTCATTCCCTGCCTTCAACAGGAGTTTCGATGGTGGGTACAGTCCTGTCACCTCAACAAGGGACAGCCATTCAACCTACCCACAGCCAGGCAGAGTCAATAACAACAGATGCTTCAGATTATTCCTGGGGGCCCACATGGCAGGAAAATGTTTTCAGGGCACATGGCCCTCAAGCCAAATGCATCTTCATATCAAGCAAAAAGAGATGCTAGTTGTTCAGAATGCCCTGACAGCTTTCAAGGACCTTCTTCATCCAGGATAACTACTGATAAGGACGGACAATACTACAGTCATATGGTACATAAACAAGCAGGGAGGCGCACATTCCTACCCCCTCTGCAGACAAGCCATGACTTTGTGGGACACAACATTGACTTATCAAGTACATTTGCAAGCACAATTCCACAAGAAGAATACTCTGGCAGACGAACTAAGCAGAAACATTACGGATCCCCACGAGTGGAAACTGGATCCACAAGTCTTCAGCATGATAACAAAGAAATGGGGATGCCCAGACATAGATCTTTTTGCCTCCCCTCACAACTGCCAACTACAGAGATTCTGCACAAGGACTTATCACAAGCAAGCATGGAAAGTGGATGTTCTATCATTCAGCTGGAAAACCCTAACAGTATATGCCTTTCCTCCTCTGCCTCTCCTTCCCAAGGTACTCCTAAAGGTCAGACAATAGAAGACAAAAATGATTCTGATTGCCCCAGACTGGCCCCGCCAGCACTGCTACCCAATCCCAAAGAGCTTGTCTCAAGGCCCAGCCTGGACATTGCCTCTAATTCCTCACTTACTGACCCAACAAAACAATCCGATCCTGCACAGCCAACTCAGGACCCTAAATCTGGCAGCATGGCGAATAATATAGCCATTCAGAACACACCTCTCTCTAAAGCAGTGATGGATGTTATTTTGGAGGCCAGGAGGCCAAGTACCAGAAAATCTTATGCAGGAAAATGGAAGAGATTCTGTGCTTGGAACCAGGCACAAGGAATTGACACGCTTGTACCAAATATTCCTCAGATTTTACAATACCTAACTGAGATGATGGACAAAGGCCTATCCTTCTCATCAATTAAAATCCATGCCTCTGCCATTTCAGCTCATTACAATACGGAACCACCTATTTTTTCTCATCCGTTGCCAAGGCAGTACCTCAGAAGGGCCAAAAACATAAGACCTCCAAGGAGAGCACCAATACCTACATGGGACCTCAATTATGTCTTGGAGAAGCTCACACTGCCGCCTTTTGAGCCAGCCAATACATCTGAAATAAAGTTCTTATCTTGGAAAACAGCTCTGCTCCTAGCAATAACCTCTGCAAGACTAGTTTTAGAGTTAGTCTCTCATGGCTGTGGAACCTTTCATCATTTTCCATCCAGACAGGGTTTCTCTGAGGACAAACTCTACATTTATGCCTAAGGTAGTGTCCAGTGTGGCCCTTAACCAAACCATTCATTTGCCTACTTTTTATCCAAACCCACAGAATAAGGGTGAGAGACTCCTGCATTCTTTGGACATACACAGACTGCTACACTTCTACTTGGACAGAACTAAAGCTTTCAGAAAGACTGAGCAACTTTTAGTGGCATATGCTGCAGGATCACAAGGAAAGCCTATCTCAAAGCAGACTATTTTGAAATGGATAGGCCACTGCATTCGATTCTGTTATTCACAACATGGCAAATCAATTCCTAAGGGCATTAGGCCACATTCTACCAGAGCAGCAGCCACTTCAGCAGCCTTCCTCAGAGGGGTACCAACCAAAGACATTTTAGAGGCTGCAACTTGGAGTTCAGTGCACACTTTTACCATGCACTACCATTTACCTCTCTACTCTAAATCCAGAGCAGGCTTTGCCACTGCAGTTTTGCAGGGCCTTATAGCCTCTCCTAATCCTATTTAGACCCAGCCACCCTACCTCAGCTTTGGGATTCAACCCAAGTGTAATGACTGCAACAGTGAAACACGATGAACATAGTACAGTTGTGTACCTACCATAAATGTAGATGTTCGAGTGTATTCACTGTTGCAGTCCAGGTTACCCACCCACCATCCCCCTTTTCTTTGCTGGGACTTATCTGTACTTCTCTATGCTATGCAACCTATGTGGTGTATTTGCTTGTAGATGAAGGAAATGTTTGTTATTGCATGCATACTTATTGGCATAAATTTCTAGCCTACCAATTTGGGGGCACCTGACATCTGGGGCAAGAAAAACTGAAGAAATTGGCTTAGGCTGCATCTTTTATACCCCTGGTGCACTAACGTCAGGGAAGAGGTGACAGCAACCGACGCTGGTCCAAGACTTTGGAGTGCAGGCCAACTGTGGGTAGCCTGCCAGCAGGATAACCCAAGTGTAATGACTACAACAGTGAATACACTCGAACATCTACATTTATGGTAGGTACACAACTGTACTTTTTGGATGATGTTTTCAAGGAATCTAGTTTGATTCCTGACAACCCTCCCTCCTGCTCCCAGGAAACCTGACAGGTATTAGAGTCCCTGACAAATTTCTTTTCAAAATGGGCCTAAAGGAATCAAAGCAACTTCTGCTAAGAATCCCACCCCCTCAGATAGCGATTCCCGAACACTACACAGATGGGCTAAAAAAGTATACACCTCTGCTACCTTTGCTATCAGAGCACTAAATTTTCAGTTCCATATGCTAACATTTCACCAACATACCATGGAACAAAAAATATCATCCTTTCCTGCTTGTGCAGAAAATAGAGTTACAAGAGTTAATGCATTCTGCAAGTCAAGTAACTAAGCAAACTTACACTGTGGTTTTGATGCCCTAGAAGCTTCTTGCAGGGCAGCAGCCACCACTTCTGTCCTTAAAAGGCATGCTTGGCTTAAAGAACAGCCCTTGCCAAACCATGTCGAATCTAAATTATTGGCTGCACCCTTGCACAAAGACAACTTATTTGGCACCAAGGCAGAGGAGGTCTTAAAAAAGATGGAAGAAAAAGCTAAATCTATGCAGACAGTTATGGAATGCATACAGGTCCGGCCACCCAGGTTCAGAAGGCATTACCCCTCCAAGCACTGGTCCTTTCCTGCCCCCTCCACGTCAGTTCAGCCCAGACCCCAGAGAAGCAGACCCCCCCCCCAAGACAACAGCCACAGGGAATGCAGAAATCAAAGCACTGGAGTTCCTCCACTTCAAAACCAGAAAGTGCAAAGCCACCCTCCCATGGTAAGAACTCACAATGACTCTCCAACTCCTCCCTCTGCCCACCTGCACTTGCCCCTAGGAGGAAAACTCTCCTTCCATGCAAGAACCTGGGCCACCATTACCGATGACCTCTGGGTCCTCAACATAGTGTCCCAGGAATACAAATTTTCTTTCCACACTCTCCCAACCCCAAAAGGGTTCCCAGATCTTCCTCCAAACCAGTGGGCAGAGGCCAAAAAGCAAGTCCTTTCCCTGCTCTCTGAGGGTACTAGAGCACGTTCCTGCAGAACAGATAGGCCAAGGTTTCTACTCCAGGCTCTTCCTGGTACCCAGGAAAGAGGGCACTTGCCACCCCATCCTCGAGCTGTCCATTCTAAATGCCTTTCTGGTGATACCAAAATTCAAAATGCTCACCCTCCAACAACTACTACCTATGTTCTCCAAAAATGTTTGGCTAGCCACCCTAGACCTAAAAGAGGCCTACCTCCACATCCCAATCAGGGAATCATGCAGGAAATATCTGCATTTCAGGGCAGGATCTCTGCACTTTCAGTTCTCTGCGCTTCCCTTTTGCTTATTTACTTCTCCCAGAGTTTTCACAAAATGTCTGGCTCCCACCATTGTTTTCTGCCCGTACTTAGACTGCCTAATTCAGGCAGACAGGAAAAACTGCTCAAGCACCTGGCCTTTGCAAAGTCCTTACTGACCCTCCTAGGATACACGGTCAATGAAAAGAAATCCAAACTAGTACCCACCCAAAGGATTATATTCCTGGGAGCAAGCCTGGACACAGCATCCCAGATGGCATCCCTTACACCAGAAAAGCAAACTTTCCTGGCAGCCTGCTTCTCTCAACTAGCCACCAGACCTCAGTTATCCACAGGGAAAATCCTGCAAGCTATAGGGTTTATGGCGTCCTGCTTTCTACTCATTCCATATGCCAGACTGCATATGAGGAAACTTTAGTGGTACCTAAAAAGCCTTTGGTGTCAACACTCTCAGGACCTGGAAACTGTCATACCTATGATACCTTGTCTAAGGAAAGATTTTCTTTGGTGGGCAGCAGCATGCAACCACAACAAGGGCCTTCCCTTTTCGTGACCTCACGCCACCCAGACCATAATCCACAGATGCATCAGATTATGCCTGGGGTGCACACCTGGATGGCAAGTGCATTCAGGGCCATTGGAGCTCAAATCAAATACATCTGCACATCAATCAAAAAGAGATGCTAGCTGTTCAGCATGCTCTAACAGCTTTCAGACCCCTACTCTTCCTGGGGCCTCTACTGATCAAAACAGACAACAACACAGTGATGTAGTACATCAACAAGCAGGGAGGAACTCACCCTTATCCCCTCTGCACGCAAGCCATGAACCTTTAGCACACGGCTTCAGCCATGCAAATTAACCTGGTAACACAATTCCTGCCAGGCTCCCAAAACTCTCTGGCAGACAACTTAAGCAGAAACCTCCTAGACCCACACAAGTGGCAGCTAGACCACATCACCTTCAACCTTGTAACCCAGAAATAGGGCACCCCAAAGGTGGACCTCTTTGCCTCCCACAACAATCACCAGCTCAGCAAATTCTGCACCAGGGAACCTCACAGCAAGACCTGGAAAGTGGATGCCCTATCCTTCCAATCAGTAAACCTCTCGATCTATGCATTTCCCCCTCTACCTCTACTTACAAGGGTACTACTCAAAATAAGGGAGGAAACACCAAGAGCAATCTTGATTTCCGCAGACTGGCCACACCAACACTGGTACCTGCTGCTGCGCAGTCTGTCACCCTTGCCTCCATGGCACCTACCTCAGATCCCAACTCTCCTGACCCAGCAGAAGGGAGAATTCATGCATCCACAACTGCAGACCCTGAACCTGGCAGTCTGGCATATTCCCTGACCTCTCTTCCAGTTGCCAGCCTAAGCATGCAAGTCTTGGATATTATACACGAGGCCAGATGCCCAAGCACTAGAAAATCCTATATTGACAAGTGGAAAAGGTATTGCACCTGAATCCAGGCTAAAGGAGCTGAAGCAGCACAGCCCTCCCTACCTCTCATCCTGGATTACCTAGCAGACCTACTTCACAGGGGCCTATCCTTCTCTTCTGTTAAAATTCATGCCTCTGCCATCTCTGCTCATTACAGCACAGAGACACCTCTCTTTTCTCACCCTCTCATCAAACAGTTCCTAAGAGGGGCTAACAATTTAAGGCCACCCAGAAGAGCTCCTACCACAGCTTGGGACCTTAACTTTGTGTTGGAAAAGCTCACACTACTCCCCCCCCCCCCCCTTGAGCCTGCAGCTTCAGCAGTTAAAATTCCTCTCTTGGAAAATAGCCTTGCTACTGGCCATCACTTCAGCTAGAAGAGTTTTAGAGCTACAGGCACTCATGGCTGTAGAGCCCTTCATCATTTTTCATGCTGACAGGGTCTCCCTCAGGACTAACCCAACTTTCATGCCTAAAGTAGTGTCCAGTGTGGCTCTCAACCCATCTATTCATTTGCCCACCTTTTTCCCTAACCCTCAAAACAAGGGGAAAGGATTCTGCATTCTCTAGATGTGCACAGTCAGCTTGGATTCTACCTGGATAGGACTAAATCATTTTGGAAAACTGACCAATTGCTAGTCAGCTTTGCAGCAGGGCAGAGGGCAAGGCCATATCCAAACAATCTCCAAATGGATAGCACACTGCATCAATTTCTGCTACAAATACCATGGGAATCCACCCCCTAAGGGGGTCAGGATGTATTCCACCAGGGCAACCTCCACCTCTGCAGCTTTTCTTAGAGGGGTCCCTACCAGGGGGACATCCTGGAGGCTGTAACATTGAGTTCTGTTCATACCTTCACCAAGCATTACCACCTGCCTATCTTCTCCAAACCCAGAGCAGGCTTTGCAACCGCAGTCTTGCAGGGCATCCTAGCCAGCCCTAAGTCTTCTTGACTGCCTCCACCCTTTTCTTCAGCTTTGGGAATCAACCCAAGTGTGATGACTGCAACAGTGAAACACGAAGAACATAGTACAGTTGTGTACACTTACCATAAATGTAGATGTTTGAGTGTATTCACTGTTGCAGTCCTGGTTTCCCACCCTCCATCCCCCTTGTCTCTCTCTCGCTCTCTCTCTTCCTCGCTTCTTACAGGGATTTTTGGTATTTACTTTCTACTGGTGGTGTTCTTCCACCATAACCTAGCTCCCTTTTTGGAGGCTCCTGACATTTGGGGCAAGAAAAACTGATGTAATGCCATCGACTGCCTGATTTTATACCACACTGATGAACTGACGTCAGTCCTGGAGCGACAGCAACCAACGCAGAAATACTAAGCCTCTGGTATTCGGGCCGACTGAGGGTTACCCCTGGCAGCATAACCAAAGTGTGATGACTGCAACAGTGAATACACGCGAACATCTACATTTATGGTAAGTGTACACAACTGTACTTTCTGTACCAGGGAGTATCACCTCCTAGCATGGAAGGTGGATGCCTTGAACTTCCCCTGGAGCTCCCTCTTTGTGTATGCATACCCTCCTCTGCCCCTTATTCCCAAGGTTCTGATCAAAATAAGAGAGGAGAGACCAAAGGCCATCGTCATTGCTCCATATTGGCCCAGACAACATTGGTGCCCCTAATTAGGCAGGCTGACCTTACAGCCCCCAAAGCTGCTTTGCCTGATGTCAGAACTCGTGTACCCAGGAGAGAGAGAAGGTACTGCACCCATACCTTCAGACTCTCAAACTTTCAGCATGGCTTATACACTAAAAACTAACAAGGAGTCCCTGTTGAGCAAACGGGTCCTGGGCATCATCACAGAGGCCAGAAGGCCCAGCACAAGAAATTCATATGCAGGAAAATGGAAAAGATTCTGCTCCTGGAAACAATCAAAAGGGAGCAGTACTTCCCAACCTTCCACCCGTCTCATCCTGGATTACCTAGCAGAGTTGCTCAATAGTGGCCTCTCTTTCTCCTCTATTAAAATCCATGCTTTGGCCATCTCTGCCCATTATGATTCAGACCCACCCCTTTTCTGTCATCCCTTGATTAAGCAAGTCCTCAGAGGGACTTCTAATATCAGACCTCCCAGAAGGCCTCCAATGCCACCCTGAGACCGGAATTATGTGTTAGAAAAACTAACCTTACCTCCTTTCAAACCTGCCGCTTCAACAGAATTGAAATGCCTCTCTTGGAAGACTGCCTTCCTACTATCTATTACCTCAGCCAGAAGTGTCTCGGAACTTCGTTCTCATGGCTATCGAGCCCTTCATAATTTTTCATGCAGACAGGGTCTCCCTGAGGACTAACCCCTCTTTTATGCCCAAGGTGGTATCTGATGTGACCCTTAACCAAGGCCATACACCTTCCCATCTTCTTTCCTAACCCCCAAAACAAGGGGGAAAGTATTCTACACTCACTAGATGTGCACAGACAATTCAGATACTATCTGGACCATACTAAGCCATTCAGAAAAACAGACCATCTGCTTGTAAGCTTTGCCCCAGGGGCAGAGGGGAAGTCCATCTCCAAACCATTTCCAAATGGATTTCACACTGTCATCATTTTTGCTACGGACTACATGGGAGACCCATCCCAAAGTCTGTCCATACCCACTCTACTAGGGCAACCTCCACTTCCACTGCCTTCCTCAGAGGAGTACCAACCAGGGACATCTTGGAAGTAGCCACCTGGACCTTTGTCCATACCTTTACAAAGCATTACCACCTACCTCTGTTTTCTTAGTTTAGGGAAGGGTTTGCATATGCAATTCTGCAGGACCTCCTGACCCATACCTAGGACTCAACCTATCCTTCCACCCTTTTCCTCAGCTTTGGAAATCCTCCCAAAGGAAATGAGTGCAACAGTGAAACACGAACATAGTACAGTTGTGTACCTACCATAAATGTAGATGTTTGAGTGCATTCACTGTTGCAGTCCTGGTTTCCTTCCCTCCATCTCCATTTAACATCTTCCCCTAGGGGCACACAAGCCTCCTAATGTGGCTTTTAGCCACCAGCACCACTTCTCTCTTTTCCTTCTGACAGGTTAAAGCAAGAAAAACTGATGTAATGACATCGGCTGCCTTGCTTTATAGCACTGACGACCTGACGTCAGACTACAGGCAGTGGCAGCTGGCGCACAAAAACATTGACTCTGGTATTCAGGCTGGCCAAGTGCTACCACAACAGGGATAACCCACAGGTGATGACTGCAACAGTGAATACACTTGAACATCTACATTTATGGTAAGTGTACACAACTGTACTTTCCTCCTGAGGCTTTGCAGATGTTCTTCATGTTTCACTGTTGCAGTCATCACACTTGGGTTATCTGCCTGCAGGTAGCCCTCAGTAGGCCCGAATACAAGAGTGTTGGGATTTCTCTGTCTGATGCTGTCACCTCTTCCATGATGTCAGGATATTAGGGGTATAAAACATGCAGCCGATGCCATTACATCAGCTTTCATTGCCGAGCAGAGCCTGAAGCAGTAGTAGTTCGCAAGTGCCGGTCAGCAGCTACCTGAAATTTTTGTTATTCGAGTTTCAGAACTGAAGTCTTCTAAAGCTAAGTACCCCGTTAGGGATCCTTTTTTTCTTGCTCTAACCGATGTCAGAAAAAGTTAGTAATTGTCTTGTCTGTGGAAAGCAAATACCTCGCAGAGATTTTCATTCTTACTGCTTCATCTGTTTAAGCGCAGACCACAACATTCCTCGCTGTCAGTTTTGTGCCCTGTTAAATGCCCAAACTGTTCGTCATTGGGCTATCTTTGTCGCTAAATTCTTTCGCTCTCATTCTCCATATTCCGAAATTCCTTCGATAAGCCATCCAACTACCGATCTTCTGAAAAAACGTAAGGGTAAAGACAGAGACAGACCACATAGGTCCAAAACTGCCGACAATGCTTCTGTTAAGCTAGTTGCCAGTCTGCTGGTACTCAGTGAGGCGCTTTCGCAGCCCCTGATACCTACTTCTACAGATTCGCAGGCCTCTGCTGAGACCCATTCAGAGTCCGGTATGCCGCGAGATGCTTCTTCGACTTTGGAACCTGTAGATGCGTCTACCTTGGATGGGTCTGGAGCTGCTGTTTAGGCACTGGCTTCTGAGGGTGTATTCAGACCTTCTGATGTTTGTATTCAACCAACTACTTCATTTCTGAATATAACTACCAAACTTCTCAGGCCCAGAGTTCACACTATGCTTAGGAAAATTACAACCAACGCACGTTCTGAAGATCCCGTGCCACAGAAACAAATGCTTAGAATGACTGAAGACCTTATTACTTTAATAGAAATGTCCTTAAGGGACAGATGCTAAGGAATATGAGACTACATAATTTTGATAATGACCTTATGCAAACAACTGAAATGTTGAAAGATGATTTTCTTAGCAGAGGCTATTCTAAATCAGAAGTGGATGCTAGTGCAAATCATGCACTAAGTGAAAGAAGTACAAAAGGCCGACCCTACTTCTCTGAATATGTAGTGGATCAACAGTTAGGGGGTAGAAATGATAATGAAGTTAAACTGCGTTTTCCTATTTTTTTTTTTTTACTAATGATATAAATGTATTTTGTAGCATTTTAAGAAGAACTGGAATATCCTAACTTCAATAAAAGAATTAGATGGAGTAATAGACCCTATACCACATTTTTCTCTTATTAATAAGTAATCCTTAAAAAGGCAGCTATGTTGTAAACCATCTTGTACTAGACATGAAATCCTTTCACAGAGAAAAGGAACATATCCATGTAGGAGATGCACAGCCTGTAGATATATTTTTTCATGTACTACCTTTGTTCATCCTGAGAAAAAATTTAAAATAGATGCAAGTTTCTATGCAGATTGTAGAACTAAAAACATTATATATTTTAGTTTTTGTCAAATATGTAAAGTTTATTATATAGGTAAAACAAATAAGGATGTTGAAAGAATGTGTATTAGAACATATGAGAGATATTGTAGCTGTTAAAGAAACCAATGCCCTTGCTAAACATGTTGAGAAGGAAGGTATACATCATGTTTTTAATTTTTTTGTGTTAGAAGTTATTAATGAAGGACCAAGAGGGGGAGATTTGATTAATAAGACAGAAGAACTAGAACAAAAATGGATAATTAAACTGAATGCAGATAAACCCCCAGGCATTAATGATGCAGTGTCTCTCAAACCCTTCCTCAAAGCACGGGCATTGAAAGCTTTTTAAACACTTGTATTTTATTCATACTATGTTGTCATGCCCTTAGTTTAACAAGATATACTCATTACTTTTAATGTGTTAATGATCAATGTTCTTTTTGTATATAATGTACTGCAGTTGTGTCATTTTGTAACAGTCTGAAGAAGCGATCTGGGCAGATCGTGAAAGCACTCACTTTTGTTATTTTATTTATTAAAGTGTTATACTCTTGTCGTGGAACTCTGCAACTTCTTTTTTTCTGATACATACCCTTATCTACCTATGAGGATTCAGATGAAGAGGATTCCATTCTCTCTGCCTCCCCCCCCCCCCCCAAGAGCTTTTCTTTCGGTGAAACCCTGCATACCTTCAGAGAGCATTTCTGCTGGGAGTGCCAGGACTACCCACAGTCCAAAAAGAGACTGAGGGAATTTTTAAACTTGCCTCAGCACAGGCCTCTAGCAATCCCCCCCTGTTCTGGAAATTGTAGATGATGTCTTCATGGAATCCAGTCTTACCCCTGATACTTTGCCACCAGCTCCTAGAAAGCCTGACCGGTACTACAGAGTACCTGACTCTCTCAACTTTCTATTTAAAAATCCCACTGTGGATCCAGAGACCATTTCCCAGGGACCTAAAGGTATTAAGGCTACTACAGCCAAAAACCCTACCCCTTCGGACAGGGATTCTAGGGCTTTAGATAGATAGGGGAAGAAGGTATATACTTCTGCATCTCTTGCCATCAGGGCTTTAAATTGCCAGTTTCACATGTTGATCTACCAGCAGCATATTATGGAACTAATTAAACAAAAAATTATGTTGATTCTTGATTGTGCAGAACATAAAGATTTACAAGAGTTAATGCATTCTGCAAGCCAAGTTGGAAAACATACTTTGCAGTGTGGTTTTGATGCCTTAGAAGTATCTTGCAGGGCTGCTGTCACTGGGTCTGTTCTTAGAAGGCATGCTTGGCTGAAGGGAAAATCTTGCCAGACCATGTCAAAGCAAAATTACTAGGTGCTCCACTAAACCAAGAACGTTTGTGTGGCACTAAAGCAGAAGTTCTTAAAAAGATGGAGGAAAAAGCTAAAGCTATGCAAACTGTTAAAGATTTCTTACAGGTACAGCCACCTAGATTCATTAGGGATTGGCTTAAAAAAACTGGTCCATTCCAGTCCCTCCCAGACCTTCTTAGTCCAGACCCCAGGGGCAGCCGACCACCAAGACTACAGTCTCAGGGTATGCATATCTAAACAATGGAGTGCTCCACCCCAAAAACAGGGAGTGGTAAGCCACCCTCTTATGGAAAAAGTTCACAATGACTTGTCCTTCATCCTTCCCAGCCATGCCCAAGTACATGCACCACTAGGAGGAAAATTTGCCCTGCATGCAAAAACCTGGGAGTACATTACCCAGGACAGATGGGTTTTAAACATCGTATTCCAGGGATGCAGATTCTACTTCCACTTACTGCCAACCCCAAGAGAATTGCCAGACCTCCCCCCAAACCAGTGGGCAGAGGCCCAAAAGCAAGTGCTTTCTCTTCTCAGTATCAGGGCTATTCAACCTGTTCCAACAGAACAAAGGGGACAGGGTTTCTACTCCAGAGTCTTTCTGGTGCCCAGAAAAGAAAATTCTTGGTGCCCTATCCTGGATCTGTCAATTCTCAACATCTTCCTGGTTGTACCAGAATTCAAAATACTTACTCTCCAACAGCTGTTTCCTATGCTAGCCAAGGACTTCTGGCTGGTCACCCTAGACTTAAAGGGAGCTTATCTGCACATACCCTTAAGGGAATCTTGCAGGAAATATCTATGTTTCAGGGCAGGCTCTATGCACTATCGGTTCTCTGCACTTCCCTTTGGCTTATCTACTGCGCCCAGGGTATTCACAAAATGCCTGGCTCCAGCCATTGCATACTGCAGGCAGAGAAAAATTCAAATTTACCCTACTTGGATGATTGCCTGATTGAGGCGGACAGTCAGGAATTGCTACTTCAGCACCTGACATTTGTAGAGAGACTCTTAACTTCTCTGGGGGTATACTATCAACGAAAAGAAATCACATCTGGTACCCAGCCAAAAAATTGGATTCCTGGGAGCAAGCTTGAACACAACTTCCCAGATGGCATTCCTCACTCCAGAAAAAAGATTTATTTGACAAACTACTTCAAACTACTGGCCACCCAAACCCAGCTATCTGCAAGGAAAATACTGCAAGCCCTAGGGTTCATGACCTCATGCATTCTTTTAATTCCATATGCAAGATTGCATATGGGGAAACTTTAATGGTACTTAAAAAGTCTCTGGTGTCAACATTCTCAGGACCTGGAAACAGTGATTCCTATCATTCCTTGCCTAAGGACAGAGTTTCTTTGGTGGGCAGAGGCCTGCGATCCCTACGAGGGACTCCCTTTCACTCAACCCCCTGCTGCCCAAACCCTGACAACAGATGCATCAGACTATGCATGGGGGGCTCACATGGCAGGCAGATGCATTCAAGGCAAATGGAGCCCAAAACAAATGCACCTGAATATCAATCAAAAAGAAATGTTAGCTGTACAGAATGCACTGACAGCCTTCAAATACCTTATCCTTCCAGGACAACTCTTGATAAAGACGACAACACCACGGTTATGTGGTACATAAACAAGCAGGGAGAAAATCATTTCTACCCACTCTGCAGGTTAGCTATGGCTTTGTGGAACACAGCCTTGAGCAATCAAATGCACCTGCCAGCTCAGTTCCTTCCAGGCAAACAAAATTCACTGGCAGACGACTTAAGCAGAAATCTAATGGACACACGAGTGGAAACTGGAACCCAACTCATTCAAGCTTCTAATCCACAGGTGGAGGACACCAGAGGTGGACCTCTTTGCTTCCCCCCAGAACCATCAATTGAGCAAATTTTGCACCAGAACTCCCCACAGCCAAGCATGGAAAGTGAGATGCCCTGTCATTTACATGGGAAAACCTCTCAATCTATGCCTTTCCCCCTCTGCCCCTCCTCTCATAAGTACTACTCAAAATCAAACAGGACAGGCCAAGGACAATCCTGATTGCACCAGACTGGCCACGCCAGCACTGGCACCTACTTTTACGCAGTCTGACAGCAGTGCCACCGTGGCACCTGCATCAGACCCCTTCCCTGCTGTCCCAGCAGGAGGACCAGATTTTGCACCCTAAGCTGCAAACCCTGAACCTATCAGCCTGGCTCATTCCATGAATACATCACCAGCAACCCTCAGCAAGTAAGTGCTGGATGTCGTCCTTGAAGCCAGGAGGCTTAGTACTAGGCAATCCTATTCAGAAAAGTGGAAAAGATGCTGCTTGTTGGATCCAGTCTCAGGGAAAGGACACACCCATGCCCACATTACCTCAAATCTTAGATTATCTAGCAGAACTGCTCCACAAAGGCCTATCCTTCTCTTCTATTAAGATTCATGCCTCTGCCATCTCAGCTCATTACAATACTGAGCCACCCCTCTTCTCTCACCCTCTGGTCAAACATTTCTTGACAGGAGCTAACAATCTAAGACCCCCCTGAGAAGAGGTCCCACTCCAGCCTGGTACCTTAACTTTGTACTAGAGAAGCTCACGCTTCCCCCCTTTGCGCCTGCTGTGCTACAGCAGAGTTAAAATTCCTCTCATGGAAAACCACCTTCCTTCTAGCCATCACTTCAGCAAGAAAAGTGTCTGAGTTGCAGGCCCTTATGGTTTTGGAACCCTTCATTATCTTCCATGTGGACAGGGTTTCCCTCGGGACTAACCCATTGTTTATGCCCAAGGTGGTGTCCAGTGTGGCTTTAAACCAGTCCATCCATTTACCAACCTTTTTCCCTAATCCTCAGAATAAAGGGGAAAGGATCCTGCTCTCCTTGGACATGCACAGGCAGCTTAAGTTCTACCTTGACAGGACTAAACCTTTCAGAAAAATCTGACCAGCTGCTAGTCAGCTTTGCTGCAGGGGCAGAGGGCAAGGCCGTTTCAAAGCAAACCATCTCCAAATGGATAGCACACTGCATCCATTTCTGCTACAAACACCATGGAAAAACCTACCCCACAGGGAATCGGAACCCATTCGACTAGGGCTACCTCAACCACTACAGCATTTCTCAGTGGACTCCCTACCAGGGACATCCTGGAAGCTGCAACCTGGAGTTTTGTACACACCTTCACCAAGCATTACCACTTGCCTATCTTTTCTAAATCCCGAGCTGGATTTGCTACAGCAGTCTTGCAAGGTCTACTAGCCAGCCCTAATACTTCTCGACTGCCTCCACCCTTCCTCAGCTTTGGGAATCAACCCAAGTGTGATGACTGCAACAGTGAAACACGAAGAACATGGAACAGTTGTGTACACTTAGCATAAATGTAGATGTTCGAGTGTATTCACTGTTGCAGTCCTGGTTACCCTCCCTTTAGCCCCTGTTTTTTCTATACTTTCTACCTATCCTCTTTTTTGGCCATATCTTACGGCATTGGTATTTATTTTTTACTAGAGGTATTCCACACCATGTAATTGCTTCCTATTTTGGGGGCTCTTGACATCTGGGGCAAGAAAAACGAAAGTAATGGCATCGGCTGCATGTTTTATAGCCCTGACGTCATGGAAGAGGCAACAGCATCCGACGCAGAAATCCCAAGACTGTTATTCGGGCTGACTGAGGGCTACCTGCAGCCAGATAACCCAAGTGTGATGACTGCAACAGTGAATACACTCTAACATCAACATTTATGGTAAGTGTACACAACTGTACTTTTTGAGGAAGTTACATCCGTATGTCATTTAATGACCTATGCCATAAGAAGGGAAGCATGCATGTGATATACAATGTCCCTGTTGCAACCTAAGGGTTTGGTATAATAGCTGGATGTTGGACTACCCTTGGCAGGGGATTCCCGATGTAAGGAGTATTACAGCAGTGAAGAAAAGGACATCTACTGTTATGGTAAGATTTTACACAACTGTACTTTACGAAAGAAACCATTTATGTATAATACATAGGTTGATACTTGGCCATCTGTCCTAGGGCATTTACAAGCCTAGCCAGAGTGTGTTTGGCTTTCGCCACCCTTAGATTAGTTGACTGTGCCTCTGTATAGTAGGTCACAGAAGATAGCCCATTTAAGGTTAGTTTACCGTGCCTCTGTCTAGCAGTGACAAAGAAGAGATCCCAGGGGTAAATTTACGATCTCCCATCCAAACGTCAGTATTCTTCTTGAAGAGGGTCATTGAGGGGCTCTGTCTGACATGGATTGGGATTTTGTTCCAGAGTGAGGGGAGCCTCTGGGATATGAATCTGTCCCTCCAGCATGTTCTATTTATTTCTGTGCTGAGGTTTAAGTCACTGGAGCGTGTAGTTCTCATGGATTTGGATTTCTTGAGGTGGAGCATGTCCATTAATTCTGGGTTGGACATGGCTTTATATGTCAGGCACAGATCGCCTCTGAGTAGGCAGTAAGCAACTGAGTAGAGCTGGAGTTTCTTTAGCCTAACTGCGTAGGGCATCTGTTTGAGTCCCTTGATCCTCTTTGTGAGGTACTTTTGGGGTCTTTCTAGTTGTAGCAGGTGTCGGGTAAGGTACATCCCAAATGGGGCATTGTATTCAATTATGGGCCTGATGATTGATGAGTAGAGGGGCACAATGACCTCTCTTGATCTAGATGTGAACCCATTCTTGATAAGGTGGGCTATATAGAATGTCTTTCTAACCACTTTGGCAATGTGATTGTCAAAGGAGAGATTGCAATCTACTTGGGTCCCCAAATCCCTAATTACTACTTCCATACTTAATGGATTACCACCTATGTGGTAATTTGTGGGCACTTTGTTTTTCCCAAAGGGGGATGACTATGCACTTTTTGACCTTTAGCTTTAGTCCATGGCTCTAGCGCCAGTTATCCGTCTCTGTGAGACCTTTTTGGAGGATGCTTGTGTCAGTCGATTATGGCCCCCAGTTTGCAGTCATCTGCAAACTTTGTCAGCCATAGTCCTCCTGTGTTAGCCTGTACATCAGAGAAATATATACCGAACAAGAGAGGTCCCAGGACTGAGCCTTGTGGGACACCACTTGTAACTGGTTTAGAGTCTGACATGGCACCTGCAATTCTGACCATGTGAGTTCTATCCCTAAGCCAGTTTGCAACCCATCTTGTGACATAGGGGTTGATATTTAAGGCCTGAGTGGGGTATTGTGTCGAAGGCTTTTGCAAGGTCAAGGTAGGCTGTGTGGACTACCTTCCCTTCGTCTATGGCCTTGGTGACTGTTTCAAAGAAATTGAGAGGTTCAAGAGGCAAGATCTTCCCTTAACAAAGCCGAATTGGGTAGGATCCAGGGTTTGGAGGTTCCCAATGTCTTTGTTTATGAGTTCCATGATGATACGCTCCATAGCTTTGCAGACCAGGCTAGCTAGGCTTATAGGGTGATAGTTTCCAGGGTCCGTTGTGGCACCAACTTTATGGAGTGGGACCACTGTTGCAGTACGCCATTCTTTGAGTACATATCCTGTTGTAAGGCTGAGACTGAACAGTGATTTTAAATGATGGTTCAGTTCTTCTTGGAGCTCGTGTAAAACGCAGCCCGGGACACCGTCCGGTACCATTGATGTTGTGTTTTTTGCTTTGGAGAGGGCAGCTCTCACCTGTGCATCTGTGATGTCAGGGAGGCTACAGTCTGTTGGGATAGTCATTTGCTCATGTGGGGGGGAGAAGTTTGCACTGAACCTGTCTGCCAGGATGTTGGCAATGTCTGTGGGTTCAGTATATTTTTTGTCATTTTGCACTAACTCAGAGCATATCTGGGAGTTTTCACCCAGGTTTCTGACATAACTAAGGAAAGCCTTGTGATTATCTTTAGCGTCTTGTGCAATTTTTCTTTCGAAGCTAGCCTTAGATGATTTTATGAGGGATCGTAGTTTCTTGCTAGTACTGATCAGAGTTGCCTTCCCTTTCTGGGATTTTGCTCTGTCATGTAGTAGCTTCCTCCTTCTGTTGTACAGCTTATTTATGGCTGGGGTCCACCAGACAGGTCTCCTGCCTTTGGAGGAGTGTGTCTTGGTTTTATTTGGGATAGCACGATCCATGCATTCCTGTAGGTATCCATAGAATGCGTTTGTAAAGGATTCTGCTGTTTGGGCCGTATTTTCCACTGGCCCTGGGGCATTGAAGGATTCCACCTCTGTTTTGAGAAGTGGGAAGTTTGCTTTTGAGAAGTTTCTGACCGTGGTTTCCTTTGCTGGGGGTGGGGACAGGATATGGATGTCAATAGTGATTAATTTATGGTCAGATCTTATCAATGAGGGGTATACCTCTGGTATGGAACATAGAGTCCCCATGTTGGTGATGATCAGGTCCAATATGTTTTCCCCTCTTGTGGGAGTGGTGAACAGTTGTTCCATAGCATTTGAGTTTATAAATTCTAGGAACCGTTGGGCTAGGGTGTTTGGACTTGAGTAGTGCTCCCAGTCTATGTTTAGGCAGTTAGTCACCCAATGTAATGGTGTTTGGAGAGACCTTCATATTCTCCAGTGTCTTCAGGAAAGCTGAGTGGGGTTCCTGAGTTTGGGAGGGTGGTCTGTAGCAGGCTACAAACTGGAAGGCAGTTTTGCCCACTGTTAGTTGCACATGGATGGTCTCAGATGCTTCGTGCAGTGCCACTAGCTTGGAGGTGTGGGTATCTTTGATGAATATGGATACTCCTCCTCCTCTTGTGGTTCGGTCTGAGTTTTGGGGCAGAAAAGCATGGTATGAGGTATAGCCTGGTAGTGCTGGGGTGCTCTCGGGAGCCTTGAACCAGGTTTCTGTTACTGCACAGATATCGATATTCTCCATACTGAGGAGAGCCTCAAGTGCGTGCATCTTGAGGTTTAGACTTCTGGCGTTGAGCAGCATTACCCTTAGTTTCTTTTTCCTTGTGTTGTCTAAGGAAATGGGTTTGTCTTTTGAGCCTTGCCTAAAAAAGGCACTATGGGGGTGGCAAGAACCTTGGCCAGTATTTGAAAACCCAGGGGTGACAGGTGCAAACCGTCCCTAGCGAAGCAACGTGGCTTGTCAAGCATGTCATCCCAGGCTGACAGACACTGGATCCCCTTTGAGTGACACCAATACTTTAGCCAATTGTTGAAATTGATCTTTTTGTCTTTATACTGTGGTATCATTCTTGGTGAGGGTAAGATGCTACTCAAGGTCAGGGTCATGAAAAGGAAAAAAAATTTAATGGTTTATTTTCTGTTGTAGAACTATACAGATATCCATGTCATTGTAATGTGTAAAGTTAATAAAGATGTTAAGAAAAGAGACAGTAAGCTACTGACTGGAAAGGCTGCGGTGTGAATAATTTTATTTCATTTTAATTCCATGCATTTTCCATAGGCACAGCTTTTTGTGATTGTGAGTGTGTGTGTGCATCTGTTTGCCTGTGTGGACCCATTGACTACCAACCACCAAGCCCTCCCACCTCCCCGTACCATGTAACATGATTCATTAGTTCACTTAACTGGGAATTACAGCTAGGATGAGAGCAAGAGGAAGCCCTCCCACCCCCCCTGCCCCATGTGACATGATCATGATTCATTAGTTCACTTAACTGGGAATTACAGCTAGGATGAGAGCAAGAGGTGTCCAGAGGGGGCTGTCCCAGTAATTCAGTCATGAAGGTGCTTTATGCCTTCGATGGCATCCCAGCTGTGGGAGGCATTTGTAATGGCCTAACCCCACTCCTGGCCAGGGAAACTTGTGATCTGCTCTGCATGGAGGGTGTTAAAAAGAGTACTGACAGATAATGGATTGGTGACCCTAACACTCACCACAGGCTGCGCATTTGCATCTCTGGCCTGTCTGCAAGAGATTGTGGCAATGTGCAACCAGTTCTGGCCTGCTCTCCCCATAGAATAGGCCCTCTTATCCTCTTCCCAGCTCTTTGTAGCACCCAGACTGGCATTCGCACTCTGATCATCTAGGACATAGTCAGGGCTTTATTCCTATGTCACTGGTGCTGGATTATGTAGGCATAGGTTATTTATAGGAATTCACATCTGTGAATAGTTTACAACTGTTACAAAACAGAGTTACAGCAGTGATGTGACATTAGTATTAAGTATGGTTACTATGATGAGACAATAAAACTTTATAATAAACATTTTTAAAATTATCCAACTCTGACTGTAAGATACATGATAGTAAATGGCCTGAAACAGGCTAGTTATTTTAAAAGCCATAGCTTTAGTAGCCTTTGTAGAATAAGAGAACTTTTGTGATAATATTGCATTTCTGTTAAAAGTAAAATAATACTTAGTTACCTAGTTCAAGTAGCCATTAGCTTTATAATACCTGTTATGGTTTGGTGAAACTTGACAGCCGTTTTGAAGTTCTGTTTGGAGGCGTACTTACTCATGGTGATGTGATTTACAAGATTTTTTTTTTCTGTTAAACAGGTAACAAAAAGTGATCTGGAACAGAGACATCCACAGCTGGATACAGTCTTCACTCTGTCCCAGAACTTGAAAAACAAGACCTCCAGTTCAGATGTAAGGACAGCAATTACTGAGAAATGTAAGACCCTGCTTTTCTGAATGCCTTGAAAAGTGTGATTTTTTTTTTTCTGGTTATAAACTTACTTCTGTATTATTTTTCTTTTCCTCCACAGTTGTGTTTAGTAGGAAATGTCAGGATCTGGTAAGAGCATATCTTGCATCAGCTGTCTGTGATGCAAGAACTCCTTCCACCACCAGAGATGGTATTTAGTCTGAACACATGCCACCTGTAGTTATAGGTTTAAGAGTGTGTTGTAGCCTGGCACAGGATAATTGTGCAAATGACCCAGCCTTCTGTGTTATGGCCACTCTTCCACAAAAATGAGACCTGCTTCCCTTTCTCACTCCTTGGTTCCAGAACTGGATGAGAAAGACCTTGCATATGTATGCTGCACACATCTCCAATTCCTCTTGCTTAGGACACATATGAAAAGAGAGTCTCATTTGGTTTCCCTTGAGATGATCTCTTGTTCAGTGAGAAACCCAACCTCATAATGGAGCACAGCAAGTGGGTCTCTAATTAAGCCTTGGGAGTGTCTTAAAAGGTATGTATACCGCCTTATGATTAATGAACTGAGGCTACTGCTATGTCACTGGTTATTCTCATCCTTGGACCCTGGATATGCCTTCATCTTTACCTCCGTCCCTACTAAGGGCCAGAATCTCAGCTCTCCACAGGTAAAAGGATAGCTTCTACTATGCAAGAGGATTCCTGGAAAGATTTGTGTGAGAACCTTGTAGCAGTTCCTCTCCTTGCTTCCGTGGATACCACCAGGAATCATAGTGGCCTCAGGGCTCAAAGATCATGTGTAACAAAAAAAGTTACCTTAACATTTTGCATAAACATTTGACCAGCATAGTTGTATTTGAAGTTCTTCCAGATTTATTTGTGTAATGTTTATTTTCTTTGATTATTAATGTCTGCAAAATCGGACTTTGTCGTTCCTGCAGCAGCTCTTCCTGATTCTAGAGTCATCACACTTGCTGCCTAGCAGGGCGTAGTCTGAGAGATGCTGTACTTCCTGAGATATTGTGGCTGTATGCAGTAATATTGAGAAAAAAAATTAAATATATTTAAACTTGGATCTCCAGCTTGTATGTTCCTTGGGTGAAACAAATGAGGGCAGGAAGTATCTAAATAGTAAGTTATGCCTTTTTGTAGTTATTGAAACAGATTTCCTATATGCAAGAGTAGAGCACAGAAGAAAAGAAGATTTATTGCTGTGTGACACACAGACTTGGTGTGAGAATCCCTCTCCAGTGTCCCTGAATTGCAGAATGTGTCTTGTTTAGCGTTACAAGTAATTAAAAAAAATGTATTGTTAAGGGGAGGGGGGACTGAATGCTGTTTGAACACCAATTTGATAAATAAGTGCCACTTCCTGCACAGTATAGGTGGGGGTATGACTTGTCATCTGCAAGGAAAAAGGCTTTTATTCTTTCTTACATTTTTAAAAGCATGGAATTAGCTGCTTATTAGAATGCTGCAAAGAATCGTAAGTAAGGTGCGAGAACTGCAGCATATACTTTCATGTATGTCAGTGTGTACATGATTTTTAATGTGCTTGTTAACAGCACAGAGAACAGTGAAAGAGAGCTGGGGGAAAAGTATACACTTCTGCAGCCTTAACCTTTAAAGCAGTAACATTTCAAACCCACTTAATTAAATAATGAGCGGACATCCTCAAATGGAGGATGTGGCCTCAGCAGTACTGGATGAAACTTAAAATTGAGAAGCACTGTATCAAATGTTCAGTTCTGTTAATGACTAGCAGGGGTGCAGCTGCAGACACACTTACTAAGGAGAGTTATCTGTCTAAGGAGACAGGCCATATTAGGTGATGCCAGGTCAGAGTTAATGACTGCCCCACTGTGCAAGCTGTTACTATTTGCGCATCCTCTGGAACTATAAATGATATCACTGTGTTCCCTGGTACCTCCAAGGACCACTATTTTTATTCCTCTCCAATGGAGATCAAAAGTATACACTTTCCCAGAGGGTGTCTGCGCTTCTCTCATAGGTATTTCACTTACCTTTTAATTGTTTTCAAGTGCATCCTAGTGAAGACAGTATGAAGATCACTGCTGACATTTAGTCCATAACCCTCATGAACATTCATGCAGATGCTGCTGTCCACCAGCTGAGGTCTAGGAAGGTAGATCAACTGCAGGGCTTCGTCTTATGGTACAAAAAATTCTCTCTGTTTTGCGTCCATCAGAGCTGTGAGAAATGTTTTGATGGTCCTTAGTAAAATGTTTTACTTGGAGAGGTTCAAGAAAATAAACTGCTGGAAAGATAAGGAATGGAGAACTCCAGAGCTCTGTGCATCACTCCCCCCAAAAACTGCCTAAATGAGAAAAATGCTGAGGGTGAGTAAATATGGATCAGAGTTTTGGGATGGGCACACAGTACTGCTATATTTGTTTCAGGCTTTCAGGACTCAATCTGGTAGTACCAAATATTTCCCCAGATTCTGCCCTCACTGTTTTCTTTGCCTTCTTCCCTTTAGCATCCTGGGCAGGTGGCCTTCTCACTTCAGTGTCATTTAGTTTTCAATGACAGAAGTCAAACTGATACAAGAGATTATATTACCAGGCTACAAGATTAGAGTCCAAGCAAATCCTTTCATCCCTTTATTGGCATTCTTATTCTCTGTCCAGAACAAGTGTAATCCTGGATTATCTGCTCATTTCCATGCAGTAGGGTTCATTCCACAGGAAGAAGAAAGGAAGCTTTATTTTAGGCTTTTTCTTGAAAATAAAATTCAGAATGTTGACCATTCTGATATTACTACCACCACCACTGCTTCCACAGACTGTCTTGCTGACCTTGTATCTCAGTGATACATACCTCCATATTCCAGACTACAGGGGCCACAGACAGTTTCTCTTATTCAGAGTGAAGGCACAACCACTTCCTATTTATCCCCATCATGTGCTCTGTCCACAGCCTCCAGAGTTTCTGCCACATGTATAGCAGTACTATGTGCCCATCCCAAGACTCTGATCCATATTTACTCACCCTCAAGATTTTTCTCATTTAGGCAGTTATTTTGGGGGGGAGTGATGCATAGAGCTCAGGAGTTCTCCATGCCTTATCTTTCCAGCAGTTTATTTTCTTGAACCTCTGCAAGTAAAACATTTTACTAAGGACCGTCAAAACATTTCTCACAGCTCTGATGGACGCAAAACAGAGAGAATTTATTTTACCATAAGAAGAAGCCCTGCAGTTGATCTAGCCTTCCTAGACCTCAGCTGGTGCACAGCAGCATTTGCATGAATGTTCATGAGGGTTATGGACTAAGTGTCAGCAGTGATCTTCATACTGTCTTCCCTAGGATGCACTTGAAAACAATTAAGAGGTACGTGAAATACCTATGAGAGAAGTGCAGACACCCTCTGGGAAAGTGTATACTTTTGATCTCCATCGGAGAGGAATAAAAATAGTGGTCCTTGGAGGTACCAGGGAACGCAGTGATATCATTTATAGTTCCAGAGGATGCGCAAATAGTAACAGCTTGCATCTCAGGTTTGGATGGGGTGCCCTCATAGGTCACTTCAGAGCTTGTCAACTGGAGTCCTTCAGTGGCCAAGAGATGCATCATTTTAAAATAAGTTTTTTTTTCTTTCAGCTTTTCCCGGTTAGGGGTCGCCACAGCAGAACTCCGGTCCGCTAATGATTGGCAGTTGATTTTTATGGTGCTGAGGTGCCAGCCCAACCTTCAATGAAGGCACTCCCATTCATGCATGTCTTTGAAAACGCCACTTAACCGCGGGGAGGACATGCAGACTCCACACAGAAGGCGCTCCAGCCGAGAATTCAATGGGTGGACCTCTTGCTGTGAGGCGACAATACAACCGCTGCACCACCGCAGCTTGAATCAAGAAGTAATATCTGTAATTGTAGCCCTGAAAATGTATGACCTGGCTCCTAGAACATTGCAGACAGCAGTGTGGTATATGCCTACACAGTTGGAATGCAATGTATTCTTACCAGATGTACAACTTTGAGATTATTGGATAAGAATTTATACTACAACATTGACCCTTCTCAAACATCTATTTTCTGATATACTCACACATCAGTACTTTTCCAGGAATGTTGTTAGACTTCTAAAACCAACCAGTTCATCTCTTTGCTTTCTTTCTGGGGGCAAATAAATATCTATTTATACCTTGCATGTCATCACTGGTTTTGTTTCCCCAAAAGGATGGTCATGGTTGGGAAGCTAGATTGTTGCCTTTGTCTAAGGGGAGTTTGTGGTTGAACAGCCTTATACAAGAGACTTTTTTTCTTGTACCTTTATTTTATTTTTATTTTATTTTTATTTTACATTTGTTAACCGGGCTAGTCTGGCTGGATACATTGTCCATTTTCAGCAGAGGCCCGAGGAGAAAAGCTCCATTAACAGACTAGTAAATTACAATAAAAAGAACAATAATCAAAATCACACTCAACACAGAACCAATCATACATACAAGCAAATAAAGGACAAAGTTGTTATTGGTGTAGTGAAATGCAGAAGTATTATAACAAGAAAAACAAAGGATTTTTGCTCCCACTGCCTGCCTGTCATCAGCCACATCTTGACATAAATGACCCTTTTGTTCCCTCATCACCGAGTGTGAGAGCCATCTAAAAGGGGCCATCAGTTTAGGCAGCCATCAGGGGTAGTTTGCATTTTCCTTATTTTTGCCTGGTACCTATGTGCATTCTCACTTCTGCTAGGAAAGGTGGGACCTGGAATGAGTTTGTGGTGCTGGGCAGTCATTCACTTCTAGAAGGGGAGTGTGCTAGCAGACAACCCTACCCACCAACTTTAAAGTATGGTAGGCAGTTTCCCTGTTTTCCATTGAGGAAATCTTAGCATGCCTTTGTGCTCCTCAAGCATGTGCAGTCCTCCCCCACTACGTAAGGAGAGCTGTCAAGGCCATGCCCATTCATATTCGTTCTCTTTTTCCTACAGTGTCCGGTCTGCTCAGAAGGCTCCATCCCTTATACCATGGAGCCAGACAATACAAGTGAGTTATTAATGGATTGTCTTTTGCTAACCATCCATTAGATGATGTTGCTTTCATAGGGCAATTCTCCATCTGCATGATTGCTTCAAGAGTGTATTTCAGGAATTTGTCCACTTGAAAATATTTGTGCTTATCCTTCACCAAACGTTATTGCTTAGACAGTGATTTTAGGGGTAAGACCTTAGCACCATGGTGCTTCAAAACTTGACGACTTGAGCTCTGACCTTTTGGCTTTCCTGTGCTTTGCACCTCCCAAAGGGAGGCTTAAATTTGATAGTGTTTAAGATTCTTAACACCTGTTAACTACAGTAACATTTTTTTTGAAGTGTGTGTGTGTGTGTGTGTGTGTGTGTGTGTGTGTGTGTGTGTGTGTGTGTGTATATCTCTTAATCTTTGAGAAGGCTGCTGCAGTAAATGCATGTTAGCCTCCCACTATCCTAAGTCTGAATAGTGTCAGTAGCCAGCATTTGTGAATGGATTTTCCCACGTCAGGCAAGTAATATCATTTTATTTTCTTGCATCTTTCAGGATTTTCTTGCTTATTGCATGGGGGTCATCTGGGAAGATCTATTTCAACATATGGAAAGGCCGAATTGTGAAATCCAACATGGTCGAGACCATATGATCAACAATTCAGTCTGCTGACAAAAAACACAAACCCAAACACTCGCAAACAATGGAAATTATACTTTTGCAGGGGAGCAAGCATCCTGCACCTCCCACACCCCCTGCTAATTTTATATTCCAACTCCGAGATCGCACTACAGTGGGGAAAGGGCTAATTTCCCTGGTCCCCACTGGACTGCTATCTCAGTCAGAATGGTTAGATGAACCGAATTGTTGATTCGAAAATATGGGTTTCTACAATTCAGGCATTCGATACTTTGAAGTAGACCCATCTGGGAAAACACAGGCACTGACTGCACACGTAGTCTAGTATGTGATGTCAGGATATGTACCAATAGGGGCATGCATGCTGCAGTGTGTGGCAGTTGAGTTTTCCAAGTCACATCAAATTAAGGATGTCAGAAGAAAAAAATCCCAAATTTTTCACTGTAGAACTGTGTCTTGCCGATCAGCAAATTGTAGCATGCGCATATATTTCATTTCATATTAAAGCCAAAGCTGTGTTCTTTCCTTAAAGTGGAGTTAAATTCTGATGTAGTGCTTAAACTACAATATATAATTTGGGAAAAGAAAAATATGTTTTAGGCAGGAGATAAAAATTACTTCTGCATCAGCCACAGGTTATAGCAAAGTAGTGATTGTACTGAAAACTTAGTTAAAATAACAGTAACATACAAGTTTTATGCTTCCATAAATTGGGTAAGGTTCATAACTTGGTGCATTTTGGGTAAGGTTCATAACTTGGTGCATTTTGGGTAAGGTTCATAACTTGGTGCATTTTAATGTTTTGCAGTATGTATTGTATTTACTGTCTCAGATAATGTTATAACAAATTATTTCTCATTCTTTTTTAATGGTAGTAGTTTGAGTTATTTCATCTGTATTGTGTATCTGCTGACAGGTTTCCCATTTATTACTCAATATCCTTTTGCATTGGGGTGAAGTGTGTTTTCATCTTTGTTGCCATAACAAATTGCTAATGTGTTTGTAAAAGAAATAATGAATGTTCTTCGTCTCACATTGCTGCAGTCATAACCTGTGGGTAGTCCGCTGTCCTCGATCGGCCCGAATACCAAAGAGCTGGGCTGGCGTCTGTCATTGTCGCCTAGAGCTGACGTCAGTACGTAGTAGTACTTAAGCGCATGACCGACGCCATATCCTCAGTCTTTCTTGCCGCGTGGTCCGAAGCAGAAGCAGCGTTTGCAAGTGCCGTTCGGCGTTCTGAAATTTTCATTTATCGAGTTTCAGACCGAAGACCAAGTTGGGCTAAGTACCCCGTTGGGGAAATCTTTGTTTTTCTTGCCTCAGTTATCCGGATGTCAGAAAGTTAATAATTGCATTTCTTGTGGGAAACAGATACCTCATAGAGATTATCATTCTTTCTGTATTCCTTGCTTGGGGCCTGAGCACGGCGTGGTCGGGTGTCGCTTTGTGCTAGATTTAATAAGCGCACCATTAAGCGGAGATTAGACTGTGCCAGGCTTGTTTTCGGTAAGGTGTAACTATAACATGCCGTTGGATCCCCGGCGCCGCTACCGCTAAAAGCGTAAAGATAGATCTTTGAAGTCTAAACGGATGAGTCGCGCTGCGGACGCCTTGTATGCCCCCAGAGAAGAGGCCTAGGGTGGAGGCAGATTTAGAGGAATGGATCATTCCTCAGACTACTCTGATTCCTCAGCTGAAGAAATTCAGGAATTCCCTTCTTATTCAGATTCGGATGCAGAGGACTCCTGTCCTTCTGCTTCTCCTCCAGAGGATTTTTCTTTTTCTGAGACTTTACATTCCATGAGGGAACATTTCAAGTGGGAAGGTCAGAATTTTTCAGATTCTCGGAAAAGGCTTAGGGAATTTTTGTTTCTGCCACAACATAGGCCCTTGGCTATTCCTCCTGTCTTAGATGTTGTTCAGGATGTTTTTTTCTGAATCTTCCCTTAATCCTGATTCTTTGCCTCCTGCCCCTGTTAAGCCGGACAGATATTACAGAGTTCCAGAAGCACATAAGTATTTGTACAAGAGTCCTAGAGCTGATCCGGAAACTATTATTCAAGGTCCGAAGGGTATTAGGGCTTCTGTGGCTAAGAATCCAGTTCCTTTGGATAAAGATTCTAGAGCTTTAGATAGGTGGGGGGGGGGGAGTGTACACCTCCTCTACGTTAGCTATGAGGGCTTTGAATTGCCAATTTCATATGCTGAAGTATCAGAACTTTTTGTTAGGTCAATTGAAATCTAAGGTGGATGCTTTATCTGAGGGTATAGAGTGTAAGGAGCTCCAGGAGTTGGTTCATGCCTCAGATCAAGTTGGCAAGCATTCTTTGCAGTGTGGTTTCGATGCTCTTCAGGCTTCATCCAGGGTGGCTGCTACAGGTTCAGTTATTCGTAGACATGCCTGGCTTAAGGATCAAAATTTGTCAGAGCATGTTAAGGCTCGGATTTTGGATGCTCCTCTTCAATCTGAAGTACTTTTTGGTCCTCCTGTGGAATCAGTTTTGAAAAAGATGGAAGATAAGGCTAAGTCTATGCAGACGGTCAAGGATTTTATGCAGGTGCAGCCTCCTAAGTTTAGTAGGAATTGGCCTGCTAGAGGATGGTCTTATCCTTCTTGATTATCAGTCTAAGGGCAAGTCTAGGCGTGGTAGAGGCAGAGCTCACGCTCAGGGTTCTTTCAGACCTAGGACTTGGAGTTCTCCTGCACAGTCTTCTGGTGAGGGCAGGGTCAGCCCTTTCGTAAACAGACCCAATGACCTGTATCTTCAGCTGCCAGACCCTTCTTTACTGGCAGCTCCTCTAGGAGGAAAGTTGGGACTTTTCAAACAAAACTGGCATTTGGTCACCCAGGACAAATGGGTGTTGGATATAATAAATCACGGTTACAAGTTTTATTTTCACACTTTTCCTCCTTTCAAAGGCATGCCGGATGTGCCTCCTCAGCAAAGGATGGAGGCTCAGGAGCAAATTTGGTTACTTTGCAGATGGGGGCAATTCAGGTGGTCCCTCCGTCAGAAGTAGGCCTAGGTTTTATTCCGTCTATTCCTAGTGCCAAAGAAAGGGAAACAAACCTTCAGAGTGTTGGGATGGGCATACAGTACTGCTAGATGTGTATCAGGCTGTCAGGACTCAATCTGGTAGTACCAAATATTTCCCCAGATTCTGCCCTCACTGTTTTCTTTGCCTTCTTCCCTTTAGCATCCAGGGCATGTGGCCTTCTCACTTCAGTGTCATTTAGTTTTCAATGACAGAAGTCAAACTGATACAAGAGATTATATTACCAGGCTACAAGATTAGAGTCCAAGGAAATCCTTTCATCCCTTTATTGGCATTCTTATTCTCTGTCCAGAACAAGTTTAATCCTGGATTATCTGCTCATTTCCATGCAGTAGGGTTCATTCCACAGGAAGAAGAAAGTAAGCTTTATTTTAGACTTTTTCTTGAAAATAAAATTCAGAATGTTGACCATTCTGATATTACTACCACCACCACCACTGCTTCCACAGACCGTCTTGCTGACCGTGTATCTCAGTGATACATACCTCCATATTCCAGACTACAGGGGCCACAGACAGTTTCTCTTATTCAGAGTGAAGGCACAACCACTTCCTATTTATCCCCATCATGTGCTCTGTCCACAGCCTCCAGAGTTTCTGCCACATGTATAGCAGTACTATGTGCCCATCCCAAGACTCTGATCCATATTTACTCACCCTCAAGATTTTTCTCATTTAGGCAGTTTTTTGGGGGGGAGTGATGCATAGAGCTCAGGAGTTCTCCATTCCTTATCTTTCCAGCAGTTTATTTTCTTGAACCTCTGCAAGTAAAACATTTTACTAAGGACCGTCAAAACATTTCTCACAGCTCAGATGGACGCAAAACAGAGAACATTTTTTTTACCATAAGACGAAGCCCTGCAGTTGATCTAGCCTTCCTAGACCTCAGCTGGTGGACAGCAGCATCTGCATGAATGTTCATGAGTGTTATGGACTCAGTGTCAGCAGTGATCTTCATACTTTCTTCACTAAGATGCACTTGAAAACAATTAAGAGGTACGTGAAATGCCTATGAGAGAAGCGCAGGCACCCTCTGAGAAAGTGTATACTTTTGATCTCCATCGGAGAGGAATAAAAATAGTGGTCCTTGGAGGTACCAGGGAATGCAGGGATATCATTTATAGTTCCAGAGGATGCGCAAATAGTAACAGCTTGCATCTCTGGTTTGGATGGGGTGCCCCCATAGGTCACTTCAGAGCTTGTCAACTGGAGTCCTTCAGTGGCCAAGAGATGCATCATTTTAAAAGAAGTTTTTTTTTCTTTCAGCTTTTCCCGGTCAGGGGTCGCCACAGCGGAACTCCGGTCCGCTAATGATTGGCAGTCGATTTTTATGGTGCTGAGGTGCCAACCCAACCTTCAATGAAGGCATGCCCATTCATGCATGTCTTTCGAATGCCACTTGACCGCAGGGAGGACATGCAGACTCCACACAAGGCGCTCCAGCCGAGAATTCAATGGGTGGACCTCTTGCTGTGAGGCGACAACGCAACCGCTGCACCACCGCAGCTTGAATCAAGAAGTAATATCCTTAATTGTAGCCCTGAAAATGTATGACCTGGCTCCTAGAACATTGCAGACAGCAGTGTGGTATATGCCTACACAGTTGGAATGCAATGTATTCTTACCAGATGTACAACTTTGACATTATTGGATAAGGATTTATACTACAACAGTGACCCTTCTCAAACATCTATTTTCTGATATACTCACACATCAGTACTTTTCCAGGAATGTTGTTAGACTTCTAAAACCAACCAGTTCATCTCTTTGCTTTCTTTCTGGGGGCAAATAAATATCTATTTTTACCTTGCATGTGCCACCACCGGTTTTGTTTCCCCAAAAGGATGGTCATGGTTGGGAAGCTAGATTGTTGCCTTTGTCTAAGGGGAGTTTGTGGTTGAACAGCCTTATACAAGAGACTTTTTTTCTTGTACCTTTATTTTATTTTTATTTTATTTTTATTTTACATTTGTTAACCGGGCTAGTCTGGCTGGATACATTGTCCATTTTCAGCAGAGGCCCGAGGAGAAAAGCTCCATTAACAGACTAGTAAATTACAATAAAAAGAACAATAATCAAAATCACACTCAACACAGAACCAATCATACATACAAGCAAATAAAGGACAAAGTTGTTATTGGTGTAGTGAAATGCAGAAGTATTATAACAAGAAAAAACAAAGGATTTTTGCTCCCACTGCCTGCCTGTCATCAGCCACATCTTGACATAATGACCCATTTGTTCCCTCATCACCGAGTGTGAGAGCCATCTAAAAGAGGCCATCAGTTTAGGCAGCCATCAGGGGTAGTTTGCATTTTCCTTATTTTTGCCTGGTACCTATGTGCATTCTCACTTCTGCTAGGAAAGGTGGGACCTGGAATGAGTTTGTGGTGCTGGGCAGTCATTCACTTCTAGAAGGGGAGTGTGCTAGCAGACAACCCTACCCACCAACTTTAAAGTATGGTAGGCAGTTTCCCTGTTTTCCATTGAGGAAATCTTAGCATGCCTTTGTGCTCCTCAAGCATGTGCAGTCCTCCCCCACTCGTGGGAGAGCTGTCAAGGCCATGCCCATTCATATTCGTTCTCTGTTTCCTACAGTGTCCGGTCTGCTCAGAAGGCTCCATCCCCTTGTACCATGGAGCCAGACAATACAAGTGAGTTATTAATGGATTGTCTTTTGCTAACCATCCATTAGATGATGTTGCTTTCATAGGGCAATTCTCCATCTGCATGATTGCTTCAAGAGTGTATTTCAGGAATTTGTCCACTTGAAAATATTTGTGCTTATCCTTCACCAAATGTTATTGCTTAGACAGTGATTTTAGGGGTAAGACCTTAGCACCATGGTGCTTCAAAACTTGACGACTTGAGCTCTGACCTTTTGGCTTTCCTGTGCTTTGCACCTCCCAAAGGGAGGCTTAAATTTGATAGTGTTTAAGATTTTTAACGCCTGTTAACTACAGTAACATTTTTTTGAAGTGTGTGTGTGTGTACATATCTCTTAATCTTTGAGAAGGCTGCTGCAGTAAATGCATGTTAGCCTCTCACTATCCTAAGTCTGAATAGTGTCAGTAGCCAGCATTTGTGAATGGATTTTCCCACGTCAGGCAAGTAATATCATTTTATTTTCTTGCATCTTTCAGGATTTTCTTGCTTATTGCATGGGGGTCATCTGGGGAGATCTATTTCAACATATGGAAAGGCCGAACTGTGAAATCCAACATGGTCGAGACCATATGATCAACAATTCAGTCTGCTGACAAAAAACACAAACCCAAACACCCGCAAACAATGGAAATGATACTTTTGCAGGGGAGCAAGCATCCTGCACCTCCCACACCCCCTGCTAATTTTATATTCCAACTCCGAGATCGCACTACAGTGGTGAAAGGGCTAATTCCCTGGTCCCCACTGTACTGCTATCTCAGTCAGAATGGGTAGATGAACCGAATTGTTGATTCGAAAATATGGGTTTCTACAATTCAGGCATTCGATACTTTGAAGTAGACCCATCTGGGAAAACACGGGCACTGACTGCACACCTAGTCTAGTATGTGATGTCAGGATATGTACCAATAGGGGCATGCATGCTGCAGTGTGTGGCAGTTGAGTTTTCCAAATCACATCAAATTAAGGATGTCAGAAGAAAAAAATCCCAAATTTTTCACTGTAGAACTGTGTCTTGCCGATCAGCAAATTGTAGCGTGCGCATATATTTCATTTCATATTAAAGCCAAAGCTGTGTTCTTTCCTTAAAGTGGAGTTAAATTCTGATGTAGTGCTTAAGCTACAATATATAATTTGGGTAAAGAAAAATATGTTTTAGGCAGGAGATAAAAATTACTTCTGCATCAGCCACAGGTTATAGCAAAGTAGTGATTGTACTGAAAACTTAGTTAAAAAAACAGTAACATACAAGTTTTATGCTTCCATAAATTGGGTAAGGTTCATAACGATGCATTTTGGGTAAGGTTCATAACTTGGTGCATTTTGGGTAAGGTTCATAACTTGGTGCATTTTAATGTTTTGCAGTATGTATTGTATTTACTGTCTCAGATAATGTTATAACAAATTATTTCTCATTCTTTTTTAATGGTAGTAGTTTGAGTTATTTCATCTGTATTGTGCATCTGCTGTCAGGTTTCCCATTTATTACTCAATATCCTTCTGCATTGGGGTGAAGTGCGTTTTCATCTTTGTTGCCATAACAAATTGCTAATGTGTTTGTAAAAGAAATAATGATTTTGTGTGCGTGTGTGTGCACGTTTTTTTTTTTCTTTCTTTCAGTGACCACACAAAATACACTTTGCTCTGTATGGAAAACCCAGAGAAGTGCTTTTTATTAAAGAAGTGTTTAGCTCTGGGTTTTCTTCTACTGCAGCCTTATAAACATACAGTTAAAAACTGTTTAGTTAAATGTGCTGGGTTTCCCTCCTATGTCTATAGATTCTTAAAAAGTTAAGAATGATAGGATAGCTGCAGCACTAAGGAGCTTAGAAGTTGCTGCTGAGACTTTTTTTGCCTTTAGCTTAAAAACATGAAGTACCTGCTGAGTTACAGGACAAAAATAAAATTGCCTTCTGGCATTACCACCTTAAGACCGTCAATGAAATTGACAAATTGTTTTAATCCACTCCTTAGATAGGGTTGTATCATGGCTGCAGTGATTTAATGTTTTTTTCTGATCCAGCAAATTTCAGTCCCTGCAGTCTATTTTTAATTTTGTTAATGACTTAGTTCTTGCTTGTGTTAGTGGCTAAGCATGTGACAAAGTTGTATTTTTGTGTCCGATTTCATAGGTTTACTTAAAATATTCTTGCACCTTTTTCTACAGTGGAGCAGGTGCAGAGCCAGTGGGACACCACTCAGCATGGTGTGGAGGCACGGCAGAAGCAGCTTGAACAGATGTTGGATGATAGTATGCAGTGGAAAAAACAACTGGTGGAAGTAGAAACACTAATTGGACAAAAAGAGGTTGAACTTCAAAGCATTCTCCAGAACTCTAAAGACCCACTTTTGAAGCAACTAGCAGAAAACAAGGTAATAGCATTTCTGGTATCTCTGTTAATGAAGGCCTACTTATTACTGCCATACCGTTATTTTTTTTTTTCTTGTAGACTGTTCTGATTTAAATAAAATATATTACCAAAAGTTGAAAGTCTGCCACAGGCTGTATATCAAATGACAAAAATCACCAATGGCTTTGATAAGTCTGTCTCACATCCAGGAACCCTGTAAACCACAAAAAGTGAGTCACAGTATGAACAAGTACATCATAACTTGATTTATTGTGGTGACTAAGCCAGTTTGTGTTTGTTTTTTCAGTACCCTCATAGAAGAGGAATTAACATTTAAAGTTTTAGACTGTTTATTATTGTTGCTTAATATTGTAACATTTTAAGTGTTTTAATTTTTTCACAAATAGGGAAGTGAAGTCAGTCTTCTACCTTAATGGTGTGTGCAGCTATCTCCGTAGGCTGTATACAAGACAAAAATGTGCAGATTTTTGCATCATTCCCAGATGTTATCTTACAAGATACACAGACTAAGGTTGAGTTGCTGTTTCTGTGGACAGAGCAATATACAGTGAAATAAGACAGTAGATTGAATGTTGGCTATGTCCTGCATTTTTTTTGCCATCCTTTTCACTGGGTTCGCAATTTCTATTATGATTACCTCCTAGATCTTTGCTATAACCATCAGTCAGGGATACGGGTACAAGTGGGTACAGATTAATGAATTATTATTGGTCATATGGTAACTGTAGTCTGAACAACTGGCCCATTGCAAATCAAGAATTCCCATTTCTGGTTGGAATATGGCTACCTAATGAACAACTGGTTGATTAGAGCTCTCCCAGTGTGAAAACTGAAAGCATTAAAAAAAAAAGCTTATAAAAGTTAGTAATTTAGGTAAAATTCAGTAACTGGCTAGTCATTACACTGCCGCCTGGATGCCAGCAAAGAAGAAATTTATCGGAAATAAGAGAAAATCAACCAGGAAAGGGGAAGAAAACTGTGGCTTGAAAGAACCTTGCAGCAGTTCAGCAAAAAGCAGTTCACGTTTCATCTATAGTGTGGGAGATGGCCCCAGTAGTTCATAGGAAACAAATCAAATGCATTCAGAATTGTTTCAAGTAAGTGCGACACTGGAGGATTCTATAGTATAAAGCTAAACAACAAAGGGCTGGAAGAAATTAGAGTTTAAGTAACCAGATGCATTAATAAAACTAGAGAAATCAGAGGGTGAAATGAAGGAAAGACTGAATGAGGCTTTTCAAGAAGAGCTGTTTCGAAAAATAGATTCAGAACACAAAGCGCACATGGAAAAACTCAAGATTTTCTGACATCCCAGGGAATGTAGGAGTACATTGCTTAATTTTTATGAAATTACAAATGAGAAACAGGACTAGTAATCTGCAGCAGGGGTTATTATATGAAGGGGGGCATGTCAAGTGTATGCTTCAAATCTGGCCATGAGAAAGCAGTCAAGAACTGTATTATGAGGTGCAGTCATACCAATGGAAAAAGATGCTTCTTGGCAAACCTGTAGCTTAAAGGAAAAAAATTAAATGTTGGGGACATTAGACTGTTTCTGAAAAAAATATTCACTGTACACCAGTAAGAAAAAAGAAAGTTTATCCTTGCAATAGGGAATGTTGAGAGGCAAGTGAGATTCAAGTTGCTATGTCCAGCTGTCTTCAGAATATTTTTTCTTTGGGGATCAATAACATTTTTGGATGCAGGACATTCTAGAGAGGGAAAAAAAATAACCAACAAGTGGAGAGAGACTCCTCATTCTTCTGACAGTAACAAAGTCAAAGCCCAGCGAGAGAATTTGTCAGTGAAACTTTTTTGCCACTATTTCAAAGGAAAATGTTTGAGCAACAGGGGAAAAAAAAGTACAACAGCTGACTCAAAAAATCAGGAGTACTCTGGACTGAAGACAGGTTAGTGTTGGGAGCTCACAGTGAAGAGGAAGACTGGCAATAATGCGAAATTAGAGAATAAATTGAAGTAAGTGACATTTCCATTAGATGCAGTTTAAACATTAGAACTGTGTTTCTGCTAGAAGTGTCTTAAAGATTGGAAGCTTGTTGATTGTGTTAAACTGGTGAAAAGGCTAAACCATAATCCCTACTTTGGCAGTAATGTTTAGAAAAGTAATGAAAGGACTGAAAAGTTATTGTAAATAAATTTTATTTTTACTTATTAATTTGTGTTCCTGCGGTCAAGTGGCGTTCGAAAAACATGCTTAGAATGGGCGTGCCTTCACTGAAGGTTGGGCGTCGAGCTGGCACCTCGGCACCCGTAAAAAATTTACTGCCCATCATTAGCAGACCGGAGTTCCACTGTGGCAACCCCTAAACGGGAAAAGCCGAAAGAAAAACAACAACTTATTAATTTGTGTTAATAAATGTATTGCTGTAAGTTGCATGCTATATTGTAAAACAGTTCTGTATTGTATGCATAGATATTTTAAATATGAGGTGGGGAGTTTTAATAGTGGCTGCTGTTTACTTTAGTGATAAATTAAGAAAGCACTCTTCCTTAACCGTAACATATCCATGTTTTATACTAACAAGATATAAAAGGCTATTAATAAGCCAGATAGCTATATAATGAAGTGATTTTGGGTTGATGGGAGGATACAAGTGTATTGATGGATTTATATAGGTTCATACTAGGCTATCTGCCCTGGGGCATTTATAAGCCTAGCCCGATTGTGTTTGTCTTACGCCACCCCTTGATTTGAGTATACTGGGCCCTTTTTAAAGTTTAGTTTACTGTGCCTCTGTCTAATAGTGACACGGAAGGAATCCCCGGGACAAACCTACGATCCCCCATCCACTCATCAAGATTCTTCTTGAAGAGAGTCAGTGAGGTGCTCTGCCTAACATGAATTGGAATTCTATTCCAGAGCAAAGGGAGCCTCTGGGTTATGAATCTGTCCCTCCAGCATGTTCTATTTATTTCTGTGCTGAGGTTCAAGTCCCTCGAGCGCGTGGCTCTAAGAAATTTAGATTTACTGAGGTGGAGCATGTCCATTCATTTTGGGTTGGACATAGCTTTATATGTCAGGCATAGATCGCTTCGAAGTAGGCGGTATGCAACTGAGTAGAGCTGGAGTTTTTTTAACCGAGCAGCATATGGCATCTGTTTGAGTCCCTTGATCCTCCTGTATAATAACTTTTATCAATAATATAATAATTATTATAATATAATAATAATTATTATATAATATATAATATGTATATTAACATAGAATTACCCATTTTATATGGGAAAATCTAGACTAACATTCATAGGTCAACTTATGAGCAAATGATTTTTAAGCATACAGGGTAGAAAAATAAGAGAAAAGTTTAAAAAGCACGAAAATGGTTTTAGCTGTTTTATTTTTTCCATTACCATCTGTTTTTAGATTATGATAAGCAAACCCAGGTGCAAGCAATTGGTCATGAGAAGTCTGTTCTGAATTACTCCACAAAGGTCCTCTCTTGTGTTTGTAAAGCTAGTAGCTGTTTTTCCACTAGTAAATGCATTCCTTTGGAAATGGAGTCTATATGATGTTCATCGTGTTACACTGCTGCAGTCATTACACTTGGGTTCCCCAGTCGGCCTGAGTTCCAAAGTCTTGGTCCGGCGTCGGTTGCTGTCACCTCCTTCCTGATGTCAGCGCGACAGGGGTATATAAGATGCAGCCAATACCATTTTCTTCAGTCTTTCTTGCTGCGCAATGCCCGAAGCAAAAGCAGTTCGCAAGTGCCGGTCGGCCGACTCCTGAGATTTTCATTCCGAATCCAGAACCGAAGTCTCCTACAAAGCTAAGTACCCCGTTGGGGAAACTTTTTCTTGCCTCAGACCGATGTCAATAAAAGTTGTTAATTGTATTTCTTGTGGGAAGCAAATACCTCATAAGGATTTCCATTCTTATTGTATCCCATGCCTAGGCTCAGACCACGACGTCACTGGTTGTCGGTTTTGTGCTAGGTTTAACAAGCGCACTATTAAACGTCGGTTTGATTTTGCCCATTATTTTGGCAGAAAATTCAATTATACCATGCCGTCAGAACTTCAGACGACCAGAATACATAAAAAGCGCAAAGACAAAGATTGACATCCGAGGCCCAAAACTGACGACGAAGCCTCATCTAGGACAGTCGCCGGTTCTCCGGTTTTCAGCGAGGCACCTTCGCAGCCCCTGACGACCGTTTCTGCAGAACCACAGGCCGCCTCTGACTCCCACGTGGAGATGGCTGGGTCTTCGGATGCACAAGTTATTAAAATTACCAAAACTACCCCTTCAGAGGGATCCGGAGTAGCTGAACAACCCACAGTTTCAGAGGGTGTTTTCAGACCTACTTAGTTAAGCATTAAATCTTCTGTTAAGTCTAAACCTACTTTAAAGACAAAGAAAACAAATACAGCATTCTCCAGGACAGGCCTCCATGCCTAAGAAACAAATGCTCAAAATGGCTGAAGACCTAGTCACTCTGATCAGGGGTTCCCATCCCCCTCCTTATAAAAGGCCTAGACAGGATGCAGACTATGACTCATCCGACCAGGTATCCATCTCTTCAGATTCATCCTTAGTCCTAGGATACTCCTTACCCCCTTATGAGGACTCTGATGCTGAGGAATCAATTCCATCAGCCTCTCCGCCTGAGGACTACTCCGTTGGGGAAACCTTGCATACCATGAGGGAGCATTTCCATTGGGAAGGCCAGGATTACTCAGAATCCAAGAAAAGGCTCATAGACTTCCTTTTATTACCTCAACACAGACCCCTTGCTATTCCACCAGTGTTAGATATTGTGGATGATGTCTATACTGAATCCAGCTTAAATCCTGATTCTTTACCTCCAGCCCCAGTTAAGCCTGACATACTACAGAGTCCTTGACTCGCACAAATTTCTTTATAAAAGCCCTGTTGCCGACCCTGAAACTATTTCTCAGGGACCCAAAGGGGTTAAGGCCTCATCAGCAAAGAATCCAGTCCCCTCTGACAGAGATTCCAGAGCATTAGACAGATGGGGGAAGAAAGTATATACGTCTCCAACTTTAGCAATGAGGGCCTTAAATTGCCGGTTTCACATGTTAAAATATCAGCAATTTTTGATGTCAGTTGAAACAAAAATGCTTCCAGATTCAGATCCTCCTAATTTAAAGGAAATGCAGGATTTATTGCATGCAGCTGAACAAGTGGGAAAACACACTTTGCAATGTGGTTTTGATTCTTTAGAGGCCTCCTGTAGAGCAGCTGTTACAGGTTCTGTCATTAGAAGACATGCTTGGTTAAAAGAACATACGTTACCAGATCATGTTAAAGCAAAATTATTGGATGCACCTGTACTGCAGGATGTGTTATTTGGAGTTAAGGCAGAAGAGGTATTAAAGAAAATGGAGGATAAGGCAAAATCTATGCAAACGGTGAAGGTTCCTCACAAGTTCAGCCTCCTCGATTTAGCAGAAACTGGCCAACAAAGAATTGGTCCTTTCCAGTTTCAGACAGACATCCAAGAGGCAGAGGTTCCACCACAAGGTTCTTACAGGCCTCGACAATGGGGTGCATCAGGCGAGAAAGAAGGGGAAGACAGGCCACAACCTTATAAAAAACAGCCTCAATGACTTCCTACTACAGCTACCAAACAGTTCTCTCTTGGCAGCCCCCTTGGGAGGAAAACTGACACTTTTCTATCAAAATTGGCATATGATCACCAAAGACAAATGGGTTCTCAACATTGTATCTCAAGGTTACAGGTTCCACTTTCACACTCTGCCAAGGTTAACAGGAATTCCAAACCTGTCACCAAATCAATGGGCAGAGGCTCAAAAACAAGTTACGGCACTCATGGACACGAGAGCTATTCAAAAGGTACCACCACAGGAGCAAGGACAAGGAGTTTACTCAAGACTCTTTCTGGTTCCCAGAAAGGGCAAGGCCTGGAGGCCCATTCTGGATCTTTCTTCCCTAAACACTTACCTGGATGTTCCGAAATTCAAAATGTTGACACTACAGCAGCTTCTTCCCATGCTGGGCAAGAAAGCTTGGCTCGTAACATTGGACCTCAAGGAGGCATACCTGCATGTCCCTATGAGACAAAACTGCAGAAGATACCTCAGATTCATGGCTGGTTCAATGCACTATCAATTCTCTGCACTGCCCTTTGGCTTATCTACTTCGCCCAGGGTCTTCACAAAGTGCCTGGCACCAGTAATTGCATTTTGCAGACAGAAAGGAATTCAAATTTATCCGTACCTGGACGACTGCCTGATTCAAGCAGAGAGCAAGGACATTCTTCTAAAGCATCTGGCGTTTGTAAAACAGTTAAGTTGCCTAGGGTACACAGTAAATGAAAAGAAATCAAAACTAGTGCCCTCACAAGAGATAATATTCCTGGGTGACAGCTTGAATACAACGGCCCAGATGGCTTATCTCACGCCAGGCGAGCAAGGACATCTGACCCAATATTTTCAATTAATGGCAACAAGAACCCAGCTCCCTGCAAGAAAAATTCTGCAGGCCTTGGGTTACATGGCATCTTGCATACTACTAATTCCATATGCCAGGCTGCATATGAGGAAACTACAATGGTACTTAGAGTGTCTGGTCTCAACACTGTCAAAGTTTGGAAACAGTTATACCACTAATTCCTTGCCTGCAACAGGAGTTTCAATGGTGGGCTCAAGCTTGTCACCTCAACCAGGGACAGCCTTTTACTCAACCCACAGCCAGGCAAACACTGACAACAGATGCATCGGATTACGCCTGGGGAGCACACATGGCAGGAAAATGTATTCAGGGCAAGTAGCCCGCAGAACAAAGGCATCTTCACATCAGTCATAAAGAGATGCTAGCTGTACAAAATGCCCTAATAGCCTTCAAGGACTTGCTACATCCAGGACAACTACTACTAAAGACAGACAACACCACAGTTATGTGGTACATAAACAAGCAAGGGGGCTCTCACTCTTATCCCCTCTGCAGACAAGCCATGACCTTGTGGAACACAGCTCTAAACTTTCAAGTCCATCTGCAAGCACAATTCCTGCCAGGAGAGAAAAACACACTGGCAGACGACTTAAGCAGAAACATCATTGATCCCCACGAATGGAATTGGATCCACAAATATTCAGAATGATAACACAGAAATGGTGGAGCCTGGACATAGATCTGTTTGCATCCCCAATGAACTGCCAGCTACAAAAATTCTGCACAAGGATTTACCATCCACAAGCATGGAAAGTGGATGCCCTCTCATTCAGCTGGAAAAACCTACAAGTAATTGCTTTCACACCACTACCTCTCCTTCCAAAGGTGTACTCATCAAAGCCAGGCAGGAAGAACCAAAGATGATCCTGATTGCACCAAACTGGCCACCCCAGCACTGGTACCCAATCTTGAAGAACTTGGCAGAAGGACCACCCTGGATTCTGCCTCAAATCCCACATCTGCTGATTCAGCACAACAATCAGATACTTCACAGCCAGCTAAAGACTTTAAACCTGGCTGCATGGAAGATTTTCTAGTCAAGCAAGCAATACCTCTCTCCAAATCTGTTATGGATGTCATTCTGGAGGCCAGAAGGCCTAGTACCAGGAAGGCCTATTTGGATAAATGGAAGAGATTCTGTGCCTGGAACCAGGCTCACGGCCTTGACCCTCTTGTCCCAAATATTCCTCATATATTACAATATTTAACTGAGATGCTGGACAAAAGGCCTCTCCTTTTCATCCATCAAGATCCACGCCTCTGCCATCTCTGCTCATTGCAACACGAATACACCAATTTTCTCTAATCCTTTGCTAAAACAGTACCTCAGAGGGGCTAAAAACATAAGACCGCCCCATAGAGCACCTACTCCAACTTGTGACCTCAACTTCGTATTGGAAAAATTAACTTTACCTCCCTTTGAGCCAGCTAACACAGCAGATTTAAAATATATCTCTTGGAAAACTGCTCTACTCCTGGCAATAACATCAGCACGAAGAGTTTCAGAATTTCAGGCACTAATGGCAGTAGAACCTTTCATCATTTTCCACCAAGACAAGGTGTCTTTAAGAACTAACCCTACGTTTATGCCAAAGGTGGTGTCAAGTGTGGCTCTAAACCAAAACTATTCACTTTCCAACTTTTTATCCAAATCCATATAATAAAGGAGAGAGACTACTGCATTCTTTGGACATACACAGGCAGTTGTGCTTCTACTTGGACAAAACCAAAGCTTTCAGAAAATCTGAGCAATTATTGGTAGCATATGCTGCAGGAGCACAGGGAAAAGTCATTTCAAAACAGACCATTTCAAAATGGATAGGACACTGTATACGTTTCTGGTATACACACCATGGGAAACCTGTACTTAACAGCATTAGATCTCACTCCACCAGGGCAACAGCCACTTCAACTGCCTACCTCAGAGGAGTACCTACCAAGGACGTTTTGGAAGCAGCAACTTGGAGTTCTGTACATACCTTCACCAAGCACTACCATCTGCCTCTATACACTAAATCTAGAACTGGCTTCGCCCCTGCAGTGCTGCAGGGCCTTATAGCCACCCCTAATGCCTTGTAGTACCAGCCACCCTACCTCAGCTTTAGGATTCTACCCAAGTGTGATGACTGCAGCAGTGTAACACGATGAACATAGTATAGTTTTGTACCTACCATAAATGTAGATGTTCGAGTGTATACACTGCTGCAGTCCAGGTTACCCTGTCTCCTTCCCCTCCTACTTGCTGCTACGTACCTACGTCTTCTACCCTTTACTACCTATGGGGAGTATTTGCTGGTAGCTGAAAGTTGTTGATTGCTTTTCTTATGTATGTTTTATTAGCAATTGGAATAGCCTACCTTTTTGGGGGCACCTGACATCTGGGGCAAGAAAAACTGAAGAAAATGGTGTCTGCTGCATCTTATATACCCCTGTTGCACTGACGTCAGGGAGGAGGCGACAGCAACCGACGCCGGACCAAGACTTTGGAACTCAGGCCGACTGGAGAACCTCCTGACGGCAGGATAACCCAAGTGTAATGACTGCAGCAGTGTATACACTTGAACATCTACATTTATGGTAGGTACAAAACTTTACTTTCAGGCAATTAAGAAATGTCTGAACAGTATGCATCGAGTGATGATGTACACTGAACAGTATAATTAGATTTTAAAGGGATAGTGGCAAGCAGTTCATTGAAACTAAAAGTTTAAAACTGTGAGGAGTGAACAGTTTGGCAAGTACTTGCTTCCCATGCAGCTTTAATACTTCAGTCTATTAAATATTACAGTGCTGAATTGAGTTTAAGTATATTCGGCACACTTTTTCTTAAGGCAAAAACGTAGATCTTGCACATGACAGGACAAGGACAAACAGTTGGGGGGGGCACACATGCTGTAACATGCAATTTCAGCATGATTAAAAGTAACTTTAGAATATGTAATGTCTGTAGGTACAGCTGTCCCCTATGTAGACGTGCAAACTTCCTTTTTGGAAAGTTTGCATAGTTTTGTGCATTTGCTGTGAGTTAAAAGGATGGGAGTTTTTTAATGTATTTTTATTTTATTTTATTTTTTGTTGCTGCTGTTATATTAATGTGAAAAGGTTGTGAAAATGTGGCATGGGTTTTCAAACAGAGATAAGAAGCAGAAACTGCTAACAAGATCAACCTGCCAAACATTAGGATGTGCATGTAACTTGAATGTGAATGTAACTTGAAAACATATATTAGGAATTGCTGTCATATGTAATAAGTAAAAGTAATAACTTTATTAGAATGCTTGCTGAGTATTAACATGGAATTTAAATGGTCTTGCAGGTATAGAAAAATATAGTATTGAATTATATCATGAAGTGCAGGGTACAAATAATGTTGCTGGAGACATATTTGAATATAAATGAGCATGTGAATTTGTCAAAGGATTTTCAGGATGGGCATTCCTGAGTGTCTGGGATTGGAATTTTTTCCGTTGGTATTATTCAGGTAACTTCCACATCTATGATAAATATGAAAAAAATCCAATACGAATACTGGTTTTATAGAGTTTAGTCATCTTGTTGTCATAATTTTTTGACTGCGGTTTGTGGACATTTTGAGGCTTATGACATCCCTTGGAAAGGTTGCGAGCAGGTTGGAGGTTGGCATAATGGTTAAGGTTTTTGCCTTACAAACAAAAGGTGCAGGGTTTGATTCTCACAAGGGGTAATTGGCTAGGCTTAGAATAGCCCACAAGGGCAATTAGCCTAGTATTAAAAAAAAGTGTGCTTGTTGATGACAGACACCACCAAATGACCTTTAGATTTTTGACTATGCATTTAAAAACTGCCTTAATACAGGGATAACTGCCACTGTTTCTGAAGGACAGTCACGTTTGCAAAGTGTAGACAGGTTATCCAAGCACCAGCATAAGATTGGCAAGAAATTAGAAGATAAAATATCTGACAGAAAGCATGACATCTTTGTGATGCCTTCAGTCTTGCAAGGGCCTGATGTTATCAGCCTTGGAAGGGTGCATCTTAGCCCATTCCTACTTTATCTACCCTTGCAGTACCTCTAACTCCCATTGCTGCTTCACAGGACTTTGAGTGAAGTGTGAAGGAACTGTTAAAACTCAATGAAAGGGTATTTGCAGTTTTTGGTATCAAAGAACCTAAAAAAGAAAGACCAGTCATCCGGTAATTCAGTTGTGTGAGACTAACTTTAAGAATGTCTTAACTTGGCCAGCACCCAGAAGGTCATGTTTCTTCTGTAGAGTGAAGGGGAATCTTAAATACATGTGTGAGAAACTGGTATCAGATCTTGCAGTGATCTCACTGGATACTGATAAGGGTTCCAAGTTATTATCAGGTAACAGGTCACTGCCCAATGTCAGATATTTTACTTGAGAAATGTATACAAGCAAATGAGTACTGAAGCTTTTAACTGACAGACCCTTAGGCTTCATTACAATGGGGATATTTCAAACTGAAGATATGTGAGGAAACTCATGTACCAGCTACGAAATGACACCTTTCAAAGTTAGAAAGAACCATTAAGTTTAGCAAACATGCTGTCAGATGCAGCTGTGATGCAATAGATCCTCTTCCTGGGCTTCAGCTGGCACAGTAATTGAATAGTATGCTTGGTTAAAGATTCATCTCTTGCTTGTGGACATAAAAAGGCAGTTGAATGCACCCCTAGACAAAGAATTGTTGTTTAATGCATCTTTCTATGAAGTTTTTAACAAGTTGAAGATAAACAAAATGTTCCTTTAGTTTAAGCAGCTTTTTTCATTCTCCAGTAATCTGTGCAGTGGCCCTTTTATTGAAAATGGTCTCAGGCTGCGCAGTTTAAACAGAAGTGAGTTTTCAGAGAGAACCAGTAGATAGGTGGCAGAAACAAAAAAAAAAAAACACCAGGTCAGGTAAAAAGCAAAGTATAACCAGTTCTACTTTTGAAACAAATTTATTCACAAATGTATAAGCGCTTTCGTTTTACTCCAGTAAAACTTCTTCAGGATACATCATTGCATTAAAAACCACTTGTTTACATATCCCATAGTCATGTGACCACTTCCCCTTTACATCACTTGATTTTCTTTCAAAAATTGTAAAACTCATTTATACGAAAAATCAACCCTATTCATTCAGTAAATCCTCTCTAAAAATATTATCAGCCTCTAATATTACACTAAACTAAAACCATATCAGCCTAAAAACTTACATTATATCCTAACGTAAAAATGTATTAAAGAAAAAAAATATATATATATATATGTATTTATAAATGTATGAAATGTAAAACAAACACAGATCAACCTTAGTGGTACAAAAACATATCTCCCTATGAACTTTCATAGATGATTTTCATATTTTTATCTGTTCAGCGCCTTCAATTTATTAATTTATTCAATTCATTAAGCCCTGGTCACTTATTGGCATTAAGCCTTACCTGCCATAAAAATTCTTGTTTCTCCAATAAAACAGTCCAGACCCCTTCCCGTAGATTTTTTCAACTTTATCAAGGATGACAAAGTTAAACATATGATCCTTACATTCTTCTATATGCTGAAATAAAGCATTTGTTTTTTTTTTTTTTATTTCATAAAGATGTTCATATATTTGGTAACTTAATTTATGTTCCGTTTTCCCCACATAGAAACCTTCACACATTTGACAATAGGGCTCCATAAACTACCCCTATAGTTTGTTATATTTACCTTGTATAAAAATATCCACTCCATTAACCATAATTCTATTACACACTGTTATATGTCTACATATATTACATCTCCCATTAGTCTACAGCCAAAGGAATTCCACAGTTAAAACAAGGAAGATTGTTTTATTCCAGGCTGTCCTAGTACTTAGAAAAGATAGGCCATGTAGATGCATTTTTGAATCTCAACTGACTGAAGATGTTTTTGGTGGTAAAGACTTGCAAGTTGTTACCTTTTCTGGCTTTCTTCCCCTTCTGTTTCTAGATTTCTTCATGGTCACTCTGGACATGAAGCATGCTTGTATACATTTCTGTCTTCAGAGAGCACACACAGTAAATGAGATTTATGTCTGGGTGGAACACATCATTTAGTTCCATTTCTTTTGCCCTGTCCTTTGCTCTCTTAGAGTGTTCATGAAATGCTACATTTCAATTTTTACCCAGCTCAGTGTCAGAGGCATTCACATGTGCCCTTGTGTGGTTGACGTGCCTGATTTATGTCTTAGGAGAAGTTAAGCAGAGCTTCAGATCAGGCTATCTACTGCCTTGTCACCTAGAGGTATCCCTGGACTACCATAAATTAAGTCCTTCATTCCATACAAAGTACTTTTCATGCGCTGTCCTAGATATCATGAAATGCAGACGGTTTCCCCACAGGAAATGATTGTGTCTCTTTAGTTGCATTTTAACCTAGACAGCTGAAAAGGTATCCATAATGGCAAGAACTCATAATGGAAGCCCCCATTCCTATGATTTCCATGTCTGTGTGAAAGGAAAATAGACAAATCTGATTGTGATGCCACCTTTTTGCTTGAGGTAGTCTTGTTCACCCCATGCTGCTGCAGCTGAAGAAGATAAAGCCCTTCATTTTTATTTTCACATTGCACCTCACTGTTCAGCTTGGGCATGTAGTGCACTCCCATTCTTATCCATTCCAGGCTGATAATATGGATAACATGTTAGTGATCCCCACTGATAGAATGTGTATTGGTGCTTCCTTTCGATAAGGAATTACACACGTTTGCTACCAAATAATCCTACTTGGATATGTAGATTTTAATGAACATGAACGTATGAACTTATCAGTTAAGATTCTGTCCAGCAGGAGGTCATTAAATACCTCTGCAACCTTATTTAATGCAGGCCTTGTCTTTGTTTTGGTCAGGGTCCGCCTTTCTCCATTTTTCAGTGCATTTACCCCAAGACCTCCCCCATTCTCTTCTTCTGTGCTTATTTATTTATTTATTTTTTTCTTAGAGGGAGGTTTGCATTCAGGGCCACATAGAAAGCTTGTGTCTACAACATAGTATCTGAATTTTGTTCTGAAAAAAATATATATATACATTTCTTTCTTTTGCACCATCTGATGATTGTGCCTTTAGAGTTTGGCATAGAAAAACACAGTCTTCGTTGCTATAATCTCTTCCCTCAAGGTGTCTTAAGTTGAAGACCTGATGGCCTAGAACCATTTGCCATTTCGCAACAGGAAATTTCTTCACGGATTTCATGTTTGGGAATAGCTGAGATATAACTTATCCAGAACTAAAGAGTGGAGAGAATCCACATAGCTTTTCATATCTTTTAAGCAATGGAAACTAGATATTCAAATGGATGATCTTCAGATGACTAGCTAACTGTATTTTTTTGTTGTTGTTATTATGGATGCCATGGTAAGACCTTGCAAGGGTAAGTCAGAGCTAATTTAACTAAAGCTGCCTCTACACGCGGTGCCTTTTTTATGAAATGTGTGTGCACGAAACATTTATGATGCAAATGCCTGGATCTCTCTATACAGGCAATTATTATCTGGATAATTTTTACAGGAGCAGAGCAGAATTTGCCTATGTAACAGCATGTTAGCTCCACCACACAGAGTTCTAGGGTCAGAGCATGTACTGCTTAATACAATTCTTGTGTTTTTTTTTTTTTTTTTTTAATGAATGAATGATACTGCAACACTAGTGATCTCTATGTTGAATGTAATAGAGCTATGGGATAATTTACCATAGCAGAAAATGTTTGAGTGTGTTCTCTGTTGAAGTACAGACATCATCTTGCTTTCCTACAAAGTAAGAAAAAAAATACTTTTGTGACTGCAAGCTGACCACTCTTCCTGCACCTTCCACAGGCATGCTTGCTGGGTCTAACCTGATTCATGCACACCAAAAAGAATTGAAGATGGCATGGGTTGCTCTCACCTTTTTTACCTACATTGATGTCTCCATCAAAAAGCAGCTTGCATCACTTTTAGTTCTTTTTTTTTTGCCAAATGTTTATCTGTCTGTCACTTTCCAAGTGACTTTCAGAGGGCAATAAGTATCCAGTTTGGGAACGCTTTAATAGTGGATCTTTGATATTGTTAATTTTTGCTGTATAAAAATGTATATATTAAGTTTATTTGATCAGCAGATAGTACATATGCAGTCACAGTGGCTGTAATTGAACTGCATATCTGTGTGTAGGTGATGGGGTTGAAAGGGGTTGCCCTGTATATGAAATGGGTTGCCCTGTTATATGTCTGTCCAGCAAGATGACATATATTATCACATTTTACACTCATTTGACCACAGCCAAGTATCTGAAGTTTACACAAGTGACTGTAATTGTGACACTTCTGTGTGTGCACTCACGTGCACATGCCCATGCCCACATTGAGGAGGTTGCAGTGGGCTGCACTATGTCTTAGAGCACCATTTGTAAGAACTGTTATCAGATTATATATTTGTTCATTCATTTACTCAATCAAATTATATATTTGTTCATTCATTTAATCAGATGTCTGAGGTGTACACAGCTTGCAAAGTGTCTTTAATTAGTAATTAGTTTGACAGTGTGTTGATGAAAGGGACTCCTGTTGTCATTTGATTACAGGTAAACAGCAACTGAGCTGTCTTAACAGAGCTGTTGCGTAATTGAGTAAAGCAAGCTGAAATACATTAATGTGACTGTTATTACTATTTTTTTAATTTGATCACAATCTGATATTTGAGCTGTATTTAGTCAACAAAGTGGCTATACTGACTAGGTACTGAGGCAGTCTGTGAAAGAAAATGACTGACCCAAACTGTTTGAGCATAGTTAAAAAAAAAAAAAAAATCAAAAAAAGTCAGCAACCTGCTGTAAAATAGCCTCACCGCATTTCATTTAGTTCTATCTATTAATTTATTTTTTCTACCTTCCTTGCTTTAAAGTTGCCTGCCTCCACTAATACTACTACATGCAAAAGGAAACAAGACAGCCACCATGTGATTCACAACACATCTGTACAGTTTTCATTTTTTCAGGCCAACAAGCTGTGTATACCTCTGATTTACATCACCATTGTGCTGTTATCAAATAACCAAAAAATAATGCTGTTTTTTTCAGGAAAATGTTAAATTAAAAAGATAGTGAACACATTTGGTAAAACGCACTTGGCTAGAAATAGAAATGTGTATTGAAGGTGCACTGTATTAGTTAACCTTATTCTAACATTGTGACTAATATCTAATGAAAATTACATTGTGTGTTAGGAGGCGAGGTGGCATCTGCAAGCTGATTAAAGATGGTAGGCACCCAGAGTGGAAACACTAATACAGGTTGTGCAGGGCTTCATTTACTGAATGTTTGTAGATGGTTATAAAAGTTATTAAATATTTCCGTTATTTGCTTTAATAAATCAAAAGTAGAGCATGATACTGTCTTGCAAGTACATGTTACAAATGACACTAAATACACTTATGTAGGAGAAATGGCAAAAAATTCAACTATTTATTTGAGGTACACTATTATTCTGCGGTGGTGCAGCAGTAGCGTTGTTGCCTCACAGCAAGAGGTTCTCCCGTTTGATTCTCGGCTGGAGTGCCGTCTGTGTGGAGTCTGCATGTCCTCCCCACGGTTGGGTGGGCGTTTGAAAGACATGCGTAATGGGCGTGCCTTCGTTGTAGGTTCAACGTCGAGCTGGCACCTCGGTGTTCGTGAAAAATCTACTGCCAATCATTAGTGGACCAGAGTTCCACTGTGGCAATCCCTAACCGGGAAAAGCCGAAAGACACAACAACATTTGAGGTACACTGTATTAGTGTTAACATTATTCTGCATTAGCACTAATGTTTCATGAAAAGTAGGCCATGCATTAGGGAGCGAGGTGGCATTTGCAAGCTAACACTATATAGTACTGTATCCTCAGTAAAAACGTTACTAATGGTATATGAAGCTTGAATTAATGAAAAGTGTTTACAAAAGATGTTGAAAATAATAAAATATTATATATATTTACATTAATAAAGCAAAACAGAAAGCAGTACTACCACACCAGAGGGTTTTGCAAGCAGTGTATGCTGGAAAAATATTGCTCCACATATTATACCCCTAAGTATTTTTTTGAGGTACACTGCATTTATGTTAATATTTTAATATTGAGCCTAATATATCATGAACAGTAGGACATGGATAAAGGAGCAAAATGCCTAAAAAAAATGACATGATTTGTAAGGCGTGCACAAGATTTGTACGGTGTGCACAATAAAACTGGGATGTACACGGCTGGAGTTAAGGGTTGTGTTTGTGAAGAATTATAAAATTATATAATATTTACATAATTAATGTAAATATAACATTTTGTATGTTAGTGTCTTGTTTGGAGTAGCATATATGTAAACAGTGGGTGGTAGTTAACAATGGACTTTAAAACATGGTAAGTATTGTGACAGCATATAAATGTACAAATGTTTGCCTGCAAAAGCAGTTATGAATATTAACTGTGTTTTATGTATGTGTTAATGTCCCAGTCTGTGTGACCTATAAGCAGGTAAATGTTGCTGTCTTATATACAGTATTAGGGCACACATTTTTGTCATTCATAGTTACCTTAGTTTTACAGAATATTATTTGTTTGAAATATTGTGAACATATGGGAGGCCTAATCTGCATTTATTGTGGAGAATCACAAAACCACAATTTGCTACCCAGTCTTACTTATCATTGGAATGTTCTTGAACAGATGAACCATTCACTGTCTGATACCTTGAGTCTGTCTTGTTTGTTTATGGAAATATAGCTGTATTTGCACATTTCATTTGAATAACTCAGCCAAAATCTATGCATTTCAACATAAAGTGCACACATTATTTGTCTGCAAAGTAATTTAAAAACTCTTTGTAACATTATTAAGGACTTGCACCTCGGCACATGAAGCCAAGGAGGAAGTTCTTTTTAATGTTATGAATAGAGTTAAGTTTTAATTACTTTCCAACCAAATGTGTTTTACAAACTATAGCTCTGTTAAACCATAACCATAATATTAATCGTTTTTGGCAAATTAAATACTATTTTATTTAATAAATTTGCTAAATAAATTTAGTGCCACCAGGCATATATAGCACATCATTGAATGACGACTTCTGCATTTTACATTTTTTTGTCACTCTTTTAATTTATGAGATAATGCAAATCATGTGAGGTGTACTCTTAAATGAGGTTTAGAAGAACACTTCCTAGAAGTTTCCTGGCTTAAAGTACTTCAGGAAGCATGGGGGTTAATTAACCTTCTCCTGCTTAAGACTGAATGAGTTAAGCAAATAAAAGGGTATGATGAAAGAGTTTCAGATGAAGCAGGTATGCAGATTTGCCCAGAAAGCTTTTAAAGTGGTTATGCATGCCACAAGTATAGCTAATACATAGTTGGCATGTATAGCATTATAACAGTTGCTGATGGTGTTATTAGAAGGAATACTTCGATTAGAAACAGACTGCCTACCCTGCTTGGATTGCTTTCAAATACTTAGTAATTCTGTACAATATTTAAAATTGTATATTTTTTATTGTTTTTTTTTTTTTTGACTTAGGACGAGTTTAAGTTCGCTATTTATACCATTATCTGATCTGATTAAGTGATTACCTAGATACAGCTTCTACACAGAGACGTTTCTTAGACTGCTTAGCTAAGATTACGGTACATGCCAGGAGGCAGACATAATCCTACTGCTTACCCACTTACTTTTTGTTCTTGTTGTGTCTTTCGGCTTTTCCCGGTTAGGGGTCGCCACAGCGGAACTCTGGTCCACTAATGATTGGTATTTGATTTTTACATGCCGAGTTACCAGCCCTGATGCACAACCTTCAACGAAGCATTCACGCATAAAAATGTAGGAAAAAGTAAGTCATACTTATGGAGTCAGTGAAACAGCTATTTGATTGAATTTGCTGTACCAGGCAGAGGCCTTTTCATGAGAGGTATGCTCTTTCTACCTGAATTAGTTTGTTTTAGTATAATAGAAGAAACTGACCTGAAAAACTTGCAGAGGTATGTAACACGTTTGGAGGAGAGGAGGCAAGCTGAATCCTACGTAAAAAAAAAAAAAAGAAACAGCCAATATGAACTATGCTACTTGCCCCCTTTCCCATTCCTTCATTTTGCTTATGCAAGAGCAGTTTTTCCCACTTCAGAAAGAACTGTTTCATCCTGACTTCCAGCAGCTAGGTAGGAGAGATCCTCAATAGGATACAGATTGGAATTCGGAGCAATCCCTCCCTTTATGGCAGTGCATCCAGTCGTTCTCAGTTTAGGTAAGACCCCAGTGGCCCATTTGTTCTTGCTTAGGGAGCCTAGTCATCCCACACATTTCTCTTTGGTGAGAATCAAATGGTAGGGGGTGGTCCAGCTTGCAGGTCCTATGGAATGGCATAACCCAGTGTCCTATAAGACTGCTGTCTATCATACAGTAGCTTCCTAGCTCGGAGAAAGTCGTGTGTGTTCTCACCTAACTCTCTCAGCTCCCCAGTGTTACATGTCTTTGCTGCATTCATATCATTGGCTTCTGTTAATCCAGTTTGCCAAGCTTTTCTGTTGCATGTCTGCTGTGGCACAGTGAATGTAAACATTAACTCTTGGCTATCATTGTTACTGTGTACTCGAGAGTAAGAGTGGCTTTCTTGCACTGGCTCTGTGCATTTATAGGAAGTGGGAATGTCTAACGTATCTACTTCTGAGAGTGAATTCCAAAAACAAAGAAACACAAGGGCTCATGAAAGCTTGCACATTCTTATATCTGTTTTGGGAGCTTAAAGTATGCTGTAAGGTTCACTATTTTGGCAGTTCTACGTATGATGGTGATCTGACCAGCGTTGTGCTTTTTCTCATTGCAGAGCCATCACTTCTCATCATGTCTGCTTCTGGCCTTACTTCCATGCCACCATTTTATGAGCTGGTGAACATGTTCCACCGACAGTGGGGATGCCCTTTTTATCTCATGGTTTGTGATTTAGTACATCGAGGCTGATGCTTAAATGGCTTGATGGGGAAGGGGAGGGGGCATTGGTCCAGAATACTTGTAAGTATTACAGAAAGCACTTTCATATCATCTTCATAGAGGTTTAGGGGTAGTATTGTTGTCTGTTCTTATCCTTGTGTAAAACCGTAATACCTTCTGATGACATCAGATAGTCAAGACTTTCTGAATGGACAGATGGACATATATCTGATTGCTGTCTTTTCCATCAGGAAGTAATTAAAATTTAGTATTGGGCAACTGAATGAGGCATTTTTCTGCTAGTGGTTCACATTTCAAGAGAAATTAATGTCACCACTAACCTGTTAAGCCGTTGTAAGGGCCTTTTTGTGGAGCTGTGGCATTATCAGGAAAACATTTAAATAGCCTTCCATCAGTGTGGCATCTCAGAGGTCGAGCTCTGTCACAAAAGATGGTACCATTTTTCCCATTCTGTCCTCTCTTTACTAGAATAGAACCAAATTGGTGGTGAGCATGTTCACAGTGGATTGCAGAAGGCTTCTTTTTGCCTTTTCCTGTTTCCAGTGATATCCTTTCTACTCACCAAGGTCAGAAGAGAAAGGATAAAGCTCACTTTAATTGTGCATTGTTGTCTGATGAAGCTCTGATTTCAGACTGTTTGAATCCTGGTCTCATGAAGATACAGTGCAGTTCATTGAGCACAAGAATATCAGAAATTATTTCATCAGATTTCAAAAATAAAGAAAATAGCAGCCAAGGGTGGTGTGTGTGTGTGTGTGTGTGTGTGTGTGGGTGGGGGGGTAAAGTGCCCCCTGTCCTTTATTTAATACCACGTTCTCCGGGGTCAGAGAACATCAGGAAAAACTTGTCAAATACAACAAAATGGTCCGTAATGTCAAATTCAACAGAGTGGTCCATCACAAATCCAAGTTTGGCAATCTGTTGTGCCATCATGTTCCAGACAGGTGTTCTAGCTTTATGGTGGAGATGATCATGTTTATCTAGCAGCCTACCTTCTTCAGTAACCTCCGTGTCTTCTTGTATTTTCAGGGAAGGTCTTGACATTCCTAAGAGCTGCCAGGAAGCCTTTTACTGAGTGCACCCCTTCTGCAGTAGTAAACACCATACTGTAATATCTGCTATCATGGCAAGTTATTCATGCAGCTCTTTCATCTGTGTCTCTGGATAAGAACAGTTTAACAGATAAAATGACATAGATTGCCAGCTTCTTTGTCTTTTGCCACAAGTCTTTGACATTTCATTAGCTAAAGCCATTAGAGAGCTTCAATTGGGGATGGTAGGGAAGACGCAGAGTACTTGCATCTATAATTTGTTCACTGTAGATGTTTATGGTGCTGACTTCTGGTTTTCAGTGTAGCATTAAGGTGTGGATCTTTTCTGGAGGAGTAGTAATGCATCTGTACAAGCCTTTAAATGCTTTTCATATTATTTCCTTGGCCTCTTTTTACAGGTAGACTCCTTAATTCTGACTTCCTGGGTCCATTGTGAACTCTGGCCAGTGTTCATAGAAAATGATGCAGCAGTATAACTTGCTGTGCACTGATATTCTGCATTGTGTTGTTGTCATTTTAGTGCTGCTTAGTGTCATTATTCCTGAAAGGGCAACATCTGATTACATTGTAATTTGCATGACTATGAATCATGTCACCAGAGCGCCTACCTGCTATGCTGCTGTGTAATGCACATTTTGAAAGACCACACACACACGCACTGACACCCCTCCAAAGACACGTGCAATCACAGTAACCATTCGTGTATAGATGCATATCCACTTGCATACTTTTCTAGTACTTGTTTCTGACTCTCGCTCTCTCTCACACACACACACACACACACACACACACACACACACACACACACACACCACAAATTGTCTGTACTTGCAGTCTGTACAGGAGTTGTTTCACCCTCTGTAGATTCCTACCACTGAAATGCACAAGTGTACATAGCAGGATTGCCATGTACCCTTACACATTTCTGTCCCTGACGAGTGCTTTCAGTAGGGCTTGTGTCTTTGATTCCTGTACTGAGCAAGTCTTCTAATACACCAGTGCCTGAGGAAGTTCATTTCTGTTTACCCCTCCCACAGACTACCACATTTGCATGTGGCACTGTGAACAGGGATGCTTATAATCAGTGAGGAAAGCTGTGAGCCTGAACATTATTGCTGTAAGAAAGATGGTGTAATTTGCAAGCCAACTATGGATACTAGTCTGTGCCTCCAAAATGTATTAGCAACATAAAAACCCACTCAATTCATCTCTTACAACATTGATATGCTAGGGCTTGCTGTGAGAAACAGCAGAAGAGTGAAACCCATAATTTTATTACCATTGCATGAAACCATCTGAAAACTTGCAAGAAATTGAGGAGACACTACCACTGAAAACAAATATTGCAGAGGTTTCCAACTCATTCTAATCTAGGGTTTTATGTTACATGTATTTGTTTAAGCCTAGGTGCCTTATTGCATCTTAATGTAATGTATCACAGGTTGCTGTTGTGCCAGGGTATCACCTTGTACCTTATTGTAATTGTATTGCAGCTTGTCTATGGGGCCAGCCACTGTCTTACTTAATGTAATGTATGACCCTGAAACTAAGGGAGCCCGCAGGATGTTTTGCAGGGGGTGCAAACCCAGAGTCCCCCCCCCCCCACACACACACACACACGCAGCCATTCCAGTGTCCCCTTACTTGGCTATTTCTCCCCAGTTGCCATAAACACTGTTCAGAACTCTCACTCACTGTGCATATTGTTTTATGCTTTACTTCTACAATGATGACAGATATTTGAATTTAATTTACAGATTTTATTTCAAATTTTATAGCACAAACAGCAATAGACATTTGCTAAACAAAGCCATAGTCTTACAATGAAAACAGACTTGACATTAAAACTTCTACCTTTGAAACTCACATTCACTGAAACAGCATTGAAACCCACATTCAGAGAAAATGCATCTGTCCAGTGGCGGGTTAAGTTTACCTTTGGGCTGTTTTCAGGCCATAGGCCCCTTGCACACATCTTTAGGATCATGCAAGTGTTCTTTAATACAATCAGGAAGGTGAATCAATTATAATATATAATGATTGAATTATATCCCTTTTATAATACTGCACCACTTGATAGAGCATGTTTTAAATTTATAGTTTTGAACATTTTGCCAGTAAGCAATGAAACAAAACATATGAACCAATATTGACAAACTTCCCAATTCAGAACATTTAAACCATAAAAGGCCACTCTCACTTGTGCTATTACAATCCACCAATATCAGTCAATATGCACAATCTCTGAAGAAGTAAAAGTCATCTGAATAATTCCACATTAAAGAGATCTGGAACTAATAAGGTTCTTGTTAGAAAACAACTTTATATTTCACTGTTTCATCTACAAATTCACTGCCCTGCTGCCCTTGAAGAATAAATTGCCTACGTTACATTAAAAAAATGATAAGCTACTACATTGCAATAGGGAATGGGTGGCAAGCTGAAAAACAGGTTCATAGTTACTAGGCGCCTCATCCAAAGGAGGACATACTCAGGTCTGCAGCACCCCACCCCCTTAAAATACAAATATATATGCTGTGGGAGTAGAACCTATAGCCCTCTGCAAGATGCAAGTATGTATGTGCTGTGCTACAAACACTGCTTTAAAATTCTATACGACAATAGTGATACCATTTGCTGAATAAAACAGTTGCACATTTTAAACAGACTTAGCATGAGCTACAGTAAACTTTGCTTCCCTTGAAGCTCACAATTCCTTGAAAATGCACTTAAAATAAATTTCACCTGCTAAGTCTAAGTAGGGCATTTCACTCAGTCTCTCACACACACACTTCCCCCAGGAGTATATATACAAGCAAAACAGACACCCAGCAGAAATACAATCCCCAACATAAGACTATATCAGCGGAAGCAAAACAAAATTCCCACAGCAGCATATATCGGGGGAGACAGTCACAGCATAGGCAGTATGGATATACGAGACATTTAAACATGGTCCAGCATACCCAGTACGGATGTATAAGAGACATTTAAACATGGTCCCAGCATACGCAGTGTGGATATAGGAGACACATTGGGGATTATTGACTGAAGCATAAAGGTATGCATTTAGAAGTTCAAAATATAGCAGTATTTCCTGTCAACACACCAGCATCCAGAATTATTAAAATAAATTAAAATTCTGCTGATCCAGTGGTGTTTTATCTTATTTTGACAGAAATGGAAATAATAAACCATACATTAAGAGACAAAGATATGGAGAGCCATGAATGTTAAATACACATTCAGCCATAAGTAAAGAAGTGAATGATGTTATATGTACAAATTTTGATGTAATGCGTAGTAATTCAATAGTTGTAAAAAAAAAAAAAAAAAAGCGGTTTCTAAAGCTTAATGTTCAAAACTAACAAAATAGTAGCTCACCAATAAACTAAGAAAACAAATACTATGACATATAAATCGTGTCTTTGAATAGTGCTGGTCTTCTTGCCCCTCTAAAACTGGATAGTTGCCTTCTACGTACCCTTCTGGTTTTAAATTGGTATGAAAGTAAAAATACAAATGGCCAGAGGCATATATAATACAGAAGAAAAATTAGGAGAAGAAACAAAGGCAGATAGATAAAACTCTCACACAGACAGGGATCCAGACTCCAGACAAAAGCAACAGCCAAAAACTCAACCAGAGGACCAAGCTCTGTTAGAAGACAATGCTAAATGGCGTGTCACTCAGTACTGCCTGAAAAAAGTGTGCAGTACACTGTAATACCCTATGCCTCAACCTGTTGTCTCAAAATGTACGGAAAAAGCTAAAATATATTGGTAGAAAAAAAGACCAAAATCAGAGACAGATATTGACATTATATACTTAAAAAAATGCTAGAGTACCAGGCTGTGCATTAGAATGCTTTTTTTGAAGGCTATTAAGTCTGAAACTCAAATGTCTGCCGTCATTATTTAGTGAATAATTATTTGGAAACAAACTCACTCTTTTGAGGACTAACACACACTGTTCTACATGATCAAACTAAAAAGGCCGTCAGATAGCATAAAATAATGTACTTTACACAACTGCCAAATGTCTGTTTTACAAAATTAAGAAAATTCGTTATAGAAATCAGTAATCTCACTTGCCACTGAAGAGCGAATAACACATTTATTCACCCCTGAAGAGTTTGTTAAAAAGTTTGTGGTCACTTCTTAAAACCACATTGCACTTATCCCACCCCCTTAGGGTCATTAATTCCACCATTTTATTTCAGAAAGGACCATCAACATGAAACAAATTTTAATGCGTCTCTTATCAACTACAGATCAGCTTTACCCTTGGTTCATCAAGCAATGTATTCATGTAATTATTGCTTAAACAAGGCAACTCTCTAATATATACTTTATTAGCACACCTTCCTAATACAGTGGGAGGAATTGGTCATTATACCTACTGCAAGTGTAAGAAGTTATTTCTGCTACATTTGGGTAAGCTGCTTGAAAAAGCAGTTAAAAGTCAAATTACCTATTGTATTTCAGAGTGAAAACAAAAAATCTCTCAGCAGTATACGTCAGGAGAAACACGATCCCATTCCCAGCATAAGCAGAGCGGAAACAAAATACCCCAGCAGCATTATCAGCATCTCCTTACCTGCAAGAAAGTCTGGGGAAAAGCTTAAGAGCAGGAGGCATTTTGTGCTTTTAGTTTGCATGGGTCAGGCAATGGAAATTTTAAAATGTCACGCTTTGTTTTAGCGTGCCGCAAGCACACATTGGTCCTCCTTAAAGATGCCACCACCATAGAGTTTTGTTTTTCAGTTATTGAAGGATGGAGATGAAAGATAGTCTTATAGAAGGGGGGGCGCTACCTCCCCTTTGCTGTATGGTTCTGCTACCCTTACGCAAAGGGCATTGTTAGAGGAACGTCTATAGAAAAAAAAAAGTTCTTTTTAGAAGATTTTTTTTTTTGTTATGTCTTTCGGCTTTTCCCGGTTAGGGGTCGCCACAGCAGAACTCCGGTCCGCTAATGATTGGCAGTAGATTTTTACATGACGAGTTGCCGGCCCTGACGCACAACCTTCAACGAAGTACGCCTATTCACGCATGTCTCCACACAGAAGACGCTCTAGCTGAGAATCAAACAGAACAACATCTTACTGTGAGGCGACAATGCTACCGCAGCACCACCGATTCGAAGATTTTTTTTAATTTGAAGAAAATTAATCTCCTGGCCAGCCGGTTCCAGGGGGGTGCAAGTGCACCCCCTTGCACCTGCCTGCGGGCGCACTTGCCTACAACTTGTTGATTCCCCTGGGCATGCAGTCACTCACTGTAATTTTTAGCATATTTTATGGAACTTGTGGCTAAGCCTTAGGCACAGTCTTGTACCTTAATGTATGCATTGCAGCTTGTTGTTGAGCGTAGGCACAGTCTTATAATTTGTAAAACTTTTGATACCGTGATATGAGCTCATCAGTAACTGCTTACTTTTACACAGACTGACTTTATTTATTAAAATACTTGTTTACCTTTTTTTAAGCTTAATTTTTACATGAGCTGTGATTTGTATTTTATTTCTGCTTAAATGACATGACTTGATTTTCAATTATTTGTATTGTACCTCACATCCTTTTAAGGGAACTGGGCCAATACATGTTTTATTTTTCTTTTTGGCTGGAATATTTGTGTTTGGTATGAGGAAGTGTATTTAAGTGAATTGTAATCATTTTAGCCAATCAGTAGTGCTTTATGGTCATTCAAGAATTAAATATTCATGAGTTGATGCTCCTTTCCCCCCTAACTCGTTTTTTCATTTATACTCTGACTCTCTCACTTTTTCTGTAGTGTGTGTGTGTGTGTGTGTGTGTGTGTGTGTGTGTGTGTGTGTGTGTTTGAAGCTGGAGATGCTGATTAAACTGTATTATTGAACATATTTTATTCGTTCTAGGATATTAAGGAACTAGACTGTAATTTGGATGTTAAACTTAAAATATAAGCTTGCATTATTTTTAAAGGAAGGTGAAGTGACACTCTGCCTTATCCTTGTAGAATTGATTATTGTTTTTGCCAGTGTAAATAGCATTTTGTTTTACATTATTTATGCACCTGTTTGACTTGTTAAAGTATTGCCATCTTTGAGGTCATATCTTAGTTAAATTAATACACAATGGATACATTAAACAGCTGTGCTTTTGATGGTCTAATTAACTACAGGTTTCTGATGCATTGTAAAGCATGTAAAGTCTTTATGAAAACCAGTGATAAAGATGCATCTGATTACTGTTATAACTGTATACATTTTGAGCATTTATACAGTATTGTAGATTGCAAAATCTCTGAAAATTAATCAGACTCTTCATGTAGAAATAACATATTACTTCCATCAGTTGTTGTCTTTTTGGAATATTGGAAAGATGACTTGTCCTTTTTTCATAGTAATAGTCTTGGTATGGTGGGTGACGCTAGTAACAATGCAGTTAAACATGAAATGATTAACAAACATACAGGTTCCTGCAATAGTATAGATTCTGTAAAGGTCCAAGGTTTACGCTACTCTAGGGAACCAATGGAAAAATAACGGCCACACAGGTAAAAAAGCACACTCTCCAAAGCTAAGAATACAGCATCCATGTGACCAGATGACATCCATCCCGGGCTACATGAACTACAAAATGAACTGGCACCTCACCTAAGTGTCATGTTTAATCATACCCTCACCTCAGGCTTCATGCCCACTGAGTGGCGCACAGCTACAGTTATCCCACTCCACAGGGGGGGAAACACCTTGGATCCCGGGAACTACCGCCCCATCAGTCTGATGAGCCTGATCTGCAAGGCCATGGAGAGTATTATCATGGAACTTCTAAACAAATATATTGGCAACCTTCAAACACTGGGCCCCACCCAGTTTGGGTTCGTGAAGGGCCGATCTGGTCTGAGTGACTTCTTCGAATTAGTCTCCAGAGCCATGGATGAGGGTAAGGCAGTCCACACAGCCTATCTGGACCTCGCAAAGGCCTTTGACACTATCCCCCACTCCAGAATCCTAGATAAACTTACTAAGCTGGGCATTAATCCCTACGTCACTCGATGGGTTGCCAACTGGCTTACTGTCAGAACCCACACTGTAAAAGTAGCTGACTCCAAATCCAGCTCTAGACAAGTGGAGTACCTCAGGGTTCGGTCCTGGGACCACTGTTGTTTGGCATCTACTTCTCTGAAGTACAGGCCAACACTAAGGGACTCTGGCTGACAAAGTTTGCAGATGACTGCAAACTGGGAGCCATTGAATCCCCAAATGATGTGGATACTCTACAAAAGGGCCTTACAGAAACAGATGCTTGGTGCCAGAGCCATGGACTCAAGCTCAATGCTAAGAAATGTATAGATGTTATGTGATCCTATCTCGCCTACATTCTGACTGATGGGTTATCCTCGGGCTCCGACCGTGCTTATGCCAAAGAGCGAAGTCTCTTATTGGCTGAGCTTACTATATCCCAGGATGCACCACTACCAGTCCCCCAGATCTCGTTTGCTGCTAACTAGCAAAGACGTGGTCTCGAGCTGGCTGAGCTTAGTAGTGTTTTTCACTAACTTTTTCTGTCAGGAATTTCCTAATTCTTCAACAAAAGCTGTTTTAACAGCTATATCTTACTTTTGTGTATGAGTGGTTATTTTTTTTGTGGAAAATTTGTGTAGTGGTTGCGTGTTTGTTCTGACTAGAGGCCCCTTTTGAATTGAAGGGCCTTTCCCTGTCAGTCAATTGTCTTTCGAGTCCTTAAGGGTTCTTGGATCCCTTTAGTTGATTTTTCTGTTGTTGTGACAGCCTTTGTTAAAAAAAAAAAAAAAAAAAAAAAAAGTAAAGTAAGTGTTTTTTCTGTGTTAGTTAGAGTTACTAAATTGTTGCCATAATGTCTCAGGCTCCTAGGCCTTCGGGCTTTAAGAAGTGCACTAAGTGCAGTTTTAAAATGTCAATCACAGATGATCACTCTCTCTGTGTGTATTGTTTGGGTGCCAAACATTTGCAGGAGTCCTGCAGCGTGTGTCATGCGTTTTCCTCGAGGGTCCTCCAAGAGAGGAAAAATAAACTTATTTTGAAAGGCCTCATTAAACCCTCATTTGAAGAGGCATTAGCTTCCTCTCCTTCTCCTGCTAAAAAGAAAAGGGCGTCGGCTCCGACCAGTCCGTCGGAACCGACCGCCAAAAGACATAGGCAGGCTTCTCCTTCGGCTGCACGGACTTGGGCCGAGGGCAGAACAGTCTGCCTCGATGCCTCCAGCCTCGACTCCTCTGGGTTGAGCTGGGGCATCGAGGCGGGTCACCTTCATCGGCTCCACTGATCTCGGAGCCGATGAAGGTTCAGACACTTCCTCCTCGGCGAAGCCCTCTTGCACCGATGGAAATGGTTTGGACAATTCTTGGCCGATAATTGTCGACCCTAGTCCCTTGCAGCCGTTGGAGAGGCCTACTCGACCCATTCGGTCTCTTCCAGGTCATCAAGGATGTCAGATTCGGACATAGACAGGGTGCTCCAAAGACTGTTCCAGTCCCCAGTCTTTCAGAAATTTGTTTGGCTCTGACCCACTTGGCTTGGCCGATAGCCCATTCCATTGCTATTCCTCCGACCGCCCGGCTCCATGAGCAGGTGCTGATGGAGCCAGTGGAGATCCGGACCGGGGTGACGTTTGGGTCCAATGCTGTCGGTTCCTAGCCTCCCTCTCGGTGCTTGGCCGCGGGACTTCCGTCTGCTATCATGGCTCCGTGGCCGGACCCTCCCAGGATTCTGTGGGTCCGGCCTTCAGAGCTATGAGGAGTGCCTTAGCCAAGTCTTCTTGCCATCTCTACGGCTTTACCGGCACCTTCCCTGGGCATGGAGACTGGGTCTTTGGCAGTTCCCCTGTCTCTAGGCAGCGGAGCCCGGGGCCTGAGGTTACCCCACTGGGGTTCCCTCCTCCTGAGGATCTTTCTGAGTTGTCTTGGAGGAGCCCCAAGGAAGAGAACGTGCAAGAGGAAGCACGTGGACTCCCAGTCTCTTACATCGGACACTGATCTTGATGATGCGGAGGGGTCCCAAGTCTTCCTCGGATGATGTCTCATTTGCAGACATTCTAGAGATCCTTTGGAATTCCAAACCCTCCGCTGATGAGTCGGTGTTCCTCAAGGCCGGCTCAGCCCTCCGCCTCCTGGGTGTCTCCGCCCTTCGAGCTCCTGGATTTGGTTTGTCGGGCGTGGGAACATCCAGATACTGTGGAACCAGTGCCTTCTAACAAATTTTTGTCTGCCCCACCGAGAAGGAGTTCTTAGCGTGGCTGTAGATGCCATGGTGGTGGCATCTGCTACCCAACAGGACGTGGCAGAGGCTTCAGCGTCCATCCATCCTCCTAATAAGGAGTCTAGGAGCATGGACCTGACTTCAGCGGCCTTTACTCTGAGGTCCCTGAATTATTTGGCACATTTCACCAGACTACAGAGGGATCTGGTCAAGGAGCTCTCAGACTCCCTCTCAGGTAACCTACCTGAGCAGCTAGCCCAGTCGGTTAGCTCTCAGTTGGCTATCCTCACCTCGATTTCTAACTCGTCCATGAGGCTCATTTCATATAGGCGTGGCTCTCACGGAGACAAGCCTGGCTCCGTTGTGTCATTTCTGGAGGCCTTCAAGTCTTCCTTTGCCGGCTCCCTTTGATGGGTCCTCTTTGTTTGGACCCAAGGTAAAGACACTCTTACCGCTGTGAGCAAGAGGGAAAGACTTTATCTGGTTATTCCACTCCCGCTAAAGAGGAGGGAAGATGTAATCACAGAAATTCTTTCCTCAACAGCAGGAAGATTCCCCTTCCAGAGGCAGAGGACGGGACATTTTTCTGGGAGATGCCGTCAGAGGCCCCGCAACACTGGAGACCGTGAGTCCTTTCGTGGCTCTTCAGCCTCCCACACTCCATGAGGGATTGCCCGGCTGTGCTGCTCGAGCCAGTCGGGTGCCGTTGCCAAGCACCTAAAAGCCTGGGAGTCTATTACTCAGGACAGATGGGTGCTTGGATTATTGCCGGAGGTTACACCATTCCCTTCACACACTCACCCCCACCGTCCAAAAATCCGGACCCACCACCCAGTCAAAATTGCAGCTGTAGAAGCTTCAAAGCTGCTAGAAAAGGAGTCATCAACCGGTCCCCACAGACCAGATCGGATCCGGAAATTACTCAAGGTTCTTTTAGTGCCAAAAGACAGGGGCCCCGAGACCCATTTTGGATCTCAGCAAACTAAACCAGTCCGTTATGAAGTCCAAATTCCGAATGGTCACTTTACAATCCATTCTCCCATTGTTGGAGAAAGATGTTTGGATGTGCTCCATAGATCTCAAGGGCGCTTATTATCACATTACATCAGGCGTCCAGGAGGTATCTCTTCAGCCTGGGAGACAGTCATTTCCAATTTTGTGCACTGCCCTTTGGTCTCACCACAGCCCCCAGGGTGTTCACCAAGTGTTTGGCAGTAGTGACTGCTCACCTGAGGAGTCTCGGATTCCAAGTGTTTCCCTATCTGGACGACTGGCTCCTGACTGCCACCACCAGGCATCTACTACTAGACAACCTACAAGCCACCATCTCCCTGGGTGCTTCCCTGGGAATTACATTCAACTGGTCAAAGTCTGTCTTGCTGCTTCTCAGCGCATAAGATTCATAGGAGCAGAGATAGACTCAAAATTAATGCGAATCTTCCTTCCAAAGGATACAAACATTACAAGGTCAAGTCCGAGCCCTGCTTCTCAGATCCAAAGCCCCAGCCAGGATGGTCCTGCAACTTTTAGGTTCAATGTCTGCCACGGTTCTCCTAGTTCCTCTGGCAAGATTGCGCATGAGGATTCTTCAGTGGCTGTTATCGACACAATGGTCTTTTCAGGATCTCCCCCTCAATCATCACATACTGATTACAGAAATGTGCAAACGGGACCTCCGCTGGTGGCTTCTGCCATCCAATCTGAATCAGGGAAGACCTTTTGTTATACCCCCTCCGGTGGCCACCTTGACGGATGCCTCCCAGGGGGCATTGTCTGGGCAGGTCAGTTCAGGGTTCTTGGCTTCCAGAATCATTTCTCCATATCAATGTGTTGGAAATGAGGGCTGTACTTCTGTCACTACAAGCCCTCCACAAGTTTCTCCCTCAAGGCATTTTCGCTATCCACACAGACAACATGTCGGTGGTCTGGTATCTAAACAAACAAGGAGGGACCAGATCTTACCCCCTTTGCAGAGAGGCCATGAGGGTGTGGGAATGGGCAGTGGCTACCAACCGCTTCCTGGTAGCAACCCACATTCCAGGAAAATCCAATGTATGGGCAGACAGACTGAGCAGGACTATTCTCTCTCCTCACGAGTGGTCCCTGAAACAGTAGCAGCTCAGATTTTCAAAGATGGGGATTCCGTGCTGCGACCTGTTTGCAACACCACAAAACAGTGCAAAGGTTCTTTTCCTTGACCCGGAGGCAGCTACGGATGCTCTAGTCCAACCTTGGCCAACAGGACTGCTTTATGCTTTCCCTCCAGTTCCACTCCTCCCCAAAGTCATCCAGAAAGCTTCCCAATTGGGGTCCACAATGATTCTAATTGCTCCGTACTGGCCTCGTCAAGTATGGTTCCCCTACCTACAGAAATATACTCTGGACGGTCCTTGGTTTTTGGATATAACTCCGGACCTTCTGGTTCATCAGTCGGGACAACAGCACCAGTCCCTTCACACTTTGAAATTAACAGCTTGGCTCCTCCACTTCCGACTTTAGTCAGAAATCACACCTTGGACCCGGAAGTTATTCACATTTTATCTTCAGCCCACAAACCCACCACTAAGAAATTGTATCACAGTAAGTGGAAGAGGTTTGCTATCTGGGCTCAACTCAGAGGCTTAGACCCTATTACTGCCCGATACCAGAGGTCTTGAATTTTTAACATCCTTGTTTAATCAAGGATCTTCAGTCTCTACTATTAAAGTTCAACTAGCAGCTATCTCCAAATTTCACGAATCCATAGACCCACCATTGATGAGCAGCAGATTATGTAAAACTTTCATGAAAGGTGCTGTGCTTTTAAGACCCCCAGTTTTTCATCCTGCGCCTCCGTGGGATCTTGATTTGGTACTTAACATCTTCCCCTTTTGAACCGGCTGCTACATGTGAGTTGAAATATCTGTCTTGGAAAACTGCCTTCTTAATTGCAATTACCTCTACAAGAAGAGTTTCAGAACTTCAAGCCCTATCTATCAAACCACCGTACTTGATTTTTCACAAGGATAGAGTATCACTTAGTCCTAATCCATCTTTTGTTCCAAAAGTTTGTTCTAATCTCTGTCTCCAACAATCTCTAGAGCTACCAGTTTTCTTTCCAAAATTTTCAAACAAAGCGGAATACACCTTGCATACGTTGGATGTTCACAGGCAGTTGCGCTTCTATCTAGACAGAACCCAACAAATTCGAAAAACAGATCAATTGTTTGTGTCCTTTTCAGATAATAAACTGGGTAAAACCATCACTAAAGCTACTATTGCCAAATGGATTAGAGATTGCATAACTCAGGCTTATTCCTCTTCAAATAAGCAACTTACAACATCTGTCAAAGCTCACTCTACTAGAGCTATGGCTACCTCTATTGCATTTCATTCCAAGCTCGCTATTTCTGAGATTTGTGCTGCGGCTACTTGGTCCAACCCGCACACTTTCATTTCCCACTATAAATTGGATGTGGCATCTAAAAGCATCATTTGGTTCCACGGTACTCAGGAGTGTTTTCCAGTGAGCCACCCAGGATTTAGGTGCTAGGACGCTGTCCCATCAGTCAGAATGTAGATAGGATCACATAACATCTTTTAGTTATATACTCACCATAACTTCAGATGTTTGGGATCCATCTCGCCACCCTCCTTCCCCCTGCCTTGGAGATCAGAAGAGATTGAACGGTTTGAGTTCTACTGTTTTTATCCTGTATCATCTGTCGATGTTATATAAGCAGTGCATGCGTGTGTGCATGTATGCGGACAAACTAGATCTGGGGGACTGGTAGTGGTGCATCCTGGGATATAGTAAGCTCAGCCAATAAGAGACTTCGCTCCCATCAGTCAGAATGTAGGCGAGATGGATCCCAAACATCTGAAGTTATGGTGAGTACATAACTAAAAGTTATTCCCTTTGGGGAAAAAACATATACCCGTGAATTACCACATGGTGGCAGTACACTAACACCGAAAATGTGATGAGACTTGGGGACACAGGTGGACAGCGGTCTTACCTTCAATAACCACATCGCCACAACAGTTAGGAAATCCTTCTATGTGGCACACCTCATCACTAAGGGCTTTTCATCCAGAAAAAAGGAGGTCCATTGCCCCATTGTACTCATCCCACATTAGACATTAGACCCATTATAGAATACAGTGCCACATTTGGTATGTATCTCTCAAGACATCTGCAGCAACTGGAAAGGCCGTAGAAATACCTCACTAAAAGAATCACGGGCCTAAAGCAGATGCCCTATGCTGACTGATCTAAAAAACTCCAGCTATACTCTGTCGCATATCGTCTACTCGGAGGCGATCTCTGCTTAACATACAAGGCCATGTCAAACCCAGGGCTGCTGGACATGCTACACTTAAAGAAATCCCAATCCCTCAGAGCCACACGCTCCAGGGGATCTAAACCTTGTCATCACAATAAACAAAACATCCTGGAGGGATAGGTTCCTGACCCAGAGACTCCCCAGACTCTGGAATAGACTACCCATACATGTCAAGCAGAGCGCCTCCTTGGCCGTCTTCAGAAGGAACCTTGACGATTGGATGAGAAAGAGGAAATTCACCCCCGGGGATCACGTCAGTCTCCCTGCTAGACAGGGGTCCAGGGAAGTAAATAGTGTGGGAAGAAATAGCCAGGGAGTTGTTATGGCTAGGCTTGTATAGGCCCTAGGGCCGATAGCCTAGTACCGACCTATGAACCTATAAACAAAATAAATCGATGTAAAGAAACAGAAATTGAAAGTCACATCAGAAGGTTTATTTACCCATAGTCAGTGCTGGTAAAAGGAAGTCTCAGAAAAGAAAAAAAAAAGACTGACAAAGTTAGCCATACAGAGGTCGTTGAATCAGATGTTAATGATTCTTTGGTAATATCTAAATATTATTCTTTAACTTTTGAAGTGGTGGGTGACTATCTTAATGTTAAAAATGTTACCTGGTGGGGGGCATTGAGACGACCTACTTTGTGTCATAAAATTATAATTGTTAACAGCACCTCTGTAGCTAATCAGCAGGAAACCTTAGAATGAGTACCTGGTACAAAAAGTTAAAGAGAGGGGCACTAGGAAGATTGACTTATGTCCCAAGCTCCTCCATACTTGACTGTTTTACTGGAAGTGCATTTAGACTGCAAATCTAATGGACATGCTTCAAATGATAATAAATTACTTAAGTTTAAAGATGCACAAAAGGCTATTTTTTTATTTTATCAAATAATTTTGATCAAAGTCAGTGTTTAAACCCTTAAGGTGAAATGTAAACAATTTGGTTAAAATAAGTATAACATTGTCAACATTATCTTGGTTAAAGCTTGGAGATACTATGAACGTGCTTAGCCACATGCCAAAAAACTGACAGCCTATAGGTATGTATTAATTCGTTGTTGAGTAAATGGCTTATACAAGCCCATAAAATATATGAAAAGAGAGGCACTGTATATAACTGACTGAAACTTGTAATACAAATGTACTCCAGTGAAGTCTTACCATCACCGTCAGGGAATAAGTACCACTTTGCAAAAGCATTACGTTAACACTTGACTTGGGCAAATATGTACATGTTCTCTATATTTAATAAGTTACTGGGAGTAATTTAAAAATGGTTACAGAATGTTTGGCAGAGGTGAATTTTACCAAAGTCCATATAATGCAGAGTTTGTCTTTAGTAAACTTAACGATAAAAAAGACTTTTTAGAAGTAAAACAAAATCAGTGAATGATTGATTTAAAGCTTCTGCAGTGCAAGGCATCTTCACATTAAAGCAGAAAAATTGATAACTACATTAAATGTAGAAAGATTCTCTCTCGTAGTAGTAGTTGAAGAATGTAATAGCTATGAATTAATGTTTCCAAGTTATATAAAGTATAAATGCTTCACTGAAGCTAGGAATGGTGGAGATGTTGTTCTTCATGTTGACTTCATTTTAAAGGACATTACAAATGAGACATTGATTGTAGATTTGAAAGGTGGGACAGATGAAGATATCCAGTCTCCTACAGGAAAAAAAATCACTGGACAGAATATCTTACAAGTAGTATTTAAAGTGTTTGTGAACATTTTGACTGCAGTAATATAATTCTAATTGGGGATCTAAATTACCCAAAGGTAGATTGAGTCAATTATAGTAGTACCCTAGCTTTTGATTATGAATTTTTAGACATCATTCTAGGTCATGGTTTTCACATTTAATAAAAACACCAACAAGGATCAGTAACATTTTGGACATACTTGTCAGTAATTGCCCTGAAAAGGTTACTAATATCAGAATGTCTATGCCCCTTGGAACATCAGATCATAATTCATTTTTTTTTAAATGATGTCAAGTATACACAGACCAAGTCATATATGTCTTGTAAAAGGTATAATTCCAGTCCGTTGAATTATAGACCATTAGTAATCTGACCAGGTATGGCCAGGCAGTTTGTGATGACTATGCAGGCATCCTGGAATATTCAAAATTTGAACATGTTTTTATTATTATTGCACATTTAGATAAGACAGATACCTTTTAATAATCAAAGACAAATGTATCCTTTTTGGTGGAACAAGGACTCAATGAAACAATATAAAAGGGAAGGAATTTAGAAAATTTAAAAAAGTATCTAACGATATAAAAATGTTCTCAATAAAATGTGTAAACAATTGAAGAGGAGTTTAAAAGAGGAAAATATTAATTATGAAAGGTGCTTGGCAGGTGATATGAAATTATATTTTAGATGTATCAATATGTTATAATTTGTAATCCTTTATCATCTATATTGGCAAAAAAATTAATGTCTGAGCCACATGTAATTGCATATTTATTTGGTCATTTTTTTAATGATATGAGTTCTTCTGCTATGTGGAAGCAAGATAGAAAGGCTTTTGTTATTCCATTGACAAGCGTATGCCCAACTATAACTCTGGCTATGCTAGACTAAGCTTTAAGTAAAGTGAAGACTAGTATGTCGGTGGCACCTAATAAAGTATCAGGAGTTTTAATTATAAATGGATGAGAAACATTGACGCCTATATTGTATAATTTTTTTATTGAACTGGTATTACAAGTTACATACCCTGAATCATTGATGGCATCTTTAATGATCCCCTACTCTAAAGGGAGATAAGTTGAATGCTAAACTACAGACCCATTAGTTTAGCCTTCTTATTAGGCAAGCATTTTGAGTTGCATTATTCAGTTTCTCTTAAACCATATTTTTTCAATTATAAAGAAATTCCCAATACTATTCTAGCATGTCCAAAGGTCAGTTGTCAGTCTCCTCTCCAGTCCAGCTGGTGAATCTGGGAATCTTGAGGCAATGTTACAACTGCCTCATGTACTCAGACAACCCTCTCCTCCTCCCAACAAATTCCAACACATGTGAGAGATGCAACCATATAGCCAAACTGGAGGTTAAGCTCTCTCAACTCAGTACTGGTGTAACCAGTCAGGAGGAGAAGCAAACCACACTCACTACAATTCCAGTCTCCCATAGACCTACCACGACAGCAAACCAAACACATAAACACACAAAAACATACTTGGAGGCTCTAAATAAAAATCTGCCTAAGCAGCAGAGACCTCCAAAGCAGACACCCAAGCAACCGCTACCCCAAAGCAAAACACGTGCAACACATAGCCCACAAAGCCAGTCACAGCCCTTAAGGCTAAACAACACACCTGATACACTTGTAATAGGTGACTCTATCATCAGGCACACTGACGTCCCACTCACCAGGCTGAACAAGGAGAAGGTCACGGTGAGCTGCCTGTCGGGCGCTAGGATCCACCACATAACACAAGCACTCAGGTCACTCCAAGGCAAGTACAAATATGACTCTCATTGTCCATGCTGGTGTGAATGACCTGAGACGTACCTCCCTGGACTACATGAAAAGAGACATAGAGGAGCTCTCTGAGCATGTAGCCCAGGCTGGTATGACCCTGACCTTGAGTAGCATCTTACCCTCACCAAGAATGATGCCACAGTATGAAGACAAGATTATCAATTTCAACAATTGGCTTAAGTATTGGTGTCATTCAAAGGGGATCCAATGCCTGTCAGCCTGGGATGACATGCTCGACAAGCCACGATGCTTCGCTAGGGACGGCTTGCACCTGTCACACCTGGGCTTTGCATATTGGCAAAGGCTCTTGCTACCCCCATAGTGCCTTTTTTAGGCAAGGCTCAAAAGTCAAACCCACCTCCATAGGTATCACAAGGGATAAGAAACTAAGAGTAATGCTACTCAACGCCAGAAGTCTAAACCTCAAGATGCATGCACTCGAAACTCTCCTTAGCATGGAGAACATCGATATCTGTGCAGTAACAGAAACCTGGTTCAAGGCTCTCGAGAGCACCCCAGCACTACCAGGTTATACCTCATACCATGCTTTTCGGCCCCAAAACTTGGACCGAACCACAAAAGGAGGGGGAGTATCAATATTCGTCAAAGGTACCCACACCTCCAGGTTGGTGGCACAGCACGAAGCATCAGAGACTATCCATGTGCAACTAACAGTGGGTAAAACTGCCTTCCAGTTTATAGCCTGCTACAGACCACCCTCCCAAACCCAGGAACACCACTCGGCCTTCCTGAGAACACTGGAAAATATGAAGGTCTCTCCAAACACCACTATATTGGGTGACTTCAACTACCCAACCATAGACTGGGAGCATTACTCTAGCTCCAACACTCTAGCCCAAAGGTTCCTAGAATTTATAAACTCAAATGCTATGGAACAACTTGTTACCACTCCCACAAGAGGGGAAAACATACTGGACCTGATCATCACCAACATGGGGACTCTATGCTCCAGACCAGAAGTGTATCCCTCACTGGTAAGATCAGACCATAAACTAATCTCACTGGATATTCACATCCCGACCCCACCCCATGCCCAGAAAACCACAGTGAAAAACTTCTCTAAAGCAAATTTCACACTCCTCAAAACCAAGGTGGAATCCTTCAAAGCCCCCCTGGCCTGTGGATAATACGGCCCAGACCACAAAATCCTTTATAAACGCATTCTATGAACACCTTCAGGAATGCATGGATCATGCAATCCCAAATAAAACCAAGACCCAATCCTCCAAAGGCAGATGTCCTGTCTGGTGGACCCCAGCCATAAACAAACTATACAATAGAAGGAGGAAGCTACTACATGATAGAGCAAAATCCCAAAAAGGGAAGGCATCTCTGATCAGTATTAGCAAAAAACTACGGGCACTCATAAAATCGTCTAAGGCCAGCTTTGAGAGAAAAATTGCACAGGACACTAAGGATAATCCACAAGGCTTTCTTTAGTTATGTTAGGAACCTGGGTGGGAATTCCCAGATATGCTCAGAATTAGTCCAAAATGACAAAAAATACACCAAACCCACAGACATTGCCAACATCCTAGCTGACAGGTTCAGCACAAACTTCTCCCCCCCTTCCCCACCAAAAGGGCTAATATCTATCCCAGCAGAGTGCTGCCCCCCTGACATCTCAGATGCTCAGGTAAGAGCTGCCCTCTCCAAAGCAAGAAACACAGCATCGATGGGACCAGACGGTGTCCCGGGCTGCGTCCTACATGAACTCCATGAAGAGCTAAACCCAAACCTAAAACTACTGTTCAATCTCAGCCTTACTACAGGATATGTACCCAAAGAGTGGCGTACAGCAACAGTGGTCCCTCTCCACAAAGGTGGTGCCTCAATGGATCCTGGAAACTATCGCCCCATAAGTCTCACTAGCTTGGTCTGCAAAGCTATGGAAAGGATCATCATGGACCTTATAAATAAAGATATCGGGGACCTGCAGACACTGGATCCTACCCAGTTCGGCTTTGTTAAGGGCAGGTCCTGCCTCTTGAACCTGGTCGATTTCTTTGAAACAGTCACCAAGGCCATTGACAAGGGGAAGGTGGTCCACACAGCCTACCTGGACCTCGCAAAAGCCTTTGATACAATACCCCACTCGGGCATTATAGATAAGCTCACCAGCTTAAATATAAACCCCTATGTCACTAGATGGGTTGCAAACTGGCTCAAGGACAGAACCCACATGGTTAGAATATCTGGAGCCATGTCAGACTCCAAACCAGTTACAAGTGGCATCCCACAAGGCTCAGTCCTGGGAACTCTCTTGTTTGGTATATATTTCTCGGAGGTACAGGCCAACATGGAAGGACTGTGGCTGACCAAGTTCGCAGATGACTGCAAACTGGGCGCCATAATAGACTCTCCAGCCGACACAAGCATCCTCCAAAAGGGCCTCATAGAAACAGACAACTGGTGCCAGAGCCATGGCCTCAAGCTAAACGCCAAAAAGTGTATAGTCATCCCCTTTGGCAAAAACAAAGTGCCCACAAATTACCAGGTGGTAATCCATTAAGTACAGAAGAAGTAATTAGGGACCTGGGGACCCAAGTTGATAGCAATCTCTCATTTGACAACCACGTGGCCAAAGTGGTTAGAAAAACATTTTATATAGCCCACCTAATCATGAAGGGATTCACATCTAGATCAGGGGAGGTCATCGTGCCTCTTTACTCATCCCTCATCAGGCCCATAATTGAGTACAATGCCCCTTTTGGGATGTACCTTACCAGACACCTGCAGCAACTGGAAAGACCCCAAAAGTACCTCACCAAGAGGATCAAGGGGCTCAAACAGATGCCGTATGCTGCCCGGTTAAAGAAACTCCAGCTCTACTCAGTGGCAATACCACCTGCTCAGAGGCAATCTGTGCCTGACGTATAAAGCCATGTCCAACCCGGAATTAATGGACATGCTGCACCTCAGAAAATCCAAATCCCATCGAGCTACGCGCTCGAGGGACTTGAACCTCAGCACTGAAATAAATAGGACATGCTGGAGGGACAGATTCATAACCCAGAGGCTCCCTTCACTCTGGAATAAAATCCCAGTCCAGGTTAGGCAGAGTCCCTCATTGACTCTCTTCAAGAGGAATCTTGATGAGTGGATGGGAGATCGTAGGTTTACCCCGGGTATCAATTCTATGTCACTGTTAGACAGAGGCACAGTATACTAACCTTGAAAAAAGGCATAGCAAAATTAATTTAATATGGGTGGCGAAAGCCATACACACTCTGGCTAGGCTTATAAATGCCTTAGGGCTAGGCTTATAAATGCCCTAGGGCAGATAGCCTAGTATGAACCTATGAACCTATATAAACAGTAAAAATTAAGCTGCTGTAGGTCAGCATGGTTTTATCTCTGGGATATTGTTGATAGCAAGTCTTATAGAATTCTTTGACTGGATCCTGCTAGCTGTCAATGAGGACTTATCTGAGAGAGCTGTGTTTTTGATGACTTGTCAGAGAGAGTTCTGTGTTAGGATCGTGACAAGGTATTTGATACTTTCACATCGTGCAATATATAATGCTTTGACTGGATATGAATACAGCCCTTGTATGATTAGCTAGATTATGAAATGGTTATCTGCACAAAGACACTGTGCTGCTATTATGGGAAGACCGCCTAAGTACTTTGCAATATGGTGTGGAAGTACCTCAAGGGTCTGTTTTAGGTCCATTTTTGTTTAATTTGGTATTTTCCACTAGTACTGAGAGCAGTGTTTGCTGGTGCAGTAAGTATGTTTGCGAAATTGGCTTTGCCACATCACCAAACATTTCAATGACGTAAATACATTTATAAATAATTTATTAACATGGGAAAATAACTTTGTACTTAACATTTAGTACTGACAAGTGTCAAGTCCTTTATTTTGGACAGACTTGTAAAAAATCTGCTAAATGAATGTATGTTGTTAGTTGTAAATGAGTATAAACACTTGGGAGATATAGTTAATAAACTTTCCTTTCCAGCTCACTTGCACATCACTAGAGTTAGGGCACTAAGAAATGTGGGTTTAATATTCACATCACTGCCGTTGACAGATAAAATATTGCTGAATTATACAGATCCTTTGTAAGAGGTATATTGGAGTACAACATTATATTTTGTATGTGTAAGTGTATCACTGCCATTGACAGATGACAAAGCATGGCTGAATTATACAAATCCTTTGCAAGACATCTATTGGAAAGCAACATGCTATTTTGTATGTGTAATGTGTGAATTACAAAAATTGGTGTTAAAAATAATTTCAGTAAAGTGTTTGCCATCTATTAAATATCAGTGTCATAGTAGAAGCAGTTATCTGAATCTCTTCACATTGCATTATAGATATTTTAGAGGCAAGGCAATCATGGCTTACAAAGCTTTTAAAGACTTTAAGGTATTATTAAATCCTGAAAATTACACTAACTCTTTAACTCTCTAACTCTCAGACATGGGGATATTCATTTCCAAATTGTTTTGTAAAACTTCTTTATGTGGTAAGTATATTACATAAGCATATAGGATTGGCTACTGCATACTGTTAGAACAGTTACAAATTTAACTGAGTTCAAATCTAAGCCGGGCTTGTGGAAGGGAAATTATGTTTTTGACCTTCATTTTGCAGAGGTAGTGTTCTTTGAATGGCCTTTGGGCCAATGAGCACTGCTGCATAAATGTATGAAACTTGCTGTCCGGCCGAAGTGCAGTTCTTCACCTTATGTGTTACAGCTCGCCAATGATGGAGGAAGTAGGGGATTATAGATGTAGGCGTTGGTAATGGTGCAAGTTGCTCCTAGGCAGCAGGAGCCACCATACACTGATGTACACCTTCCATAGTACCTTTCACATTGTTGTTCAGGTTTATAGAGGTATTTTAACTAAACACTGTTTGAATAAATAAGTAAAATAGGTAACACATATTAGAACACAGATAAAATGCACAGCCAGGGAGAGAGAGAGTAAATGTGAATAGTATTTGGATAGTAACTTGACACGAAGTCATGAAGCTCAAATTTCTTCAGTTTCCAGATGTCCAAGTCTGCCTGTACCACTCTGCTAAAGATAATTTTGTAATAATATACCTTGTAATGTACCTTCATTAGCTAGGTTATGTGCTGAGGCTGGAAAGTGAGGTGAGTCCTGTGTGTGTAATGGTAGCCACTCGATGCATGTTTATACTCACATTAGCTCTGTTGTTGCCCAAAATAATATCAAGAGGATATTGGCCAAGATAATAAACTAGTACTCTTCTTTTTACGAAAAGAATGAGTTGTATTCATGCCCAAATATCCAGGCTATCATCTTCAGTAGGAAATTAGTTTTCATATCCGTTCAGTATGTAAACAGCATTATGTTTATGGACACTATGTGCTCAAGAGTTAAGCAAAGAGAAAAATTGTGTTGTGAAACATTCTTGGACAGCAGTCTAATGTTTTTATTATTGTAGCACAACTTTCTTCTGTTGTCTTATCAGGTATCTGTGCTGCACAATTGTGTCTTTGCAATATTAGGTCTTCCATGCCATGATTAACAGTACTCCCTGTATTCCTGGTTTATGTTGCCGTTTTCCAAAAAGAATATTTTAAATAGGTTTGATGCCTGCATTGATTATAGTTAAGTGCAGCATATATATTTTGTACTTTTTCATGTTTTCAGTGGCGTATGCTAGAATTTCTTGCAGCACATCTGTTTACTGTTATGTCCATGAACTAGTAGTACTGACTGCAGTTATTTCTTATTGCCAGTAGGTGGAGGAAATGTACCACATAAGTGAGTGAGCTGTAAGTATTTTTCACAACAAAATGACCCATAACATGAGGGTGCTGCATAAAACTGGCTCGAAGGCTGATTATAAACGAAATAGCACTAATGTTTGTTGTATTTTAAAGAAAAAAATTAGTTTTGCTATGGGCTCCTAGCTTGCTTTATTCTTTTTTGACTCACTTTGCCATGTAGCTGTAAAATTCACAATATTGCACTGAATTCCTGTTTAATATCAGTTTTTTTCCCTAGATAGTACCAGTCTGCTGGAAGTCATGAAGTAAATACTGTACACTGCAGGTATTTGTGATTAAGTATAATTTTTTTTTCTGTGGAACAGTATGGCACTGGGAGCCTTTCCTGCATACCAAATCCTTATCAACCCCACCCCCCAAAAGGAAATTCTTTTGTTCTGTCTGTCATTTCCTGTGCCTTTAATGGTGTCTAGAAGGACTGAGGTTGTGTGATTTAACTTTGATATTATTTATATGAAAAGCATGTTTAAGAGATTAGTCCTACAGAAAGAAGAAACATCTTTGTGAAGATGCAAACTAGACTGAAGCAGAATTGAGAGGGTTCCTTGGGTGCATGGAGATGAATGGCGTCATTGGAGCTCATATTCAAGTATTACATTCCCTCCCTTCTTGAAAGGTGCTTCTGAGAGTTTCAGTTATAAGAAAAGACCAACCCGTCCTTCAAGATCCCAACTGCACAGCCACAACCAAAACGATATGAAAGTTAAAGAAAACAGCAGGACCACCACGACTAATGGCATCAAGTTTAATAAAAGATAAGCGCTTTCGCATTTAGAACAAACGCTTCATCAGATCTAACAACTGCAGTTCAAGCAGTACATTAATTAAATACCCATTTTCAATTGTATCACATTTAAAACTAACCAATCAGAACACACTCAACATCAGTTAGTGAACTAAAGCAATAAAGCAGTTTGTGTCCCTCTAGGGCTGGCTTTAAGGGGACGGATCCATTTAGACCCGGGTATCTGTCAGCTTGCATCTTCAAAATCCACAGTAATTCGACTTTCTTTATATAATTCACTATGTCACTCCCAGTACCATTAGGATACATGTGTTGCAAAATTCTAAAGGAAAAGGTGTGCCCCTGATGTTATGAATTGTTTAGCGAATGCATTTTTAATATTACCTTTCTTGATGTCATGTAAATGCCTCAGTACTCTTAACTTTTTATTAGTTTTATCAACATAAAAACTTGAACATGAGTTACAAGTAGCTAGATAAACCACATTTTCAGTACAGCAGTCCATATAGGCACAGGGATTAAATGTAAAATTTAGTCTAGGATGTACATAAGTTTAAGTGCAAGCACGGCATGCTCGACAAGCATAAGTCCCAATCCTTGTTGACACTACATTTACTCTGTCATTTCTTTTCATTAACCCACATAGTTGTCTCTAAATTCGGGACATTCCTGTAGAGGAACTTAGGATATCTTTCTACACAAGACACAATTTGCTCATCTATACTTAAAAACTTCCAGTTTTTACATACATTACAAGTGGGACCGCCGAAAGACGTGCGTGAATGGGCGTGCCTTCGCTGAAGGTTGGGTGTCAGGCTGGCAACTTGGCACCATAAAAATCGACTGCCAGTCATTAGCGGACCGGAGTTCCGCTGTGGCGACCCCTAACCGGGAAAAGCCGAAAAGACAACAACAACAAGTGGGACGGATGTCATTGGTATAAGTCATGCCAAATCCTTCCTTATAGTCATTGCTCTTATTAATATTTCCTATCGAATTATCATTAAAAGGTTTTTCTAATAAAGGTTTGTATATATCGGTCTCCCTTCCATCACATACTAATTTCTTATTCATATCCAGCATACTCTTGTCATAGCCCCTTTCTAGAAAATTTTGTCATTTTGTATAGTGCTCCTAAAGCCAGTTTTATATGTACATAATCTAGAGGCTGTTGTATATTGTCCCTTAACTGTATTGGGATAGACATGTGTAGGATGCATACTGTCCTTAGTTAATAAGTTATTATTCCAACATTTCTTACGATGTAGGGAAGTATCCAATACTTCAATATGTACATCTAAAAAATCTATTCCTGTACTCTAGCATGTCATAGCAAATTTTAAAAAAATCTGTAGTACTGTTTAGGTAAGTCACAAACATTTCAAGCTTGTATTGTGTGCTCACTCAGAAAATAAAAACATCGTCTACAAAGCGATTAGAACACCAAACACTTTGTAAATTCATTCACAGTGAATACATTTTCATCCTCCCATTTGCTTAAAACCAAATTTGCATAGGAATTTGCACACAGAGTACCCATAGCAACTCCCCATTGCTGTAAATAAACCCTATCAGCAGACATGAATGCATTGTTACTCAAAACAAGGTCTAATAATGTTATGTTATGTTCATGGTCATGAACTCACTCTTCTGAGTTAGTACATACCTTATTGCTTCCATATCAAATTCATTAGGTATTGACATGAATGGATTCCTTGTATCTGAAGTTACTAACAGCAAACCTATAACATTGCATTTACATTGTACAAACTCATATAATTCATTCAAAAGTTGTTTAGTGTCTTTCAAAATATGAGGAAACATAGGTATAATAGTTCTCAATCGTTTTCCTATAAAAATTGAACAGGGTTGCGTCACCCTGCCCTCTCCTGCAACAGTGGGGCATAGGGGTGGATTAATAGCATCTTTATGCAGCTTTGGTAAACCTTTGATAGTAGGAATAGTGGGTTGTGCACAGAAAGACAATCATATATAGAATTATCAATAGACCTATTCATCAAAAGTTCATACAAAACATTGTGTACATACTTAATGCCCCGCATATCCTTCTTATCTAGTTTTCTATAGGTAGGATGTTCTTCGTGTTTCACTGTTGCAGTCATCACATTTGGGTTATCTGCTTGCAGTAGCCCTCAATCGGCCTGATTAACAAAGTCTTGGGTCCTGTGTCGGTTGCTGTCTCATCTTCCATGACGTCAGGGGTATAAAGCATGCAGCCGACGCCATTACATCAGTCTTTCTTGCCATGCGGTGCCCGAAGCAGAAGCAGTTCGTAAGTGCCGGTCGGCCGACTCCTGAAATTTTTGTTTTCAAGTTTCAGAACCGAAGTCTTCAACTAAAGTTAAGTACCCCATTGGGGAAACTTTTTCTTGCTCTTTACCGATGTCAATAAAAGTTAATAATTGCATTTCTTGTGGAAAGCAAATACCTCATAAAGATTTTCATTCATACTGTATTCCTTGCCTAGGCCCTGACCATGACGTACCTCGCTGTCTGTTTTGTGCCTTATTTAACCAACGAACTATCTGTCATCGGTATATTTACACTTCTAAATATTTCGGTTCTCTGTTCAATTATCCAGATATGTCGTCGGTAAGCCATCCGACTACCGGCATTCCGAAAAAATGCGAAGATAAAGACAGAGACAGGCTGCCTGGGTCCAAAGCTGTCGATGATGCTTCTCCTAAGCTAGTCACCAGTTAGCCGGTACTCAGTGAGGTGCTTTTGCAGCCCCTTAAACCCGCTACTTCTGATTCGCAGGCCTCTACTGAGACCCGGTATGCTGCGAGATGCTTCACCTGTGGAACTTGCGGATGTCTCTACCTTGGATGGGTCTGGTGCCGCTGTGCAAGCACCGGCTTCTGAGGGGTGTATTCAGGCCTACAGACTTGCATATTAAACAGACGCCACAGACTCAAAAAACATGTTTAAAACATCATGGCATGATGTTTCCTACACTTTAACAGCACTCTGGGATTATTTAAAGGATTTTAAATATTTTTATATGCAATTCCAGACTCAGACTCTGACCACCTGGAGGCTGGCATATTGACGTGGTTTGGATAACTCAGGTTGCCATCCAGTATCCCAGAAATCATTGTTTGGCTCAAAAATGTTGCATCATGCAGGCCTCCGTTTGCCTAAAGTTCCTGACATTTCATAGATGTTGCATGCATACAAAGTACTGAGTAAAATAGAACAGTGTAAGTAACATTCCCTGCTGCTGGATGACTACTTAAAACAGAAACAGTACAAATGCCACAGAACACACTCAGTGCTGTTTACTGCTGCCTTTTTTTCTAATTTAGTTTAAATGGCACTAATTTGTGAGACAATGAATTCCAGTCCATTTACTTCTCCCCTCCCCCATAACACTTAGCTTCCCTAGCTGTCAAAGTCCTGAGGGTAATTTGACCTGGTAATTCCATTGTTTGGCAGATCTCAGCAGGGTGCTTGACTCATGTAATTTAATCTTTGCTCTAGCATTTCTTTTGTTAGAGGGGACATTTTTTTGCTGCACTATAGCCATGGCCTTACTTGACTGCAATCACATTCAGTAAGGTTATGCACCAAGGAGCTAAAGAATAAAACATTTATACTATTAACCAGTTTAGATCTTTATTAATTTAAGTGTTAAGGTATCACTTTATGCTTCCACCTTGTTAAAATTGAGATTTATATGTGCAAAGTGTGTTTCTATGCAGTGTTTGCCTTCATATGTTTTTACTCCACTGGTTGGTTTGCAAAAAAAAAAACTTTTGCAGTGTTCCTGGATTTGTCTTTGTACATACAAACCACATTGCTATATTTTCCCCTTCCTTTTTCTTGTGTCCAGAAGTCACTTATAACAAAGTAACATTTTTATTGATTTTTTTTTTAAATAAAGGACATCAAGGTTAACTTACCTTGACTCAGAGAATGGATGCCACTGCAAAGAATCACTGTTGAAATATTTGTGCTTGGACAAAATCCCTTACTAAATTTATTTGCCAGCCTCCAGTTCAATTGGTGCTATGGCTTTAATATACTAGTGTGTTTGCTCATGCCTTCCAAATACCTCCACCATTGCATACCAGCTTTGCAGTGTAGTAACCACCCGACATGCCCATACACCTTTAGCCATCAATATGCAGCTACTCCTGTTCATGTGAGTATGTGAATTCATTTTCAGACTTAAGATGTGGAAGCTGCACTGAATAATTCTAGGTGCTTGTTCAGGTTTCACATGGTGCTTGCTTAGAGCTACTCTCATGTTGAGCCACTATGAATATGTTGCACTGCCACCTCTCATACCAGGGTAATGTTTTAATTTTTCTATTCCCGCACTGCACACTAGCAGTATCTGGTGCAAATACAACAGAGAAGTATGCAAGCGATACACCACCTAAGCATCATTTGCCATGCAGAATGTACAAGTATGCATACCAAATTTCTGTGTTTCCAAACATTGGTGTTACTACACTACTACTGAATAAAATGAACAGCACTTAGGCTGGGGGAAGGACGAGGGAGCCATGACATCACAGAATGGGTGGGTCTTATTATTTTAGTTAGAATCAGATGATGGCTGTGGTGATGTGTCACTTTGGGGAAGGGAACTGATTAAAAAAAAAAAAAAAAGTACCTGCACTGCCTGGCCTCGATGATGTCAGCAATTGTGCGACTCCAGCAAGCTTTATTCAAACGTGAGAGAATCATTTTGTAAGTGAAACCATCACAGTATGAGAAGGTAGGCTTCTGTTACAGAAGTAAAGGGAATTATAAAAATTGTAAATGCTTTATTGTTATTGCTTTACAGTGGACAATTTAAATAGGGAGGAAAAGGGCCGTGAAGTTGAGGAATACATTAGAGAAACCTATTGTACTCCTTTAAGGCCTAAAGCTCGAACCATGACTAGAAAACCGACGCCCAGGCCGCATGCTCAGGCCTCTTTGCCTAAAAAAAAATCAAATGATAAGAATGGCTGAAGACCTTATAACTTTAATCAGGGGAAGCCAACCATCCCCTTCTAAGAGATCTAGGACTGAATTTGCTTATGAATCTTCTGACCAGGATTCTGAAATTTCTGTTTCTTCTGATGATTTGGATTTACACTCATCTGCTTATGAGGATTCTGATGCAGAGGACTCTATTCCCTCTGCATCCACTCCAGAGGATTTCTCTTTTGGTGAAACCTTGCATACTCTTAGGGAGCATTTCTGCTGGGAAAGCCAGGATTACGCTGATTCAAAAAAGAGGCTTGGGGACTTCTTAACTCCTGATTCAACACAGGCCTTTAGCTATCCCTCCTGTACTAGACATTGTCGATGCCTTTTCTGAATCTAGCTTGGCCCCTGATTCTTTTCCTCCTACTCCCAGAAAACCTGATAGGTATTACAGGGTTCCTGATTCTCATAAGTTCCTTTTCAAAAATCCTACTGTGGATCCTGAGACTATTTCACAGGGACCCAAGGGCATTAAGGCTTCTACTGCCAAAAATCCTACCCCTTCTGATAGAGACTCAAGGGTGCTGGATAGATGGGGTAAGAAGGTATATACTTCTGCAACCTTGGCCATTAGGGCTTTAAACTGCCAGTTTCATATGTTAAAGTATCAGCAGCATATCACTGGATTGCTTAAACAGAAGATGTAGATTCCTGACTGTGCTGAAAATAAAGATTTACAGGATTTAATGCATTCTGCTGAACAGGTTGGAAAACATACTTTGCAATGTGGGTTTGATTCTTTAGAGGCCCCTTGCAGGGCTGCTGTCACTAGGTCTGTACTTAGAAGGCATGCTTGGCTTAAGGAACAATCTTTGCCAGATCATGTTAAAGCTAAATTGTTGGATGCTCCCTTAAATCAGGACCGCCTGTTTGGCAACAAAGCAGAAGTTGTTCTTAAAAAGATGGAGGAAAAAGCTAAATCTATGCAAACTGTTAAAGATTTCCTACAAGTTCAGCCTCCAAGATTTAGTAGGCATTGACCCTCTAAGAATTGGTCCTTTCCTGCCTCTTCCAGGCTTTCTCAACCCAAACCCAGAAACCCCAGGTTTCAGACCGAGGGTACGCACAAGACTAAGCAGTGGGGGGTTTCTGCTTCCAAATCAGGGAAGTAGTAAGAATCCCCCTATGGAAAGCTGTCTCAATGACTTGACTTTAAAACTTCCAAGCACTTCTCAACTGACTGCTCCTTTACGGGGAAAGATTGCTCTGCATGCCAAAAACTGGGAACTCATTACCCAGGACAAATGGGTTTTAAATATAGTTTCCCAAGGATACAGATTTCACTTCCACAAGTTACCAACCCCAAACGGTTGGCCAGATCTACCCCCAAATCACTGAGCAGAGGCTCAAAAGCAACTACTTACTCTCTTAAGCATAAAGGCTATTCAAACTGTACCAGAAGAGGAAAAGGGACAAGGTTTCTACTCAAGACTTTTCCTGGTACCCAGAAAAGACCATTCATGACGTCCTATCCTGGACCTTTCTACCTTAAACACTTTTTTGGTGATTCCAAAATTCAAGATTCTAACTCTTCACCAGCTACTGCCTATGCTAGGCAAAGATGCCCGGTTGGCAACACTGGATTTAAAGGAAGCCTAACTGCACATCCCAATCAGGGAATCTTGCAGAAGATACCTACACTTCAAAGCAGGCTACATGCACTATCAGTTCTCTGCACTGCCCTTTGGCTTATTTACTGTGCCTAGGGTATTCATAAAGTGCCTAGCACATGCCATTCCATTTTGCAGGCAAAGAAAAATTCAAATATACCCATACCTGGACAATTGTCTAATTCAGGCAGAAAGCCAGGACTTACTTTTGAATCATCTGGCATTTGTACAAAAGGTGCTGACTTGTCTAGGGTACACCATAAATGAAAAGGTCACATCTTGTACCCTGTCAACAAATTGTATTTCTGGGAGCAAGCTTGAACACAACTTCCCAGATGGCATTCCTCATGCCAGAGAAACAAATTAATTTGACAACTCACTTCAAACTAGTGGCCACAAAGACCCAGCTATCTGCAAGGCAAATACTACAAGCCTTAGGGTTCATGGCCTCCTGCATTCTACTAATTCCATATGCAAGACTGTATACAGTGGTATCTAAAAAGCCTATGGTATCAACATTCTCAGGATCTAGAAGAATGATTCCTATCATACCTTGCCTACGGCTAGAATTCCTTTGGTGGGCAGAGGTCTGCCACCAAAACAAGGGGCTGCCGTTCACTCTACCTCCTGCCACCCAAACCCTAACAGCAGATGCATCAGACTATGCATGGGGGGCTCACTTGGCAGGGAAGAGCATTCAGGGCAAATGGAACCCAAGTCAAATGCACCTGCATATCAATCAAAAAGAAATGTTAGCTGTACAGAATGCTCTAACAGCCTTCAAGGAACACATTCTTCCAGGACAATTAATGGTAAAGTCGGACAACACCACTGTTATGTGTTACATAAACAAGCAGGGGGGAACCCACTCATACCCTCTCTGCAGACTAGCCATGGCTGTGTGGAACACAGCCTTGACCTACCAAGTGCACCTACAGGCTCAATTGCTGCCCGGAAACCTAAACACACTGGCAGACGATCTAAGTAGAAAATTCATGGACCCACACGAGTGGAAACTGGAACCAAAGACATTCAACATGTTGATAAACAAATGGGGGAGCCCACATATAGACCTGTTTGCCTCCCCCCCCAGAACTACCAGTTGGACAAATTCTACACAAGGACTCCCCACAAACAAGCTTGGAAAGTGGATGCCCTGTCCTTCACCTGGAAAAATCTATCAGTTTATGCCTTTCCTCCTCTGCCTCTTCTCACCAAGGTACTACTAAAGATAAAACAGGACAAACCAAGGATGATACTGATTGCACCAGACTGGCCACGCCAACACTGGTACCCCCTCTTGCGCAGTGTGTCACTGCTGGATCCATGGCACCTGCCCCAGATCCTTACCCTGCTGTCCCAGCAGGAGGGCCAGATTCTGCACCCTCATCTTCAAACCCTCAACCTGGCAGCCTGGCTAATTACCTGAGCTCTCCGTTACCAGCCCTCAGTAAACAAGTGTTGGATGTCATTCTAGAGGAAAAGAGGCCTAGTACTAGAAAATCTTATGCTGAAAAATGGAAAAGATTCTGTTCCTGTAACCAAGCTCAGGGGATGGACACAGCAGCGCCCAATTTACCTCAGATTCTTCAATACTTAACTGAGATGTTTCGCAAGGGTCTTACCTTTTCCTCCATCAAAATTCATGCCTCCGCCATTTCAGCTCATTACAACACAGTACCACCCCTCTTCTCTCATCCACTGCTCAAGCAGTTCCTCAGAGGGGCCAAGAACTTAAGACCACTTAGGAGAGCCCCAACTCCAGTCTGGGACCTTAACTTTGTATTGGAAAAACTCACTCTGCCTTCTTTTGAGCGAGCTGCAAGTGCAGAGTTGAAATTCCTTTCTTGGAAAACAGCCTTCCTTTTAGCCATCACTTCAGCAAGAAGGGTGCCTGAATTACAGGCCCTTATGGCAGTGGAGCCTTTCATCATCTTCCATGCGGACAGGGTGTCCCTCAGGACCAATCCCTCCTTCATGCCCAAGGTAGTATCCAGTGTGGCTCTTAATCAGTCCATTCATTTGCCAACCTTTTCTAATCCACAGAGCAAAGGGGAATGTATACTGCACTCCTTAGATGTGCACAGACAACTTAGATATTACTAGGACAGGACTAAACCTCTCAGGAAATCTGAGCAGCTGCTGGTGGCATTTGCTGCAGGGGCAGAGGGGAAGGCCAATTCAAAGTAAACAATTTCTAAATGGATAGGCCACTGCATTTATTTCTGCTATAAGCACCATGGAAAACCTATCCCACAGGAGATAAGACCTCATTCTACCAGGGCTGCATCTACATCTACACCCTTTCTCAGAGGTGTCTCTACCAGGGACATCCTAGAAGCTGCTACCTGGAGTTCTGTACATACTTTCACCAAGCATTACCATTTGCCAATTTTCTCTAACTCCAGAGCTGATTTTGCTACTGCAGTTTTGCAGGGCCTTATAGCTTATCCTAATGCTATTTAAATTCCTCCTCCCATCCTTAGCTTTGCGAATCTACCCAAATGTGATGACTGCAACAGTGAAACACGAAGAACATAGTACAGTTGTGTACACTTACCATAAATGTAAATGTTCGAGTGTATTCACTTGCAGTCCTGGTTACCCCCCCCCCTCCAACCCCCTAACTTTTTTTTGACTATGCCACTATTCCTTTTTCACTATGCTTAAAAGCTTTTTGGCGTATTTTCTTTTTTTTTGAAGGTATAACCTTGTGTGTGTGTGTGTGTGTGTGTGTGTGTGTATATATATATATATATATATATATATATATATATATATATATATATTTGCTTCCCATTAGAGGGGCACCTGACATCTGCGGCAAGCAAATCTGATGTAATGGCGTCGGCTGCATGCTTTATACCCCTGACTACCTGACGTCATAAAAGATAAGAGAACAACCGATGCAGGACCCAAGAATTTGATAATCAGGCTGACTGAGGGTTACTGTAAGCAGATAACCCAAATGTGATGACTGCAACAGTGAATACGCTCGAACATCTGCATTTATGGTAAGTGTACACAGCTGTACTTTCTTCACCCAACATCAACATCATGCGATCATGGTAGTCACGAAAATTCATAACTACAATAGACCCCCCCCCCCTTTATCAGCAAGCATAATACATATATCACTATTAGTTTTCATTGCTGTTCTGCCCTGTTCAAATTATAAAAACTCTCTTTATGTGAGGAATAAAGAAACGAACAAATTTCCTCGCAAGCTTTAACAAACGTGTTTACGTGTGGTGGAAAGGCAGATCGAGCATGCTGTGCTTGCACTTTTATTTCTAAAGAAGAAACTTATGCACATCCTAAACTAAATTTTACATGTAAACCCTATGCCTGTATGGACTGTTGTACTGAAAATGTGGTTTATCTTGCTACTTGTAACTCCTGCTCTTATGTTGGAAAAACTAATAAAAAGTTAAAAGATAGAGTAATGAAGCATTTATATGACATCATGAAATGTAATATTAAAAATGCATTAACTAAACATAATTTAGAACATCAGGGGCACACCATTTCGTTTAAAAGTTTGCAACATTATATATATATATATATATATATATATATATATATATATATATATATATATATATATATATCCTAATGGTAGAGAGTGTGACATAGTGAATTATACAGAGAAAGACTAGTTACTGTGAATTTTGAAGTTGCAAGGTGACAGATACCTGGGTCTAAATTACATTACAAATCTCATTACAGCCATGTGCACCTCCAGGCATTTCTGCAGTTACCAGTTACTGCGCCTCTAGGCATCAAATATTGCTCATTCATATTTGCATTAATTCCAAAACCATGCTACATGTTGGGTATCAAAATATTTTATCTTGAAGCATACGTGATGGCAAACAGAATTGTATTGATATTTGACTTCTGTCAATGAGTATTTGTTAGAACTGTAAGCCACACCCACTGGGAGTTAAAGGTATGCACTCAAAAGAGCTAAACTAGAGGGAATGAGTTAAAGCCAGCCTTAGAGGGACGCAAATTGCTTTATTGATTTAGTTCACTAATTGATGTAGAGTGTGTTCTGATTTGGTTAGTTTTAAATGTGATACAATTGAAAATGGGTATTTAATGTACTGCTTGAAATGGTGTTTCTAGATCTGATGAAGCATTTGTTCTAAATGAGAAAGCGCTTGTCTTTTATTAAAGTTGATGCCATTAGTTGTGGTGGTCCTGCTGTTTTCTTCTGAAAGTTCTGAGTTGTTTATCTTGGTGCTCTTGTCTTGTAGCTCAGGGGTTAGAGCACTGGTCTAGTAAACTAGGGGTCATGAGTTCAGATCTCATCAAGATCTCTACCTATCCTTTAAAATGTCTGAGTTAATGTGCATGATGTTCCCCCTTTGCTACGTACCTAACCAGGCACATCCAACAACTGGAACATCCACAGAGGTTAGTCACCAAAAGAATACAAAGTGGAAGTAACATGTCCTATGCAGACTGCCTCAAGGCTCTGTCCCCTGTAGTCAGTCTCCTACACACTGTTGAGTGGAAGTCTATGCCTGATATACAAGGGATTGTTAGACCCCACCTTCATGAATCTCCTGTATATCTTCAAAAGAAACAGCACCAGAATTACCCATTCTGTAGACTTAAACCTTGTCTGAGATTTAAGTAGGACCTGCTGGAGAGAACAGTATGTATCCCAGAGCTACCCCTTCTCTGGAACAGTCTTCCCATCTCTGTGAATCAGAGTTCCTCCCTAACCCAATTCAAATGTATCTTGGACAATTGGATGGGGAACAGAAAATTCATCCTAGGTTTGGCACCTGTCTCTCTAATGGACACAGGTAGCCTGTTAATTAATCTCACAGGCCCCTGCATGTAAATGTTTCATCTCCCAGGTACCAGAACTTGTCAGAGATTTTGTTTGCACGGCTAGGCTTAAAATGGCCCTTTTGGTGGCTATAAATTCATAGGTGTGTACTAGGTTATTATTGCCTACATATTTGAAGGAATTGGAGCCTATTGTAGTGTTCAGGCAGAGCAGACAGTTGCCGAGGATATTTTTTTTATGGTCATAATTCATTTGTATTTGTCTGACCGCACCATAAAGTTGTTGCTTTTAACTCGCTTACAGCGTGATAATGGAGAACACTGGGCCTTGCCAGTTGTGTTCCATGGTTATCAGGATTACGGAGGTAGTGTAGTATCAGGTGCTGCTGTAACATTTTAACAAGTTATGGAGATTGTAAGGGGGGGGGTACTGCCATCTTAAAATACATAATAGTAGTCATACTGAGTGTTGGAGGAAGCAGTCCCCCTTACAGATATTACTAATTTGATTGTTGTCTACCTGTCTGCTTGCCTATGTGTCTGTTTATCTGGTTATCTAAGTAAAAATAATGCTAGTCTACAAAGGAAAAAAAGTCTAGCAGTCTGTGCCAGTCTGCTTACTTGATTTACTTACCTGGCCTTATTAAAAATAATGGATCACTCAATATGTTGCCAAGCAATGGACAACTCTGTATGCTTGTATAACCATGTTATTCACTGCACTGAACCCACGATTATGAAGGGTCCAGCATTTTCAGAAATCACCACATGCACACTCAGAATAGACATCTAAGAGCTGTCTAGCTGGTATTTTTGCAGTATTTTTTCTCAAAAGTGGTGCAGTGTCTTTTTTTTTTTTTTCAGTTGGTGCCATGTCATGTGTAGCATACATGAATCCCTTACCAGTTGTGTGAAGTGTAGCTTCTTTTGTATTCGTAAACCTGCTTCAAGATAAAGTCAATCATTATAGCTGTTCACCTGTTTTTTTCAGTATTGTCAGGTGCGTTTTATTAACTCTTTAAATACAGTGGCTAATCTAGTTAAGAGGTGCAAATCCATTCACTTTACCTACCAAAGTTGCCAGCTCATTCCAAATATCCTGTTAGAGGGGAGACACTAACTGTCAGAGGTTACATTCATATGATGAAGTCGTGTCTTCTTTGCCAAAATTGAAATCCGGTTATTGATTTTTGTAACTGAAATGATTAAAAAGTTTGCTGCTTGTGTATTTTGCCATCAGAAGGGGCAGGATTTGAAGTACGTATTTTTGGCAGTGAATGTAATGGTACAGATATCTTCTCATTCTTCTGCTCTTAATCTTTTACAGAGAAGATACTGGATATGTTTGTTTTTCTTTCGGCTTTTCCCGGTTACGGGTTGCCACAGTGGAACTCCGGTTCGCTAATGATTGGCAGTCAATTTTTATGGTGCCGAGGTGCCAGCCTGACTCCCAACCTTCAACGAAGATACGCCCATTCACGCATGTCTTTCGAACGTCACTCTACTGTGGGGAGGACATGCAGACTCCATACAGAAGGCGCTCCAGCCGAGAATCGAATGGGAGTACCTCTTGCTGTGAGGCGACAGCGCTACTGCTAGACCACCAGAGAAGGTACTGGATATGTGCTTGCAACAATCTTTGTAAGGTTATGCTGTTGGTGCTAGACAGCATATTCCTGTGGGTGTAGCAGTCTGTCTTGACAGAAAAGGATGCTGTGTGCTACAGTTTTGAAGTTGCACACTAACAAAACTAGTGCATAGATGATGCATGTTACAGATGTTCCTCGTGTTTCACTGTTGCAATCATTACATTTGGGTAATTTGCTGGCAGGTTGCCCTCAGTCGGCCTGATTAACAAAGTCTTGGGTCCTGCGTCGGTTGCTGTCCCTTCTTCCATGACGTCAGGTCATCAGGGGTATAAAACATGCAGCCGACGCCATTACATCAGTCTTTCTTCCCGTGCGGTGCCCGAAGCAGAAGCAGTTCGCAAGTGCCGGTCGGCCGACTCCTGAAATTTTCGTTTTCGAGTTTCAGAACCGAAGTCTTAAACTTAAAACTAAGTACCCCATTGGGGAAACTTTTTCTTGCTCCTTACTGATGTCAGTAAAAGTTAATAATTGCATTACTTGTGGAAAGCAAATACCTCATAAAGATTTTCATTTGTACTGTATTCCTTGCCTAGGCCTTGACCACAGCGTACCTTGCTGTCGGTTTTGTGCTTTATTTAATCAGCGCACTATCCGTTGTCGGAACATTCTTGTCTCTAAATATTTCGGTTCTTGGTTTAATTATACAGAAATGATGTCAGTTAGCCATCCGACTACTGCAATTCCGAAAAAAACGCAAGGAAAAAGACAGAGAGGCCGTTGAGGTCCAAAACTGCCAACACTTCTAAGCCAGTCACCAGTTCACCGGTACTCAGTGAGGTGCTTTCGCAGCCCCTGATACCCGCTATTTCTGACTTGCAGACCTCTACTGAGACCCATTCGGAGTCTGGTATGCCACAAGATGCTTAAACTATGGAACCCGCGGATGTCTCTACCTTGGATGGGTCCGGAGCTGCTGTGCAGGCACCGGCTTCTATGGGTGTATTCAGGTCTACAGACTTGCATATTAAACAGACTCCACCTTCTATACTAAGGCCTAAATCTCGATCCATGTCTAAAAAAATGATGCCCAGGCCACATGTTCAGGCCCCTATGCCTAAAAAACAAATGATCAAAATGGCTGAAGATCTTATTACTCTAATCAGGGGTGATCACCCCCCCCCCCCCCTGCTCTAAGAGGCCTAGGGCTGAGCTTGACTATGAATCTTCTGATTGGGACTCTGTTTCTTCTGATTCTTCCAATGACCTGAATTTGTCCATACCTACTTAGGAGGATTCTGATGCAGAGGAGTCCATTCCCTCTGCTTCCCCCTGAGGACTTTTCTTTTGGGGAAACTTTACATACCTTAAGGCAGCATTTCCACTGGGAAAGTCAGGAATTTTCTGAATCAAAAAAGAGGCTTAGGGATTTCCTCCTTCTTCCTCAGCATAGGCGTTTGGCTATACCTCCTGTACTAGACATTGTTGATGATGTGTTTTCAGAATCCAGTATGGCCCTTGATTCCCTGCCTCCCGCTTCTAGTAAACCTGACAGATACTACAGGGTTCCCGAGTCCCACAAGTTCCTTTTCAAAAATCCTGTTGCGGATCCAGAAACCATTTCTCAGGGGCCCAAGGGCATTTAGGCTTCTACTGCTAAAAACCCTACCCCTTCTGATAGAGACTCCAGGGCGCTGGATAGATGTGGTAAAAAGGTTTATAGTTCTGCAATCGTGGCTTTAAACTGCCAATTTCATATGTTAAAATATCAACAGCATATTATTGGACTGCTTAAACAGAAAATGTTGATTTCTGACTGTGTGGAAAATGGGATTTATTGTATTCTGCTGAAGAAGTTGGGAAACATACTTTGCAATGTGGTTTTGATTCTTTAGAGGCCTCTTGCAAGGCTGCTGTTACTGGGTCTGTGCTTAGAAGGCATGTTTGGCTTAAGGAGCAATCTCTGCCTGATCATGTTAAAGCAAAATTGTTGGATGCTCCTTTAAATCAGGACCACCTGTTTGGCAATTAGGCTGAAGAAGTTCTAAAAAAGATGGAAGATAAAGCTAAATCTATGCAAATTGTAAAAGATTTCTTACAAGTGCAACCTCCAAGATTTAGTAGGCACTGGCCTACTAAGAATTGGTCCTTTCCAGCTCCTTCCAGATCCTCTTAAGCCAAACCCAGGCACCCCAAAAGCGCCAGGTTTCAATCCCAGGGGACTCTCAGATCTAAGCAAATCTGGAAATAAGACACCCCCCTATGGTAAACAGTCTCAATGACTTTCCTCTAAAATTACTAAGCACTTACCTTTTAGCCGCCCCTTTTGGGGGAAGGATTGCTCTTCAAGCAAAAAACTGGGAACTCATAACCCAGGACAATTGGGTTTTAAATATAGTGTCCCAGGGATACAGATTTCATTTCCACACATTGGCAACACCAAACGGGTGGCCAGACCTGCCCCCAAATCAGTGAGCAGAGGCTCAGAAACAAGTATTTTCCCTCTATTCAACCAGTACCAAAAGAGGAAAAGGGACAAGGTTTCTATTCCAGGCTTTTCCTGGTACCCAGAAAAGACAAATCATGGCATCCAATCCTGGACCTGTCTACTCTAAACACCTTTTTGGACATTCAAAAATTTAAGATGCTGACTCTTCACCAGTTACTTCCTATGCTAGGCAAAGATGCCTGGTTGGCAACTCTAGATTTAAAAGAAGCTTACCTGCATATCCCAATCAGGGAATCTTGCGGAAGATACGTACGCTTCAAAGCAGGCTATTTGCATGATCAGTTCTCTGCACTGCCCTTTGGCTTGTCTCCTGCGCCCAGGGTATTCACAAAGTGCCTGGCTCCAGTAATTGCATTTTGCAGGCAAAGAAATATTCAAATATATCCATTCCCGGATGATTGTCTAATTCAGGCAGAAAACCAGACCACTCTTCTAAATCATCTGGCATTTGTAAAAAGGGTTCTAACTTGTCTGGGGTACACCATAAACAAAAAGAAATGACAACTGGTACCCTCTCAACAGATTACATTCTTGGGTGCAAGCTTGAATACAACTGCCTAGATGGCTTTCCTCACGCCAGAATAGCAAATTCATTTGGTAACTTACTTCAAACAAGTGGCCACAAAAACCCTGCTAACTGCAAGACAAATACTGCAAGCCTTGGGGTTCATGGCCTCCTGCATTCTTCTACTTCCATATGCAAGACTGCATATGAGGAAACTTCAGTGGTACTTAAAAAGTCTATGGAGTCAACATTGTCACAGCCTGGAAACAATGATTCCTATCATACCTTGCCTACGCCTGGAGTTCCTATGGTGGGCAGAGGCCTGCCACCAAAACAAGGGACTGCCATTCACACTACCCCCCGCCACCCAAACCCTAACTACAGACGCATCAGACTATGCATGGGGGGCTCACCTGGCAGGGAAGTGCATTCAGGGCAAATGGAACCCAAATCAAATGCACCCTACATATCAATCAAAAAGAAATGTTAGCTGTACAGAATGCTCTGACAGCCTTCAAGGACTACATTCATCCGGGACAACCAATGGTAAAGACGGACAACACCACTGTTATCTGGTACATAAACAGGGGGGTACACATTCCTATCCCCTCTGCAGACTAGCCATGGCATTGTGGAACACAGCCTTGAGCTACCAAGTCCAACTACAAGCCCAATTCCTGCCAGGAAAATTGAATACACTGGCAGACGGACTAAGCAGAAATCTCATGGACGCACATGAGTGGAAACTGGAACCATGGATTTTCAACATGTTGACAAGCAAATGGGGGAGCCCAGACATAGATCTACTTGCCTCCCCCCAGAACTACCAGTTGGACAAATTTTGCACAAGGACTCTTCACAAAAAAGCCTGGAAATTGGATGCTCTGTCCTTCAGCTGGAAAAATCTATCAGTCTACGCCTTTCCCCCTCTGTCTCTGCTCTCCTAAGTTCTGCTAGAAGTCAAACAGGACAAACCAAAAATCATTTTGATTGCTCCAGACTGGCCACGCCAACACTGGTACCCAATCCTGCGCAGTGTGTCACAAATGTTTCCATGGCACCTGCCTCAGACACCTTCCTTGCTGGCTCAGCAGGAGAAACAAATTCTGCACCCTCAGCTCCCAACATTGAACCTTGCCGCTTGGCTAATCACTTAAATTCACCCTTAACATCCCTGAGCAAACGTATGATGGATGTCATCTTGGAGGCGAGAAGACCTAGTACTAGAAAACCTTATGCTGACAAATGGAAAAGATTCTGTGCCTGGAACCAGTCTTTAGGGATGAGCATTTTGCAATACTTAACTGAGATGCTTCACAAGGGCCTGTCTTTTACCTCTGTTAAAATTCATGCTTCAGCTATCTCAGCTCACTGTAACACAGAACCCACCCCTCTTTTCACATCCCCTGCTCAAGCAGCATCTCAGAGGGGCAAAGAACTTGAGACCACCCAGGAGAGCTCCTACCCCTGCCTGGGACCTTAACTTTGTTTTGGAGAAGCTCACTTTACCTCCTTTTGAGCCAGCTGCTACTGCAGACTTATAATTTCTCTCTTGGAAAACAGCCTTCCTATTCGCAATCACTTCAGCTAGAAGGATATCTGAATTACAGGCCCTTATGACAGTGGAGCCTTTCATCATCTTTCATGCGGACAGGGCATCTCTGAGGACCAATCCATCCTTCATGCCCAAGGTGGTTTCTAGTGTGGCTCTTGACCAGTCCATTCATTTGCCAACCTTCTATCCCAATCCACAGAACAAAGGGGTATGGATTTTGCATCCCTTGGACGTGCAGAGACAACTTAGATTCTACTTGGACAGAACTAAATTTCGAAGAAAATCTGAACAATTGCTAGTGGCATTTGCTGCTGGGGCAGAGGGGAAGGCTATTTCAAAACAAACCATTTCTAAATGGATAAGCCATTTGATTCCTTTCTGCTATAAGCACCATGGACAACCTATCACCCAGGGGATCAGATCTCATTCCACCAGGGCTGCATCTACTTCTGCAGCCTTTCTCAGAGGTGTTTCTAACAGGGATATTCTAGAAGCTGCTACCTGGAGTTCAGTACATACTTTCACCAAGCATTATCATTTACCAATTTTCTCTAAATCCAGAGCTGGCTTTGCCACTGCTGTATTGCAGGGCCTTATAGCTGGTCCTAATGCTGTATAAATCCATCCTCCCAACCATAGCTTTGGGAATCTACCCAAATGTGATGACTGCAACAGTGAAACAAGAAGAACATAGTACAGTTGTGTACACTTACCATAAATGTAGATGTTCGAGTGTATTCACTGTTGCAGTCCTGGTTACCCTCCCTCCAGCCCCCTGTTTTTCTCTTACTATACCTCTACTTTCTTTTACTATGCTTAAAAGCCTTTTTGGCATATTTGCTTTTTGTTGGAGGTATATTTTTGTGTTTTTAATTTTATTTGTTCCCCATTTGGGGGGCACCTGACATCTGTGGCAAGAAAAACTGATGTTATGGTGACCGGCTGCATGTTTTATACCCCTGACGTCATGGAAGAAGGGACATCAACTGAAGTAGGACCCAAGACTTTGTTAATCAGGCCGACTGAGGGCAACCTGCCAGCAGATTACCCAAATGTATTGACTGCAACAGTGAATACACTCTAACATCTACATTTATGTTAAGTGTACACAACTGTACTTTTTGAATGTAGACACATTAGAGTAACATGACAACCCGCTTATGTTTTGGTGTGGTAGCAAATAGGTCTGATTGTTAACTTTCTCTGAATCATTATTAATAAATCTTTTTGTATTACAACATTGTTTGATTTTGTGGACAAAACACCCAAAAACAGTTAATTAAAATTAATAAAATGAGGACTTAATTTACTCTTTCAACCTTGCCAAATATTGAAGTTGAAATTGGATGCTTGAATAAACGTGCATCTTATTTCTCTTACTTGCTGTATGTTTTCATGGTAACTGAATTGGTATGGTATGATTTCCCAAAGCAGGGAAAATGTTTGTTTGTGAATGTTTAAATATACAAGTGTGTGCATGTATGACTTGTATTACATATACACGCTTCCATCTGTGTGTGTATGTATGTATACACACATATATAGACAAATCAATACACACGCATGCATACACACTTAAGTGACTGTTCATGCATACGTGCACGTGTGAGAGTATGTGTTTATTTTCAGTGTTTAATGTTACTGGATATGAACTCAGGGTCTCAAAGGCTGTTTAGGAGTTTGCTGGAAGGTACCTGTAATGTATTCAAAAGCACTGTGTCATAAATCTTTTGTCTTTTTGAAGAATCCTACGATCTCAGATCATGTATTTATTGCTAAAGAATTCCATAACCTACCAACTCTGTGATGGAAAATAGAACTCCTAATGTTTGTTGTTTGAAATATTTTAAAGAACGTTTTATTCCTGGTGGGAACGTTGTGATTTATTGAAGGAAATTCCCAGAATGGCAGCCATAACTTCATTTCTACTGCATTTAAGTACAGTAAGTAAATCTTGCCTTAGAAGTCTGTACCCGATAGAATACAAGGTCAGAAATTTAAGTCTATCATTATACATCCGTTAACCAAATCCTGTTATCTGTCTTGTGTATGACTTTCAGTTAAATTCAAGTTTCCACGAGTGTGAAGCATTAAATAGCCATACCCAGGTCTACAGCACTACTAGTAATCCCTCAAAGCCCCACAATGAACTCTAAAATACTAAACTGGGTTACTCCTATATCTGTCTCAAAGCATTTCCTAGTGAACATATCTAAGTTTCTAAGCAGCCCTATAACTACAAAAATAGCAGAAAATTGGCAGAAGAAAGCTTAATGTGCGAAAAGGCTGCAAAAAGTGTTTACTAACCATGTACTACATAAAAAATTGCTTACTGAAGGTAAAAACAAGGGTAAGACAATATTTACAAGTAAAAAGCCTCATTGTACTTGCATGCTTATGCAGGTCCTACAGATCTTGTGGACAAGTTAAGTCCTGTTGCGCTCGGGCTTGCTCCGCCCTGCCCCCAAATCCCAGTCACCCTTTTTAGTCCTAAATTTATAGCTCTAAAATCACTCCCCCTCTTTTTAGAACCAGTCAGCAACTCTCCAGGCATTATCAGGACCCTCCCTCCCTACCTATCCCAATTATCCCTCTTCTCAAGTTGGGCAAAAAATCAAAGGTAATATCTAGACAGTGCCTCTGTTATTGGCCATGAAACCTTTCAAATTAATGCTATTATACTGCCTGCTACCCTTGATAATTCCATATCTTCTCACCACCTACGAAAGTCTGTCCTACCTAGGTTACCACTATCCAAGAAGCCAGACCACCACTCCAATAATACAAATTAAATTATACCACTTAATAAATCCCCCTTACAACTAACTCCTTGGATACAAAATACCACCAAACCATTAGGTCAAGATATATCAACCCCAAAACCAAGAATTACCCAAGACTAATATTTAAATTCCTGAAGCTCACAATTAAACAACATGGCAAACTCACACATTCATCCAAACCCTGGTCCAACCTCACTAGTCGATCCTAGCCCCAATTCTACTATTCCCACTAACTTATGAACTTTAAGTAGACCTTCAACCCCACTCCAGATCAGTCACCTAAATATTAGAAGCTTAAATAATAAGGTCCACCACCTGCATGCACTCTTAGATACACATTCCCTGGATATACTTTGTCTTATTGAAACCTGGCTAAAACCATCAACGGCAGATAATGACGTTTTACCCCCAGGTTATAACATACTAAGGTTACACCATACCACTAGGAAGGGGGGGGGGTAGTTGTACTGTACAAAACTCTAGATGTGACCTCTGATTCCACACAACCACCCCGTGTTGATAATGCTGAAATTCTCATTACCAAGCTTCAAATTAATAAAAACAAAAGTATTAATATAGCCTGTGTTTACATTCCCCCAGGTAGTAATGCAAACTCCCTAGAAGATATCCCGTCTTGTCTGTCTGGTAACTACCCTCAAGAAACCATTGTTTTAGGAGACTTTAACATCAACTGGAATATTTGTTCCTCAGAATCTCTGACCATCCATGTAAATCTATGCAGATTTACTCAGATCATGTCCTCCCCAGTAGGATCAGTAAACCTAACAAACATAGTATCCTAGATTGGAAACTCATTAATAGCCATCCCCACATGTATAAGGCCGGTACCCGACCTGAAGACATAAGTGACCATTTTCTTACCTATATAATCAGGCATAAGACTGACATCCCCCACCAAACTGCTTACAAAACAATTAGAAACAACAAAAACTTTAACCCTGCTAATTTCCAAAATGAACTCAAAGCATGTAATTGGGCAGTCCTAAAACATCTACCACTTGAAGAAGCTGTATTATATTTCAGCACCAAATTCCTAGCCATCCATGATAACCATGCACCTGCACGTTCATGAAGAACTAAAGCAAAAGCTGCTCCATGGCTTTCAAAAAGAAACCAGACAAATGATTGTACTTAGAAACAAAGCTTGGACCACTTGGCATACCATAAAATCCCCCTTAGATCAACTTAGATTTAGACAACTAAGGAACAGCACTAAAAAATCTACCACCCTAGATTTAAAAAAAAGCTTTTACTGCCATTTACAACAGAAACATCAAAACAATTTGCAAACGTTTTGGGCAGGCATAAATAAACTTATTCACCCAGGGCAATGTACAACACCTCTACCCCCTTGGCTACCATCCAAAAACCTTCGGAAGACATTGTCAATTCCTTTAATAGTTTCTTCACAGAAACTATCCAGTCACTAGCTAACCAACTATCTCCCAGTTGCCCAAGTCTTAATGCCACCACACCTAGTTCTCAACTCCCCTTTAACTTTCAGCCAGTTTCCACATCACTTATCTGTGCCCTAATCAAGAAATTAAAACCTACCACCCTTGCAGCGGTTCTCCTCCCAGCTGAGTATCTACAAAAAGCTGCGGATGCCATAACATACTTGATCTCTATTCTGATCAATAGAACTGTATCAGAAGCCACTATCCCCTCCATCTGGAAGACATCCCATGTTGTTCCACTCCACAAAGGTGGCAGTTCTACTGAACTGTCAAATTACAGACCTATAGCTATTTTGTCACCCCTGGCTAAAAGTATGGAGAAGTGCATCCTTGTACTACAACTGAGCCATCTCATTCGGCACAATCTCCTGGCTAACTCACAGCATGGTTTCAGACCATTCCACAGTAAAACCAAGGCCCTCCTCTCCTTCTCCAATGTTATTAATCAAAACTGAAACAATCAGCTTTCTTCTGCCCTCTTTCTTGATCTCTCCAAAGCCTTCAACATGGTCAACCACCAACTACTCATACACGCACTTAAAAACTATTCCCCTAGATGCCCAGGCTTTCCTGTGGTTCAAAATGTATCTGAGTGGTAGACAACATGCTGTACTATGGCAGAACAAACTATCTTCCTTTCTACCTGTAACCCTTAGGGTCCCTCAGGGCTCTATATTAGGACCCCTATTATTTTCTATCTTTATTAATGACCTGTACACAGTCATCCCAACAGCCACTTGCATTCACTATGTGGATGACTCCACTTTGATTTGCTCTGCCACCTCCCCTTTAAGTCTGCAGACTCCATCCCAAAATGTTTTTAGTACCGTCACAAATTGGCTCTGTAATCAATGTCTCCTTTTAAATCCTAACAAAACGAAGCTACTGCTTTCTGCTTTTCTCCCCCACTCGTAAAGCCTCCGTGCCAGCCTGTACTATAAAATCTAACAATGACACTGTCATTGTCCCAGATCCCTGTACACCAAACTCTTAGGTGTAACAGTTGATAATAACCTCAAGTTTGATATGCATATTAATCAAACTATTAAAGTTAATAAAAAACTTGGCTCAATATACAAGATCAAACCTTTCCTCACTCTACTAGCTAGGATGGTAATTGCCCCCTTTACAGCTACTTTCCACCCTCTTTTATGCATCCCCTCTCTTCACGAACTTGAGTAAGTATGATCTTAATAAACTCTGTAGCTGCTTTAATCATATTGCTAGATTTGCCACTGGAGCAGCATACAGAACACACCAATGTATAAACCTAAAGAATCTAGGGTGGCTAGAATTGCCTATCCAACTTCAGTGCAATCAGTTAATAGTAGCACACAAAATTCTCTACTAACCTGAAAACACACCTGTACTTACAAAAATTATCACTCCTTACAGCAACCTCAAGACTCTTCGCTCATCCAACAAATTGCTAGTCCAAACCCTCAAAAGCAACAACTCATCTAGAGACTCTCTATGTCCCAACTCTGGTGGCAAAATATGAAACTCACTTTCTGCTGAGCTTACTTCAGAACCTGTTCTAACCCAATTAAAAAAAAAAAATCTAAAACGGTACTTTAAAAGGTAATGTCTGTGTCCTTGCTCTAATCCTGACTAACTCTGGCAATATAAACGTGCTAAAGAGGGCTTTTGGACTCCCCTACTTTGCTTCCTAATTGTTACTCTATAACAAATCAGATTTATTTATGACAGAATTAATGACTTTTATCCTATGTATTGTATCTGTAACTTGTTTAATGTAACAGTTTTTCTGTATGTGTGTATGTATGTATGTATGGAGATTTTCTCCCCGGGCCTCCACTGAAAATGGACAAGTATCCAGTTGGACTATCCCGGTCCACAAATGTGAAATAAATACACCCAAGGATCTGCAGTACTCAGTGGGCTGGAGAACAGTAGGAGCAGAATTCTTATTGCTACTGGTAATACATTGCAAGATATTTCTGATTAGATAACACCTTTTCTATGTTGATCTTAATATGCTCATCATATTTGAGAAGAGTCTACTAAGACCCCCAAACCCATCAAGCATGGCGGTACTTCTAGGCTATGGTTATCTAGTACATAAAGATACTCCCAGTTGCAGATGCCATAATGCATCACCGTGCACTTGTTGGCACTGAGCTTCAAAACGAGTAGACAAAATCCAATGAACGCATCTAGTGAAGAATGTTACCAAGATAGCTTTGTAAGACACTAGTCAGAGTTGTTAATATCTGTGCAGCCACCTTTGGTATCAGCAGCAAATTTGCTGAACCAAGTTTTCTCAGTGGTTGTACAGTCAGACATCAGCAAGCTAAAGATTAAGGGGCGCATGATCGACCCCACCCTAATACTATTAAAATTTGAATAACAGTTTTTGATTTTAACAGAGCATTTACTATTGGTTAGCTAATGCATCATCATCCTAACTCTAAGGGGTGACTTCTAAATTAATCATTGCCTGCAGTATGGCATCATGAGGTACAAAGTCAAGAGCCTTGGCAAAATCCATGTAGGTAACATCAGCTGCCAGGTCATTATCCAATGAGCAGGTAATATGCTCGTAAAAAATAATCACGTTAGTTAGAAATAAGTACGTGATTATTTTTTTAAGAAGGATATCATGTTTTTCCCCAGCAGTTCATGCCACTATTTCAGGCAGTTTATTCAAATATTCTGCAGTTGGTCCGGAAAAATGTCAATGTAGTTTTCATAGATACATTTAGCATTGTGCTCTTTATCCATCTGTTTACCTTGTGACTGAGATGCAAGTTACATCTGCAAAAACAGGTTCTTCTAGCTTCAAGATCTTCCCATAGGAATATTATCATAACTGGATTGATTAATGATTTCTTTCTGATTACGTTAGAAACCTTCATCCTTGCATGATCTTTTAATATGTCAGAGAAGTGTGATGCAAGAACTGTGTCACAGAAAATCAATTGGAAACCTGCAGACCTACTCTAGGACTGAACATCATCGGTGAAACTATCCCTGTTAGTTCTACCTACATCATTATTGCTTGCAGGTGCAAT